>NW_027266269.1:26860201-27542701 GCF_022045235.1 Haliotis cracherodii | reverse complement strand
ATCCCACACTTATCTCCCTGTAGAGATCCCGGGTCAGAATAGGCCCCAATACCCAACACTTGTCTCCCTGTAGAGATCCTTGGTCAGAATAGGCCCCAATACCCCACACTTGTCTCCCTGTAGAGATCCCGGGTCAGAATAGGCCCCAATACCCCACACTTGTCTCCCTGTAGAGATCCCGGGTCAGAATAGGCCCCTATAACCCATGCTTGTCTCCCTGTAGAGATCCCGGGTCAGAATCGGCCCCTATAACCCATGCTTGTCTCCCTGTAGAGATCCCGGGTCAGAGTAGGCCCATATAACCCACACTTGTCTCCCTGTAGAGATCCCAGGTCAGAGTAGGCCCATATAACCCACGCTTGTCTCCCTGTAGAGATCCCGGGTCAGAGTAGGCCCATATAACCCATGCTTGTCTCCCTGTAGACTCCGGGTCAGAGTAGGCCCATATAACCCATGCTTGTCTCCCTGTAGAGATCCCGGGTTAGAGTAGGCCCATATAACCCATGCTTGTCTCCCTGTATAGACCCCAGTTGAGAGTAGGCCCATAT
This sequence comes from Haliotis cracherodii, assembly GCF_022045235.1. Taxonomy (NCBI): domain Eukaryota; kingdom Metazoa; phylum Mollusca; class Gastropoda; order Lepetellida; family Haliotidae; genus Haliotis; species Haliotis cracherodii. The sequence goes on along the minus strand of NW_027266269.1, from coordinate 27,542,153 downwards.
TACCCACTCTTGTCTCCCTGTATAGATCCCGGGTCAGAGTAGGCCCATATAACCCACACTAGTCTCCCTGTAGAGACCCCGGGTCAGAGTAGGCCCATATAACCCATGCTTGTCTCCCTCTATAGATCCCGGGTCAGAGTAGGCCCATATAACCCACACTTGTCTCCCTGTAGAGATCCCGGGTCAGAATAGGCCCCTATAACCCATGCTTGTCTCCCTGTAGAGATCCCGGGTCAGAATCGGCCCCTATAACCCATGCTTGTCTCCCTGTAGAGATCCCGGGTCAGAATCGGCCCCTATAACCCATGCTTGTCTCCCTGTAGATATCCCGGGTCAGATTAGGCCCCTTTAACCCATTCTTGTCTCCCTGTAGAGATCCCGGGTTAGAATAGGCCCCTATAACCCATGCTTGTCTCCCTGTAGAGATCCCGGGTCAGAATCGGCCCCTATAACCCATGCTTGTCTCCCTGTAGAGATCCCGGGTCAGAGTAGGCCCATATAACCCACGCTTGTCTCCCTGTAGAGATCCCGGGTCAGAGTAGGCCCATATAACCCACGCTTGTCTCCCTGTGGAGATCCCGGGTCAGAATAGGTCCCTATACCCCACTCTTGTCTCCCTGTAGAGATTCCAGGTCAGAATAGGCCCCAATAACCTACGCTTGTCACTGTAGAGATCCCGGGTCAGAATAGGACCCAATACCCCACTCTTGTCTCACTGTAGAGATTCCAGGTCAGAATAGGCCCCTATAACCCACACTTGTCTCCCTGTAGAGATCCCGGGTCAGAATAGGCCCCTATAACCCATGCTTGTCTCCCTGTAGAGATCCCGGGTCAGAATCGGCCCCTATAACCCATGCTTGTCTCCCTGTAGAGATCCCGGGTCAGAATCAGCCCCTATAACCCATGCTTGTCTCCCTGTAGAGATCCCGGTTCAGAATCGGCCCCTATAACCCATGCTTGTCTCCCTGTAGAGATCCCGGGTCAGATTAGGCCCCTATAACCCATGCTTGTCTCCCTGTAGAGATCCCGGGTCAGAATCGGCCCCTATAACCCACGCTTGTCTCCCTGTAGAGATCCCGGGTCAGAGTAGGCCCATATAACCGATGCTTGTCTCCCTGTAGAGACCCCGGGTCAGAGTAGGCCCATATAACCGATGCTTGTCTCCCTGTAGAGATCCCGGTTCAGAATCGGCCCCTATAACCCATGCTTGTCTCCCTGTAGAGATCCCGGTTCAGAATCGGCCCCTATAACCCATGCTTGTCTCCCTGTAGAGATCCCGGGTCAGATTAGGCCCCTATAACCCATGCTTGTCTCCCTGTAGAGATCCCGGGTCAGAATCGGCCCCTATAACCCACGCTTGTCTCCCTGTAGAGATCCCGGGTCAGAGTAGGCCCATATAACTGATGCTTGTCTCCCTGTAGAGACCCCGGGTCAGAGTAGGCCCATATAACCGATGCTTGTCTCCCTGTAGAGATCCCGGGTCAGAGTAGGCCCATATAACCCACGCTTGTCTCCCTGTAGAGATCCCGGGTCAGAATCGGCCCCTATACCCCACGCTTGTCTCCCTGAAGAGATTCCAGGTCAGAATAGGACCCAATATCCCACACTTATCTCCCTGTAGAGATCCCGGGTCAGAATAGGCCCCAATACCCAACACTTGTCTCCCTGTAGAGATCCTTGGTCAGAATAGGCCCCAATACCCCACACTTGTCTCCCTGTAGAGATCCCGGGTCAGAATAGGCCCCAATACCCCACACTTGTCTCCCTGTAGAGATCCCGGGTCAGAATAGGCCCCAATACCCAACACTTGTCTCCCTGTAGAGACCCGGGGTCAGAGTAGGCCCCAAAACCCCACACTTGTCTCCCTGTAGAGATCTGGGGTCAGAATAGGCCCCAATACCGAACACTTGTCTCCCTGTAGAGATCCCGAGTGAGAGTAGGCCCATGTTACCCATGCTTGTCTCCCTGTATAGATCCCGGGTCAGAGTAGGCCCATATAACCCACACTGGTCTCCCTGTAGAGACCCCGGGTCAGAGTAGGCCCATATAACCCATGCTTGTCTCCCTGTATAGATCCCGGGTCAGAGTAGGCCCATATAACCCACACTTGTCTCCCTGTAGAGATCCCAGGTCAGAGTAGGCCCATATAACCCATGCTTGTCTCCCTGTAGAGATCCCGGGTCAGAGTAGGCCCATATAACCCATGCTTGTCTCCCTGTAGAGACTCCGGGTCAGAGTAGGCCCATATAACCCATGCTTGTCTCCCTGTAGAGATCCTGGGTCAGAGTAGGGCTATATAACCCACACTTGTCTCCCTGTAGAGACCCCAGTTGAGAGTAGGCCCATATTACCCACTCTTGTCTCCCTGTATAGATCCCGGGTCAGAGTAGGCCCATATAACCGATGCTTGTCTCCCTGTAGAGACCCCGGGTCAGAGTAGGCCCATATAACCGATGCTTGTCTCCCTGTAGAGATCCCGGGTCAGAGTAGGCCCATATAACCCATGCTTGTCTCCCTGTTGAGACTCCGGGTCAGAGTAGGCCCATATAACCCATGCTTGTCTCCCTGTAGAGATCCTGGGTCAGAGTAGGCCCATATAACCCACACTTGTCTCCCTGTAGACTTCGGGTCAGAGTAGGCCCATATAACCCACACTTGTCTCCCTGTAGAGATCCCAGGTCAGAATAGGCCCCATATTCCACACTTGTCTCCCTGTAGAGATCCCGGGTCAGAATAGGCCCCAATAACCCACACTTGTCTCCCTGAAGAGAACCCGGGTCAGAATAGGCCCCAATCCCCCACATTTGTCTCTCTGTAGAGATCCCGGGTCAGAATCGGCCCCTATACCCCACGCTTGTCTCCCTGAAGAGATTCCAGGTCAGAATAGGACCCAATATCACACACTTATCTGCCTGTAGAGATCCCGGGTCAGAATAGGCCCCAATACCCAACACTTGTCTCCCTGTAGAGATCCTTGGTCAGAATAGGCCCCAATACCCCACACTTGTCTCCCTGTAGAGATCCCGGGTCAGAATAGGCCCCAATAACCCACACTTGTCTCTCTGTAGAGATCCCAATGTCAGAATAGGCCCCAATACCCCACACTTGTCTCTCTGTAGAGATCTCGGGTCAGAATAGGCCCCAATAACCCACACTTGTCTCTCTGTAGAGATCTCGGGTCAGAATAGGCCCCAATAACCCACACTTGTCTCTCTGTAGAGATCCCGGGTCAGAATAGGCCCCTATACCCCACTCTTGTCTCCCTGTAGAGATTCCTGGTCAGAATAGGCCCCAATAACCTACGCTTGTCACTGTAGAGATCCCGGGTCAGAATAGGCCCCAATACCCCACTCTTGTCTCACTGTAGAGATTCCAGGTCAGAATAGGCCCCTATACCCCACACTTGTCTCCCTGTAGAGATCCCGGGTCAGAATCGGCCCCTATAACCCATGCTTGTCTCCCTGTAGAGATCCCGGGTCAGAATCGGCCCCTATAACCCATGCTTGTCTCCCTGTAGATATCCCGGGTCAGATTAGGCCCCTATAACCCATTCTTGTCTCCCTGTAGAGATCCCGGGTCAGAATCGGCCCCTATAACCCATGCTTGTCTCCCTGTAGAGATCCCGGGTCAGAATAGGCCCCTATAACCCATGCTTGTCTCCCTGTAGAGATCCCGGGTCAGAATCGGCCCCTATAACCCATGCTTGTCTCCCTGTAGAGATCCCGGGTCAGAGTAGGCCCATATAACCCACACTTGTCTCCCTGTAGAGATCCCAGGTCAGAGTAGGCCCATATAACCCACGCTTGTCTCCCTGTAGAGATCCCGGGTCAGAGTAGGCCCATATAACCCATGCTTGTCTCCCTGTAGACTCCGGGTCAGAGTAGGCCCATATAACCCATGCTTGTCTCCCTGTAGAGATCCCGGGTTAGAGTAGGCCCATATAACCCATGCTTGTCTCCCTGTATAGACCCCAGTTGAGAGTAGGCCCATATTACCCACTCTTGTCTCCCTGTATAGATCCCGGGTCAGAGTAGGCCCATATAACCCACACTAGTCTCCCTGTAGAGACCCCGGGTCAGAGTAGGCCCATATAACCCATGCTTGTCTCCCTCTATAGATCCCGGGTCAGAGTAGGCCCATATAACCCACACTTGTCTCCCTGTAGAGATCCCGGGTCAGAATAGGCCCCTATAACCCATGCTTGTCTCCCTGTAGAGATCCCGGGTCAGAATCGGCCCCTATAACCCATGCTTGTCTCCCTGTAGAGATCCCGGGTCAGAATCGGCCCCTATAACCCATGCTTGTCTCCCTGTAGATATCCCGGGTCAGATTAGGCCCCTTTAACCCATTCTTGTCTCCCTGTAGAGATCCCGGGTTAGAATAGGCCCCTATAACCCATGCTTGTCTCCCTGTAGAGATCCCGGGTCAGAATCGGCCCCTATAACCCATGCTTGTCTCCCTGTAGAGATCCCGGGTCAGAGTAGGCCCATATAACCCACGCTTGTCTCCCTGTAGAGATCCCGGGTCAGAGTAGGCCCATATAACCCACGCTTGTCTCCCTGTGGAGATCCCGGGTCAGAATAGGTCCCTATACCCCACTCTTGTCTCCCTGTAGAGATTCCAGGTCAGAATAGGCCCCAATAACCTACGCTTGTCACTGTAGAGATCCCGGGTCAGAATAGGACCCAATACCCCACTCTTGTCTCACTGTAGAGATTCCAGGTCAGAATAGGCCCCTATAACCCACACTTGTCTCCCTGTAGAGATCCCGGGTCAGAATAGGCCCCTATAACCCATGCTTGTCTCCCTGTAGAGATCCCGGGTCAGAATCGGCCCCTATAACCCATGCTTGTCTCCCTGTAGAGATCCCGGGTCAGAATCAGCCCCTATAACCCATGCTTGTCTCCCTGTAGAGATCCCGGTTCAGAATCGGCCCCTATAACCCATGCTTGTCTCCCTGTAGAGATCCCGGGTCAGATTAGGCCCCTATAACCCATGCTTGTCTCCCTGTAGAGATCCCGGGTCAGAATCGGCCCCTATAACCCACGCTTGTCTCCCTGTAGAGATCCCGGGTCAGAGTAGGCCCATATAACCGATGCTTGTCTCCCTGTAGAGACCCCGGGTCAGAGTAGGCCCATATAACCGATGCTTGTCTCCCTGTAGAGATCCCGGGTCAGAGTAGGCCCATATAACCCACGCTTGTCTCCCTGTAGAGATCCCGGGTCAGAATCGGCCCCTATACCCCACGCTTGTCTCCCTGAAGAGATTCCAGGTCAGAATAGGACCCAATATCCCACACTTATCTCCCTGTAGAGATCCCGGGTCAGAATAGGCCCCAATACCCAACACTTGTCTCCCTGTAGAGATCCTTGGTCAGAATAGGCCCCAATACCCCACACTTGTCTCCCTGTAGAGATCCCGGGTCAGAATAGGCCCCAATACCCCACACTTGTCTCCCTGTAGAGATCCCGGGTCAGAATAGGCCCCAATACCCAACACTTGTCTCCCTGTAGAGACCCGGGGTCAGAGTAGGCCCCAAAACCCCACACTTGTCTCCCTGTAGAGATCTGGGGTCAGAATAGGCCCCAATACCGAACACTTGTCTCCCTGTAGAGATCCCGAGTGAGAGTAGGCCCATGTTACCCATGCTTGTCTCCCTGTATAGATCCCGGGTCAGAGTAGGCCCATATAACCCACACTGGTCTCCCTGTAGAGACCCCGGGTCAGAGTAGGCCCATATAACCCATGCTTGTCTCCCTGTATAGATCCCGGGTCAGAGTAGGCCCATATAACCCACACTTGTCTCCCTGTAGAGATCCCAGGTCAGAGTAGGCCCATATAACCCATGCTTGTCTCCCTGTAGAGATCCCGGGTCAGAGTAGGCCCATATAACCCATGCTTGTCTCCCTGTAGAGACTCCGGGTCAGAGTAGGCCCATATAACCCATGCTTGTCTCCCTGTAGAGATCCTGGGTCAGAGTAGGGCTATATAACCCACACTTGTCTCCCTGTAGAGACCCCAGTTGAGAGTAGGCCCATATTACCCACTCTTGTCTCCCTGTATAGATCCCGGGTCAGAGTAGGCCCATATAACCGATGCTTGTCTCCCTGTAGAGACCCCGGGTCAGAGTAGGCCCATATAACCGATGCTTGTCTCCCTGTAGAGATCCCGGGTCAGAGTAGGCCCATATAACCCATGCTTGTCTCCCTGTTGAGACTCCGGGTCAGAGTAGGCCCATATAACCCATGCTTGTCTCCCTGTAGAGATCCTGGGTCAGAGTAGGCCCATATAACCCACACTTGTCTCCCTGTAGACTTCGGGTCAGAGTAGGCCCATATAACCCACACTTGTCTCCCTGTAGAGATCCCAGGTCAGAATAGGCCCCATATTCCACACTTGTCTCCCTGTAGAGATCCCGGGTCAGAATAGGCCCCAATAACCCACACTTGTCTCCCTGAAGAGAACCCGGGTCAGAATAGGCCCCAATCCCCCACATTTGTCTCTCTGTAGAGATCCCGGGTCAGAATCGGCCCCTATACCCCACGCTTGTCTCCCTGAAGAGATTCCAGGTCAGAATAGGACCCAATATCACACACTTATCTGCCTGTAGAGATCCCGGGTCAGAATAGGCCCCAATACCCAACACTTGTCTCCCTGTAGAGATCCTTGGTCAGAATAGGCCCCAATACCCCACACTTGTCTCCCTGTAGAGATCCCGGGTCAGAATAGGCCCCAATAACCCACACTTGTCTCTCTGTAGAGATCCCAATGTCAGAATAGGCCCCAATACCCCACACTTGTCTCTCTGTAGAGATCTCGGGTCAGAATAGGCCCCAATAACCCACACTTGTCTCTCTGTAGAGATCTCGGGTCAGAATAGGCCCCAATAACCCACACTTGTCTCTCTGTAGAGATCCCTGGTCAGAATAGGCCCCGATAACCCACACTTGTCTCCCTGTAGAGATCCCGGGTCAGAATCGGCCCCTATAACCCATGCTTGTCTCTCTGTAGAGATCCCGGGTCAGAATAGGCCCCAATAACCCACACTTGTCTCTCTGTAGAGATCCCAGGTCAGAATAGGCCCCAATACCCCACACTTGTCTCTCTGTAGAGATCCCAGGTCAGAATAGGCCCCAATACCCCACACTTGTCTCTCTGTAGAGATCCCGGGTCAGAATAGGCCCCAATAACCCACACTTGTCTCCCTGTAGAGATCCCGGGTCAGAATAGGCCCCAATACCCCACACTTGTCTCTCTGTAGAGATCCCAGGTCAGAATAGGCCCCAATAACCCACACTTGTCTCCCTGTAGAGATCCCGGGTCAGAATAGGCCCCAATAACCCACGCTTGTCTCCCTGAAGAGATCCCGGGTCAGAATAGGCCCCTATAACCCACACTTGTCTCTCTGTAGTGATCCCGGGTCAGAATAGGCCCGTATACCCCACACTGGTCTCCCTGTAGAGACAGATCCTCACAACATCCACTCACATCCTCGTATTAAACAGCAAAGAGGCCTGCACTGACACTAATGTTTCAGAAGTTGTCTGAGAATGATCCGATGAACCTTTTTATCCTTCGTGATATCTGATGGTGCCAGCATGTTTGTGTTCACTGTTCACATGCACTGTTCACCCCTAGCCCCCACCGAGCCGTCGAGCTGAGTCCAAGGACCGTCCTGGCAGTGTTCGAAGCAGCTCCCACACAGACAAGGACAAGTCTAAGCGAGACAAACCATCGGCTAAAAAGAATAAGGTACACTACGGGGCATTTGACATTTACCATGGATGAAAGCAGAACTATAATAAGGCGACATTTTTTTTATTTCTTGGTTTATGGATTTCAAAAATCATTTCAAAAGTGAGGTAGGCAAATTGAAAAAAAACAAAAACCTCTAGGATTTTCTTTATTTGTCTTTTGGCCCATTTAAAAAAGTTAGGTAGGTATAAAAAAACATTATTCTGGAGTACCAAAAGTAAAACAACTCAATTTTTCAAGAATATTTTATTATATCCCTGGAACTCAGCTTGTGCACAAATGGCAATAGAGAAATATTCATGTAATATGAAATGCATGAAAGACGCCGCCATTTTGGCAGCATGGTTGACGATTAAACTGGTCGGCACTGTGCTTTGTGTTGACACGCTTAGATGGTATTAGAGAAGGATCCCAGTGGGAAATATCAGAGTGACTTCCCTTTGCTTTACACTCGATAACGAAACCAAAATGTTTGTTGTTGAACTTTTTATGCATTTTTTCAAGTAAAGATCGGTGGTAATAAGAAAAGGAGTAATTTGTATTTTTTTTTTTTTCAACATTTGAACTTTGAAAGAGTGGTGCATCCGTAAACCAAGAATTAAAAAAAATGTTGAATAAGCTTTTTGGTATTTGGGTATTTTACCCAGGGGTTTGATATTGATTGGGTATCGACGAGTTTTGGAGGAAATTTAATTTTAACCCACCTGTTTCTTCACATTTGGGTATTTTAACTTAAAACCTGTTTCATATCAATCCCTGTAAATCATTTAAAACTATGTCTAGGACGTCTAGACGATCTGCTCGATGATCAAGATCTATATTGTAATAAAACGGGTCTTACCCCCAGAAGTGCATCAAAACATGTGAGCACCTTGATTAAAAGCATGAAAGAATATGCAAAATATCTGTCTAAGCCCAGGTGGCTGTACACATACTTTGCAAATCCTGCAGTTGACCGAAATCTGCACGTTGAAATCCATGTTGTTTACGAACTGGATGTTTAGTTCGTTTAAGCAATTTTGATTGGTCTATGCATAAACTTGTAAGTCCAGCCAAAATGTAACTCTGGAATCGCAGCCCAGTTCAGGAAGGGTGGAAACTGGACTTTTATTGTCAGTTAATGCCCTTGCCTCAGGAAGATGCAATTATACTGCAGAGCTCCAGATAAGCTTTTGGTGTTTTACCGATGTATTTTAAAATCATTGGGTATCAGTATTTAAAAACACTATTCATCTAGTCCCTGCAAACTGGTGTTGTGTGGGTTCGAGAGCTTTATAGGACTCAAAAATACCATGATACTTCCACAAGAAAGTGTGATGGCAAATGATCATGATGTATCTGTCATCGTGGAGTTTGGCAAGGTTGACGGAAAGCCTGTTTATAATTTCAAAATAAGTTGCTGATTTGCTAATCGAATTCGCAGGGTTCCTTCACAATATTTTAATGATACACACAAGTTTTATTTTTGTAGCGTATCTGTAATGTTTGTTGCGTATTTGATACGCTTGGATTTTATTTTACTGCGTATTTCTGCATTTCTGATGCGTATTTTACGCAGATACGCAGCTTATCTGGAGCTCTGATACTGACATGGATAAAAGTATCAGTGTAGTGGCTAGTTTGCCTAACTATGAGAATAGTATTGACATAAATCAAGTTTTAGTATACCCGCTAGTTGTACCACTGCAATAGTATTGACATGGATAATAACACTGGCCATTTAATCCAGGATCCGAAGGCCAAAGAGGAAGACAAAAAGGGAGGGACGAGAAAAGAAAAAGACGACAAAGGAAGCTCCAAGAAGGGTACGTTTCCTCCCAGATTACCATTAATCAGCACAATTACCGTATTCAACGTAATAAGCGCCCAGGGCGCTCTCAAAATTGGAAATAGGGGGCTCTTATTAGAATAGAATTTTGGTGAGAAAAAAATACAGAATTGTAAGATCGTAAATTTCGTGATTTATGGTGACAGCCTGAAAAGAAACAAATGAAAAGTCTGTGCGTATTATGCACGACAGATATATTTTCCAGGATTTAATTGCCCATAATTAAGGGTGCATATAACACACAAGTGCATATTATACACGAATAAATAAGTGTTCATTGATCAATCGGAAGGGGTGGTAATTGGGATTGTTCACTAGCCAATATATTAGCAAATATTGCCGTGGGCGCTTATTAGAGCGGGGCGCTTATTACGTCGAATACGGTAGATAAACACTAGCTCGTGTGATAGAAAGTGTATACCGATCATGTCATATAAAGTTTGTTATTTGTAGACCATGTGGGATAGTTAATGACATGGTTAGTGTGTGATGCTTATTTTTATTTTTAATTGTTTTGGTGTGAAATATTTAGGTTTTGCTACTTGTGTGAACCTAGAGTTTTATTTGAGATTAGGTTTGTAATTTGTTCCTAATAACCAAGGCATTTTGTTGAACTGATTGCAACTGACTAATCACTTTGTTCCTAACTCTAGCGGACCCTGTACAAGTTAACTTGATAACTGAAACAGTGAGTCATGTGACAAGTTAACCGTTAACTATATTCGTGAGAACTACTTTTATGATGTACTGATAACAGTAGCTTCAAGGTCACTTGAAGGGTGGTCGGGTAGCCTTCTGGTTAAAGCGTTCGCTCATATCACCGAAGACCCGGGTTCGATTTCCCATATGGTTACAACATGTGAAGCCCATTTCTGGTGTCCCCTGCCGTGATGTTGCTGGAATATTGCAAAAAGCGGCGTAAAACCATACTCACTCACTCACTCAAGGTCACTTGACCCAGAACCCATTGTGATGATGTAATGGTTTTGTTTAGGTTTTTTCAAATCGTTTATCGGACAGTTGATGTTTCAAAGTAAGTTGTGCATGAAACTTGCATGCCTCTGTCGACAACGTAGATCTCAGAACTACTCACTCCAGCTCTCACCACAGCTGAGTCCCCGAGACTCCAACTCCTGTCCTGTCCTGCTCCGCGCCATGCTGGGGTTTAATGCTAACATGTCAACTCACTTTGGGATTTATCTTGACCCATATACAGCCCTCAGTCTGCAACTAATGTCTGGACAAAATGGAATAACGAGCTTCCCAATTCCTGTAGTTCTAGTCCTAACCAATCTGTGAAGATTCCGGGGTAGAATAGGTCTTCAGCAACCAATGCTTGCTGTAATAGGTGACTATGCTTGTCGTAAAAGGCGACTAACGGGATCGGGTGGTCAGGCTCGCTGACTTGGTTGATGCATGTCATTAATCCCAATTGCGTGGATCGATGCTCATGATGTCAATCAATGGATTGTCTGGTCCAGACTCGATTATTTACAGACCGCCGTCATATAGCTGGAATATTGCTGAGTGCGGCGTTAAACAACAAACCAACCAACCAACTAACCAACCAATCTAGTCATAACCAATGTTATGGCTTTGTAGAAATGACTTGTATTTCACTGAAGACAGGACCAGTGAAGAGGATTAAAAAGGCTTTAGTGGTTTGTTTTACACTATTGCCTACCTCCTAAATTGCGAAAAAAAAATGCAAAAAATACCAATTTTGAAATAAAGGTTGAGATTTTCTGCCAAGGTCACTTCGTATGGAATCCAAGATAAATCCCGAATACTAATGATACACGTCTTGGTGACGTTGTACAAAACAACCTTAGCGCTAAGACTGTCGTAAGTCTGTGTTAAGGTATGGGGGTTACGATCACCTTAGCGCTAAGATCGCTTTGTACAACGGCATTAGCATTCTTGCTTCTTTCTCAAAGTGAAGAAACAAATTCATCATCTCCAATGACCTTTGTTCTACGAACTGCATCCCTGCGTAGCGCCAGGATCTATGCTGGCCCTAAGAGGCCGGTTAACTGATTTCGTTGATAAAGAGACATCGTACCCTGATGGCAGGGATCGTTGCTCATAATACTGATCACTGGATTGTCTGGCCCAGACACAATTCTTTGGAGGCTCCTGTCATATGGCTAGAATATTGCTGAGTACGGTGTTAAAAAAACATTACCACAGAATGATATGGATATAAACCATGTTACCGTGTAGAGGGAGATTGTATTGTCAGTGATAGTGGATTATTGACTATATTTCGAAGACAGACAGAAAAACCTAATGTGAGGAAATGGCCCATATGTACTGTCTGTGCAACCTATTCAACTTTTTTGAGCTGAGCTAAAAAGACAGTAAAATTTTTTAGGCTCAGGCTGTAGACTAATGGATAATATCACAAGGGTAACAGACGGTAGGGCTGGGACGGGTAACTCGGGTACTCGGTCGTGTGGGCCTAAGAAAGACCCGGGTACCCACAGGACTAACCGGCCCCGTGGTTAGTCACGTAATATATTGTTTAATGACAAAAATGATCTAAAACTCTTTTGTTACACTACAAGTACTAATGTTCCCATTTCTTTCTGACTACGCACCCTTCCTTCTGACTTTAATATATTTGAATTAAGATCAAACTTCATGCAGTAAACGTCATTGTATGCATGACCAGATCGCTTTATACATGTATCTAAATACATTTTACCAGGGCTATGGTCAATCATTTCCAAATCTGACAGTTTGTACCTATCTCTATATATCTTCAGCAGGTATCCGGGTAGGGTTGTGTAATAGGGTGATGGGTACCCAGGTAGTAAATTTGGACTCGTCCCAGCCCTAACAGCCAGACAGGTGTCTGTTACCATGAAGTTTAGACCCAGGCTAGGACTTCTATTTAACTCTTGGCTTCATTATGTTGATGAAACAATGGTGATATTTCAGCCCTGAAGGTGTTTTAGTATAGGGAGCCTCCCTCCAGGTGAGCGACACAGACAAAACGTTTTATCAAAACTCCTTCCGTAGAACATATTTGCTTCAAACATAGGTGGACAAGCTTGTTTGAGGTAGAATTTGCAATAACTAATGCATGATTAGAGTTAAAGTGGGTGAAATTTCTTTGCTTTCTTGCATGTTGCGTTGTAGGTATTGAAGTAGCGTAGAGAAACCAACTAGCTGGTTTAAAGACTCTAGCCGCCTGTGCAAACAACGCAAGACTCGGCTTGGCCAAGCCTGTGTTTCAGTATCAGTGTTTGTAGATATTTAGGGAATCTCACCCAAGCTAACCAGCTCCAGAGTCAAAGAGATTAGTGATGTCATTTGATTGTGACATCAAAGAATCTGATGATGTCATAATGGTCTGCAAAGCATTGTGATGCAATTTCATTGCTGCGATATCTCCCTATTCCACAAAAGTATCTTAGCGCTACGATTGTCGTAAGTCTGATAAAGTTTTGGAGTTACGTTTGTCTTTTCGCTAAGATCGATTTTTGGAATGGGGCCCACGGAGAGATCACTTGATCTGATCCTAGCAAAATCTCTGTGTAGGCCAGATTTGGATGACGAGGATCGTTATCAGCTAAGCAGCGTAAAATACCCCCCAAGAAGTATTCAAAACTCAATTACTTTCAATTAACTTGCGTACAGGAACGCATGCATTAAATGAAAAACACAAATGTATAAAAACATCTCGCGTAAATACATCTCGCGTAAATACCCAATGAAGCTTTTTCAGCATGCGTACAAAGGAGCTAATTTCTGAAGTACAATTACGAGATGATTTACTTTCTAAGTCAAGCCTATATATTTAGAACAGTTGTATACATTCGAAACATTATTTCATATTTTTAAAATCTTAAAATGTTCACTAATTTTGGTAAATACCCAATAGAGTCATGAATAGACGAGTGAAAAAATATTGGTTACCCAATGAAAAATGTAATAACCCAATTAAAATAGAAACCCTACAGTAAAAACTCAATTGCTCAAAAAGTTATCTGGAGCTCTGTGTCTGAAACAAACGATATAAGACTCATGTTTCAGACAAGTGGTTCAAGTCACAGCCTGATTTAGGCTGGGCCCTGTTCAACAAAGGAGTCTTAGCTCTGTGACTGTAGCTTACACCGCTGAACACGGACTTAGGACAGTCGTAGCGCTCTGATCGCAGTGTGTGATACTACCGATGTAACGTTAAATTTGATTTCACTCCTTCACTGATTGCTGTAGGGTACAGAATCCTGATCTTTTGACTTTTGGAAAAGAACCCCACATGGAATCCAGCTCCCTGTCAAATTGTAGGGATTGACGAAACATGCAGACTTAAAAATCACTGCTCTGGACTAATGTGGACTTATATATACATATATAAATCTTGAAATTAACACTAGGCTAACATTAACTATAGGCAGAGTTACCTCCCTTTTATTGATATCCTTATGATATAACCTATCCTTCGTCACCACTCGCCCCTTTCTGTAACCTGCAAGAAGACTCGTCCCCCTATTGATAAATGTTATGTGCGAAAATACAACAAACAGATCAGAATGAGCGTGTGATATCAAGTACTTCCGTCAAAGAATCCCTCAGGAATACTGTTTGATTTTACATATCTTTTGCATCTAAACATATACCCAATATACAGTTAAATGTGTTCAATCATACTGTGTAATACCTTAAGTCCCGATGTGTCTTAAATAGCATCTGGAATATATATGACATATGGGAAATTTGCGTGAATCATTACGCAACGAGTTGACAATTCTTTCAGGTATTCTTTCTTAGATGGAACCCAGTTGCAAAAAATGTCCACAAGACGGGCACAAGTCGCTATTCGGCCTGTCCCGGAATAACACGAGTTGGTCACGAATGATAACCTATCTTGGGTTTTTCTTATAAAACAGGAAATTTGTTAATTTATTTCAAGAACGGGAATTGGTGGATATTTTTTACAGCAATGTAGGACTGGTCTGTGAAGAGGAATACACAATTTACAGGCCGAATATAATACTGACAGGAGTACATCTTAATATGACCTGTGAAGATTCGAGTTAGAATTGGTCTTCAGCAGCCCATGCTTGTTTGAAGAGGTGACTAATGGGCCCGCTGACATAGTTGATGCATGTCATCGTATCCCAATTGCGTAGATTGATGCACATGATATCTGTCACTTGATTGTCTGGTCCAGTAGATGTCAATGAGAAAATACTGATTACCTCATGTGATCAACTTTCTATGACTTTGGACTTGTGCCTGAAGTGGTTGAGGGAGCATGGGTGGCCTAGTCGTCTAAGGTGCCACGATTCGCTGTGCAGAGTTGCGTCCCTTGGGCACGCCAGAAACCTATGATTGTGGGTTCGAACCCCGGTTCGCCCCATTTATGTTTCAGCACCATACCTGTGCTTGTAGGTTTCACCGAAGTGGTAAACGTCCGAGATCTGCATCCCTTCGGGTTTTCCTCCCACATAAAGCTGACACGCCGTGATATAACTGGAATACTGTTAAAAGCGGCGTTAAACCCAACTCCTCACTCACTCCCTGAAGTGGTTGCATGTACATTTGTATCTCGATTGCTTTACCAGTTACCAGATTGGTTCCAGTGTTTTTTATCTTACTTATTTATACAGTTGCTAGGTAAGTGGTGCATAAACAAATCCTTGCCAATTTTACGATTTTTGCTGAAATTTATTTTAGTCTAGTTTTTTTGTTTTGATTTACGTAAACCATTTACACTTGTTTTTCATTTGATAATCATTAGAACAAAAATCAAGAACCATTGATAGCAGTAAACTAGTTTACTTTGTTAATCATCCTTGAAACATTTTGCTGTGCAAACACAGTGCTTTTATTTTATCATTGATGGATTTTTTTTATTTGAGTTGCTGACATTGGCAACTTTTTCAACTTTTTGTTGCATGTTTGGACACATGATATTTATAGGCTCCCTGACAATAATGATCAAATGCACCAAATGATGATGATGAAATCGACATCTTGTTCGTCGGTCGATTTCAGGATTTGTAAAGCATCAACTTGGTGTCAACAGATATTTTCCAGATCCTTTCATGTTTCTAATCAAGGTGCTCATGTGATTTCATGCACTTTGAGAAGTAAGACACGTTTATGCTTCATTATTGATCCGATCAGATAGTCTTGACTGGGCACCGCCATATTGTTTGAAGCAAATGCAAGTGATAAGAGAGAGGGAATCTGATTGGTCAATAGGAGGGACATAGAAGGGACATAACTTGTAATAACCGCTGATGGTGCTACGATCGAGTCCAGAAATTCCAGCTTTGTTCGCCAAGGGTGGAAACTGGACTTTTACAGTCAGTTAAATCCCTTGACTCAGGAAGATGTCTCAGTGTGGGACAGAGTCACCAATCCAACTACTCTTCCCCTGATTGTGAAAAAAATAAATGACCTCAGAACCCCAACTGCAATTATAATACCATATGTTTTTCGAGTATAGTGCGCACCCAAGTATAATGCGCACCCCACCCTAGCGGATACAATTTTGGAATTTTTTTTGTGGAATATTAAGTGCAGAAACAAATTACACCATACCTCTTCAGCTAATTCTGGCATATATGATATATATATCCATTCTCTGTCAACTAAAGTTCGATTCAAGGCGCCATTAGAGGTAATCGGATCGTGGTGACTGTTTATAACAGTGAGTTGTGCGATCTTCCAATTGCTTCACACACAATTTTGTCGACATTTATTAAAACAATATTAAAAGGAATTTTGAATAAATTTAAGGTAATAAGTTACAAACATAAGTCCAGATATACCATGAACACTTTTCATAACCAGACAGTGTAATACAAGATTGTGTACTCCAGTACAGATTTCTTGACATGGTATTTCCGGTGTTCCGTGCTCATGGTAATGTCTTTGCATTGGGGGAAAAAAATCATTATGATGGTATGATGCGCACCCCCTTCTACACAGCTGTGTTTTTGGGAAAAAAGTGTGCACTATACTCAAGAAAATATGGTACATATGAAATTATTGTTTCCAAAACGTTCATGTTCCAAAAGATCGTGTGTTCAGAGTTATTTAATGGATTTGGAACCAAGAAATACAATGTAACGTTGGTTGTTGAATTTCAGCCTGTAGATAGACCCATTGTCCACTGAACAAAGAAAGTTGAAGATCCAATCTCATTAAAATCAGATCTTAGTTCTCGCTACCGCTAAACAAAGATCTGAGGACATCCCATTACGGGTCACGTCAGACCGACCTTGCGTGAACTTTGACCGACCAATGGAATGACCAATCAGAAGGCAGCTTTCTCGTGCTTTACGGCACTAATTTCAAATTGGCGACTACGCTTCTCGATTACAAATATGAAACCTGAACAAAAGAACATTCTCGAACGGCTAATAGATGGGCTAGATTGTATAGATTCAGTTGTTAAACCCGTAACTATCGTTCGGAATAAAGTTTTCGAGGTTGCATGATTAGAAATCACATTCCGACGGTCACTTTCATAATCTGGTAAGCGACGCTCTGATTGGTCGGATGAAAGGTCGTTCTGACGTGACCCCTAATGGGATGTCTTCAGATCTTTGTTTAGCTGTAGCGAGATTGGTTGAAGATTATGATCATGAATATTTTTAGGGGTAGTGGTGTGGTGCATCTTAAATATTCATGATCCCTAACTTTTTTGTCCAGTATATGTAATTACACTGGCGTCCAATAACTACTAATGATGTTATTTCTTCTCTCCTCTAGACCCCCGAGGCGCAAGAGGTTATGACCGTTTTCTCCAGTTTTACTCCATATTGCTTTAAGCTAACTGTCCTTATCATGGAGATTCACCTGCCCAGTAGCACACACATACAATCTATACTTTCTAAAACAACTCTTTTAAGAGGAAGAACAATGTTTCTTTCTTAATTTTGTTCTAAATTTGATGGTTAGGTCGGCCCAGTTGTCTAAGGCACCATAGTTCATTATGCAGAGTTGTGTCCCTTAGGTGTACCAGGAACCTATGATCATGGGTTTGATTCCCAGTTCACCCTGGTTATGTCAAGCTGAACACCCTGATTAACTGAAATACAGCTTAAATTCGTGAAGATCCGGGGTAGAATATGTCTTGAGCAACCCATGCTTGCTGTAACAGGCGACTGTACTTGTTGTAAGAGGCGACTAACGGGATCGGGTGGTCAGGCTCGCTGACGTGGTTGATGCATGTCATCGTATTCGAATTGCATGGATCGATGCTCATGATGTCAATCACTGGATTGCCTCGTCCAGACTTGATTGTTTACAGACTGCGGTCATATAGCTGGAATATTGCTGAGTGCGGCGTTAAATAACAAACACCAAATAATAAATAAATCAGTGTTTAACCAAACTCACTCACTCACCTTGTGAAGAATCATGAAGAGTAAAGTACACAAGTAAAGACAGAGTGAGTGAGGTATGTTTGTCATTATATATATATATGTGATCATTATATTAGTATTCTAGCGTGTCAGCGTAAATTGATGCAGGTTTTACAAGTTTACCACTTTGGTGAAACTAACAATCATGGTTGTTATCATGACAAACCAAGCATGATATTCAGGATAGAACTGCGATTCAAACCTCATATATTAGATCCTGGCATGCCCAAGGGACACAACTGCACTTTGAATTGCTGTATCTTAGGTGACTCGCCGCCATATATGACTTATAATAGACGGAATAAGTTTACAAATGTTTTTTAGCAATCCTTCGAAAGTCAGATTATTTTATACATTGCTGTGTACAAAGCGGCAAGTAAGAATATATCGGAGATTTGCTGTTTCTGGATAATATGTGTGTGAGGGGGTGTGACGGGTGAATCTCTTCAGTGTTTCTCTTGTGTTGAGTTTTTTTGACAGTGGGTACTAGCTGTTTGTCTGACTTCCTCCGACTGCGTGTCTGACTTCCTCTGACTGCTTGTCTGACTTCCTCCGACTGGGTGTCTGACTTCCTCTGACTGCCTGTCTGACTTCCTCCACTGTGTATCTGACTGCCTTCGACCGCCTGTCTGACTTTCGCTGACTGCCTGTCTGACTTTCTCCAATTGCGTGTGACTTTCTCCGACTGCGTGTCTGACTTCCTCCGATTGCCTGACTGACTTCCTCCGATTGCGTGTCTGACTTTTTCTGACTGTGTGTCTGACTTCCTCCGACTGCGAGTCGGAATTCCTCTGACTGGGTGTCTGACTTCCTCCGACTGCTTGTCTGACTTCCTCCGATTGCCTGACTGACTTTTTCAGACTGGGTGTCTGACTTCCTCTGACTGGGTGTCTGACTTCCTCTGACTGGGTGTCTGACTTCCTCCTGTGTGCTTCCTACTTCTCATGTACTCCTACGGATATGAATCTACCCTGGACTATAAGAAAAACTAATTACCTTCTGTATGGTTAAACATGTGCTTCATACATCTAATGTTCAGGGCTGTGATTTGGAGATTGTTTTAAGAATGTATTTGAAGTTGCCTTTAACTGTCAGTAATACTTTTCAAAATACTTTTCTTAATTCTCAATTGTCTCCTTACTCTGACCTTTTTCTTGGTCAATGATGTCTGTTAATAATATTGGAAAAAATACTGTACCTTTGGCTACTTTTGCAAGAAAATGGTGTAAAATCTGAGGTAAACTGGTCTTGTTTAATTTAATTGGCACCAGTGCGGGTGCATGCATTAGTTTATATACATGTAGCCTATGTAGACTAGGTGACTTGTACACCCACCCTGGTGTCCGCCATAGCGTGCATGTGTGGGAAGTGTTCATCCTCTGGTCTCACTGACCCGTGCATCCTGCTATGCGTCAGTCAACTTTAGTCCTCCATCAGTCAATTATTGTTTTAAACCCAAACTGTTTTTCTTAGATCATGATAGAATGTACACAGAAGGCAGGTTTCTGCTGCAGACAACTGCAGAATTGATGCAATATTCATCAGTACCGTAATTAATGCATTAAAGGCATTGATAGATGTTATTGGAGTCCTTGGAACTTGAGACAGCAAGCCAGTATGCACTAGTTTCATTTATCACACAGCAACACAACTAGTTTCATATATCTCACAGCAACACAGCTAGTTTATATATGTCCTACAGAAACACAATTAGTTTCATATATATTCCACAGTGACACAACTAGTTTCATATATCCCAAAGCAACACAACTAGTTTCATATATCTCACAGCAACACAACTAGTTTCATATATCTCACAGCAACACAACTAGTTTTATATATGTCCCACAGAAACACAATTGGTTTCATATATCCTTCAGGAATACAACTGGTTTTATATATCCCATAGTGACACAACTAGTTTCATATATCCCATAGTGACACAACTTGTTTCATATATTCCATAGTGACACAACTAGTTTCATATATCCCATAGTGACACAACTTGTTTCATATATTCCATAGTGACACAACTAGTTTCATATTTATCCCACAGCAACACACCTGCTTTATATATATCCCACAGAAACACAACTAGTTTCATATATCGCACAGAAGAACAACTAGGTTTATATATCCCACAGCAAGACAACTAGTTTCATATATCACACAGAAAAACTAGTTTCATATAATCCCACAGTTGATGTGGGATACAACTAGTTTTATATATATATATATATATATATATATATATATATATATATATATATATATATATATATATATATATATATATATATATATCCCACAGCAACACAACTTGCTTCATGTATCTCAGTATTGCTAGAATGTTGCTAACAGAGGCACCAAAGCCAAATT
This sequence comes from Haliotis cracherodii, assembly GCF_022045235.1. Lineage (NCBI taxonomy): Eukaryota > Metazoa > Mollusca > Gastropoda > Lepetellida > Haliotidae > Haliotis > Haliotis cracherodii. Next base: position 27,521,798 of record NW_027266269.1, on the reverse strand, counting down.
ACTCATTTCATATCCAGGCTTACCCTGGCTTACTGTTTGTCGCAGGTTCTAGCCCATCTGTAGTGTGTTGTCCCAGCTTACAATGGCTTACTGTTTGTAGCAGGTGCTAGCCCATCTATTGTGTGTTGTCCCAGCTTACAATGGCTTACTGTTTGTATCAGGTGCTAGCCCATCTATAGTGTGTTGTCCAGACTTACGCTGGCTTACTGTTTGTAGCAGGTGCTAGCCCATCTGTAGTGTGTTGTCCCGGCTTACAATGGCTTACTGTTTGTATCAGGTGCTAGCCCATCTGTAGTGTGTTGTCCCGGCTTACAATGGCTTACTGTTTGTATCAGGTGCTAGCCCATCTGTAGTGTGTTGTCCCAGCTTACACTGGCTTACTGTTTGTATCAGGTGCTAGCCCATCTACAGTGTGTTTTCCAGACTTACACTGGCTTACTGTTTGTATCAGGTGCTAGCCCATCTGTAGTGTGTTGTCCCAGCTTACACTGGCTTACTGTTTGTATCAGGTGCTAGCCCATCTGTCGTGTGTTGTCCAGACTTACGCTGGCTTACTGTTTGTAGCAGGTGCTAGCCCATCTGTAGTGTGTTGTCCCGGCTTACAATGGCTTACTGTTTGTAGCAGGTGCTAGCCCATCTGTAGTGTGTTGTCCCAGCTTACACTCGCTTACTGTTTGTATCAGGTGCTAGCCAATCTGTCGTGTGTTGTCCCAGCTTACACTGGCTTACTGTTTGTAACAGGTGCTAGCCCATCTGTAGTGTGTTGTTCCAGGTTACAACGGCTTACTGTTTGTATCAGGTGCTAGCCCATCTATAGTGTGTTGTCCCAGCTTACGCTGGCTTACTGTTTGTAGCAGGTGCTAGCCCATCTGTTGTGTGTTGTCCCAGCTTACGCTGGCTTACTGTTTGTAACAGGTGCTAGCCCATCTGTAGTGTGTTGTCCCAGCTTACACTGGCTTACTGTTTGTAACAGGTGCTAACCCATCTGTAGTGTGTTGTCCCAGCTTACACTGGCTTACTGTTTGTATCAGGTGCTAGCCCATCTATAGTGTGTTGTCCCAGCTTACGCTGGCTTACTGTTTGTAACAGGTGCTAGCCCATCTGTAGTGTGTTGTCCCAGCTTACGCTGGCTTACTGCTTGTATCAGGTGCTAGCCTATCTATAGTGTGTTGTCCCACCTTTACAATGGCTTACTGTTTGTATCAGGTGCTAGCCCATCTGTAGTGTGTTGTACCGGCTTACAATGGCTTACTGTTTGTATCAGGTGCTAGCCCATCCGTAGTGTGTTGTCCCAGCTTACAATGGCTTACTGTTTGTATCATGTGCTAGCCCATCCGTAGTGTGTTGTCCCAGCTTACACTGGCTTACTGTTTGTAACAGGTGCTAACCCATCTGTGGTGTGTTGTCCCGGCTTACAATGGCTTACTGTTTGTATCAGGTGCTAGCCCATCTGTAGTGTGTTGTCCAGACTTACGCTGGCTTACTGTTTGTATCAGGTGCTAACCCATCTGTAGTGTGTTGTCCCGGCTTACAATGGCTTACTGTTTGTAACAGGTGCTAGCCCATCTGTAGTGTGTTGTCCAGACTTACGCTGGCTTACTGTTTGTATCAGGTGCTAACTCATCTGTTGTGTGTTGTCCCAGCTTACACTGGCTTACTGTTTGTATCAGGTGCTAGCCCATCTGTAGTGTGTTGTCCCAGCTTACACTGGCTTACTGTTTGTATCAGGTGCTAGCCCATCTATAGTGTGTTGTCCCAGCTTACGCTGGCTTACTGTTTGTAACAGGTGCTAGCCCATCTGTAGTGTGTTGTCCCAGCTTACACTGGCTTACTGTTTGTAACAGGTGCTAACCCATCTGTAGTGTGTTGTCCCGGCTTACAATGGCTTACTGTTTGTATCAGGTGCTAGCCCATCTATAGTGTGTTGTCCCAGCTTACAATGGCTTACTGTTTGTAACAGGTGCTAGCCCCTCTGTAGTGTGTTGTCCCAGCTTACACTGGCTTACTGTTTGTAACAGGTGCTAACCCATCTGTAGTGTGTTGTCCCAGCTTACAATGGCTTACTGTTTGTAACAGGTGCTAACCCATCTGTAGTGTGTTGTCCCAGCTTACACTGGCTTACTGTTTGTAGCAGGTGCTAGCCCATCCGTAGTGTGTTGTCCCAGCTTACAATGGCTTACTGTTTGTAGCAGGTGCTAGCCCATCCGTAGTGTGTTGTCCCGGCTTACACTGGCTTACTGTTTGTAACAGGTGCTAGCCCATCTGTAGTGTGTTGTCCAAGCTTACACTGGCTTACTGTTTATATCAGGTGCTAACCCAGCTATCGGGGGTCGTGGTTCAGGTGGTGAGTACATGTATTGTTGAGCCTTAGGGCTCGATGAGTTCTCCTAACATCTGTTCCGACAGACTTTGCCCTGGCAGAACTAACTTTTCTTGATAAATAATTTTATTTGGATTTGATAAAGGCATATTTAAATAGTGATTATGGGAGGCATTATATTAATGGTACCCTAGAGAACCTTGATTTTAATTTGTGTCAAAATTTGAAAATTTACCTTATTGCTTCTGTCCATCTTTGCATCACAAAACAATTTCATATGTTTTACTCTGGGAATTGTTTACCGAAAGTATTTTCCTTTCTGTTTTGACAATGCACCACGATCAGTGTTTGTAACTGAAAAAATTCCCAGATTGCCATCACAACCCACATTCTTTAGAAGCTGCAGGCCCTGACTAAACTCTTCAGACCCTCATTTTTAAAAAACTGCAGCTTATGGTGTCAAGTATATCAACATTTAAATTTACTACAGGCCTTACAAATTTGAAACTACAAGCCTGACACAAAATCTATCTGCCACGGGCCTACAGGCAGGCGCTTATTTTGAATACTGACCATGATGTATCTCACTGTAAACCATGTCAGTGAATAGATCCTCTACTCTGACATACTGATTTTTATAAAGCTTATGATTGAAGACTAACTGAATCTAAACCAGAAAGTTTGTTAATTTTAATATGGAATGATGCAAGATGTGCAAGATAGGACTTGTTTAACTGGTTTCTGTTCTGTTTTACTTCATGGCATATTTAATTTTGTAGGATTTCTGACTGTGTTGCAATGATCTTTGATATAGTTCTACAGGGAAAAGTCTTTCTAGAAATTAACAAGAGATTATTTGTTCAGTTGTCCAAAAAAGTTCGTTATGTTTGCTTTAACAGTTTTACTAACGTCAAACTAACAGTGTTCAGTCCAATACTAACACTCTGTCAGACACTGTTGTGTGATGACACTACGTCCATAACACTAAGTCTTTCTCAGACACTGTTGTGTGATGACACTGTCCACAACATGAACACTCTCTCAGACACTGTTGTGTGATGACACTACGTCCATAACACTAACACTTTCTCAGACACTGTCCACAACCTGAACACTCTCTCAGATACTGTTGTGTGATGACACTACGTCCATAACACTAACACTCTGTCAGACACCGTTGTGTGATGACACTACGTCCATAACACTAAGTCTTTCTCAGACACTGTTGTGTGATGACACTGTCCACAACATGAACACTCTCTCAGACACTGTTGTGTGATGACACTACGTCCATAACACTAACACTTTCTCAGACACTGTTGTGTGATCACAGTTCAATAGCCTTGCAACTGTTTAGAGGAACGCCACATAACCTGAAGAGCACCAAGCACAGTCTACAACTCTAACACTCTCACAGACACTGTTGTGCGATCACAGTCCACTATCTGATAGGAACGCTACACAACCTGAAGAACACCAAGCACATTCTACAACTCTAACACTCTCACAGACACTGTTGTGAGATCACAGTCCACTATCTGATAGGAACGCTACATAACCTGAAGAACACCAGGCAGTCTACAACACTAACACTCTCATAAACACTGTTGTGTGATCACAGTCCACTATCTGATAGGAACGCCACATAACCTGAACACCAAGCACAGTCTACAACTCTAACACTCTCACAGACACTGTTGTGCGATCACAGTCCACTAGCTGATAGGAACGCCACATAACCTGAAGAACACCAAGCACAGTCTACAAATCTAACACTCTCACAGACACTGTTGTGCGATCACAGTCCACTATCTGATAGGAACGCTACATAGCCTGAAGAACACCAAGCACAGTCTACAACTCTAACACTCTCACAGACACTGTTGTGCGATCACAGTCCACTAGCTGATAGGAACGCCACATAACCTGAAGAACACCAAGCACAGTCTACAACTCTAACACTCTCACAGATTCTGTTGTGCGATCACAGTCCACTATCTGATAGGAACGCTACATAACCTGAAGAACACCAAGCACAGTCTACAACACTGATGAAACTATTGCTTACATTGAAACAATACATTTCCTGTTTGAATAGGTCAGTTCCAAGTTATCCCTGCTAAGATTAGCTGTGTATGGTCTCTGGTCTTGACCAGTTGATTCAGGACAATATTGCTGTCTTAAATGACCTTCACCTATTCAGCCAAGGACTAACTTCTGTACTTCCTTACCAGGCCATGATAGCTGTGCTATGATGTTCTCCCAGTCTAGCACCTTGGTGCCATGCTGGTGCCACACCCTCCCAATCTCTCTGATGGTGCCATGCCCGCCCCATCTCCCTGATAGTGGCACCATCCCCATCTCTCTGATGCTGCCACACCCTCCCCATCTCTGATAGTGGCACCCTCCCCATCTCTCTGATGCGGCCACACTCACCCCATCTCTCTCATAGTGGCACCCTCCCCATCTCTGATAATGTCATGCCTTCCCCATCTCTCAGTTGTTGCAACACCCGCCCCATCTCTCTTGGCACCCTCCCCATCTCTGATAATGTCATGCCTTAACCATCTCTCAGTTGTTGCCACACCTTCCCCATCTCTGATGGTGTCACCCTTCCCATCAGTCTGATATGCCAAATCCTCAACATCTCTGATGGCCTCATGCCTTCCCCATCTCTCTGATGGTGCCACAACCACCCCATCTCTCTGATAGTGGCACCCTCCCCATCTCTCTGATGGTGCCACACTCTCCCCCATCTCTGATAGTGGGACCCTCCCCAACTCTCTGATGCTGCCACAACCACCCCATCTCTCTGATAGTGGAACCCTCCCCATCTCTGATAGTGGCACCCACCCCATCTCTCTGATTGTGCCACACCCTCCCCATCTCTGATAGTGGCACCCACCCCATCTCTCTGATAGTGGCACCCTCCCCATCTCTGATAGTGGCACCCTCCCCATCTCTCTGATTGTGCCACACCCTCCCCATCTCTGATAGTGGCACCCTCCCCATCTCTGATAGTGGCACCCTCCCCATCTCTCTGATTGTGCCACACCCTCCCCATCTCTGATAGTGGCACCCTCCCAATCTCTCTGATTGTGCCACACCTCACCCAATCTCTCTTATGGTGCCATGCCCTCCCCATCTCTCTGATTGTGCCACACCTTCCCAATCTCTGATAGAGGCACCCTCCCCATCTCTCTGATTGGGCCACACCCACCCCATCTCTGATGGTGTCACCCTTCCCATCTTTCTGATTTGCCAAACCCTCAACATCTCTGCTGGCGTCATTCCTTCCCCATCTCTCTGATGGTGCCACACCCTCCCCCATCTCTGATAGTGGGACCCTCCCCATCTCTCTGATGCTGCCACAACCACCCCATCTCTCTGATAGTGGAACCCACCCCATCTCTCTGATAGTGGCACCCTCTCCATCTCTCTGATGCTGCCACACCCATCTTGTTTTCTGTTGAAATTGATAGTCACTTGTTCAAACATTTCATAATTACACAGATGTTTGGGTGGCCCAGGTGGTCCAGTTGTCTAAGGAACTGCAGTTCCATGTGAAGAGTTGCATCCCTTGGGCATGCCAGGAACCTATGATCTTGGGTTTGAATACCGGTTCCCCGGGTTTCTCGGTTTGTCAGCACCATACCAGTGCTCATGGGCTTCACCAAAGTGGGAAATGTCTGAGACCAGTATCACTTTGGCTTTCCTCCCACATTAAGCTGATACGCTGTGATATAACTGGAATACTGTTTAAAGTGGCATTAAACCCAACTCACTCACTCACAGACATTCGTGTTTATGTCAGTGTGCGCTGACATGACCAGTAGTCATGTCCTCACGTTGAACTCATGACATTAACCTGATCATGTTTGTTTGTTCAGATGTTTGTTGTTTAATGTTAAATGTGTTGTTGATGAATGTGAATGTTTATGTTATTTTTTTAATTGTACACAGTCAAGTCTCGTCATTCCCACACTCCGGCAATTGGGTCTATCTGACACTAATGATTTGATCCAATTAAATCAGTGCTATTTAGACCCGTTAATCCGACAGTCTCGCACTCTGACTTTGATACACCTAATTGGCATCGAATTACCGAAATCACTCATTAATCAGTCTTGTTAATCCGACACAGGTTCAGCGTACTCCGTGGTCATCTGCCTATGAGTACACAGCTAGTGTTTTGAAGTGTTGTCTGGTAGCTGCATATTACAACAGCTGCAGAGAAGAACTTGCTTAACAATAAACAATAAATGCTTTAAATAAACAAAACACGATTAATCACATGCTTAGATTAACTCAATCTCATTAAAATCAGATGATCCCATTACAGGTCACATCAGAACGACCATTCGCGAACTTTGACCGACGAATGAAATGACTTACTGGAAGTCAACATTAGCCACTAAGAAAGCAGCTCTCTTGAGCTTTGCGGTACCAGTTTCAAACTGGCGACTTCCATTCCAGACTATGCTTTAAAAAGTATTTGAATCAGTCGTACAGTCCGTAACAGTAGTTTTGTGTTAAGAGGTTGCATGTTTAGAAAACATTCTCCTAACAATGTAACATAAGAATATGAATATTTCATTTTTCGTTTTTTATTACGTGTTTGTATCGTTTTCTGTTGTGTGTTTTTCCGATTTTCGATCACAAATGTTGATTCTACTTCATTTCGTTTATGTGACATACTTGTTAATCCGACATAATCATATGCAACCAACCATGTCGGATTAACGGGACTTGACTGTACAGTAATCTACGGTTATAACGAAGTCAAAGGGACCACTAATTTTAGTCTGTTATAACCATATTTCGTTATCAGCAGAGATAAAGCATATATACAGCAAATGGATGGACCCAGAACCAGTTTGTTATATCCGTCAGTTTGTTATAAACGTGTTCGTTATAAACGTATTTCGCTGTATTTGGTTCTTGGTTCAGTTATTTCCAGGCTAGACAGATACAGCTGGAATATTGCTGACTGCAGCATAAAACAACATGCACTCACTCATGCAATACTAATGATTGGGTGTGTGGTGATGCATTGGTGTCTGGTGAACATTGGTATTAATACGCATACATGGATGTTCAAATATTAATATGGTTTCTACTTGTGGGTGTTTCAGACCATCGTCCAGGTCAGTTGACCAGCACTGTCCTTACACCACAGCGTGCTGTTGAATCTTCTAACATCACCATGATCACATGTCACACACGTGTGTCCGTCCATCGCACTCACTCACCACTCACATTCTCAGTGTCGTGTGTTGTAACTCACATTCAGGAACATGGGTTTTAGGATAGTCAGGAATTCTCATCATCTTGAGATGTCTCACGTGTGTTGCTGAGTGTGGCGTTAAACAACAAACAAACAAAAACAAACACAGTGCCCCAAGCTTGTAGTGTGTTCTGACTGACTTTCTGGAATTTTTGTCATCTTGGGGCAGCGGGGATCAGGTATTAGCCCTCATTTGATCTTTGGTTGACCATCCCTCAAGGGCTTTATGTAGTGACCTTGCCATTAGTATTTAATGTAATGACCTTGCCCTTTGGAATTCAATATAGTGACCTTGCCCTTTTGGGTTTCCTGTTGTGCCCTTGAGGGTTTAAAATGGCAACCTTGACCTACTGGGTTTCTTGTTACCTTGAGGGTTTAAAATGGCAACCTTGACCTAATGGGTTTCTTGTTGTGACCTTGAGGATTAAAACAGCGACCTTGACCCACTGGGTTTCCTGTTATCACCTAGGCCTTGGGGGTTTTATCTAGTGACCTTGCCTTCTGTGTTTGAATGACCCTATCTAGTCATTGAAGTTTACTTTAGCAACTCTGCCAAGTTCCTTAGCTAATAGTCAAAACCTGTGTTACAACTATATTACTTCTCCATTGTTTAACCTACTGCAAGGATTTTGTCCTCAGTGCCATTCATTGGCCCTACCAACACAGTGTTAAGATTAGCACTATCCATGTTCTTGAAATGGAGCGTGTTTCTCTCTGGTCAAGAATTATCACAACTTTTTATCTTTACACTTAACGTTGAGCATTCTAACACATCTTTATTCTTTCACCTCAACAGCCCTAAAACTTCTGTCCGTCCTCACTGGTAGGATCTTGTGTTGACCCACACCCTGACTGTCATGTGGCATGTTTTTCTCACTGTTGTCAACTCGCATGCTTCTGTTGAACCCCATCACACCTGGTTTTATTGCCGTTTTATGAATAATATCGTCAGATTGTTTGTCGACAATATCCTGTCCCTGTAACCATGGTAATGCCTCATCACATCAGTGGATGAACAAGTGTCAACTCTCATCAATGTCTTTCCATTGTGCACAGTTGTTACCATGGATACTTCTAATACTATGTCAACAGACTAACCCATATATCATATTTCCCGGCTCAGTGGCTCTTGTGAAACTTGCACCGACCCATACCATCATCATTTGCCATTTTTTGTCCCTTATTGTCAACAATGTGCTTGCTTCATATTGTCAACAATGTGTTGTCCCATATTGTCAACACAAGGCTTGCTTCATATTATCAACATTGTGATTGCTTCGTTTCATCATCACTGTGCTTGTACGATATTGTCAACATTGTGTCATCCCATATTGTCAACACAAGGCATGCTTCATATTATCAAAATTGTGATTGCTTCGTTTCATCATCATTGTGCTTGTCCGATTTTGTCAACAATGTGTCATCCCATATTGTCAACACAAGGCTTGCTTCATATTATCAACATTGTGATTGCTTCATTTCATCATCACTGTGCTTGTCCGATATTGTCAACAATGTGTCGTCTCATATTGTCAACACAAGGCTTGCTTCATATTGTCAGCACTGTGCTAGCTCCAATTATGTTTCTAGGTTTGTCAGCAGCATACCCGTGCTCGTGGGTTTCACCGAAGTGGTAAACGTCTGAGACCTGCATCACTTGGGGCTTTCCTCCCACATTAAGCTTACATGCCTCGAGATAACTGGAATACTGTTAAAAGCGGCGTTAAACCCAACTCACTCACTCACTCACATTGCATAGAAGTATATGCTTGTACCATAATATGCTGCTATACATGTATATTGTTCTGCATGTTGCATGTGTTGTTGTATATGTTGCACTATGTTCTTTACTCATGTGACAACATTCTTGTAGACCCGTGAAGATTCCGGGGTAGAAAAGGTCTTCAGCAACCCATGCTTGCTGTAAAAGGCGACTATGCTTGTCGTAAAAGGCGACTAACGGGATCAGGTGGTCAGGCTCGCTGATTTGGTTGATGAATGGCATTGTATCCCACTTGCGTGGATCGATGCTCATAATGTCAATCACTGGATTGTCTGTTCCAGACTCGATTATTTACAGACCGCCGTCATATAGCTGGAATATTGCTGAGTGCGGCATTAAATAACAAACACCCAAACAAACAAACAAACAAACAACATTCTTGTATATGTTGCATAGCTTGTTACACATGCATGTATATATTTTGCTACATGCTGAATATATACGTTGCACTTTATGCTCATTATGTAACACATGTTGCAATTTTTTTACCTTTTCATATGTTTTTGGTGCATATGTTGCAGTGGTGTTGAGCAGGTTATTGCACATGTTGCAATATGCAGCTTATGCTATTAAACTGCTCCACATACTTTCACAGTTACTGAGACTCTTGTGGTTATGTCCCCCCCCTGCTACACTCCATCCGATGGTAGAACATGCTTCATCACCTTGCTCAGATCCCCATTCCCTCTGGGCTGATGACCACTTGAGTTCCTACATCAGTTTCTGTGCTATGATTACATGTTCTGATGAAGTATGTAATTCATTAACATTCCCTCTGCGCTGATGACCACTTGTGTTCCTACATCAGTTTCTGTGCTATGATTACATGTTCTGATGAAGTATGTAATCCATTAACATTCCCTATGCGCTGATGACCACTTGAGTTCCTACATCAGTTTCTGTGTTATGATTACATGTTCTGATGAAGTATGTAATTCATAAATATTCCCTCTGCCCTGATTATCCGCCCGGAGAGCGGAAGGTCCGGGATTCGATCCCCGGCCACCTCATACCAAAAGACGTTAAAAGATGGTACTTGTTGTTACCGTTTCTGGCGCTCGGCGGGGCGGTCGGGTAGCCTAGTGGTTAAAGCGTTCGCTCGTCACGCCGAAGACCCGGGTTCGATTCCCGACATGGGTACAATGTGTGAAGCCCATTTCTGGTGTCCCCCACCGTGATATTGCTGGAATATTGCTAAAAGCGGCGTAAAACCAAACTCACTCACTCACTCTGGCGCTCGGCAATAAGGGGGTAAAACAAGGACTGGTCGGCTCGGAGTCAGTATACTGTGTCTGAGTGGGGTATTCATGTTAAACTGCGGCATGGTATCTCAGTGAGCTAGCACTATAAATCGGCATCAGTCTGGACTAGTACAAGCAGCCACACAAACACACACACGTACATGCACGTCGCTATATAAGTGCAATAATCTTGGACGCGACGTTCAACCCCATTTCACCTCACCTCTGCCTTGATTACCACTGATTTCTATGTCAGTGTTATTGTATCATCTAATGAAGTCTTTAATTCAGACCAACATACATCAGTCTGCATGGCTTTTATGTCTTTACATTGCATTTGATCATCTTGCTATGAATGATGTCAAACTAGAGATAAATGTTGCCATGAATAGTAATGTATGTATAATGCTGATCCCTCAATGCTGATATAGAATGACTGGTAACACTTTGATTCCATCAGTAAAGAAATCTATCTTGATCTGTTCCTTAAATCTATTTTCATTATATTTGTAATGAATAAGGAAAGTATTATATTAAAGTAAACTTTAAGAAAAGTGAAACAATTAACTATTTGCCAATGTGAGAGAACCAGTGCGTTCCCTGCACCCTTATGTGAAATGTTCTTTAAAGTGATGTTTATCCTGTATCTACCGGGTACCCACCATGCAGCTATGTGTATGTATGTTGGACAGCCTCTATAGCAGCTGATGCAGGGAAGAGCGTGGGGAAGACGAAGGACAAGAAGGTCAAGAAACCAACACCACTGGAACAGGAGGTGAGAAGTGTAACACGATAGATGTAGAGGCAGGGAGTTGGGTTGTTTGTAACTACGCTGTACCCACATCACTGATCTCACGAGGGGCGGTCGGGTAGCCTAGTGGTAAAAGCGTTTGCTCGTCACGCCGAAGCCTTGGGTTCAATTCCCGACATGGGTACAATGTGTGAAGCCCATTTCTGGTGTCCCCCGCCGTGATATTGCTGGAATATTGATAAAAGCGGTGTAAAACCATACTCACTCACTCTGATCTCATGACCCGGGTTAGAATAAGTCTCCAGCAACCCATGCTTGCCGTAAAAGGCGACTATGCTTGTCGTAAGAGGCGACTAACAGGATCGGGTGGTCAGGCTCGCTGACTTGGTTGATGCATGTTATCGTGTCCCACTTGCGTGAATCGATGCTCATGATGTCAATCACTGGATTGTCTGGTCCAGACTCGATTATTTACAGACCGCTGTGATTTAGTGGTAGCTCAATGAGCTAGCACTATAAAATCGTCATTTGTCTGGACTAGTACAAGCAGCCACACATACACACGTGCATGCATGTCGCTATACCTCTGTCTGTTTTCCATTTTCAGCCAGAACTCCTAAACTGTTGAATATTTCTTGTTGAAACTTGCTATACAGATCAGTCTAGTGGTGAACTGGTGCCTTTTAACATTTATTTATTTATTTATTTATTTATTTGTTTGTTTGTTTATTTATTTTATTTTATTTTATTTAATTTAATTTATTTATTTATTTATTTATTTATTTATTTATTTATTTATTTATTTATTTATTTATTTATTTATTTATTCATTTATTTATTTATCATGATGACAAGTTGGACATATACAGAAAATTAAGGCAGTGCTCGTTTCCTGAGCAGAACTCCTAAACTGATAAATTTTTCTAGATAAAACTTAATGCTCATTATTGTATATACGATTAAATATAGTTAATTTATACTCATCTTGTGTTCATATAATATGATTTTAAAGTGCACACCCTATATTTTATGAATAATTTTACACAAAACACAGCCACACGATTGGACAGTGTTGTAACAGCTGATGTAGGTACACACTGAAAGTCAATGTTTGCCATAGGCTTACCGTTCAGTCATGGTGTTCTTAAATATATGCATCAGTCTGATGTTGTTTACGACCTTCGAAGTGTAACCCAGTTACTTGCCCTTAGTTGTTATTGTGTCTTGTTTCACAGCAACCCGATGTCCCCGAGGTGATCAACCCTCTGATGGAGGTGGCGGACTACATGTCCGAGCTCAAGACCCTCATGGTGGCCGGGAACCGGGTCCTGCTGAATCTCAACCTCTCCAGTGAGTACGCCACGTGCACCACCTCTCCCAGTGGATAGAGTGTAGTGGATAGAGTGTCTGCCCAGAGAGTGTATGGTTTGTGGTTCAATCCCCTGACCGCCTCTGTGGTGTAGTGGATAGAGTGTCTGCCCAGAGAATGTATGGTTTGTGGTTCAATCCCCTGACTGCCGCCATCTTGTAGTGGATAGAGCGTCTGCCCAGAGAGTGTATGGTTTGTAGTTCAATCCCCTGACCGCCTCTGTGGTGTAGTGGATAGGGCGTCTGCCCAGAGAGTGTATGGTTTGTGGTTCAATCCCCTGGCCGTCTCTGTGGTGTAGTGGATAGAGCACCACCTCTCCCATGCTTACAACACAATTATTAATAACTGGAGACATGGCTATTTCAGTTTGTGGTGTCTGACTGATTCTGTGATTTGTGCAAGTAATGAGTGGAGCTCATCTTCACTATATCCGACAAATTTCTGACAGCAAAAATCGCAAAATCGCCATAATCGTCATGTTAGTAGTTGGTGTCCACCATTTGGTTTGATCCCCTGGCTGCCTCTGTAGTGTAGTGTTTTATAAATTGTTTTTAAAATGTTTTTTTGCATACGTAACTCAATTGTGATTATATTAATTTGGTCTCGTCGCTATGTGGCTGAAATAATGCCGATGTGATGTTAAATTTTAACTCAATCACTCACTCACTCAGAAAGTGTAAAGTTTGCGTTTCAAATCCACTTGCCGCCTATGTAGTGTGGTGGATAGAATGTTTGCCCAGAGAGTGTATGGTTTGTAGTTCAATCCCCTGGCCGTCTCTGTGGTGTAATGGATAGAGCGTCTGCCCAGAGAGCATACAGTTTGTAGTTCAGTCCCCTGGCAGTCTCTGTGGTGTAGTGGATTGAGCGTCTGCCCAGAGAGTGTATGGTTTGTAGTTCAATCCCCTGGCCGTCTCTGTGGTGTAGTGGATAGAGCGTCTGCCCAGAGAGTGTAAAGTTTGTAGTTCAATCCCCTGGCCGTCTCTGTGGTGTAGTGGATAGAACGTCTGCCCAGAGAGTGTATGGTTTGCGTTTCAAATCCACTTGCCGCCTATGTAGTGTAGTGGATAGAATGTTTGCCCAGAGAGTGTATGGTTTGTAGTTCAATCCCCTGGCCGTCTCTGTGGTGTAATGGATAGAGCGTCTGCCCAGAGAGCATACAGTTTGTAGTTCAGTCCCCTGGCAGTCTCTGTGGTGTAGTGGATTGAGCGTCTGCCCAGAGAGTGTATGGTTTGTAGTTCAATCCCCTGGCCGTCTCTGTGGTGTAGTGGATAGAGGGTCTGCCCAGAGAGCAAACAGTTTGTGGTTCAATCCCCTGACCGTCTCTGTGGTGTAGTGGATAGAGCGTCTGCCCAGAGAGTGTAAAGTTTGTAGTTCAATCCCCTGGCCGTCTCTGTGGTGTAGTGGATAGAGCGTCTGCCCAGAGAGTGTATGGTTTGTAGTTCAATCCCCTGGCCGTCTCTGTGGTGTAGTGGATAGAGTGTCTGCCCAGAGAGCATACAGTTTGTAGTTCAATCCCCTGACCGCCTCTGTTGTGTAGTGGATAGAGCGTCTGCCCAGAGAGCATACAGTTTGTAGTTAAGTCCCCTGACCATCTCTGTGGTGTAGTGGATAGAGCGTCTGCCCAGAGAGTGTATGGTTTGTAGTTCAATCCCCTGGCCGTCTCTGTGGTGTAGTGGATAGAGAGTCTGTCCAGAGAGTATATGGTTTGTAGTTCAATTCCCTGGCCGTCTCTGTGGTGTAGTGGATAGAGCGTCTGCCCAGAGAGTGTATGGTTTGTAGTTCAATCGCCTGGTCGTCTCTGTGGTGTAGTGGATAGAGTGTCAGCCAAGAGAGCGTAAGGTTCGTAGTTCAATCCCCTGGTCGCCTCCATGTTGTAGTGGACAGAGCTTCTGCCCAGCGAGCACATTATGTGTGTAATGTGAGTGTGGTGTGAATATTTGTAGTGTGTGTTTAGCGTATGTGTCTAATATATGTTATGTGTGTAATGTGAGTGTAGAGTGTATAGTGTGTGTGTACTGTGTGTATAATACATGTAAGGTGTGTGTAATGTATGCGTAATAGTGTAATGTGTGTGCAATATATGTACTGTGTGTGTAATATATGTAATGTGTGTGTAATGTATGCGTAATAATGTAATGTGTGTGTAATATATGTAATGTGTGTGTAATATATGTGTAATATATGTAATGTGTATGTAATATATGTAATATGTGTGTAATATATGTAATGTGTGTGTAATATATGTAATGCGTGTGTAATATATGTAATATGTGTGTAATATATGTGTAATATATGTAATGTGTATGTAATATATGTAATGTGTATGTAATATATGTAATGTGTGTGTAATATATGTAATGTGTGTGTAATATATGTGTAATATATGTAATGTGTATGTAATATATGTAATGTGTATGTAATATATGTAATGTGTGTGTAATATATGTAATGTGTATGTAATATATGTAATGTGTATGTAATATATGTAATGTGTGTGTAATATATGTAATGTGTGTGTAATATATTTTATGTGTATGTAATATATGTAATATGTGTGTAATATATGTAATGTGTATGTAAAATATGTAATGTGTGTGTAATATGTGTAATGTGTATGTAATATATGTAATGTGTGTGTAATATATGTGTAATATATGTAATGTGTGTGTAATATATGTAATGTGTATGTAATATATGTAATGTGTGTGTAATATATGTGTAATATATGTAATGTGTGTGTAATATATGTAATGTGTATGTAATATATGTAATGTGTGTGTAATATATGTGTAATATATGTAATGTGTGTGTAATATATGTAATGTGTATGTAATATATGTAATGTGTATGTAATATATGTAATGTGTGTGTAATATATGTTATGTGTATGTAATATATGTAATATGTGTGTAATATATGTAATGTGTATGTAAAATATGTAATGTGTGTGTAATATGTGTAATATGTGTGTAATATATGTAATGTGTGTGTTTCGCAGGGAACCAGATCACAGAGGATGGTGTGGAGGAGCTGATCAAGGCGGCCCAGTACCAGAAGACCCTGCTGATGGACAACAAGATCAACGGCACCGGCCTGATGAGGATCTGCCTCCATGTACGTCGGTCACCATCTACACATACGTCTTAGAGTCTTTGTTTCCTTATTTGATGTTTGACACCTCACTCAGCAATATTCCAGCTATATGACATCACCTGTACATAATCAAATCTTGACCAGACAAGCCAGTGATTGATATTATGAGCAATGATCAAAGCTATAAAGTAAGTCACGTAGCCTGACCACCGACCAATTTAGTCTTATGACCTGGAATCCTTGTGGGGCTTAAGGATTTGTATGGATTGGGAGGTTTCCCCTTGTTTTCTGATATACCTGGCCCTTAGAGTCAAGTGGGGGGGCATGGGTGGCCCAGTCGTCTAAGGAGCCGCGATTCGCTGTGCAGAGTTGCGTCCCTTGGGCTCGCCAGAAACCTATGATTGTGGGTTTGAATCCCGGTTTGCCCCGATTATGTTTCTAGGTTTGTCAGCACCATACCCGTACTCCCGGGTTTCATCGAAGTGGTAAATTTCTAAGACCTGCATCACTTCGGGCTTTCCTCCACATTAAGCTGACACGCCCTGATATAACTGGAATACTGTTAAAAGCGGCGTTAAACCCAACTCACTCATTAGAGTTAAGTGTCACACTTCAAAACCGTCAAAAATGTCCTTTTTAGGTATGTGGTAACATCAACTTTGAGAGAATATTGCATTGTATGGTTTGTTCCTCAGGGGTTTGATATGTAATTGAGTTGTCATCGGTTATTTTCTATCTTCTATCACAGAAGAACAAGGTGTCTGCCGACAGTGATGAGCTGAAGAAACTGAATGACATGATGGCAGCAAAACATCCCTTCTACAAACCACCAGCCACACCGGACGGAGAGGCAGTCTGAGAGATGTCCCCTATCATCAGGTGACATAGATAACCAATTATCCAGCAGTTGTCCACTGTTTTCTAAGAGGGTAACTCATCTATGTCAGATCCACACGTTAAACATGAAAAGATTTGGAAATATCTGTTGACGTTAAGTTGATGGTACACATGTTTTGCAAATCCTGCAGTCGACCGAAAGCTGCACAGCAGATGTTGATTTCGTTACTCGTTAGTCCAGCCTAAATATAACTCCGTAATTCCAGCCTAGTTCGGAAAGGACGGAAATTGGATTTTTATGTATAGGATAAAACATGTCCGAGGGTTGTTTTGATATTTAAAACCCGCATCCCGAGGGATTTTCCGAGGGACAGGGTTTTAAATATCCTAACAACCAGAGGGGAATTGTTTTATCTTCCTTATAAACCTATTTTGAACCTTAAAACAACATTTATCAACATTTTTATGTTTTGAACATACTTTCCATGAACCTTAGGAAACGGGCGTAAAATATCTGTTGCTGGCGTACGGATCTTGAAAAGGACATTCTAAAAAGCAGTGTGGCTTATCAACACCTCTGTAGCCTTGTGGTACACTCACTGGTCTACAGATATGAAGGTTGCGAGTTCGATCCTCTGGAATATATAGAAAACATTTGTCATTTGATTTTACATTTCATTACATGTTACATGAACGGAAGTGATATTAATAAAATACCCAGGACATTATATAAAATCTCTGGGATATTATAACACATTATATAGCAAATAATACTTGATATTATATAAAATCCCAGGGACATTACAACGTCCCTGTTTATGAGATTTAACCCGACTGGAGAACAATAGGATGACGTCACCAGAGGTTTATAAAGTCAGTTAACTGCCTTGCCTCGGGAAAATGCGTGTTGCAGCCATTCTGGCTTTCTCTTTATAATTTTGGCAAGCTTCACCAATGAAATTGCCACTTGGTGAGAGTTGCCCTCCAATGTGGTTGATGGCCAATATTATATCTGCACAAGTGTTTCATGCTTTGTTTTATCTATCAACTGACCCGTGAAGATCCGGGGTAGAATAGGTCTTCAGCAACCCATGCTTGCTGTAAGAGGCGACTTATACGATTGGGGGGTCAGGCTCACTGACTTGGTTGATGCATGTCATCGTATCCCTATTGCGTGGATCGATGCCCATGATGTCAATCACTGGATTGTCTGGTCCAGACTCGATTATTTACAGACCGCCGTCATATAGCTGGAATATTGGTGAGTGCGGCGTTAAGCAACAAACAAACCAAACAAATCTATCAACTTTTTGTTTATTTCAGATGTCAAAAGTTAAAGCAAAATGGATCAACATTTTTAAGGAACACAAATTTTCGACTGAGGACATCAGAATCTGCAAATTGCTGCCTTACAAACTGCAGAACAATTGAATTTGACAACAGAGAAACATGCCATTTCGATGGTGTTGGATTTACATTTGTTTAAATGGTGAAACAGTGAACAGGTGTTCACAACACAAGCTGTGATGGAATGATTGTGATATTTTGAATGTATATATTCTCAAAATGATAATAAATTGTTTGACTGCATATTTTACATTTCATTTTGGACAACAGGACATGTGGACTTTTCAACCATAGCCAGGAGGAGAGAGTTCCTGATTGAGTGATCGATCTATAGTGGGGTGGCCCAGTCATCTAAAGCGCCGCAGTTCGCTATGCAGAGTTGCGTCCTTTTGGCTCGCCAGAAACGTATGATTATGGGTTCGAATCCTGGTTTGCCCCGATTATGTTTCTACCACTAATAAACAATGCCACGCCGCCGCTCTAACGACCAGGGAGCACGGGTGGTCCAGTCGTCTAAAGTGCGCCGATTCGCTGTGCAGAGTTGGCGCGCCAGAAACCTATGATTGTGGGTTTTAATCCCGGTTCGCCCCAATTATGTTTCAAGGTTTGTCAGCACCATACCCGTGCTCATGGGTTTCATCCTATTGTTTGCATATGCCGCACGCAGAGTGTGGGGTGTCATTTGTAATTTTGACACCTTCAAGGAATGTTGATTAATGTCTGTGGACCATTATTTTTGTCAATCTTTTTCTGCTGATCACATCGATATCGTTGTGATTTACTTGATTTCATTCATTGTTTGTGTATGAACTAGCAATGCGGCGTCAGTAACACGCCGAGCGTCTGGAGGCTATTGGCATGCTGGAAATTGAAGTAGCCAATACGTGCAATGTTTCCCAGTCTGTGCTTAGGGAAGTGACTAGATCTCAGCGGAAGTGACAGAATCTCACCACAAGTGACGGAATCTCGCAGGAAATGACCAGATCTCACCGGAAGAAACAGAACCTCCCCGGAAGTGACGGATCAGTTTGATGCTGTGCTCATGGGTTTCGCGGGGCGGCCGGGTAGCCTAGTGGTTAAAGCGTTTGCTCGTCAGGTGGAAGACCCGGGTTTGATTCCCGACATGGGTACAATGTGTGAAGCCCGTTTCTGGTGTCCCCTGTGATACCACAGGAATATTGCTAAAAGCGGCATAAAACCATACTCACTCACTCACTCCTGGGTTTCACCATCGTGGTCCGAGACATGCATCACTTCGGGCTTTCCTCCCACATTAGTTTGGCACACCATGATATAACTGAAATACTCTTCAAAGCATCGTTAAACCTAACTCACTCACTCACGCTCATTTGAGGCCTTGATTTTGATGGTAGATATATATATGCTGAACTCAACAGAAACAGATATAATTCCGAGGCCATCAACCCCCTTCAAAGGATACATTACACAAGATTTCTTTGATCCAGAGGATTAACAGGAAGAACTGGTGTTGCATACCATCCTATTGTACAAGTATCTGTACTGCTATAAAGTGGTCATGTGTAACCCAGAAGGTGAAATAAATTGTAATTTGGATGTGGTACCTTCAAAATCAGGAAATGAGAATATGTCACATTTGATTTTAAATACATTTGTAATATTTAAACAGAAAACAAACGTATCATGGAAACGAAACCTCGTAATACGTTTTCAATACAATGACTTTGAAACATTTGTTGTATATTTACCCCTGTCGCCTGACACGTCAATTATTCACGCTGTACAAAAGTGCTAATACCTCGCTACAAGGAAATTGGGTCAACTTTTCCCGCCTGTCCCCACGACAGCTTCCCTACATTTGATCATTGAATAGGACTAACACAAACATGTTTAATGTAATAATTTACAGTTAGGACTGTGTTAAAACTTAACTCAAAAAGTGCCCTTAATGTGAAGGATAAAGCATGTCCAAGGGTTTTAAATATCATAAAAACCCGAGGGGAAGTGTTTTATCTAACTTATAACCCCCCCCCCCCCCCAAAAAAAAAAAAAAAGAAAGAAGAAAAAACAAATAACAACAACAACTTAAAATAACATTTATCAACATGTTAATGTTTCAAACATTCTTTCCATGAACATCAGGAAACGGGCGTAAAATATCTGTTGCTGGCCTACGGTGCTTGAAAACGACATTCTAAAATGCATTTATTTATCAGCGCCTCTGGATCCAAGTGGTAGACTCACTGGGCTACATATACGAAGGGAATATAAAGAAAACATTTGTCATTTGATTTTACATTTCATTGCATTGTGTTCAAATGCAAAATAAATTTAAATCGAGAAACATTCATATGTTACAATTTAAACGGATGTATTGATAAAAGCCCGGGGATATTATAACATCCCTGTTAATGAGATTCAACCCGACTGGCGAATAATAGGAGACGTTACTTAAGGTTTATAACGCAAAATAACGTGCAGTCGACGCCTTGGATCTTTTAGCGAACCATTTTAGTATAAAGAAATAAAGTTTGCTCTACCCGCATGTGTAGTGTAACAATGTATAGTTCTGCCCTGACATAGTATAGTTAAGTAACAAGGACACATAAGTGCGTTCTATTCCTGTGGCAAAACTATATTTTATTACATTAAAGCGAACTTTGTTACTTTTGAAAAACGGCTAATTTAAGACAAACCTTATGATTTATTGGAGATGGGTTTAAAATGAAATCAGTAACAAACGGTGCCTTAAATTGAAAATCCTCGAACAGGACTACATGTAGCTGACGGGCCGTTCCACCTAATTGCCTGTACCCTGACATTAAAAGACAAAAATGCCTTTTAAACATAATAAATCCCTACTCAAATTGTAAGTGTATTGTTAACTAAGCCGCATTTTATTATCCGTTCAGTGTGTGCTTATTCATAACCCTTAAAAATTATGTTTTTATAATAGTTTGCTCCAGTGACGCGGGACATACCACGAGTGCATTGTAGGGCCGATCTAACACACGAAAACACAGCCGACTTCTTGGTCGCTTGTTATTAGTTGGCTGGTTTTCTGTCGTAAAAGTTGCAACTTTGTTTCCATCCCTTTTGTTAGCATACAGCAGGACCTGCACGCCATGAAATATTGTGCTTAAGCCCCCTTTACACAGGGCTGCGACCTTTGTGCCACCTTTGAGCAATCAGAAACTGGCCAGGACGCTCAATGATCGCCTAAACCCAGAAAATCATGTTTCTATGTAACTGCTCCAGCAGTTGTTCAGCAGTAACTGCTCGAGTTGTTCAGCAGTAACTGCTCGAGTTGTTCAGCGTCTGCAACCACAATGAAACACTGCAGGTACAAGCCCTCTATTTATAGGCACGTTTACGAGGCACTAGAGGTAGCTGAAAGGAGGCCGAAAAGAGGGAGAAGCATTGTCATGGTGTCTCAAGGGTTGCCGGGGTCGCCGAATGTAGGCACGGCGGTCGCCACAGTCATCGTTCAATGCACGCTGTTAGTCGCCCAAAGGAGGCACAGGGAAGGCAGACGCATCGCCCAGATTGACTGTAAAGATTTGTAGCAGAACACATCTATTACCTGGCGACCTTTGGTCGACCACTGTGCCTTCATTCTGCAACAACGGCAATGCTTGTGCCTCCCTTCTGCCTCCTTTGAGCAACAAACCTTCTCGGCGACCTTTGTGCGACTGTTTTGAACATGTTAAAAAAATCACGGCGACCATGGCGTCCATGGCGATGTCTGAACCTCCTGTGTACCACCTTGGAACGACATAGGCAACCATTTTCGCCGTGGGACAAACATGTGGAAGGAAGAGCAACAGCGATTGTTTTGTTTGACTGCAGTATGTTGCTAAATGCCCGACACTGAGGGGCGGTCGGGTAGCCTAGTGGTTAAAGCGGTCACGCCGAAGACCCGGGTTCGATTCCCGACATGGGTACAATGTGTGAAGCCCTTTTCTGGTGTCCCCCGCCGTGATATTGCTGGAATATTGTTAAAAGCGGCATAAAACCATACTCACTCACGCACTCACTGAGCAACAGATGTACATGTGAGTATGAAACTCTTCAAGGATTGATCAAGCCAGGGTTCAGACACAACCATAAGTTCCGGGACATCAACGTCCATCTCAGGCAGCTTTGTGGTACGGACATAGTGGTATGAAGATGTTTGGGAAAACCCACGGTTGACATGATTTTGCCATTTTTCTTATTCTGTACTAAAAGTCAATTATTTGACAAGTTTAAAGAAATCGTACGTATTTCACCAATCGACGATTGATGTGGATGCGCTGTCTTGCGTAACAGTGGACGTTACCAAGGATACGTTATGTCGCGGGAAGGTTAAGCAAGAGTATGACGTCAGGCAGCCCACAATGACGTAACTCAAAAAGAGTCCTTTACAGTACAGTCGCCGCATTCCAGCTATATGTCGGCGGTCCGTAAATAATCGAGTCGGGGCCCGACAATCCAGTGATTGGCATCATGAGCATCGATCTACACAATTGGGATACGATGACATGCATCAACCAAGTCAGCGAGCCTGACCACCCGATCCCGTTAGTCGCCTCTTACGACAAGCATAGTCACCTGTTACGGCAAGCATGGGTTGCTGAACATTTATTCCACCCCGGGACTTCATGGGACAGTCGTTCATCTGTACTCGTGTCCTTTTACGCGTCCACACCAAGACCAGATACAGCCAACAATGATCCCAGACGGATACGTCTACTAATGATGAGGGATTTGACCTCAAAATCCCCATCGTTGTGCATTTGAGCGTCTAAAGGACACTGGTCCGTATCTCTAAAATGTGACCTACATTGATTGTGAACAGTGATAAAATTTGAAAGGAGCTTTTTAAATGTTTTGCAAATAGGTTAAACGAATGGTATATGGACATCAATCTGATGTGGTTGTTATACATATTTAGTGACCGAATCTTTACACTTCACTTGTTACCACTCCTTCCGTGACCTAAATGACGGCGTACGGCTCGACCCGATATGATAGGAATCGTGACAATCGTACGAGGCTTCTTCAGCTTCTTCAGCTTCGAGTTCGAGTTCGAGTTCGAGTTCGAGTTCGAGAGAGTTCGAGAGAGAAAGAGAGAAAGAGAGAGAGAGAGAGATATTTTATGTTTACATATATACTGAATCACAAAAGAAACGCCACCATGGATAGATATATGAGAAACCTTATTTGTCCAAACACTGTAAACATATTTGGAGACATATTAAAAGATGAAACTTGGCAAAACTGATCATCATGGTTGAAATTAAAGTGTCAAATGTTCTTAAAGTGAAACACAACAATCTGGTGTGGTTGTTATACATATTTAGTGACCGAATCTTTACACTTCACATTTTACCACTCCTTCAGTGACCTAAATGACGGCGTACGGCTCGACCCGGTATGATACGAATAGTGACAATCGTACAAGGCTTCTTCAGCTGAGAGAGAGAGAGAGAGAGAGAGTGAGAGAGAGAGAGAGTGAGAGAGAGAGAGTGAGAGTGAGAGAGAGAGTGAGAGAGAGAGTGAGAGAGAGAGAGAGAGAGAAAAGAGAGATTTTATGTTTACATATATACTGAACCACAAAAGAAACGCCACCATGGATAGATAGATGAGAAACTTTATTTGTCCAAACACTGTAAACATATTTTGAGACATATTAAAAAGTTGAAACTTGGCAAAACTGATCATCATGGTTGAAGTTAAAGTGTCAAATGTTCTTAAAGTGAAACACAACACCAGTCACAGAGAAAATGGCATCGCAGATCAGTATCTCGTGTGTCCGCCATATGCATTGATGACTGTCGTGCAACGTCGATACATGGAATGGATGAGGCGGTTGATGAAGGCCATAGGCACTTGAGCCGACACTCTGAGGAACGCCTGATGCAGTTCAGCTACAGTTGTCGGCCTTGGTCAAACGTCATTCAGCCGTCTTTGAATCTCGTTCCAGAGGTGTTCAATGGGATTTAAATCAGGACTGAGGGCAGGCCACTGCAAGGTTCTGATGCCATTCTGCTGGAGGAAGTCTCTTGTTGCTCTCGCAGTGTTGGCACGGGCGTTATCATGCTGAAACTCGTGGTTGCGGCGACGTGCCAAATGATGTAAGGCGTGTGGTCTCAAGACTTGATCAATGTACCGAGCTGATATGACACCATTGCCTCTCCCTGGACCGATGTTCTGCAAGACCACAGGGCCGACCCTCTGTGCAAGATCAATTCCACCCCACACCATGATGCTGGGACTACCACATGAGTCTCTCTCAACAACACAAGCATCCGAATAACGTTCCCCACGGCGTCGCCAGACTCTCTCTCTGCCATCTGCTGTTGAGATACAGTAACGGCTCTCGTCTGAGAAAAGGACTATTCTCCACTGCTGGTGGCGCCAATGCTGGTGCTGTGTTGCCCACTGAAGACGGCCCCAGCGATGACGTGGTGTCAGAATGGGTCCTCGGTGTGGCCTCTGACAGTGGAGGTGTCTGCTCGTCAATCGTCGACGCACGGTGTCCACACTAATGTGTCGCTGGTGTGTCCCCTTGGTCTGTAGAGCAGTTTCGGCAGCAGTAACAAAGCGATCTTGACGATGCTGTCGCACATTATGACGATCCTGACGTCGGGTCGTGACCCTTGATCTTCCACTACCTGGTCGGTCACCTGTAGTGTTGGTGGTCTGGTACCGCTTGAGCCTGTATATGGTCCTTGCGTGGACTTGAAATGCATTGGCTACTTGGCGGGCGGTTTGTCCAGCTTGCAATCGTCCAAGGGGTTGGTGTCGCGTATTTCTTGTCAATGTTGGCATATGGTAGCAATTCAATAACGAATGAATGTTATCCGATCTGGGTGGATTTTTATAGGGAAAGAAATGGGGGAACGCATGTCCATTTCAATGTGCACGGAACTCACGTGCATCGGTTTTATTGTCATCTGCTTTGAGTTTTTTTTCAGGACAAGGTAATGTTGAATTTTAGAAACTTTGACAAAAAATACCAAGATATTTAAATGACAACTTTTCATGCAATGTTACTTGGGGTGACGTTTCTTTTGCGGTTGATAATATATTAAAATCAAGTTTATCATCATCATCATCATCATCATCATCATCATCATCATCATCATTTACAGATTTAAAAAAAATGCAGCAAAGAGGGTTTGGGTGATCCTGGCACAGTCAGGCTGGTTAGGCTCATCATCAGCTCAGGGCCCTCCCCAACACTACAGCCTTCTGCATTACCCAGATTGTCAGAAGGGCTGTATTCCTGGTAGCAATCCCGGGTACTCTCCCGATGTCAGTCAACAGATTGGGAGGTACCAAACCTAAGGCACCGAGAAAAATGGGTAGTCGGAGAACTTGGTACTTGGGATGCAAGCGTGACATTTCGAAAGCGAGGTCTGCATATTTGCCATGTTTTTCCTCAATCTTGTCAATCATATCAGTGTCAAAAGGGACAGAAAATAAATTCAATGATATAAATGATTTCATTGGATTTATCAAAAAGGACAAGATCAGGTTTGTTGGCCTGGATATGTCCGAGGGTGTATACGGGCCTATTCCAAAGGATTTTGTATTTATCATTTTCCATGACGCCCTCATATTCCGGGTCGTACCATGGATGGACCTCTGTGTCAAAACCACAAGCATGGCGAAGACGGTAATAAAATGATTGAGCCACCCAATCATGTCCCTTAAGATACTGTGTCTGTGCCAAAGCTGGGCATCCACTCACAATGTGATGGACAGTCCCATTATATTCATTACATAATCTACATTTCATGTTCACATTTTGATGCAAAATCACACATTGACGGTTTCGAGTTGGAAGTGGCTGGTCCTGAGCAGCAAACAGAAAGCCTTCTGTTTTACACTTTTCAGGCCAGACGACTTCATCCAAGTGAATCACTCTGCAGGATTGCTGATGTTCTCAACACGCTGCACATAAACTCGACGCAGTGGTCGTTCAGATAGCCTCTCCTTGAAAAACTGAGTCTGGGCCGACTTGATATGGCACTTCGCTTGGTTGGCACTCATTTCTGTACCACCTAGCAGTACAGAACAATCAACAAAATCAACACCGATATTGCGATTATGTCCCACATCCTTGTCTCGTTTTAGAAAACTGTGGAATGCCTTGTTTTCATCACGAGTCTTGACATGCTTCACAAGAGGATCATCAGACAAATAAATGTGTGCAAAAGTGCACAAAACAATTCTACCACGAAGAGCCTCAACGTTAATCAAACCACGCCCTCCCATTAGGATTGGTAAATGTAAGCGATTGAGGGAAGAGCGAGGGTGGTGGGATCTATTGTCTGACACGATTCTTCGTTTGAGGGTGTCAATACCCTCAATTTCTTGTTTCGTCCAATCAACAACATCAACAGAATACGAAAGGACGGACACAGCATAAGTTTTTGTGGCTTTGACTTTATTACGTGAATTTAGCTCTGAGCGCCAGATTTTCTTAAGTCTACATTTATACTCTGCCCGAAGTTTGTCCTTGATATGGGTATTCTGAAGTTTTGTTCCTAATAAAATTATTATAATTACGCACGAAAGTTTTCTGTTCATGTTGTGTAAAACGTTACGAATCTGTTTTAAGTATATTTAAACTGCATGCTCATCGCAAATAAAATAAATTTTCAAATCATTCCGTGTTACGCAACATTCCTATTGCAGATTAATTAATTTTCATTGCCAAATGACACTGTCAACTTTGAATCAGACACAGACATGTGATTCACTTACCTGAGAGCTTGAGCTACCTCAGTGATTATAAAGCTGTAAATGGTAAAATGCATAGAGGAAAGTAAATGTCAGAAAACCAATGATGTTCTCAAACATGAACTGACAAAAAAGGATCTCCACTTAATTAGGGTGTAGCTACATTCATGAGTCACCATCCCACCTGCCTGTTGGAAATAAACATCCCTGTGATCATTTGTAGAAAACAGGCAGCATTTTACACTGCAGTAACAACGCAATTTCAAGTGAACATAAATTATAAAAAGGAACTGTAATTATCCGCACACCCATTGAAGTTTATACAGGAAGACGTGTACCCTGTGGTTTGTCGATTTGATACGAACAGTAAAAGCCTAGCAGTATAATGGACGAGTAAGTCCTCAAATGGTTATTATGAATACTTTTTAGGTTATGGATACCAGATACACACAGGTAATTATAAGTTAGTCGTTCAGAACAAAAAGAACATCCAGGTTTATTCTGCTGGCAAGTCTTAAAATCCCGATTCGGATTTAACCTGACACAGGTGCACGCGAGCAGTTTCTGAAACATATAGCACGACCTTATCTCTTCCGTTACGTGATGATAACGTTTTAATGTCAGACTGGTATATGGAAACGTACGGAAGCGTAGTAGGGCCACGATGAATTTCTTTTTGTCTAAGTGCTAGTATCTCCTACGTAGGATTTATACTATCTCCTATGTAGGACTTACTATCTCCTACGTAGGACTTACTTTCTCCTACGAAGGACTTACTGTCTCCTACGTATGACTTACTATCTCCTATGTAGGACTTACTATCTCCTACGTATGACTTATTATCTCCTACGTATGACTTACTATCTCCTACGTAGGACTTATTATCTCCTACGTAGGACTTATTATCTCCTACGTAGGACTTCCTATCTCCTACGTAGGACTTAGTATGGCCTAGAATCACTATCTCCTACGTACGGCCTACTATCTCCTACGTAGGACTTATTATCTCCTACGTAGGACTTCCTATCTCCTGGGGCGGTCGGGTAGCCTAATGGTTAAAGCGGTCGCTCGTCACGTCAAAGACCCGGGTACAATGTGTGAAGCCCATTTCTGGTGTCCCTCGTCGTGAATATTGCTAAAAGCGGCGTAAAACCACACTCACTCACTCACTCTTATCTCCTACGTAGTAGATACTAAGTCCTGCGTAGGAGATAGTTATACTAGTCCATCCTAAGTCCTACATAGGAGATAGTAGGTCCTACGTATGAGAAAGTAAGTCCTACGTAGAAGATAGTAAGTCCTACGAAGAAGATAATAAGTCTTACGTAGAAGATACCTAAACAAAATAAAATGTCACCGTGGCCCTACTACGCTTCCGTAGAAACGTCTACGAAGCTATTCAAAGGGAAATGCTTTGGTGAGGTGAAATTGGGTTTAACGTCGCGTCCAAGATTGTGTGTGGCTGCTTGTACTAGTCCGGAATGATGCCGATTTACAGTGCTAGCCCACTGAGATACCATGCCGCAGTTTAACATGAATACCCCACTTAGACACAGTATACTGACTCCGAGCCGACCAGTCCTTGTTTTAGCCCCTTAATGTCGAGAGCCAGACAGGGTAACAACAAGTACCATCTTTTAACGTGTTTTGGTATGGCGGGGCCGGGGATCGAACCCCGGACCTTCCGCTCTCCGGGCGGACGCTCTACCACGAGCAGCATCACGGTCACCCATCCAACTACTCTCCGCGACCGACGCTATTAAATTTCGCCTGATTGTGCGCTGTGTGCTGTACACAGGACCACTTGTCGCCTCAATGGCAGCCATTTTGACCAGCATCCAAACCCGTGAAGATCCGGGGTAGAACGGGTCTTCAGCAACCTCTGCTTGCCGTTAAAGGCGACTAAACGTGTCGTAAGAGGCGACTAACGGGATCGGGTGGTCAGACTCGCTGACTCGCTGACTCGGTTGATGCATGTAATCGATCACAAATGCGTGGATCGATGCTCATGATATTAATCACTGGAATGTCTGATCCAGGCTCAATAGCTGGAATATTGCTGAGTGCGGCGCTAAACAACAAACCAACCAACCAACCACCAGCATCCAAGAACATTCTTATTATATTAACAAACATGCATTTTGGTTGTTTTCGGAATAAATGAATTCCATATGATTCCGTGGCATTTGATTGGCTAACCAAACACCATTCTTCTCAAACCGAAAAAAACCAGGCCACGCTAACTAACGAGCTACTGTCTTTTAACAGAATGGGTAGGACTTGTGTTACATCAGATTCAGAGTAATTTGTTTACTCGCAACCACCCACGGTGTACACGAGTACAATATATAATTAACATTAGATAAACATATACTGAACCAAATTAAAAACTTCACAATCCTAAAATGTTAACATTTTGACCAGTTATCATTGTGGGCCCTTATTGTGTATTTAAACTGTAGTGGCCACGTATTGTCTTCAGATAACACCCGTTTTTGTGCAGGTGAATCGATCAAAATCATGTGCACAGCACTATAGTGGCAAAAGTGGTTTTTCACGTGCAACTGGTCACGTGGCCAAAATACCGCACGTGTTTTCAGCCATACTTGTTAGCAGTCATTAACAAAAAAAAAGAAAAACACAAGAAAACAAAAGTCTTGATGGCCATTTGTCATGCCACGCCTTTCAAATGTGCAACGTGAACGTGCCATCGGCATGTTGCAGACAGGAACGTCCGTAGCTGAAGTCGCAAGGACAATGGGTTGTAGTCGACGGACTGTTTATGATTTACAGACGCGTCTACAGCAAACGGGTACCACCGGTGACCGCCCTCGGCCAGGTCGACCACGTGTGACGTCACATGCAGAGGATCGTCAGTTTGTCATCTCTGTAACCGATTTTTGACGGCTACATCAACCAGAAATGAACAGTTTAGGGGTAGACTGAGTGTGCAAACTGTTCGAAACCGTCTGAGAACTGCTCACCTTCAAGCACGTCATGAACGTTACGCCCAGTGTTGTGTACAGGACGTTGACAGATTTCGAGGCGAAAGTGTCATGGTGTGGGGTGCTTTCTGTGGCAATGCACGTTCCAGGCTTCTTGTCATCCGTGGCAACCTCAACGCTGCTGCTTACCGCGACCAGGTACTGGCACCAGAACTTCTGCCTTTAATGGCAGCACATGGACCCGGTTTGATCTCCCAACACGACAATGTCAGACCCCACACAGCAATTTTGACAAAGAATTTCCTTCAGAATGCGGGATTCAACGTCATGGACTGGATGTCAAGGTCTCCCGACCTCAATCCCATCGAACACGCCTGGGATGCTCTTGGCAGATGTCTGCGCACTCTCCAGAACCAACCACCGAATTTTCAAGATCTTGGCACCATTTTACAGCAACAAATATTAATGGCGTCGTCTTCCCAATCATGTGTTCACAAGCATCACAAGGTCCATGCGGAGGCGTTGTGTGGCAGTTGTCAACGCACATGGTGGCCATACACGCTACTGAACTTGTGTGCCATCAGATTCTCGTGCTTGGGACTTATGATTTAAACTGTTGAAGTTATTACCGAATACCGTAGGTGCTTGGAACAAATTATGGTTACCACCGTTAATTAAAATCCTTCTTTGGACATTAATGATTAAAAATTACCTTCTCTGATACATTTGCCCGTTGTATATCATATATGGGATTACTTTTAAAAATGTGAATGTTTTAATTTTACTCAGTATACATTGAAAAATTTAAGACATCAGGATGAAGGGTTTGAGAACTCATTTATTGGAGAGAGAGAGAGAGAGAGAGAGAGAGAGAGAGAGAGAGAGAGAGAGAGAGAGAGAGAGAGACAGAGAGAGACAGAGAGAGAGCGAGCGAGAGACAGAGATATGCATCAGCTACTAGAGTGATGGGGGGGGGGGGGGGGGCTACATAGTTGGCGTGTTCGTTCTTCTCGGGTGAGTTTTTTTTTCAATCTACCGCCTTCTACCGGGAATCTATGATGGCATGTTCTACATTTTAATACAGGGATAGTGAGTGAGTATGGTTTTACGCCGCTTTTAGCAATATTCCAGCAATATCACGGCGGGGGACACCAGAAATGGGCTTCAGTAATACAGGGATAGATACGTTTTGATTAAGTAGGAGTTCAGGTTTGATATACTTAAATAGATTGCCTTTGGAACTGCATATGATACTGCATCGCCATTCTTGAAGAAACTGGTCCTTTAAAGAATTTTGGACACGGTTTGTGAGCCACTAAGTCGTAATTGAATAAGGGTTGTCCATCACTTTACATACCACAAGCGTTTCAGATATAAGTTATACATTCTTACCACTTATTACTATCTCCAATACTTCTTGAATCGGTTCGTGAAGTCCAGGATAGAACGGGTCTTCAGCAACCCATGCTTGCCGTAAAAGGCGACCATGCTTGTCGTAAGAGGCGACTAACGGGATCGGGTGGTCAGGATCGCTGACTTGGTTGATGCATGTCATTGTATCCCAAATGCGTGGACCGATGCTCATGTTGTCAATTCCTGGATTGTCTGGTCCAGACTCGATTATTTACAGACCGCCGTCATATAGCTGGAATATTGCTGAGTGCGGCGTTAAACAACAAACAAACAAAATTTCTTGAATCACGATAAACATAAACATACACGCATGGGACTCAAGGGGAACGCGTTATGGTCACGTGGTATGTCACACGGCATGTGCGTGCATTGTGGCGCTGAAGGATGTCACTCGTTTAGTATTATTGTCTACATTTGTGTGTGACATTTGTGTGTGACATGTGTGTGCGTTAATAAATAAATACGCAGTCTCTGACTTTATTATTGACGCATATGTGTACAGCACACTACAGTTAAAACGAACACGCTTATAACGAATTGACAGATATAACGCACTTACTTTTTGGTCCCGACTATTTGCTGTAGTTATGCTGTATATATACTTATAACAAACCGCGGTTATAACGAACTAAAAATAGTAGTCCCTTTGAGTTCGTTATAACCGTAGTTTACTGTATAAGAATTTATTTACGTTTAGGCTTATATGGAGTTATAAACGTATACATCGCTGTGCATATTTTACGTATTCCGTCAATTCATAATTAATTATTATTTAACGCCGCTTTGAACAATTTTCCAGTTATATCGCGGCGTGACAGCTTAATGTGGGAGGAAAGCCCGAAGTGATGCAGGTGTCAGACGTTTACCACTTCGATGAAAACCCACGAGCACGGGTACGGTGCTAACAAACCCAGAAACATACTCGGGGCGAACCGGGATTCGAACCCACAATCAAAGGTTTCTGGTGTGCCCAAGGGACGCAACGCTGCACAGCGAATCGCGGCGCCTTAGACCACTGGGCCACCCGTGCCCCCCTCATAATTACAATGAGATTATTCAATAATAGTATAAGCAGCATTTGCCTTACCCAAAAGGACGTTGTACTTTTGAAGAGGGTGGTGTTCAAGAGATACATTGGAGTATGACAGAGTTGCTGATAACCACATGTTGATGCAGACCCCTGAATGATGTACACACCTCTGGCTTTACTTTATCGAACTGAGCACGGCGAGTCTGCACCATCAGCATCAGCTTAACAATGTCCACCTTGCACGCTGGTGACATACCGGTTTAGTATTCCGCCACCTGTCCCCCAATCACGATGATAATAAACATATTTTGGCAATAAACATATATATTTATGCCTGCCCGACGAGAAAACGCATTACATTTGACATATTTACAATAAAACTGGAATCTTTATCTGGACAGTGACCATGTGAAATACAGGATCAATAATCTTGCTATGATGTACAATATTCTTATTTTCGAGCTCGACAAGAACAACAGGCTAGGAACAGAATAATAGTGTAGCGTGTCCTGGTCGTTATCACGAATCACCTTCATGAGTGTCAAATGTTCAGTCATTCACTATTGCCACGCGGGAATATGGTATGTATTGGAAGGAAAGTAACATTTTACAATAATGCTGGTGTCATTTTAATTGTCTTAATTTGCCATGTTGCAAGTTTGTTTTATGCATGTTTGTTGTTTTACGCCGCAATCAGCCGTCCAGCTGTATGATCGCGGACGGTAAATACAGTAAACTACGGTTATAACGAACACGCTTATAACGAACAGACGAATATAACGAACTTACCTTTTGGTCCCGACTACTTGCTGTAGTCATGCTGTATATGCACTTATAACGAACTACGGTTATAACGAACTAAAATTAGTAGTCCCTTTGAGTTTGTTATAACCGTAGTTTACTGTAATCGAGTCTAGACCAGCCAAACCAGTTGCTCGACATCATAAGGATTGATCTTCGCAACTGGAATAAGACGACATGCATCTACCAAGTCAGCGAGCCTGACCACCCGATCCCGTTTGTCGCCTCTCACGATTGTTTTAATTTGATTGGTTGGTATGCATGTTTTTGTTTGATTGGTTGGTATGCTTATTTTAATTTGATTGGTTAGTATGTTTAAAAAAAAAAATTGATTGGTTAGTATGATGGTTTTAATTTGATTGGTTGGTATGCTTTGCTTATTTCGATTTGATAGTATGCTTCTTTCAATTTAATTGGTTTAATTGAATGCTTGTTTTAATTTGATTGGTTAGTATGCTTGTTTTAATTTGATAGGTTGGTATGCTTAGTTTAATTCGATTGGTCGATAAGCTTCTTTCAATTTGATTTGTTAGTATGCTTGTTTAAATTTGATTGGTTAGTATGGTTGTTTCAGCTTGATTGGTCGGTATGCTTGCATTATTTGATTTGCTTGGTTTGCTTTTTTCATTTGATTAATATGCTGGTTTTGATTTGATTCGAAAAGTGCTTAGTTTAATTCGATTTGTTAGCATTTTTGTTTCAATTTAATTTGTTTGTGTGCTTGTTTTAATTCGATTGGTTAGTATGTTTGTTTTAATTTGAATGGTTGGTATGCTCGTTTCAGCGTGATTGGTTAGTATGCTTGTTTGAATTTGAATGGTTGGTATGCTCGTTTCAGCGTGATTGGTTAGTATGCTTGTTTGAATTTGAATGGTTGGTATGCTTGTTTCAGCGTGATTGGTTAGTATGCTTGTTTGAATTTGAAAGGTTGGTATGCTTGTTTCAGCGTGATTATTTAGTATGCTTGTTTGAATTTGTATGGTTGGTATGCTTGTTTCAGCGTGATTGGTTAGTATGCTTGTTTTTGTTTGATTGATTAGAATGAATTTTGGAATTATACATTCGCACATGTAAAGTCCACTTTTTTATTTGTCCTTCGTCAACGTTCGGGTCTTCGGCGTGACGAGCGAACGCTTTATCTAGTGGCTAAAGCGTTCGCTCGTCACGCCGAAGACCCGGGTCCGATTCCCCACACGAGTTCAATGTGTGAAGCACCTTCCTAGTGCACCTGCCGTGATATTTCCGGAAGATTGCTAAAGGCGGCGTAAAACCATTAATATAATCTGGTTGCAGGCGAGATTTTGTAATTTCTTTGTTCAACTTCGAAAGAAAATCTGCCCTTAACAAATAATTGACAAACTTATTATGAATGTTGATGTACTCTCATTAGGGTTACGCATTAGGATACACAGTAGTGCGAACGACCAACAATCCATAGCCGCATCTAATAAACCACCGCACTTCGGAAAGCAAACAGAAAACGTACCTATATTAAATCGTATAGTAACATTCAACAGTTTGATAGCTGTATTATCACGGCTTTGGTATATGGGTATTACAATATAAGAGTGGCGGATAATTATCTGGCTGTGACACAGGTGTAGTGTCACGCCATATATGGAGAGAGTGAGTGAGTGAGTATTGTTTTACGCCGCTTTTAGCAATATTTCAGCAATATCACGGCGGGGGACACCAGAAATGGGCTTCACACATTGTACCCATGTCGGGAATCGAACCCGGGTCTTCGGCGTGACGAGCGAACGCTTTAACCACTAGGCTACCCGATGGAGAGACTTAGGGTTGGCGATATACCAGGGGTGTCACGATAAATCGAAATATCGATATATTGCTAAGCACTTAAAGTCAATAAATCGATTGTTAAATCTGTTACCGATTGTATTAACCGTAGTTAGACAGATTCAGTAAAATACATGCAGTGCTGTTCAAATTTGTTTTTCTTTTGATCATGAGTGGTAGTAATTTACACATGGTAATGTGGAACTTTCATTTTCTTAAATCATTAGGGTAAAGAAAATACAAATCAGTCATATCTCAAACTTCACTTTTTATTTGTTGTTATGGTTATCACAAACTATCGATATTTATCGCAAAAATTGCTTGCAATATCAATAGTTATCGCAATAGTTTCTTTCAATATCAATAGTTATCGCAATAGTGATTTCCTGACCAAAAGTCACCCCTACGATATACCATTGGTACCGCTACGCCGTGATGGACAAAACTGCTGGGAATTCTTCTGGAATTCCTGGAGGTCTAGAAGCAGGAATTCTGTGGGCCCTAGGATCCAACACAAGCAAAGAGGGGGACTACGGGTCCAACAACGCCGAGTTGAAGGGATGTGTCCCAGTAGGAAAGAAAGAAGAACGAACACGACTGGATGAAGGAACGAAGGAAAGGAAGCAATTCGATGACGTCACTGAACATCTTGAGTTAAACCGCACCGCCAGGTAAATATCGACAATATTTTTGACAATATCAATTCTTCATGCAATATGTTATTTACATACCATGTTTCAATTACGTTTTGCTGATCTACACGTATGCCGATGTTAAACATGATGTTTTTTTGTTTTGTTTGTTTGTTGTTTGACGCCGCACTCAGCAATATTCAAGCTATATGACGGCGGTCTGTAAATAATCGAGTCTGGACCAGACAATCCAGTGATTGACATCATGAGCATCGATATACGTAATTGGGATACGAAGACATGCATCAATAAGTCAGCGAGCCTGACCACCCGATCCCGTTAGTCCAGACTCGATTATTTACAGACCGCCGTCATATAGCTGGAATATTGATGAGTGCAGCGTTAAACAACAAACAAAACAAACAAACCCACATCTTGGGGCATAACTGTCACTTTAAAAGAAACCAAGATGATGAAAGTCTTCTGAATGCGTACCTGTTGGAACAGTATCCCTTGTTTGTTTGTTGGTTAACGCTGCACTCCATGTTTAAATTACGCTTTGCTGATCTACACGTATGTCGATGTTAAAAATGATGTTTTGTTTGTTTGTTGTTTAACGCCACACCCAGCACTATTCCATCTATATGACAGCGGTCTGTAAATAATCGAGTTTGGATCAGACAACCCAGTGATTGACTTCGTGAGCATAGATTTGGATACATCAACCAAGTCAGCGAGCCTGACCACCCGATTGCTTTAGTTGCCTCTTACGACAAGCAAAGTCGTTCTCTACCACAAGCATGGGTTACTAAAGATCAATTATAACCCGGATCTTTACGAGATAAAGACAAAGTTAAATGCTGCAACTTCATGTGCAGTATGTTTTCTGAAAGGCATATTTGGATATTATTGCTATAACTGAGATTGAATGGAATTGAAGTTCGAGGAATGGGTTGCTGAAGACCAGTTCGAATCCGAGAACCAGCTATGTCTTTCACCATCTGCTGCCATGATATCTTCCCGAACAAGGGAGATGGAATTTCTGGGCTCGATCGTGGCGCCACCAGTGGCTATTACGAGTTATGTCCCTTCTTTGTCCCTCATACTGACCAATCAGATTCCACCTCTCATACCACATGCAATTGCATCACATAATATGGCGTCGCCCAGTGAAGACGATCTGATCGATAATCAAGATCTATTTTGTAATATAACAGGTCTTACTTCGTTAAGTGCAACAAATCACGTGAGCACCTTGATTAAAGACATGAAAAGATTTGCAAAATATCCTTTGACGCTAAGTTGTCGGTACACATGCTTTACAAATCCTGCAATCTACCGAAATCTGCACGTCAGTTTACGAACCGGATGTTGATTTCGTTACGCGATTTTGATTGGACTATATATTGACTCGTTATTCCAGCCAAGATCTCACTCCATAATTCCAGCCGAGTTCGGCAAGGGTGGAAACTGGACTTTTATTGTCAGCTACCCCCTAATTCTGGACTTGGCAAGTGGCTGCGTGTCATACTACTCTGATAGCATTAATAGTTTGTTTACGACCTCTGGCAGCTGTTTGCTTCATCCAGATTTAATAAAAGAAGCAGTTGGATTGTGGCTGCGGCATTAAACAACAGTCAATCACTGAAAGTCCTTCACTGGATGCTAAACATTTATCCATATAGAATGTCTCCTATCATAATTGCTCTCCATGTAAACATCAAAAACACAATGTAAGGCCTCGTTCGTTCTTTTCAAAGATAAACGCAAGGTTAGTAAATGCGAGGACGTGCCGTTGAGAGCGACGACAAAAGAAAAGAATTGCATGAAAGACGCCCCCCCCCCCCCCCCCCCCTTCCCCGAATCCTCCAAACCCACCTCGGATGTATGCCTATCACGAGCTTTGATCAATGTATTTATAATTGCTTCATACAAAATCATCTGGGGGTGAATTTTACATTTGGCTTTCAAAACGACAAACCTTCCCCAACTTTTGTACATACCGGCAATTCAATTAGTAAGCGCAGCCTTAAGGAAAATTGCGATGAGTAATACGTTCAAAATACACGTAATACATTATCAAAACGTAGACAGAATTATGTGTTTGACCGCGCGACAATACAGAGAAGTTTTAGTGTACCAAATAAAACTTTCATTTGACAAATACTGCAGTTAATAGGCTCTTGCATCGGGGATAGATGTAATCTGCTATGAGGGGGACTTGCAGGGATCCCAACCCCCTTTTGAATGACAAATGTACTATGTTTGTAGGCAGTAAATTGACTGAGGAATTTGATTTTGATACGTTGGACCCCTCCCTTTAAAAGATGCTGGATCCGCCCTTGAACCAATACCGACAACATCTGAGATTAAACTTGTAGGCATCATCCTCAGCCCTACCTATAACTCAAGGGCGAGAACCCTGGATAGTTGCTCCAAGCTACGTTCTTCAGCAATGGCACTTGACAAATCTGAACTTCTTATCTTGGCGCTGAACCCAATAACAAGTTGACAGCTACTTTAAACAGTTTGCACAGTCAAACGTGACAGCCATGGCCATACTAGCGCTTGAGAGAGAACAGCGCTTTGCCTTCAAGATGGCACAGAATCCACCCCGTCGTACAAGATCTGACATTGCAAATGCCTTGCATGGCTGGTTACCCTTAGAATAACAGAAAGAATATTAAAAAATGTTTTTCCGTGGTGCCCTATGCAAATGAGCATCATTTTCCTCAGAATTTGTTTTTCACATGTCTATGTTGCGGTGTCCTCAGATATTACTCGTATTGGCGTAAAGGGTCGGGTGTTTAATCCTTTGCAAAGAATCCTAAGGCAGGGTACGATATACACACGTGCCAGGTATCGCATTTTCTTAATCAAAATAAGCTAAAATATATTGTTTTCTACTGTTATCAAGTGATAACGCATCTAGAGTGTCGTGTGTTTATGTCCAGTGTCCAGGACATGGTGGCGGCACTAGAGGGTCAGTTGTCGAAGACCGTGGGACTGCACACAGGCATAGGCTACGACACCTTCAAACGGTCACTCAAAGTTAGAGATGTGAGTTGCCCACGCTGTGTGAGTTTCTGTGTGTGAGTGTGTGCGTACGTGCGTGCGTGCGTGTGTCAATGGGAGAATATGTGACTGCGTGCGTGTGTCAATGTGAGAATATGTGCGTGCGTGTGTCAATGTGAAATTATGTGTGTGCGTGTGTCAATGTGAAAATATGTGTGTGCGTGTGTCAACGTGAGAATATGTGTGTGCGTGTGTCAATGTGAGAATATGTGTTTGCGTGTGTCAATGTGAAATTATGTGTGTGCGTGTGTCAATGTGAAAATATGTGTGTGCGTGTGTCAATGTGAGAATATGTGTGTGCGTGTGTCAATGTGAGAATATGTGTGTGCGTGTGTCAGTGTGAAAATATGTGTGTGTCAATGTGAGAATATGTGTGTGCGTGTGTCAATGTGAAAATATGTGTGTGCGTGTGTCAACGTGAGAATATGTGTGTGCGTGTGTCAATGTGAAAATATGTGTGTGCTTGTGTCAATGTGAGAGTATGTGTGTGCGTGTGTCAATGTGAGAATATGTGTGTGCGTGTCTCAATGTGAGAATATGTGTTTGCGTGTGTCAATGTGAGAATATGTGTGTGCGTGTGTCAATGTGAAAATATGTGTGTGGGTGTGTCAATGTGAGAATATGTGTGTGCGTGTGTCAATGTGAGAGTATGTGTGTGGGTGTGTCAATGTGAGAATATGTGTGTGCGTGTCTCAATGTGAGAATATGTGTTTGCGTGTGTCAATGTGAGAATATGTGTGTGCGTGTGTCAATGTGAGAATATGTGTGTGCGTGTGTCAATGTGAGAATATGTGTGTGCGTGTGTCAATGTGAGAATATGTGTGTGCGTGTGTCAATGTGAGAATATGTGTGTGGGTGTGTCAATGTGAGAATATGTGTGTGTGTGTGTCAACGTGAGAATATGTCAGAGTTTGTGTAAAAATATTTGTGTGAGGTCGGTCGGCCCGTCTGTCGGCCCGTCGGTCGGCCCTTCGGTGAATGAATGAATGAATGAATGAATGAATGAATGAATGAATGAATGAATGAATGAATGAGGTATTTTTCTTTCTCAGATATTTCAGTCAGATTAAAACCCTGTTTATTGAAGGGGGGGTCGGGTAGCCTCGTGGTTTGAGCGTTCGGTCGTCACGCTGAAGACCCGGGTTCGATTCCCGACATGGGTTCAATGTGTGGAGCCCATTTCTGGTGTCCCCCGCTGTTATATTGCTGTAATATTGCTAAAAACGGCGTAAAACCATACTCACTCACTTTTTCATGAAAACCATGTGGGGAATCAACCCAAACCGTCTGCAAGACGGGTGAACACCTCACCACAATATCGTTCTGTTCTTTCAAGTTTGCCTCTTAATCGAGGCGTGTTCCTGATCCAGTTCCTGGAGCAGTTCCTGGAGCAGTTCCTGGAGCAGTTCATGCAGCAGCTTCCTCCTATTTCAGTCCTACTTCGCGGAGCGGTTCTTCAAGCTGTTCGACACTGATCACAGTAACTCAGTGGAGGTGCTCGAGCTGTTCGCCGCCATCATACGTTTAAGACACGGCACATGTACACAAAAACTCAAGTTCCTCTTTGACGTTTATGACGAGAGTGGTAAGTCTTATCTTCCTTCAATGAGACGGGTAACCAGCTCCTCTCTGTACTATCGCTGTTCTTCCTTGTAGGTGGTTATTATATCGACACGGTGTATACACTGTTCTCACTTCTCTTAGACGGTTATATCGACATTATGTATAGTATTACCACTGTTCTTCCGTCTAGGTGATGGTTATTTCGACATGGTGTGTACACTGTTCTTCCTTCCAGGTGATGGTTATATCAACATGATGTATAAACTGTTCTTCCTTCTAGGTGATGGCTATATCAACATGATGTATACACTGTTCTTCCTTCCAGGTGATGGTTATATCGACATGGTGTATACACTGTTCGTACTACCAAGTGATGGTGATATCAACATGGTGTATATACTGTTCTTCCTTCTAGGTGATGGTTATATCGATATGGTGAATATACCGTTCATCTATCCAGGTGATGGTTATATCGACATGCTGTAGACACTGTTCTTCCTTTTAGGTGACGGTTATATCGACATGCTGTATACATTGTTCTTCCTTTTAGGTAATGGTTATATCGACATGATGTATACACTGTTCTTCCTTTTAGGTAATGGTTATATCGACATGCTGTATACACTGTTCTTCCTTTTAGGTAATGGTTATATAGACATGCTGTATACACTGTTCTTCCTTTTAGGTGACGGTTATATCGACATGCTGTATACACTATTCTTCCTTCCAGGTGATAGTTATATCGACATGCTGTAGACACTATTCTCCCTTCCAGGTGACGGTTATATAGACATGCTGTATACACTGTTCTTCCTTCTAGGTGATGGTCATATCGACATCGAGGAGTTACGGACGGCGTTGCGGTCGTGTATGGTGGAGAGCTCGGTGAAGCTGGGAGAGGAAGAACTGGACATGCTGACTCAGGCATTATTTGAGGACGCAGATGAAGACAAAAACGGAGCAATTTCCTTCGAGGAACTCGAATCTGCTATTGGTAGACATCCCGGGCTGAAGGAGAGCTTGTGTCTGAGGTGAGCCTGTTGCTGAGGACGTTGAACTTAAACCCATCACATGCCGGCTGACCAACATCATTCAGGAGAAAAACCAGAAAGGACAGTCATCACAGATGCTTGGCACCGTGGTGAAACCAGCATCTCTGACCAACCCGTGCCTTCCGTAAAAGGAATGAATTAGTAATCTACTGAGTGAGTTGAGTTTGACGCCGCTTTTCGGAATATTCCAGCAATATCACGATTGAGGACACCAGAAATGGGCTTCACACATTGTACCCATGCATGCAATCGAACCCGGGCCTTTGGTGTGATGTGAAAACACTTTAACCTGTAGTTTTCACCACTGTCCCTGAAACGAATGAAGCTCAATAGGGATCAAACAGTTGATTGTCTCCCTTGGTTGTATGATGACACTCAATGAGAGGGTAGCGTAAAGTGTGTCTTTTCGGGTGTCATTTCTGTTTCCGAACGCTGCTCAAACTTTCATCTTTTATTACCCGAATCTGCATCACCTCGTGACTATTGCTCGGCATAGGGCTTTACGGGGCTAAAACAAGGACTGGTTGGCTCGGAGTCAGTATACTGTGTCAGAGTGGGGTATTCATGTTAAACTGTGGCATGATATCTCAGTGAGCTAGCACTATAAATCGGCATCATTCCGGACTAGTACAAGCACACACAAGCACACACACACACACACGCACGCACGCACGCACACACACACACACACACACACACACACACACACACACACACACACACACACACACACACACACACACACATACACACACGTCGTTATATAAGTGCAATAATCTTGAACGCGACGTTAAACCCCATTGCATCTCACCTCACCTTCCTATGATTATGGGTTCGAATCCCGGTTTGTCAGCACCATACCCGTGCTCGTGGGTTTCATCAAAGTGGTAAACGTCTGATACCTGCATCACTTGGGGCTTTCCTCCCACATTAAACTGACACGCCGCGATATAAATGTAATACTGTTAAAAGTGGTGTTTAACCCAACTCACTCACCTCACCTTCCCCCAACACTAAGCTGACACGCCATTGTACAAAGCGAACTTAGCGTTAAGGTGATCATTACTTCCATACCATCATATAGATTTTTTCACAACGGCACCATGAAAAATTGTTTGAAGCGGAGTGAAGCCCAAACAATTCACTCACTTACTATACGGGGCGGTCGGGTAGCCTAGTGGTTAAAGCGTTCGCTCGTCACGCCGAAGACCCGGGTTCGATTCCCGACATGGGTACAATGTGTGAAGCCCATTTTGGTGATATTGCTGGAATGTTGCTAAAAGCGGCGTAAAACCATACTCACTCACTCACTTAATATTCGTCTTTTCTTTGAAGCCTGGACCAGTGGCTGAAACCTCCACTAGCAAGCAGAAAACAGACGTTTCTCCAGTACTATTTCTCGAAGAAGTACTTCTTCAACAACCCCCGGAAGATATCCTTCTTCGCCATGTTGATGCTCCTCAACTGTATCCTGTTTGCTGTGGGCTGCTGGAACTACCGGACATCCAACTGGTGCATCATAGTAGCCAGAGGATGCGGCCTCTGTCTCAACTTCGACTGCACCTTCATAGTTGTCCTCATGCTCCGGAAGTGCATCACCTGGCTGCGTGCGACGCCTGCTAGCCACGTGCTTCCGCTAGACCAGCATATAATATTTCACAAGCTGACGGGAATCTTGATAATGCTGTTCACAGTGGTGCATACCGCCTTGCACATTGGAAACGCAGGTAAGAAGACAAGAAATCTAGAAATCAGCATGAGACTAATGTTTGATGATAAATGAACTAACAAAAATGCATCTTGGCATTAATGCCAAAATGCTTGATGAAAATATTGATGAAAGCCACGTTCATGTATCATAGCTGAGTGAACGAAGGAACGAACGAAGGAACGTGAGAATAAGGTATCTTACTATATCAGATATTTCAGTAAATAAATAGTAGTTAGTGATTTAATATATTGTATATCTGGGGAGCAGATGGCCATGTTGTGTTTGTTTGTTTGTTTGTTGTTTAACGCCGCACTCAGCAATATTCCAGCTATATGACGGCGCTCTGTATATAATCGAGTCTGAACCAGACAATCCTGTGATTAACATCATGAGCATCGATCCACGCAATAGGGATCGATGACATGCATCAACCAAGTCAGCGAGCCTGACCACCCGATCCCGTTAGACGCCTTTTACGACAAGCATAGTCGCCTTTTACGGCAAGCAAGGGTTGCTGAAGACCTATTCTACCCCGGATCTTCACGGGTCTCCATGTTGTGAGGTGGTGTTTGAGATGTCAATTGTACACTACAGTCATGGTTGCCGAGAGTCAGTTCAACCTGACAGTGCTTGTCTTTATGTTTGTTGCAATCATGGTGGCTGAGAGTCAGTTCAACCTGACACTGCCTGTCTTTATGTTTGTTGCAGTCATGGTGGCTGAGAGTCAGTACAACCTGACAGTGCCTGCCTTCATCTTCACCACACAAGCGGACCTGGGCTGGGTGGCCGGCTTCGCTCCTCTGTCTGGTGTTCTACTCGTCGTCGTCTTCGTCATCATGTTCATCTGCTCCATGCCGTTCGTCAGGAGGAGTGGCTATTTTCAGGTAGAGGATGACACAGTGGGGCTACTTTGAGGTGAAATACCACAGTGTTTGAGCCAGTGGGCGGCTGAGGAACTGAATATTTGATATTCTTGGGATTCCTGGGATTTTTTGACGAGATAATATATTTTTTCAGCCACAGCTATAGAACCAGATATTTTTTTTTATATTTAAAATTATTAGCCTGAATTTGTTTTAAGAAAAACACCTTGCAACAATATAATTTTTTGGTGCATTTGTTTCAAAAGTCTGAAGCATAGTTATTTTTGACAAGAATTTCGGGGACAACTTATTTTTTCGATAACATCCAAGGCCTCAGCAAGAAGGTGGTGAAATGGGGTTTAACGTCCTTGTTTTAGCCCCTTAATGTCGAGCGCCAGACAGGGTAACAACAAGTACCATCTTTTAACGTCTTTTGGTATGACGCGGTCGGGGATCGAGCCCCGGGCCCAGTCGTGTAAGGCGCCGCGATTCGCTGTGCAGAGTTGCGTCCCTTGGGCACGCCAGAAACCTATGATTGTGGGTTCGAATCCCGATTCGCCCCAATTATGTTTCTAGGTTTGTCAGCACCATACCCGTGCTCGTGGGTTTCATCAAAGTGGTAAACGTCTGAGACCTGCATCACTTCGGGCTTTCCTTCCACATTAAGCTGACACGCCGCGATATAACTGGAATACTGTTAAAAGCGGCGTTAGACCCAACTCACTCACTCACCCTGTTTCATCCTAATTATGTTTCTAGGTTTGTCAGCACCAGACCTGTGCTCGTGGGTTTCATCAAAGTGGTAA
Source organism: Haliotis cracherodii (assembly GCF_022045235.1). Classification (NCBI taxonomy): domain Eukaryota; kingdom Metazoa; phylum Mollusca; class Gastropoda; order Lepetellida; family Haliotidae; genus Haliotis; species Haliotis cracherodii. Next base: position 27,477,367 of record NW_027266269.1, on the reverse strand, counting down.
ACGTCTGAGACCTGCATCACTTCAGACTTTCCTTCTAAATTAAGCTGACAGCCGTGATATAACTGTTGATGTTCACTCACTCACTCACTCACTCACTCACTCACTCACTGTTCAGGTTTTCTACTGGACTCACATGTTGTACGTGATCTTCTGGGTCTTCTTGATTCTTCACGCACGCCATTTCTGGAAGTGGTTCCTCGTGCCGGGCGCCATGTTTATTCTGGAGAAAATATCACGGTCTAAAGTGATCAAGAGGATTTCTTACGGCAATACCTTCATAACGGAAATCAACCTTCTACCATCTCAGGTAGGCTATAGAATAGTGTGCCTTCGCTTGTTCGTGGTTCTCAAATCAGAAAATACAGAACTGTTTTCTTCTGTACAAAAAAGACTTTTATTCCGCTTCGATGTTTCTCTTTCACTGTATACTATAAGTAAGAGATGCCATCATAAAAGGACGTTTGGGTTTCTTGTCATATTGGATCTTTCTGTAAATAATCGAGTCTGGACCAGAAAATCTAGTGATTGATATCATAATCCACGCAATTGAGATACTATGATATGCACCAACCACGTCCGCGAGCCTGACCACCCGGTCCCGTTAGTCGCCTCTTACGACAAGCATAGTCACCTGTTACGGCAAGCATAGGTTGCTGAACATCTATTCCACCCCGGGACTTCATGGGACAGTCGCTCATCTGTACTCGTGTGCTTGTACGCGCCCACACCAAGACCAGATACAGCCAACAATGATCCCAGACGGATACGTCTACTAATGATGAGGGATTTGACCTCAAAAGCCCACACCAAGACCAGATACAGCCAACAATGATCCCAGACGGATACGTCTACTAATGATGAGGGATTTGACCTCAAAAGCCCCATCGTTGTGCATTTGAGCGTCTAAAGGACACTGGTCCGTATCTTTAAAACGTGACCTACATTGATTGTGAACAGTGATAAAATTTGAAAGGAGCTTTTTAAATGTTTTGCAACATTGGTTGCTGAAGACCTTTTCTAACACGAACCTTCACGAGTTTGTGTTTTATAGTTTTCGTTGGGCTAACATTTCAAAATCTATCTCGCTACTTACACATGAAGCTGATGCCGTGTTCCGTGTTTAAGTGTGTCAAAATACAAAAATGTTAGAACAAATGTTTACCTGGTTCCTGCGAAGAACAATTATGCTCAAGACTATCAATAGACTTCTAGCTCTAGCTCTAGCTCTAGCTTTATTCCTAGCTCTAGCCCTAGCCCTAGCTCTAGCTCTAGCCCTAGCTCTAGCTCTAGCTCTAGCTCTAGCTCTAGCCCTAGCCCTAGCCCTAGCTCTAGCTCTAGCTCTAGCCCTAGCTCTAGCCCTAGCTCTAGCTCTAGCTCTAGCCCTAGCCCTAGCTCTAGCTCTAGCTCTAGCCCTAGCTCTAGCTCTAGCCCTAGCCCTAGCTCTAGCTCTAGCCCTAGCTCTAGCTCTAGCCCTAGCTCTAGCTCTAGCTCTAGCTCTAGCTCTGGCCCTAGCCCTAGCCCTAGCTCTAGCCCTAGCTCTAGCCCTAGCCCTAGCTCTAGCTCTAGCCCTAGCTCTAGCTCTAGCCCTAGCTCTAGCTCTAGCTCTAGCTCTAGCTCTGGCCCTAGCCCTAGCCCTAGCTCTAGCCCTAGCTCTAGCCCTAGCCCTAGCTCTAGCTCTAGCCCTAGCTCTAGCCCTAGCCCTAGCTCTGGCCCTAGCCCTAGCTCTAGCTCTAGCCCTAGCCCTAGCTCTAGCTCTAGCTCTAGCTCTAGCTCTCTCTAGCCCTAGCTCTAGCCCTAGCTCTAGCTCTCTCTAGCCCTAGCTCTAGCTCTAGCCCTAGCTCTAGCTCTCTCTAGCTCTAGCTCTCTCTAGCTCTAGCCCTAGCCCTATCTCTCTCTAGCTCTAGCCCTAGCTCTCTCTAGCTCTAGCCCTAGCTCTCTCTAGCTCTAGCTCTCTCTAGCTCCACCTAGCTCTAGCCCTAGCACTCTCTAGCTCTAGCTCTCTCTAGCTCCACCTAGCTCTAGCCCTAGCTCTCTCTAGTTCTAGCTCTCTCTAGCTCCACCTAGCTCTAGCCCTAGCTCTCTCTAGCTCTAGCTCTCTCTAGCTCCACCTAGCTCTAGCCCTAGCTCTCTCTAGCTCTAGCTCTCTCTAGCTCCACCTAGCTCTAGCCCTAGCTCTCTCTAGCTCTAGCTCTCTCTAGCTCCACCTAGCTCTAGCCCTAGCTCTCTCTAGCTCTAGCTCTCTCTAGCTCTAGCTCTCTCTAGCTCTAGCCCTAGCTCTCTCTAGCTCTAGCTCTAGCCCTAGCTCTCTCTAGCTCTAGCTCTCTCTAGCTCCACCTAGCTCTAGCCCTAGCTCTCTCTAGCTCTAGCTCTCTCTAGCTCCACCTAGCTCTAGCCCTAGCACTCTCTAGCTCTATCTCTCTCTAGCTCTAGCTCTAGCCCTAGCTCTCTCTAGCTCTAGCTCTCTCTAGCTCCACCTAGCTCTAGCCCTAGCACTCTCTAGCTCTAGCTCTAGCCCTATCTCTCTCTAGCTCTAGCTCTAGCTCTCTATCTCTCTCTATCTCTAGCTCTAGCACTCTCTAGCTCTAGCTCTATCTCTCTCTAGCTCTAGCTCTCTCTATCTCTCTCTAGCTCTAGCTCTAGCACTCTCTATCTCTAAGTCTAGCACTCTCTATCTCTCTCTATCTCTAGCTCTAGCTCTCTCTATCTCTAGCTTTAGCTCTAGCTCTATCTCTCTCTAGCTCTATCTCTCTCTAGCTTGCATATGTCAACTCAAGTGGATAAAACTTCAAAACGTACTCGGGTGAGATTTCATTTATCATCCAAAATTATTCTTCCAACTTTTTCAGTTTGTGAACAGTAACAAGCAGTTTCGTAAGTTTACAAATAGCTCGACTATGTACATTTATGTATATATTTGAATTCCCGTATGGGAGAAGAGTTGATAATACAGCTTACCAGTTTAAGTATAAGAAAGCATAGTGATGTCATTTCAATGTGATGTCATGGCTACCAGTAATAAGTGACAATATTAGTAGAATCTTTATAGCAACATTATCCTATTGACCTCTTGATTTATAAACTGTACTCACACACGCAACTGAACTTTCGGTATTAGGTGACTCATCTCGTGATCACGAAGCCTCCAAATATGAAATTCCGACCCGGGGACTACCTCTTCCTACAGATCCCAGACATTGCTAAATATGAGTGGCATCCTTTCACCATCAGCAGCGCCCCCGAACTGGAAGGTAGGTCTCACCATAAAGCGCCCCTGAACTGGAAGGTACGTCTCACCATAAAGCGCCCCGGATCAGGAAGGTAGGTGTCGCAATAAAGCGCCCCTGAACTGGAAGGTAGGTCTCACCATCAAGCGTCCCTGAACTGGAAGGTAGTCTCACCATAACGCGCCCCTGAACAGGAAGGTAGGTCTCACCATAAAACGTCCCTGAACTGGAAGGTAGGTCTGTCCATAAAGCGACCCTGAACTGGAAGGTAGGTCTCACCATATAACGTCCCTGAACTGGAAGAAAGGTCTCACCATAAAGCGTCCCTGAACTGGAAGGTAGGTCTGTCCATAAAGCGCCCCTGAACTGGAAGGTAGGTCTCACCATAAAGCGTCCCTGAACTGGAAGGTAGGTCTGTCCATAAAGCGTCCCTGAACTGGAAGGTAGGTCTCACCATAAAGCGTCCCTGAACTGGAAGGTAGGTCTGTCCATAAAGCGCCCCTGAACTGGAAGGTAGGTCTCACCATAAAGCGTCCCTGAACTGGAAGGTAGGTCTGTCCATAAAGCGCCCCTGAACTGGAAGGTAGGTCTGTCCATAAAGCGACCCTGAACTGGAAGGTAGGTCTCACCATATAACGTCCCTGAACTGGAAGAAAGGTCTCACCATAAAGCGTCCCTGAACTGGAAGGTAGGTCTCACCATAAAGCGCCCCTGAACTTGAAGGTAGATCTCACCATAAAGCGTCCCTAAACTGGAAGGTAGGTCTGTCCATAAAGCGCCCCTGAACTGGAAGGTAGGTCTGTCCATAAAGCGTCCCTGAACTGGAAGGTAGGCTCACCATAACGCGCCCCTGAACAGGAAGGTAGGTCTCACCATAAAACGTCCCTGAACTGGAAGGAAGGTCTCACCATAAAGCGTCCCTGAACTGAAAGGTAGGTCTTACCATAAAGCGTCCCTGAACTGGAAGAAAGGTCTCACCATAAAGCGTCCCTGAACTGGAAGGTAGGTCTCACCATAAAGCGTCCCTGAACTGGAAGGTAGGTCTAACCATAAAGCGTCCCTGAACTGGAAGGTAGGTCTGTCCATAAAGCGCCCCTGAACTGGAAAGAAGGTCTCACCATAAAGCGCCCCTGAACTTGAAGGTAGGTCTCACTATAAATCGTCCCTGATCAGGAAGGTAGGTCTCACCATAAAGCGTCCCTGATCAGGAAGGTAGGTCTCACCATAAAGCGTCCCTGAACTGGAAGGTAGGTCTTACCATAAAGCGTCCCTGATCAGGAAGGTAGGTCTCACCATAAAGCGTCCCTGAACAGGAAGGTAGGTCTCACCATAAAGCTTCCATCAGCCTTACGGGGCACGGGTGGCACGTCTAATTAAATAAGGCGCCGCGATTCGCTGTGCAAAGTTGCGTCGCTTGGCACAATGGAAACATATGATCGTGGGTTCGAATCCCGGTTCGCCCCGATTATGTTTCTAGGTTTGTCAGCACCATGCCCGTGCTCGTGGGTTTAACCGAAGTGGTAAACGTCTGAAACCTGCATCCCCTCGGGCTTTCCTCCTAAATTCAACTGACACGCCGCGATATAACTGGAATACTGTTAAAAGCGGCGTTAAACCCAACTCACTCACTCACTCACTCACTCACTCACTCACTCGCTTTACCGTCATTCTCTGTCTGCAGGCAAGCTATGGGTGCACGTACGATCCACTGGACATTGGACAAAGAAACTGAATGACTATTTCAATTCCTATGACGAAAGAAGAAACTCCACTATGTATTCGCAAAATCACGACAAAAGAGGTGAGTGAGTGAGTGTGTTTTTACGCCGCTTTTAGCAATATTGCAGCAATATCACGGCGGGCGACACCAAAAATTGGCTTCACATATTGTACCCATGTCGGGAATCGAACCGGGTCTTCGGCGTGACGAGCGAACGCTTAGCCACGAGGCTACCCGACCGCCCCCACCAACAGAGGTAGGCTTTAGATATTATAAGTTGTTTCCTTAGCCGCATATTTTGATAATCGTAATTGGTTTTTAGTCTAGTCAATAAATTTAACAAAAGAATAACTGATCCTATGGTGATATATTTAGAATGCTTGAGTGGGTGAGTGAGCTGGAATTTACGCCGTTTTAAATAGTATTCCAATTATATCGCGGCGTGTCAGCTTTATGTGGGAGGAAAGCCCGAAGTGATGCAGGTTTCAGACGTTTACCTCTTGGCTGAAATCCACGAGCACGGGTATGGTGCTGACAAACCTAGAAACTTCAAAATCGTCGGGAACAGGGATTCGAACCCACGATCATAGGTTTCTTGTGTGTCAAGGGACGCAACTCTGCACAGCGACTGGACAACCCTTGTCCCCAGTTAAACAAAGACATAATTTTTCATATGATGACCTCGTCTGGTATTGTCTTTAAAATCATGAACATATTGTTCCTGGAGACAGCTTAGAGGCAAAACGTTTGCATTCAGTACATCTGTCAATGTTAGGGACCTGTTTTGAAACATTTCCCCTGATCAAGACATTGAGTTCACTCCGTCAGCCAAATCACGACGTGTCAGCTCCATGTTGGCAGAATGTTACCGTGGTTATATGCGTTTAATGCTTTGATGAAACCAAGGGGAAGACGAGGAAGAATCTGTTGTTGACAAGTGTCGTGATACATTAATGATAATAACTTCCTTGGAGCTACTGTTGTGCGCTAGTTGGGAAGCCTGGTTGTTAATGCGTTCGCCTGTCACATCGAAGGCCCGGCTTCGATTCCACACATGGGTACAATGTGTGAAGCCCGTCGTTATATTGCCCGAATATTGCTAAAAGCGGCGTAAAACCATATTCACTCGCTTTGTTTTGTACCAGGTCTCCTGTCCCCGGTAGAGATGCAGAGTCACTCATCTAAAACTGTTGATATGAAGCCGATCAACCTGGTAAATACCCCTCTATCTCCACCACCGCCAGAGACCTACTCAGAGACCTCCTTTAAGGTAAGGCGACATGGATATGTCTAGACCTACTCAGAGACTTTGAAGGTAAGTCGACACGGATGTATCTAGACCTACTCAGAGACCTCCTTTAAGGTTAGTCGACATGCATATGTCTAGACCTACTCAGAGACCTCCTTTAAGGTAAGTCGACATGGATGTATTCTAGACCTACTCAGCGGCCTTCCTTAAGGTAAGCCGACATGGATGTATCTAGACCTACTCCGAGACCTTAAATGTAAGTCGACATGGATGTATTCTAGACCTACATAGGGACATTCTTTAAGGGAAGTCGACATGGATGTATCTAGACCTACTCAGAGATATTAAAGGTAACCCACAAGGATGTATCTAGACCTACTCCGAGACCTTGAGGGTAAGTCGACATGGATGTGTCTACACCTACTCAGAAACCTTGAAAGTAAGTCGACATGGATGTATCTAGACCTACTCCGAGACCTTGAAGGTAAGTCGACATGGATGTGTCTAGACCTACTCAGAAACCTTCTTTAAGGTAAGCCGACATGCATGTGTCTATACATACTCAGAGGCCTTCTTTAAGGTAAGCCGACATGGATGTATCTAGACCTACTCAGAGACCTTGAAGGTAAGGCGACATGGATGTGTCTAGAAATACTCAGAGACCTTCTTTAAGTTCAGCTGACATGGATGTATCTAGACCTACTCAGAGACCAATATTCGGCTCAAAGTTTGAAACAAATGTCAGTTACAATGCCCAAATTGGAATTATATAATTGTCAAGTTGTATTATGATAGTACTAACTAATGTAATGTAATAAATCTGTAATGTTAAGTTTCACATTTGTGCATTGAATGACATCTTAAGATTCACCTTAATTTACGAAAATCCCAAATTATTTTTCCAAGGGTTCTTAGTTGTAATCCTAGATAAATCCCCGAACGATAATGTTAATGCGATGGTTAACTTTGGATGAACTGAATAGAGGATATTTCATGTGTCTCGTGAAATATCATGTTTCCCTCATAGAGTGACGGTGGGTGGGGAGATATTTTCACGAGTGGCTACGCAGTCACAAGATGAGAGAAACATGATATTTCACGAGACAATTGAAATATCTTATTTATATTATACTTTAATTTAATCATCTCATTACAAATGTAAAATCTTGATACGTAAAGTCTCCTTACGTAACAGACAGGGACGGTTCACCACATCTTGTATTTGCGACTAAAAAGTAGTTTTTTGTTTGCAAAATCTTAAAGAATGTAAACAAAAGTATCAAAACAGATTTAGGGCCAAGAAAATTCTTTTTCATACCTTTCGATGTGATTAAATACAAAATCAACTTTAACTAAAAAACATTCTTGAAAACTACGAGACAGTTGTTGGAAGCGTAAGAATACACTCTGGTCAAGTTACAAAAATGGCGCTTTGCGAAACGAACAGTCTCGATTGACGAGATAAATTTAGAAAGTAACAGTTTAAAACGAACTATATTTGAGAGAATAGCCAACGGCAAGAAGTGATATTAACTCCATAAATGATCACCTGTCATTATTTTGCCTGGTCAATGTGGAACTAACGTAAAAGGGACGTCAACGGTTTGTATACGGGCCCGATACTTACGATAAAGGGAGACAATTTAAGGGGAGATAACTCTTGTATGAGAATAGTTCCGTCAAAGTGTTATGTTCACTGCAGTGAAATATCAATTGTTATGTTAACTGCAATGAAAACATCAATTTTCTCAACTTCTGGAAACTCATTTTCACACTGAGGTATAAAATAAAAAGTCTTACCGCCAAATGTTGAAAAGAAACTACCTTCATATACAAGGAGGCACGGGTGGCCCAGTCGTCAAAGGCGCCGCGATTCGTTGTGCAGAGTTGCGTCCCTTGGGCACGCCAGAAACCTATGATTGTGGGTTCGATTCCTGGTTCTCGTCGATTATGCTTCTAGGTTTGTCAGCACCATACCCGTGCTCTTGGTTTTCGCCGAAGTGGTAACGTCTGAGACCTGCATCACCTTGGGCTTTCCTCCTACATTAAGCTGACACGTCGTGATATAACTGGAATACTGTTACAAGCGGCGTTAAACCTACTCACTCACACTCATATACTCTCTCTATATTTCATGATAAATATAATCTTAATATTTTTTATTTTGTTGGGTTTGTTGTTTAACGCTGCACTCAGCAGTATTCCAGCTATATGACGTCGGTCTGTAAATAATCGAGTCTGGACCAGACAATCCAGTGATTGATATCCAGTGATTATTTTACGTCTTTACGATTTGAGTACATCACTATATGAGTCGTTGTTATTTCACAGAGACGAGACCGTGGCGCTGGCGATACACACAAGGACGTTCGTGTGCAGGTAAGACCTACGCAGTGCAGCATTTTGTTTGTTTGTTTCAGCACTCAGCGTCCTGTCTATAATGACGTCTTTTCTCACAACATGGTGATTCGAATGATGACTGATTTATGACCTGGATATGGTCCGAACGATGACCTAGATACGGTCCGAATGATAACCTAGATACGGTACGAATGATGACTTAGATACGGTCCGAATGATGACTCAGGTACGGTCCGAAAGATGACCCAGGTATGGCCCGAATGATGACCTAGATACGGTCCGAATGATGACTCACGTACGGCCCGAATGATGACCTAGATACGGTCCGAATAATGATTCAGGTACGGCCCGAATGGTGACCTAGATACGGTCCGAATGATGATTCAGGTACGGTCCGAATGGTGTCCAAGGTACGGCCCGAATGATGTCCTGGATACGGTCCGAATGATGTCTTGGATACGGTCCGAATGATAACCTAGATACGGTACGAATGATGACTTAGATACGGTCCGAATGATGACCTAGATACGGTCCGAATGATGCTCAGGTACGGCCCGAATGGTAACCTAGATACGGTCCGAATGATGACCTGGATACGGTCCGAATGATAACCTGGATACGGTCCGATTGTGACCTAGATACGGTCCGAAAGATGACTCAGGTACGGCCCGAATGATGACCTGGATACGGTCCGAATGATAACCTAGATACGGTCCGAAAGATGACTCAGGTACGGCCCGAATGATGACCTAGATATGGTCCGAATGGTGACCTAGATACGGTCCGAAAGATGACTCAGGTACGGCCCGAATGGTGACCTGGATACGGTCCGAGTGATGACCTAGATACGACACGAATGATGACTCAGGTAAGGCCGGCATGATGACCTTGAAACGACCCGAATGATGACTCAGGTAAGGTCCGAAAGATGACTCAGGTACGGCCCGAATGATGTCCTAGATATGGTGCGAAAGATGACTCAGGTCCGGTCCGAATGATGTCCTGGATACAGTCCGAATGATAACCTAGATACGGTCCCTGTCATGACCTAAATACGGTCCCAATGGTGACCTAGATACGGTCCGAATAATAACCTAGATATGGTCCGAATGGTGACCTAGATACGGTCCGAAAGATGACTCAGCTACGGCCCGAATGGTGACCTAGATACGGTCCGAAAGATGACTCAGCTACGGCCCGAATGATGACCTAGCTACGGTCCGAATGATAACCTAGATACGGTCCGAGTGATGACCTAGATACGGTCCGAATGATGCTCAGGTACGGCCCGAATGATGACTCAGGTACGGTCCGTATCGTGACTCAACTTATTTCTTGCAGTGTTACATCGACGGGCCTTATGGCACTTGCTCTAGGGCAATATTTGAAACCGAGCACGCTGTTCTGATTGGCTCCGGTATCGGCGTGACTCCCTACGCCTCCATCCTCCAGAGCATCATGTACAGGTTCAAGGCCTACAAGAGATGCTGCCCCAGCTGTACCCACTCCTGGTATGATGAAGTACCGCCACACGTCATGAACCTCAAGAAGGTCAGTACCAGCATGGCGTGGTTGGAGTTTGGTGATTGTAGTTAGCGCCGCAGTAACGAGGGATTCACGAAGTGTTGTCTCAACATTTAATTTGTTTTTTTTATTGATCGTGACATTTGTTCGAAAATATATTAACAGCGTTAAAACAGAAATCACTTCTTGATCAAGTAAGTATAAGAAAGGTCTACAAATGATCCAATTCCACGGAGGATAGCTTATGATATGTATTATTGAGTACATAATTTCTGTAATTACATCGCTGTTTTATTTTTGATATGTTTTATACATTATTTTTTACTTATTTATATTGTGTATGCCGTTTATACAAACGTGGGGGCACGGGTTGCCCAGTCGTCTAAGGCGCCGCGATTCGCCGTGCAGAGTTTTGTCCCTTGGGCACGCCATGAACCTATGATTGTGGGTTCGATTCCCGGTTCGACCCGATTATGTTTCTAGGTTTGTCAGCACCATTCAAAACACGATCATAGATTTCTGAAACCGCGAACGGCGGCGCCTGGAACGACTTGGCAACCCGTTCGCAACACGGCAATTTATATAGCCTTAACTAACTATACCATGATCGCAATTAATTCCTAGAATATACCTTTGAATAGCAAAAGGGCCAAAATACGTGTTCTTTATCATATCTTACCAGGTCGACTTCGTCTGGATCAACCGTGACCAGAAGTCCTTCGAGTGGTTCGTCAGCCTTCTCACTCAGTTAGAAATGGAACAGGCTATGGAAGGCGGGCTGGGCAACTTTCTCGAGATGCACATGTATATGACTGCAGCACTTAACAAGACGGACCTGAAAGGAATCGGCTTACAGATGGCCCTTGACCTCATCCATAAGAAACAAGACAAAGACCTGTTGACGGGGCTGAAAACACGGACACAGCCAGGGAGACCTGACTTCAGAAAGGTAGTGAGACGTGAAATTAAATATTTATACATCGATGGAGACAAAATTAAGTGTAATAACTTCATATGCAGTATGTTTTCTGAAAGGCATGTTTGAACATCTGTGATTGAATTGAAAAGGAGTTTTTTCTGTTTTATGTCACAGCAAGCAGTATTCTAGCTAATTTATATCACAGTGGCATGCAAATATTCCAGACTCACATTAATGGTTGTCATTACAATCCTCTCGTGTTTAACACTCGTGTTTTCTTGAGGTGCTTAATGTTATGTCTCCGTGGTGTAGTGGATAGAGTGTTTGCCAGGAGACCGCCTCCGTGGTGTCGTGGATAGAGCGTCTTCCCGGAGACCGCCTCCGTGGCCTAGTGGATAGAGCATCTGTCTGGAGACCGCCTCCGTGGCCTAGTGGGTAGAGCATCTGCCCGGAGACCACTCCGTGGCTTAGTGGATAGAGCATCTGTCTGGAGACCGCCTCCGTGGCCTAGTGGATAGAGCATATGTCTGGAGACCGCCTCCGTAGTGTAGTGGATAGAGCATCTGTCTGGAGACCCCCTCCGTGGGCAAGAGGATAGAGCGTCTGCCCGTAGACAGCATCCATAGTGTAGTTGATAGAGCATCTGTCTGGAGACCACCTCCGTGGCTTAGTGGATAGAGCATCTGCCCGGAGACCACCTCCGTGGCCTAGTGGATAGAGCATCTGTCTGGAGACCGCCTCCGTGGCCTAGTGGATAGAGCATCTGTCTGGAGACCGTCTCCGTAGTGTAGTGGATAGAACATCTGTCTGGAGACCGCCTCCTTGGTGTAGTGGAAAGAGCATCTGTCTGGAGACCGCCTCCGTGGCCTAGTGGATAGAGTATCTGTCTTGAAACCGCCTCCGTGGCCTAGTGGATAGAGCATCTGTCTGGAGACCGCCTCCGTGGCCTAGTGGATAGAGCGTCTGTCTGGAGACCGCCTCCTTGGTGTAGTGGATAGAGCATCTGTCTGGAGATCGCCTCCGTGGCCTAGTGGATAGAGTATCTGTCTGGAAACCGCCTCCGTGATGTAGTGGATAGAGCATCTATCTGGAGACCGCCTCCGTGGTGTAGTGGATTGAGCATCTGTCTGGAGACCGCCTCCGTGGTGTAGTGGATAGAGAATCTGCCTGGAGACCGCCTCCGTGATGTAGTGGATAGAGCATCTGCCCGGAGACCGCCTCCGTGGCCTAGTGGATAGAGAATCTCTCTGGAGACCGCCTCCGTGATGTAGTGGATAGAGCATCTGCCCGGAGACCGCCTCCGTGGCCTAGTGGATAGAGCATCTGTCTGGAGACCCCCTCCGTGGGCAAGAGGATAGAGCATCTGCCCGAAGACCGCCTCTGTGGTTTAGTGGATAGAGTATCTGCCCGTAGACAGCATCCATAGTGTAGTGGATAGAGCATCTGCCCGTAGACAGCATCCATAGTGTAGTGGATAGAGCATCTGTCTGGTGACCGCCTCCGTGGCCTAGTTGATAGAGCATCTGTCTGGAGACCGCCTCCGTGGCCTAGTTGATAGAGCATCTGTCTGGAGACCGCCTCCGTGATGTAGTTGATAGAGCATCTGCCCGGAGACCGCCTCCGTGGCCTAGCGGATGGAGCTTCTGTCTGGAGACCGCCTCCGTGGCCTAGTTGTTAGAGCATCTGTCTGGAGACCGCCTCCGTGATGTAGTTGATAGAGCATCTGTCTGGAGACCCCCTCCGTGGCCTAGTTGATAGAGCATCTGCCCGGAGACCGCCTCCGTGGCCTAGTGGATAGAGCATCTGTCTGGAGACCCCCTCCGTGGGCAAGAGGATAGAGCGTCTGCCCGTAGACAGCATCCATAGTGTAGTGGATAGAGCATCTGTCTGGAGACCGCCTCCGTAGTGTAGTGGATAGAGCATCTGCCCGGAGACCGCCTCCGTGGCCTAGTGGATAGAGCATCTGTCTGGAGACCGCCTCCGTGGGCAAGAGGATAGAGCGTCTGCCCGTAGACAGCATCCATAGTGTAGTTGATAGAGCATCTGTCTGGAGGCCGCCTCCGTGGTGTAGTGGATAGAGCATCTGTCTGGTGACCGCCTCCGTAGTGTAGTGGATAGAGCATCTGTCTGGAAACCGCCTCCGTGCCCTAGTTGATAGAACATCTGCCCGGAGACCGCCTTCATAGTGTTGTGGATAGAGCATCTGCCTGGATGCCGCCTCCGTGTCCAAGAGGATAGAGAATCTACCCGGAGACCACCTCCGTAGAGTAGTGTAGTGGATAGACCGCCTCCGTGGTGTAGTGGATAGAGCGTCTGCCCGGAGACCGCCTCCGTGGTGTAGTGGATAGAGCGTCTGTCCGGAGACCGCCTCCGGGGTGTGGTTGATGAAGCGTCTGTCCGGAGACCGCCTCCGTAGTTTAGTTGATAGAGCGTCTGCCCGGAGACCGCCTCCATGGTCTAGTGGATAGAGTATCTGCCCGGAGACCGCCTCCATGGTTCAGTGGATAGAGCGTCTGCCCGGAGACCGCCTCCATGGTCTAGTGGATAGAGCGTCTGCCTGGAGACCGCCTCCGTGGTTCAGTGGATAGAGCGTCTGTCCGGAGACTGCCTCCGAGATCTAGAGGATAGAACATCTGCCTGGAGAACGAAAGGTTCTAGGTTAGATCCCCGGTACGTGTTGCTCAGCAAAAAGTGGATAAAACAAGGACTGGTCGGCTGAATGTACTGTCTGAGTGGGGTCTCCATGTTAATCTGCGGCATGGTATCTCAGTGGGCTAGCACCATCAAACCGGCATTAGTTCGGACTAGTACAAGCAGCCACATACACACACAGCCACCCGGGACTCCGGATTTTATATTTTCATAACGTCTTTTTGGTATGACGTGGCAGGGGATCGAACCCTTGACTTTCCGCTCTCAAGGCGGATCCGGAGACGCTACCACTAGAGCCGGCCCGAAGGTTTTGAAGAAAGTAATGCACCTTTGCTGTTAGTTTCTCTTGATGAATGGACACTTACTGACAGACTGAGTTTGTAAACAACATGCGGGGCGGTCGGGGAGCCTAGTGGTTAAAGCGTTCGCTCGTCACGCCAAAGATCCGGGTTCGTTTCCCGACATGGGTATAATGTGTGAAGCCCATTTCTGGTGTCCACCGCCATGATATTGCTGTAATATTGCTAAAAGCGACGTAAAACTGTACTCACTCACTGTAAACATCATTCACTAAATTCCCTCACGAATATTAAATACTGTTTTCGTGTGTCTTTTTTCAGCTGTTTGCCGATATTGCAATGAAGAAGAAAGGACAAGTAAAAGTTTTTTTCTGCGGGAACCCTGTGTTGGCTAAAACTATCAAACGACACTGTGAATCTTTCGGCTTTGCTTTTTCAAAGGAGAATTTTTGAAAAGACGTTTGTGCACATGACTATATATTGCGGTCGTGTTCAGGTGTAGAAACCTACCTACATCAGGGAAACCACCCAGCCTTTTAAATATATATAACTTACAGTTCAGCGGCTGAGAGAGGCGAAAGGGTAGCCTAGTGGTTAAAGCGTTTTTATGTTATGGTAACATGTAACATGTATAGCAAGTTATGTTATGTTACATGTAACATGTATAGTGAATTATATTATGGTTACATGTAACATGTATGGTGAGTTATGTTATGGTTACAGGTAGCATGTTTAGCGAGTTATGTTATGGTAACATGTAACATGTATAGTGGGTTATGTTATGGTTTCATGTAGCATGTATAGTGAGTTTTAGTATGGTTACAGGTAACATGTATAGTGAGTTATGTTATGTTACATGTAACATGTATAGTGAGTTATGTTATGGTTTCATGTAACATCTATAGTGATTTATGTTATGGTTACATGTAACATGTATAGTGAGTTATGTTATGGTTACAGGTAACATGTATAGTCAGTTATGTTATGGTTTCATGTAACATGTATAGTGAGTTTTAGTATGTTACATGTAACATGTATAGTGAGTTATGTTATGGTTACATGTAACATGTATAGTGAGTTATGTTATGTTACATGTGACATGTATGGTGAGTTATGTTATGGTTACATGTAACGTATATAGTGAGTTATGTTAGGGTTAGATGTAACATGTATAGTGAGTTATGTTAGGGTTACAGGTAACATGTATAGCGAGTAATGTTATGGGTTACATGTAACATGTTTAGCGAGTTATGTTAGGGTTACATGTAACATGTATAGTGAGTTATGTTTTAGGGTGAGTGTGTGAGTTGAATTTAACGCCGCTTCGAACTGCATGAAGTCATATCAAATCGTAACAGCTTGAAGTGGGAGAAATGTGAGCGAATGAGTGAGTGAGTTGGGTTTAACGCCACCTTGAACAAGATTGAGTCATATCACACAGCTGCAGCTTGTGGTCGGAGGAAAGCCGAAGCCCCAGGTCTTAGACGTTATGGGCACGGGTATATGGTCATAATCATCATCAACCGGGATTCGAACCTGCGATCATAGGCTTCTGGAACGTCTTATGAACGCAAGGCAAGGCAAGGCAAGGCAAGGCAAGGCTACGCATCGCACCTCTATGATTGCCGTAACTTGGTTCAAACGTACCACAGTATGCTCATTCGAGCGGAAGGTATGTGCACCCGACCGTGTTGATAGCACAGATAAAGAGCATTAAGATCGAGTTTTCGCCGGGGGTGATAAAGTGATATAGAACTCGGGGGCGGTATGGACAGGCAGTAAGGAGAGGCACATGCAGTGAAGCTGAATATGGTTATTCCGTAACTTGTTATCAAATAGTCAAGGTGTAAATAGTGCTGCATTATTCAGTAGCTGTATGGTAATCGGTGGGTAATATGGCTATATAGTAATCACTGGGTAATTATTGCTGTATGAGTATTATTCGGTGGTATATTTGTATGGTAGTCAGTGGTTTGTACACCTGGTAATCGGTGGGTGATATAGCTGTATGGTAATCACTAGGTAATTATAGATGTATGGTAATCACTGGGTGATATAGCTGTATGGTAATCACTGGGTGATATAGCTGTATGGTAATCACTGGGTGATATAGCTGTATGGTAATCACTGGGTGATATAGCCGTATGGTAATCACTGGGTGATATAGCTGTATGGTAATCACTGGGTGATATAGTTGCATGGTAATCAGTGGGTGATATAACTGTATGGTAATCAGTGGGTGATATAGTTGTATGGTAATCAGTGGGTGATACAGTTGTATGGTAACCACTGGGTGATATTATATGTTAATCACTGAGCGATGTAGGTGTATGGTACTCACAAGGTAATTATAGCTGTATGGTAATTATTGGGTAAAGTTGCTGTATGGTAATCACTGTGTGATATAGCTGTATGGTAATCACTGGGTGATATAGTTGCATGGTAATCACTGGGTGATATAACTGTATGGTAATCAGTGGGCGATATAGTTGTATGGTAATCAGTGGGTGATACAGTTGTATGGTAACCACTGGGTGATATTATATGTTAATCTCTGAGTGATGTAGGTGTATGGTACTCACAAGGTAATTATAGCTGTATGGTAATTATTGGGTAAAGTTGCTGTATGGTAATCACTGTGTGATATAGCTGTATGGTAATCGCTAGGTAATTATAGCTGTATGATGATCAATGGGTGATATATAGCTGTATAGTAATTAGTGGGTGATATGGTCCCATGATAATTAGATTAGATATAGCTGTCAAATCATAGTATATCTATATATCTATATGGACTTCGATCATGCAAGTGTCTGTATCTAGGCTTCACACAAGGTATTGCGAATATTTTGTTGAGGACATTACATGCCTTATGTCTGCAGAAGCAAACATCTTGAGTCAATTGGGCAAATTGTGTTGCTGCTACAACCAGTAAAATAAGCAGGAGCCTGTGACCTTAGCAGAAAGGACAAACTTTATGAACGTCCTGTGATCAATTACTTCCATAAAAAGGGCTTAACACCAAAGGCCATCGATGAAAATAAGTGCACAACACAAAGGAAGGATGCCCTATATGACACTGTGGGCAGCAGAGTTTAAGCGTGGCAGGGAGAGCATTGAAGACGACCGAGTCCCGGAAGGCCAGTGACGTCTGCAACACCAGGAATGATTAAGAGAATCCATGATATGGTGATGACCAACCTGCGTATGACAGTGTCATATAACTAGTTCAGTAGGCATTTCCCGTGAGATAATATTACATTATCACAGAAAATTTGAAAGAAAGAAAGTATCATCTTGTATGGTTCCAAAGCTTCTGAAATCGGATAAAAAAAGCACCAGACACAACATATCACGTTACAATCTAGCTCTGTTTGAAGCTGATCCAGAAAGGTTCTTGCAACTATCTGTTACTACAGATGAAACCTAGGTCCACGGGGACCAGTTGGGGAGAGTTGAGTCCCTTGGGCACGCCATAAACCTATGATGATGGGTAAACGTCTGTGACCTGCATCACTCCGGGCTTTCCTCCCACATTGAGCTGTCACGCCGTGATGTAACTGGGAATACTGATAAAAGCTGCGTTTAACCCAACTCACTCAGTCACTCACTCACTCACTCACTCACTCACTCACTCACTCACTCAAAACAGTGGACGCATATGACATCACCACCAAAGAAGGAACGTACTGTTTCATCTGCTGGAAAAGTAATGATCTCTCTGTTCTGGGATGCGAGGGAGTCACCATGGTAGACTATCTACTAAAACACCAGCCAATAAACGGAACATTATAATACTGCACTTTTGAGGTCATTACTGTGAGGGATTAAGACTAAAAGCTGAGAAAAGGTTCGCTCTTCCATCAGGAGAAAGCACCTATGCACAAATCAGCCACTCCTTCTTTTCTCCGCCTCCTTCATCATCCACCTTATTTTCCTGATCGGGTTCCGTCAGTCTTCCAACTCATTCGTGACCAACTCGTGTTATTCCGGGACAAGCCGAATAGCGACTCGTGCCCATCTCGTGGCCATTTTTGTGACCGGGTTCCGTCTTAGCGCAAACGGGCATACCCAAAACAATTGTCAACTCGTTCACATATATTTCCCCATATATTAAATATATTTCAGATGCAATTTAAAGCACATCGGGACATGCGGAATTATACAGTATGTTTGTATGGCGAACGGTGACGAATGTCTTCCAACTGTTCCAAAACACGAAAAAAGCCCAAGCCGGAACTCATTTCGACGCAAACGATGACGTCAAAGCAGCTGCATACTACGCGTACAGCCAGGAGAAAAAACCTTCAACTTGCATCGTCGACAATTTTAAAGTGCATCAATGTGGAAGGGGATAATGTTGAAAAATAACTAATTTTAATGTATTGGGTTCAGGTCTCCCCATGCTTTGACATGCAAGTGCACATGACCTCGTTGGCAATGGCTGTAACCGAAGCGTGTGCCTTGTTCAAATGTCGAGATTTCTTGTGTATGTGTGTTTAGTCGTTTGTAAGAACATAACTTAACCGTAACAAAAGGAAGTTGTTCACGCGTAACGTATCATTGAATTCCGTTTGCTAGTGACCTCGTTTTTCTGTCGACGTTTGTTATGGATAATTGGATAGCGTCCTCGCAGCTCGACTACTTCAATGTATATGTCTGTATACTGCCGTCCTTCTAAGTGGCTGACGATGTTTTTCACTGTTTTCGGGGCTTTTGTCGACTTTGTGAACTAATTTGTGACATTAGTAACTTCTTTGATCGTTTCTTTGCTTTTCACAGCCGCACTACTCAAGCCATATAAAAGCGGTCTGTCTTCATAAATCATAGTTCAGTAAGCTACGGTTATAACGAAGTCAAAGGGACTACTAATTTTAGTTCGTTATAACCGTAGTTCGTATAAGCATATATACCGTATAACTACAGCAAATAGTCGGGACCAAAAAGTAGGTTCGTTATCTCCGCCAGTTCGTTATAAGCGTGTTCGTTTTAACCGTAGTCTACTGTAATTTCAATTTGTATAAATGATGTAAATATTTGTGAAATAAAAAGTATTATTCATTTCATCTGGGGACAAAAATTCATGTCATTGCGAAATTCAGAATTCAGAAATCATTTCAGCATCACTTTACGCTGCTGACATAAGAGCACATACAATCTATGTAATCTAAGATGCTCCTATTTGTACATTTATTACCGAGCATCTTTTATTATACAACCGAGCCGCCTTGAATGTATGACCTCCTGAGGTAGGGTCCTTCACACATTCCTTCACCCGTGAACACAAAGGTACAGCCTGCAGTGCGTGTGTGGTAGGTAGCCTGTTGACTCAAGACGTACAAGAGTTATTCAACAGCGTCTAGAAAAAATGCGCGTCATCTCACATCAGCAAAATGGAATAGAAGGCGGATCCCTGACCTGGAGAGCGGGATCCGGTTCGCTCTCACCAAGGTGGGAAGCTGGTTGCTTTGTCGTACAGCAATATCTCCCCAAGCAACTCCCCACGACACATGAAACTGAGCCTTGCATGAATCAAACTTGTATTCGTGGTTACAGAACATACGTTTTTTGTAGGACATGTTGAAAGTCGTGAACTGAGTGATGGAAATTTATCCCCTACGCCACCCAAACACCTCAGTTGATTTTTACGTGAACGCATAGTAAATTTAAATATACACAGTATGTATAGTTACACATGTGCAACAGTACTTAGTTAGTAAATGTTGTGCATGTGAAAGGGGTATAAATTAATAAACAAACAACTAATACCCCGTTCACACGAACAGCATATACTGACGTAAGTGAGTTTGCACATGTGTAACTATACATACCTGTGTATATGTAAATTTACTTTGCGTTCACATGAAAATCAACTTAGGTGTGTAAATAAAGTATGTACACATATTCGTCAGTCTGTTTACGACTTTCAACACAAAACAGGTTGTTTTGCAATCAAAGCTGAATGAGAAAAGAGTTACTTCACCGAAAGTTTTCGCGTGAAGCAACATGTGTTTGATTTCATCTGTACACAAAGGTTTGACTCCTTTAAACCAAAAGAAAACACCGTCCACTAAACTCTGTATATACTCATAACAGTTGGCAACTGTTGACAATTTGTTTGGTGTTTGTCAAAAGAACAGATATTAATTATATCATTCTCTTACGTTAACATAAACGTTCACATTGTAACATATACGCACAGTGCAAATTTACATTTACATTTGCACCTGCTCCAGACATGATGCAAATTTGCTTCTGGTGTAAATATACACACGTGAGTACACGCGTTCACATTACAAGTATTTCTACACGTATGCACATATACACACATATGTATACAGTAAACTACGGTTATAACGAACTAAAAGGGACTACTAATTTTAGTTCGTTATAACCGTAGTTCGTTATAAGCATATATACCGCATAACTACAGCAAATAGTCGGGACCAAAAAGGTAAGTTCGTTATGTCCGTCAATTCGTTATAAGCGTGTTCGTTATAACCGTAGTTTACTGTATATGCGCATGTGAACGGGGTAAAAGGCAAATTTCCCAATAATGTAGTGGCATAGTCGAGATGAATTAAACTGAGGAGGTCGCCTCACATTAACTGGAAGGAAGTATCTCTGAAGGGGCGGTGGGGTAGCCTTGCAGTTGAAGCGTTGGCTCGGTACGCCGAAGCCCCGGGGTCGATTCCCCCATAGGTACAATGTGTGAAGCTCATTTTCCGGTGTCCACCGCGATGATATTGCTGGAATATTGCTAAAAGCGGCGTAAAACCATATTCACTCACTCACTCACTCTTAAAACAAAACATTTTGTGTTAATCATTAACATAATCTGGATCATCACTTCATCGTTTGGATGAAACGGATGCGATGGCAACGGCGGTAACTATAATATAGCTTTTGTTTTATCAAACTAAATTCTCAAGAATTATTTTCATAGCTGTATACAGCTTTGTAAAAACTATCTCATATTTTTGTTTTACAATCGTACTGTTTTTTGGCGATGAAAAAACGGGCATCGGAGGTATGAAATCTGTTTGCACAAATGTAACGATTTAAACTGGTTCCGAATATGGAACGCATTCCACCATCAATCACGAAGTTCAGTTAAGTTCAAGAAAATCTATACCCCCGTGGGGATTCCGGGTTAGAATAGGTCCCCAGCAACTCATGCTTGTCTCCCCGTGAGGTTGGTGGTTAGAATAGGTTCACAGCAGCTTATGTTTGTCTCCCCGTGGGGTTGGTGGTTAGAGTAGGTCCACAGCAGCTTATGCTTGTCTCCCCATGGGGTTGGTGGTTAGAATAGGTCCACAGCAACTTATGCTTGTCTCCCCGTGGGGTTGGTGGTTAGAATAGGTCCACAGCAGCTTATGCTTGTCTCCCCGTGGGGTTGGTGGTTAGAATAGGTCCACAGCAACTTATGCCTGCCTCCCCGTGGGGTTGGTGGTTAGAATAGGTCCACAGCAGCTTATGCTTGTCTCCCCGTGGGGTTGGTGGTTAGAATTGGCTCACAGCAACTTATGTTTGTCTCCCTGTGGGGTTGTGGTTAGAATAGGTCCACAGCAACTTATGTTTGTCTCCCCGTGGGGTTGTGGTTAGAATAGGTCCATAGCAACAACCTATGCTTGTCTCCCCTTGGGGTTGGTGGTTAGAATAGGTCCACAGCAACTTATGCTTGTCTCCCCGTGGGGCTGTGGTTAGAATAGGTCCACAGCAATCTATGCTTGTCTCTCTTTGTGGGCTTGGGGGTTTAGAAAAGGTCCCCAGCAACCCATGCTACCCCCCATCGGAGATTCACAGTTCAAATTTGATGCTGCGTTAAACAACAGGGAACACTGTGACCAGGTGGGAACTCCGATGCGACGAGCGATCACTCCGGCCACTAAGCCAATCATGGTCCCTGGTAACTGTGATGAAAGAACCGCGTGTTTCAAGACCCGCGCGGACAGCTGCATCTTGGGGAAAAGATGCAACGTTCGTGGTGATCGTTTCACATGATACATCATAACCCGCCGCTCTATATATCAACCGGAAACTGTGCCACTAATATACTCCCCATTACTTTAAGTCATAAACATTCTTTTTTGAAAAGGCACATCACTGCTGTCCCTGTTGGGCGTCTGAGTTTCTTTGATCAGTTAAGTACCAGCGGTTATAAAGGGTAAGAGAGGCTGAGAACCTACCCGACTAACAGCATGCTTGGATGAGGCTTCACTTTGTGACTCAATGAGGCCCATCTTAAGAACACTTATTGCAGTGATCATAGCTACCGTAAATCCTTGAATAAACGCCTGCCTTGAATTGACGCTGGTCAAGATATTTTTTAAACTTAGATATTCCATTTGGTACTTAATAAAGTGATATTGAAACGAAAACCGTTATCCTACACGGTCGGGTGGCCTAGTGGTTAAAGCGTTCGCTCGTCATGCCGAAAACCCGGGTTCGATTCTCGACATCGGTACACTGTGCGAAGCCCATTTCTGGTCCCTCCCCCTACTGCAATATTGCTGGAGTAAAACCATACTCACTCACTCATACACGTTTTATTATAATTACACGTCCCATCTCCATGAAAATTAAAAGTGCTTACGGTCATTAAAACGGACTCCTGCTTTGAATAGAAGCCGAGAGTAAGACATCTCTGAAATAAATAGACAGGTTTTGTTTGTTTGTTTGTTGTTTATTCCAGCTATATGGCGGCGGTCGGTAAATAATCGAGTCTGGACCTTACAATCCAGTGATTGATATCATGAGCATCGATCCACGCAATAGGGATCGATGACATGCATCAACCAAGTCAGCGAGCCTGACCACCCGATTCCGTTAGTCGCCTCTTAGACAGGTATTTACGGTACTTTAAGAGTAGAGTGTTATCACACTCAGGTCGTAATATACCTTGTCGCGTTGTTAAACATGACCCCATCAGGCTGGGTAGCTGGACATCACCGTCACACATCCTCTCGGTGTAGTAATTTTAAACATCCTCGGAATTCAAAGTTATTCTTATTTCTGTGAGGTGAGGTGAGGTGAAATTGGGATTAACGTTGCGTCCAAGATTATTGCACTTATATAGCGACGTGCACGTGCACTTGCACGTGCACGTGTGTGTGTGTATTTGTGTGTGTGCATGTGTGTGCATGTGTGTGCTTGTACTAGTCCGGACTGATGCCGATTTATAGTGCTAGCACACTGAGATACTATGTCGCAGTTTAACGTGAATACCCCACTCAGAGAAAGTTTTCTGACTCCGAGCCGACCAGTCCTTGTTTTAGCCCCTTAATGACGAGCGCCAGACAGGGTAACAACAAGTAACAGCGCCGGGTATGACGCGGCCGGGGATCGAACCCCGGACCTTCCATTCTCCGGGCGGACGCTCTACCACTAGCTCATTTCTGTGAGAGTTAATGAATAAATAAATAGCGTCTAATATGCATACTCATAGAATATGGACTCAAATGATTTTAAAAGAAATTCCTTTGAGACGCAAAAAATGTCTGGATGTTTGCATCAATCACAAATGAAGACTGCATGTCATATGTAACTGACATTTCTTTTGTGGTAGTGTATTCACTCAAAATCCAGGGTGTTAGTGGGGGATTTTCTTGAATGTGACATAATTAGTAAGTCCAGGATGTTAGTGGGTGATTTTCTTGAATGTGACATAATTAGTAAGTCCAGGGTGTTAGTGGGTGATTTTCTTCAAGGTCCACAGCAACTTAGGTTGTCTCCCCGTGGGGTTGTGGTTAGAATAGGTCCACAGCAACTTATGCTTGTCTCCCCGTGGGGCTGTGGTTAGAATAGGTCCACAGCAACTTATGCTTGTCTCCCCGTGGGGATGGTGGTTAGAATAGGCTCACAGCAACTTATGCTTGTCTCCCCGTGGGGCTGTGGTTAGAATAGGTCCACAGCAATCTATGCTTGTCTCTCTTTGTGGGCTTGGGGGTTTAGAAAAGGTCCCAAGCAACCCATGCTACCCCCCATCGGAGATTCACAGTTCAAATTTAATGCTGCGTTAAACAACAGGGAACACTGTGACCAGGTGGGGACTCCGATGTGACGAGCGATCACTCCGGCCACTAAGCCAATCATGGTCCCTGGTAACTGTGATAAAAACCGCGTGTTTCAAGACCCGCGCGGACAGCTGCATCTTGGGGAAAAGATGCGACGTTCGTGGTGATCGTTTCACATGATACATCATGACCCGCTGCTCTATATATCAACCGGAAACTGTGCCACTAATATACTCCCCATTACTTTAAGTCATAAACATTCTTTTTTGAAAAGGCACACCACTGCTGTCCCTGTTGGGCGTCTGAGTTTCTTTGATCAGTTAAGTACCAGCGGTAATAAAGAGTAAGAGAGGCTGAGAACCTACCCGACTAACAGCATGCTTGGATGAGGCTTCACTTTGTGACTCAATGTGCCCATCTTAAGAACACTTATTGCAGTGATTATAGCTACCGTAAATCCTTGAATAACCGCCTGCCTTGAATTGACGCTGGTCAAGATATTTTTTAAACTTAGATATTCCATTTGGTACTTAATAAAGTGATATTGAAACGAAAACCGTTATCCTACACGGTCGTGTGGCCTAGTGGTTGAAGCGTTCGCTCGTCATGCCGAAAACCCGGGTTCGATTCTCGACATGGGTACACTGTGCGAAGCCCATTTCTGGTCCCTCCCCCCACTGCAATATTGCTGGAGTAAAACCATACTCACTCACTCATACACGTTTTATTATAATTACACGTCCCATGAAAATTAAAAGTGCTTACGGTCATTAAAACGGACTCCTGCTTTGAATAGAAGCCGAGAGTAAGACATCTCTGAAATAAATAGACAGGTTTTGTTTGTTTGTTTGTTGTTTAACGCCGCACTCAGCAATATTCCAGCTATATGGCGGCGGTCGGTAAATAATCGAATCTGGACCAGACAATCAAGTGATTGATAGCAGCGATCCACGCAATTAGGATCGATGACATGCATCAACCAAGTCAGCGAGCCTGACCACCCGATCCCGTTAGTCGCCTCTTAGACAGGTATTTACGGTACTTTAAGAGTAGAGTGTTATCACACTCAGGTCGTAATATACCTTGTCGCGTTGTTAAACATGATCCCGTCAGTCTGTGTAGCTGGAAATCACCGTCACCCATCCTCTCGGGGTCGTAATTTTAAACATCCTCGGAATTTAGAGTGAGGTGAAATTGGGTTTGACGTCGCGTCTAAGATTGTTGCACTTATATAACGACGTGCATGCATGCATGCATGCGTGTGTGTGTGTGTGTGTGTGTGTGTGTGTGTGTGTGTGTGTGTGTGTGTGTGTGTGTGTGTTTGTCTGCTTGACTTATGCTGATTTATAGTGCCAGCACACTGAGATGCTATGCCGCAGTTTAACGTGAATACCCCACTCGGACACAGTTTTCTGACTCCGAACCAACCAGTCCTTGTTTTAGCCCTTTAATACCGAGCGCAGGACAGGGTAACAACAAGTTCCACCTTTTAACGTCTTTTAGTATGACGCGGCCGGGGATCAAACCCCGGACCTTCCGTTCTCCGGGCGTTGGTGTGTGATTTTGTTTCAATCTGACATAATAAGTAAGTCCAGGGTGTTAGTGGATGATTTTCTTGTATGTGACATCATAAGAAAGTCCAGGGTGTTAGTGAGTGATTTTCTTGAATGTGACATAATATGAAAGTCCAGGGTGTTGGATGGTGATTTTCTTGTATGTGACATAATAAGAAAAACCAGGGTGTTGGTGGGTGATTTTCTTCAATATGACATCATTAGAAAGTGCTGGGTGTTAGTGGATAATTTTCTTGTATGTGACATAATAAGAAAGTCCAGGGTGTTTGTGGGTGATTTTCTTCAATCTGACATAATATGAAAGTGCAGGGTGTTAGTGGGTGATTTTCTTCAATCTGACATAATTAGAAAGTCCAGGGTGTTGGATGGTGATTTTCTTGAATGTGACATAATTAGAAAGTCCAGGGTGTTAGTGGGTGATTTTCTTGAATGTGACATAATAAGAAAGTCCAGGGTGTTGGATGGTGATTTTCTTGAATGTGACATCATTAGAAAGTCCAGGGTGTTAGTGGGTGATTTTCTTGAATGTGACATAATAAGAAAGTCCAGGGTGTTAGTGGGTGATTTTCTTGAATGTGACATAATTAGAAAGTCCAGGGTGTTCGTGGGTGATTTTGTTGAATGTGACATAATATGAAAGTCCAGGGTGTTTGTAGGTGATTTTCTTCAATCTGACATCATTAGAAAGTGCAGGGTGTTAGTGTGTGATTTTTTCTTCAATCTGACATTATTAGAAAGTCAAGGGAGTTAGTGGGTGATTTTGTTGAATGTGACATAATTAGAAAGTCCAGGGTGTTTGTAGGTGATTTTCTTGAATATGACATCATTAGAAACTCCAGGGTGTTAGTGGGTGATTTCTTCAATTTGACATATTTAGAAAGTGCAGGGTGTTAGTGGGTGATTTTCTTCAATCTGACATCATTATAAACTCCAGGGTGTTTGTGGGTGATTTTCTTGAATCTGACATAATTAGAAAGACCAGGGTGTTAGTGGGTGATTTTCTTCAATTTGACATAATTAGAAACTCCAGGGTATTGGTGGGTGATTTTCTTGTATGTGACATAATAAGAAAGTCCAGGGTGTTAGTGGGTGATTTTCTTGTATGTGACATGATAAGAAAGTCCAGGGTGTTAGTGGATGATCTTCTTGTATGTGACATGATAAGAAAGTAAAGGGTGTTAGTGGGTGATTTTCTTGAATGTGACATAATTAGAAAGTCCAGGGTGTTCGTGGGTGATTTTCTTCAAACTGATATAATTAGAAAGTCCAGGGTGTGAGTGGGTGATTTTCTTCAATCTGACATTATTAGAAAATCCAGGGTGTTTGTGGGTGATTTTCTTTAATGTGACATAATTGGTAAGTCAAGGGTGTTTGTGGGTGTTTTTCTTCAATCTGACATGATAAGAAAGTCCAGGGTATTAATGGGTGATTTTTTAAAATGTGACATAATTAGAAAGTCCAGGGTGTTAGTGGGTGATTTTCTTCAATCTGTCATAATTAGAAAGTCCAGGGTTTCAGTGAATGATTTTCTTGAATCTGACATAATTAGAAAGTCCAGGGTGTTAGTGGCTGATTTTCTTGAACACCGCACACATACACACACACACACAATAAGTCTATTAAGTTCTAAGTCGTAAGCTTTTTTGAAAGTGTAGGAGTTACCGTCATGTGAGCGACAAGATCGCTTTGTGAAACGGGACCCTGGCCTTTCATATATGACACTCAATGTAAACTCCCACACAAAAACAAAACCTACCATATTCGTCACCCATCGTCCCTTGCCGAATCCTGCGACAAGACTTGTCAACATTAATTTTTAAGTCATTTTCAAACTTTGTAACAACGATGTTACTTGGTAATATGTTTAAATAAATTTATTTTGGAATAATTTTTTTCATTTAAATGCTATATTCTGACATATGTTAAGATGTACTAGTAAATTGAGATGATTCATTTCATCCTAAAATTTGATAGAGTTTATTATACAGTCTCTTAAAAAGACCGGTTTGGGTCTGCCTCAAGCCTGACCTTCAAACTTTCGATGCAAATTTTAATTAACTTATCACATATTCTCTGAAAATCAAGTTACCCTAATGTTAGAAATATCCTGTAGATTGCAAAACAAGATGTTGCATCAAAATGACACCCAAACAATCATGTCACAAACTGCTGTCCCTACTGTTTTCACTGATTTATATTTGAAAACAATGATTTCTCCCTGCTGCTGACCTGAGGGTACTTCCTCTTTGGGAAAACCTCATGTCATCCAAGACCACCCAAAAACACAGAGAGTGAAATACAGAAATACAGTCACCCCGTGTCCAAACATAAGTAAAAACGAGCATGTATATTGTTTTATCTCTGCTGATATATGGTCATAAATCAAAACTAAAACCAATATATATTTTTTAACTCATACAAAGCATGAACAAGAAAGGTAACTGAGAATGAATTTTGAAAAAACCCAGTCATCGGGGAGCATGAACTGTTTTGGATAGAAAACAAGACTGATTGGTCTTAACTGTTAAAGGCAGGATGGAGAAGGGCGATTACACATTCTGTAACACCATGTACCAAAGTAACAGTGTTTGTTTGTTCATGTTTAATTAATAATGTTTATAATGTATATTTACATATCATGAGTGATTGAGTATGGTTTTACACCGCTTTTAGCAATATTCCAGCAATATCACGGCGGGAGACACCATAAATGGGCTTCACACATTGTACCCATGTCGGGAATCGAACCCGGGTCTTCGGCGTGATGAGGGAACGCTTTAACCACTAGGCTACCCGACCGCCCCCTAATACATTATGAACTTTTTTCTAGATGATGAATCCTTTTTCCCATAATTGAATGGTGCTGAAATGTGTCACTTGTGTTTTACAGTTCTTCATTTTATGGCAGTGCAACAGAAGGGACAGGCGTGAATGAAGGAATTATATCCTTTCAAAATTTGATTGTTTTGCATTCCTAAATATACACTTTTAAAGACTCGTCCTACTACTCAAAGTAAATAATCTTATATATCATAACATGCAGTAACATTAATGTTCACATTCTCTTGAGTGAGTGAATATGGTTTTACGCTGCTTTTAGCACTATTCCAGCAATATCCCGCAGGGAGACACCATAAATGGGCTTTACACATTGTACCCATGTCGGGAATCGAACCCGGGTCTTCGGCGTGATGAGGGAACGCTTTAACCACGAGGCTACCCGACCTACCCGAACTTAGTGAATGTAACAGAGTGGACAATTTAATGTAGCAATCAGGTTGTATTTCACAATGTCACGGTTCTAAGATGTCAATTTTTGCTTCGTTCGTCGTGGTAAGGTTTCAAATGTTTGATGTAAAGGTACATAGGTAAATTGCTCCATATTGATCAAAATGTATATATTTTGACTAAGATATTTACCAGAGTTGTAACAGTAGGGACACTAAAATGGAACAGATTGTGCAAAATGATTCTAAAATATCAATTAGTGCCTAATTCGTTGGAGTAAAATATCAAATATTTGTTGTAAATCATATAATATTTATTTAAATGTATATATTTTTACTTAGATATTCACTGCAGTTGGAGCTTAACTTTTAACCACAAGATATGTGTAACAGTAGGGACATTAATTTGTTATTTTTGAAACATTTACCTTTAATACTTTTAATTTACATTTGACGATTCAAGGGTTGTTAATGGTTTTGTTACAATTTAATCTTGTGAAATGAAAATATTTACTGACAATATGCATGTAGTTAGTTTGGTCAATATATTTCATCTAACTGCAATAGATGTTACTTCCGAATTCATAACTTTCGGAGGGGCGGTCGGGTAGCCTAGTGGTTAAAGCATTCGCTCGTCTTGCCGAAGACCCGGGTTCGATTCCCGACATTGGTAAAATGTGTGAAACCCATTTCTGGTGTCCCCCGCTGCTATATTGCTGGAATATTGCTAAAGGCGGCGTAAAATCAAATTCACTCACTCACTCACTCACTCATAATGTTCGGAACACATTTATAATATGATCATGTATTGACACACGTGAACATACAACTAATTTGACCTGTGATGAAATGGACATTAGACATTCAAAGTTTACATAAATCCTGATTATGTTGCTAACTTAAGGTTCAAAGAATATGCATGGGCTCAAGCAGATGCGATTGGTCAATTTTGTATGAAGGCATTATGACATCAAAGTTTGTTCAGCTTGTTAATAATGTTAATCAAGTTTTAGTTTACCTGTTCTAGACGACTAAAAGACAAAACATGTATCATTGATTACTGTTTCAAGTTCGTTGTTATAAACGTTTCTAAACGTCTAAAGGGGTTATATTAAGCTATGACATTCCATTGACTTTTTCGATATCTGCCGATGATAAATAAGGAAGAGAATGCATGGATGTCAACTTCTTTATTAGGAGGAACACAATGTTTCGGAGTATTACTTACTCCTCCATCAGGTGAATGATGATGAAGGAGTAGGCATCATCACCTTGATATTTGAACCTATATAACCCCCGTAAAGCGTCGCAGATGTCGTGGGGCATATTTGTTTGTGACATGCTTGGTTAACTGGCAGGTAAATAGGACGGATGGGAAAACGGCTACTGAACTTGTAAACGTGCTATCTTACATATACAGTAAACTACGATTATAACGAACTCAAAGGGACCACTAATTTTAGTTCGTAATAACCGTAGTTCGTTATAAGCATATATACAGCATATATACATTAAATGGCCGGGACTAAAAAATAAGTTCGTTATATCCGTCAGTTCGTTATAAGCGTGTTCGTTATAAACGTAGTTTACTATACAAGCGAAATATTGTCACTGTCCATAGGTATTAATACTTCTGTGATCATCAGAAGCATATGGATTGTTACTATTTTCCTAGCAGTTGTGTTTGGTGGGACTAAAGATAAGCCTGATAAAACCACAACATTTAAGTATTTATATACTTAATTTTCTATTTTGTCTATTCTGCTGCAGTATAGCAATGGTTGACAACGAATGGTTCATGTCACATTTGTCTGCTAAGATGAAAGGAATTTTGAAGAAGAATTTCCCTTTAGCTTTTAAGTAGCGGAGGTGTAGCCTTGTGGTTGGTGCGTTAGCTCTTCACGCCGAAGGCCCGGGTTCGAGTCCCCACATGGGTACAATGTGCAAAGCCCATTTCTGGTGTCCCCCGTCTTGATATTGTTTGAATATTGCTAAAAGCGTCGCAAAACCATACTCACTCCACATTAAGCTGACACACCATGATAGCACTGAAATGAAATTGGTTCTCTCACTTACTGATGGGATGGGGGTCGGGTGTTGGGTTGTTGGGGTGTGGGGTGTGGTGTGAGTGTGGGTGTTGGCCTACTGGTTAAAGCGTTAGCCCGTCACGCCAAAGGTCCGGTTTTAATTCCCCAACATGGGTACACTGTGTGAAGCCAATTGCTTGTGATATTCACCCTGACATTGCTGGAATATTGCTAAATGCGGCAAAAACTTTACTCCCTCTAAAATCAGTGCTATTAAATAACAATCAGTCAGGTTTACCCTACACTCCCGTAAATGTTCGTTTTGACAGAGTGAAGGGTGAATATAGTATGTGATCATATTTCATAAGTCAGCATGACGCTCGTTGTAGATAAATGGAAAATCACAAACAAATCATTTCTGTCTCACCTCGTCACCAACATTTAGATAATACAAGCTACACGAGACACGGGTGACTGCCGCGCACTGACACTAATCTCGGTTACAGTGTATGAAAAAGAACGATCCGTTCACTTCAGTCCATGACAAGCGCCAAAGATGGGCACACGTACGGAGTCTCCAGGTAATGCTGAAGATCCTGGAATTCCTGGAGGCGATCTGAGTACGAGGACACATGATGGCGAAGGCTGCTCAAATGGTGGATTTCAGGAATGTGTGATAGACGTAGACGATGGAAAGAGGACGGAAACTGAAGGTGGGATGAAGGATAAGAAAAGCAGGAACTCGAAGGGACGTCCGCCATTGAACCATTCCTTAAGGTATGCAGGTACAATTGCAATACAGTAAAACGAACTCCTTGGAGAAATCAGTTCGTTACACTGCCAAAACATCCATACATACAAGCTTGTATATGTTTTGGATAGATGTGTATTTGTTTTGTTTGTTTGTTGTTACACGCCCACCCAGCGGCGGTCTGTAATTAATCGAGTCCGGAAAAGACAATCCAGTGATTGACAACATAAGCATCGATCAGCGCAATTGGGATCGATGACATGCATCAACCAAGTCAGCGAGCCTGACAACCCGATCCCGTTAGTCGGCCATTACGACAAGCATAGTAACCTTTCACGGCAAGCATTGGTTGCTGAAGATCTTTTCTACCCCGAATCTTCACGGGCCCTTTGGATAGATGAGATATCCAAAAATATACAATTTTGTATATATGATGTATTTAAAATTGTTTTTCTTTGTATATATTGTTAAAGGGAGATACTTGCTATGTATTCGTATATAATTATTATGAATGTGCAAAATGAAGTGTTTTAGTTGAGCGCAGTGTTGCTTTATGTTGGTAAAAGGGAATAGTTGCTACGTATTGTCATATATTTGTTCTGTATTTTCCAAATTGCTGATCAAAGTTATTATTAAGTTACAAATAAAACTGATATAGTGGCGTGTAATATTACTGAGATGTTTAATTAGTACTCCACACTGTTGACGGGTAAGCGATTGAGGCGTCTGATACTTTTCCTGGCGGGGTGCTAGGAATGTGAGTGGACATTATGGTCAAATGCACAGAGCGGGTTAGCAGTCGGAGGTGATTGCAATGGTGGTGACTTCTATATTATAATGACTTGAAATCTATTTGTGCTGTGCTTGGATTGGTTTGTACAGAATGCCGCGATGTGATTTGTAACATGCTCTCGTGCAAAAAGCAGAAAAGCCAACAGAGTGGATTGCACAGACGATAAAAGCTATATTACTATTACTTAAAAATGTTGAATTTGGTTTGTGCTGAGCTATCGGTTTAATTGTACGATATATCATATACGTTGTTCGTATAACCTCTATGGATGTAACGAACTACAGGTGACTGGAGAAATCAGTTCGTTATATACGTTGTTCGTTATAGAACGAATACATGGATATAACGAACGACACTGACAGGAGAAATCAGTTCGTTATATACGTTTTTCGTTATAGAACGAACTCCATGGATATAATGAACTACAGGGGACTGGAGAAATCAGTTCGTTGTATACGTTGTCCGCCATCTTAGTTAAAAAAAAACAAAAACACAAGCGGTGGTCACTTCATAATATTCATGTCATAAAATTTATGGAAGATTGTTCATCAAATATGCATTTAGCGTTTCTGCCAATATGATTAACAAATATGACCTTGTGTTGTCAACAGCTTCATATCCTCTCATGGAATATGGAAGGATTACCGTATTCGACGTATTAAGCGCTCGGGTGCTCTCAAAATTGGAAATAGTGGGCTCTCGTGAGAATATAATTTTGGTGAGAACAAAAACAGAGTTGAAAGATTGTAAATTTCGTACAGTAGTTTATGCTGACAGCCTGAAATGATACAAAAGAAAAGTATGTACGTATCATACACGACAGATATATTTTCCAGAATTTAATTGCCCACAATTAAGGGTGCACATAACACACGAGTGAGTATTATACACGAATCAATAAGTCTTGTGTACATTGATCAATCGGAAGGGGTGCCAATTGGGATTGTTCACTAGCAAATATATTAGCAAATATCGCCATGGGCGCTTATTACGTCGAATACGGTATATAAATATACATAATCTGGTAAAGTAAAGAATTTCTTGCATAATATATACTTTGAAAATACTTTGTTGAAGATATGTTAATTTTGAGGGTTTTTCGGTGTTTGTTCAATTAATTGCGTGAGACGAAAGGTAAAGAAACATGGTCATTAGTGTGAGTGAGTGAGATGGGTTTTTACGCCGCATTTAACAGTATTCCAGTTATATCGCGGCGTGTCAGCTTATTGTTGGAGGAAAGCCATAAGTGATGCAGGTCTTAGACGTTTACCACTTCGGTGAAACCCACGAGCACGGATATGGTACTGACAAACCTAGAAACAGAATCGGGGCGAACCGGGATTCGAACCCACATCACAGGTTTCTGGCGTGCCCAACTCTGCAAAACGAATCGCGACGCTTTAGACGACTGGACCACCCGTGCCCCTGGACGTTAGAGCGGCGGCGTGGCATCGTTTATTAGTGGTAGGTTGTTTACTGAATAATCAAACGCATTTTCAACAACTTTGAAAACTGTGTTGAGCTTCAACTCAAAACATCTGTATTGGCGCTTTAATTAGGAATGAAAAAGGACTCACCCGTATTCCTTGCCTAATATACACGAACAGAGATCTCGATTTGTTCGGTTACATCTTATCCCGAAACTGCCAAAAGTGAGTATGCCGATCATGACATTATGCGTTTATGCCTTTAACAGATTTCACTGCAAGAATGAAAGACCTAATGATACACCCGCACGTATTATGAATGACTGGTGATGATCAAAGCGATGATTGTAATCTGCCCAAATCAACGAAAGACAAAAAAAAAACTATAAACAATTTTTGAAAACAGTCAGCTGAGTTATGCTTTACATTTGATATACGCACTATAAATGGAAGCTTATTTGAGGATACTGTTCACATGTACGTATTACACACAATGGGGCAAGTTTAGTAGACTGTTATCGCTAGCTCACAGCTTTTTCCATACGTCAGTGA
The DNA here is from genome assembly GCF_022045235.1 of Haliotis cracherodii. Classification (NCBI taxonomy): domain Eukaryota; kingdom Metazoa; phylum Mollusca; class Gastropoda; order Lepetellida; family Haliotidae; genus Haliotis; species Haliotis cracherodii. Next base: position 27,443,052 of record NW_027266269.1, on the reverse strand, counting down.
CTTTAGGATCAATTACAGACATGACTCAAACCATTTCCTCTTATATTTGACTTTTTCTGTGAACATGGTACACAGATATGTCTCCAGGAGAACTACATATACGTGGTTATCGTATTAGTCATGACCATAGAGAACATGACAAGTATACATGGTGGAAATTCAAATGGAGGGGAAATAATCAGGTAATGTCCCTCAACAACGTTTATGACCATTTAATGGACGTGTGTGATTATCCTTACAGGTTAATTGATGTGTTGCTTTTGCAATTCCCTATTTTGACTTGTACCATAGTTCCCGTGTTTCTGTCAAGTGAACAATTGACTTGCCTTTGCATGTGTTTGTGACGGGTTGGGCAAGATACGCTCTCCTTTTTTGCAAACACCTGGTATCATCACTATTTGGAACAATAAGACATAGCCATATAAAGACGCCCAGTGGTTGCAGTGGTTAACTTCTAGAGATACTTAGGGACTGTTATCATCCCTTATTGGAGTGAAACTTTTTATTGTCTCACTGCTCAAGCCAAGAAATCAATCTTCAACATCAATAATAATCACAAGAAATACATTTTCATATGCAGACAACACTTAAATATTTGGCAAATTAAAAGTTCCAATATTATGTTGCGGTGCTGGATTCTTGTTAACAAACTTTATTCTGCAAGTGATGTCTTAGCAGAACCATCTGTAGTATGCATGTCCTTCCTCACATGAATGTTGTTCTTGTCCTTTACTACATGAATATTATTCGTTTCCGTCACTACATGAATATTGTTCGTGTCCTTCTATGCATTGATATTGTTGTTCTCCTTCTCTGCATTGTTATTGTTTTTCCCCTTAACTACATCAATAATGTTCTTGTCCTTCTCTACATTAATATAGTTCTTGTTCTTCTCTACATTAATATTGTTCTTCTCCTTAACAACATCAATAATGTTCTTGTCCTTCTCTACATTAATATTGTTCTTGTTCTTCTCTACATTAGTATTGTTCTTCTCCTTCTTTACATCAATATTGTTCTTCTCCTTCTTTACATCAATATTGTTCTTCTCCTTCTTTATATCAATATTGTTCTTCTCCTTCTCTACATTAATATTGTTCTTCTCCTTCTCTACATTATTATTGTTCTTCTCCTTCTAAACACCAATATTGTTCTTCTCCTTAACAACATCAATATTGTTCTTGTCCTTCTCTCCCGCCGTGATATTGCTGGAATATTGCTAAAAGCGGCGTAAAACCATACTCACTCACTCACTCACTTGTCCTTCTCTACATCAATACTGTTCTTGTCCTTCTCTACATTGGCATTGTGCTTCTCCTTAACTACATTAATATTGTTCTTATCCTTCTCTGCATTGACATTTTGCTTCTCGTTAACTGCATTAATATTGTTCTTATCCTTCTCTACATTGATATCGTTCTTATCCTTCTCTACATTCATATTGTTCTACTCTTTCTCTGCATTGATATTGTTCTTGCCCTTCTCTACATTGATATTGTTCTTCTCCTTCTCAACATTGATTTTGTTCTTATCCTCCTCTACATTGATATCGTTCTTCTCCTTCTCTGCTTTGATATTGTTCTTCTCCTTCTCTGCATCGACATTGTTCTTCTCCTTCTCTGCATTGATATTGTTCTTCTCCTTAACTACATTAATATTGTTCTTCTCCTAAACTACATTAATATTGTTCTTGTCCTTCTCTACATTGATATTGTTCTTCTCCTTCTCTACATTGATATTGGTCTTATCCTTCTCTACATCGATATTGTTCTTCTACTTTTCTACATTGATATTGTTCTTATCCTTCTCTACATTGATATTGTTCTTATCCTTAACTACATTAATATTGTTCTTATCCTTCTCTACACTGATATTGTTCTTCTCCTTCTGTACATTGATATTGTTCTTATCTTTCTCTAAATTGATATTGTTCTCCTCCTTCTTCACATTGATTTTGTTCTTATCCTTCCCAACATCAATATTGTACTTGCTCTTCCTCACTTCAACTTTCCAATAATCATATCGTTCCATTCTTATCGAGCAATAGACACGTGGAGGACATGTCCAAACTTGACGCATCAGTTACAAAAATGATGTCTGATGCACTTCCCTATTTTGACTTCCACCATATGTTCTCGTGTTTTTTCAGGTAAACAATTTACTTGCCTTTGCACGTGTTTGTGACGGGTGCCACCGGTGGGGCAGGATACGCTCACCTTTTCGCGAACATATGATGCATCATTATTTGATAGTGATTCATAAACACATGCTCATGAAATAGTCGGGATCGTACCAGCGAGTCTGCAGAGATTTCTTTTGGATATGGAAGGGTTTTGTCGCTTTATTTACATTAATATTGTTCTTAAAAAGATTCCCATCGCCATAACGGCTGTCTTTCGCTAGAGTTATATTGTACTTTTCCTTCCCTACCTTAATGTACTGTTTCAACTATATGAGCATGCTCATATCACATACAATGTACGTCATTGTCTATGGACCCGTGAAGATCCACGGTAGTATAGGTCTTCAGCAACCCTTGCTTACCGTAAAAGGCGACTATGCTTCCCGTAACAGGCGACTATGTTTGTTGTGATAGGCTTCTAACGGGATCGGGTGGTCGCGTTCGCTGACATGGTTGATGCATGTCAAAGTATCACCATTACGTGGATCGATGTTCATGATGTCAATAACTGGATTGTCTGGTCCTGAGTCGATTATTTACAGACCGTCATCATATAGCTGGAATAGTGCGAGGTTGAAAAACAAACAAACAAACAAACATTGTCTAGGTGCAGCTGTGATGATAAAAATAGTCCTCATCCTGAAAGTGACCTTTTAGTTATACGTGACAAGTGTGTGCACGCCATGCTGTTCCGCGACCTACTTGCAAGTCATACCTTCATGCACCCTTTCTTGTGGGATCGCTGCATGAGAGCTTCAATTTCATACGAGTCACAAAGAAGAAGAATGATTGCAGAAGATCGGGGCTGGGGGTTTGGGGTGGATGAGGTGTGCAGGTGCCCGTGCCCTAGTGAGACGGGCATTAACTATAGGTTCACTGATAGAATGCTTGTGCTGTCGCATTAAATGAGGCGGTCCAGACTCGATTATTGTTCAGGGCTAAAGTACCACAAATAAACTACCTGCGTCATATCGCGAACTTAAATGCGTCATATCGCGAACTTAAATCTCCTAAGCGTAATGAAACTTAATAATGTCTCAAACTGTTTAGTTGTGAGCTGAAAGTTTGTTGTTAGTGTGCGAATGGTGAGCTATAATGACGGCATCATGTACGTAATTATATGGCCCATGCCGTAGACACAAGAAATACCTGCTAAAAGCAAGAGTCGATTGTAAGATTCAGGCTTTATCATGAGCGTATGTATATGGATCACTATTAAAAAGTGATGATAGCAGGTGTAAAGAGGGTGAGTAAAGGGGAGAGTAAAGGGATGAGTAAAGGGTGAGGAAAGGGACGAGTAAAGGGGCGAATAAAGGGGTGAGTAAAAGGATGTGTAAAGGGGGTGAGTAAAGGGGTGAGTACATGGGCGTGTAAGGGGGGTGAGTAAAGGGGTGAGTAGAGGGGAGAGTAAAGGGGTGAGTAAAAGGACGTGTAAAGGGGGTGAGTAAAGGGTAGAGAAAAGGGATGAGTAAAGGGTGAGTAAAGAGGGTGAGTAAAGGGGCGTGTAAAGGGGTGAGTAAAGGGGCGAGTACAGGGGAGAGTAAAGAGGGTGAGTAAAGGGGCGAGTACAGGGGAGAGTAAAGGGGTGAGTAAAAGGACGTGTAAAGGGGCGAGTAAAGGGGGTGAGTAAAGGGGTGAGTAAAGGGTGAGTAAAGAGGGTGAGTAAAGGGGCGAGTAAAGGGGGTGAGTAAAGGGTAGAGTAAAGGGGTTGAGTAAAGGGGGTGAGTAAAGGGGTGAGTAAAGGGTGAGTAAAGAGGGTGAGGAAAGGGGCGAGTAACGGGGTGAGTAAAGGGTGAGAAAAGAGGGTGAGGAAAGGGACGAGTAAAGGGGCGAATAAAGGGGTTGAGTGAAGTGGTGAGTAAAGGGGTGTGTAAAGGGGGCGAGTAAAGGGGTGAGTAAATGGGCTTGTACGGGGGGTGAGTAAAGGGGTGAGTAGAGGGGTGGGTAAAGGGGTGAGCAATGGTGAGTGAGCATGTGAGTTAAATTGTAAGTCACGTCGGCAATATTTCAGCCATAATGTGTCTTGAACAAGTTATACAATATTTCTAAAAATATTTTCTTTTACAGACATTGTGGCTTAGTTCTATTTTCTTTAAAAAGTCAAGGAAAAATGGGAATTATCATTGCTAAATAACGCCTTGACGGTGGTATATCTGATGTGGTCAATACGACATTGTGGTGAGTAAGGGGGTTAGTAAAGGTGTGAGTAAAGGGTTTGGTAAAGGGGGTTAGTAACGGGGTGAGTAAAGGGTTTGGTAAAGGGGTTTAGTAACGGGGTGAGTAAAGGGTTTGGTAAAGGGGGTTAGTAACGGGGTGAGTAAAGGGTTTGGTAAAGAGGGTTAGTAAAGGGGTGAGTAAAGGGTTTGGTAAAGGGGGTTAGTAAAGGGTTAAGTAAAGGGTTGAGTAAAGGGGGTTTGTAAAGGGTTGGGTAAAGGGGGTTAGTAAAGGGGTGAGTAAAGGGCTGGGTAAAGGGGGTTAGTAAAGGGGTTAGTAAAGAGTTTGGTAAAGGGGGTTAGTAATGGGGTAAGTAAAGGGTTGGGTAAAGGGGGTGAGTAAAGGGGGTTAGTAAAGGGTTGGGTAAAGAGGCTAGTAAAGGGGTTACAATTGACTTGACATATAACCAAATACAAGAACTCAATAAATTACGAATTGAAAATCCGACTTAAAGATTTTTCTATAAAGGAGGCAAAATCGTAGAGGATATTAGACGCGAAAAAGTAAATGACAACACACAGCAGATTAAAGGTAGAGACATTAACATTAGACAAGGCGACAGGAGACACACACGGATAACACAGGATGACTCTGGGAGCGGGGAGAGAAGGAGACGTTATCTTAGGTCAAACTCTCGCTGGCAGACCCCTGGTCGGAAGGCTGTGAGATAGAGGTATGGCCAGGGCCATGACAGTTTACGGGTGCTTCAAACAATTGTACCCCACAGTATTGTCAACAATGATGTTTATTTGTTTATTTTGGAATGCATCAATTAAAGATCATGACTTTGTAAGCTTTATATGTAAATGCGACGTCATTGGATTGACATATTCTTGGTCCAAAGATATTGACTTACTTTTCATATATCCAGATTGTAAGGTTATAACAAAAGACGGAGAAAAAATATTTGACTTTGGCCGTCTTTCAGGTGGAATATTACTTCTTATTAGAAAGAAAGGTTTGAGAATTTAAAGAAAATGGACAAAAATCCGTAAAAGTGGAATATTTGTGTTATTAGACATAACCATGTTTAATACAGATAAGGATGTAGTGTACTCATGTGTGTATATTCACACAGAATCGTCACCCTCGTACAGTACGTTATCACCTGACTGTCATAACTGTGTTTTTATTGTTGCAAGGGGCTACTAGATGTTCGTTCTCACTGCGGCATCTTTTATATTATGTTAGGTGGAGATTTTAATGCACACACGGGTACTGAGCCGGATTTTGTTGAAGATGACATTCTTGAATATTTAGATAATGACAATTCTTCAGTGTATAGTTTCCTACTCGACCATTTTAAGATGGTACGAGCGTCAGCAGACAATGTGTTAAACAACTTGGGAAAAGGTTTGATAAATTTATGCAGTGTCTTAAATATACATATCATGAATGGAAGATGTTAATCAGACTCAGAAGTTGGAGACTATACGTTTATTGGCAATTAAGATGCTAGCGTCATAGATTACATAATCTGTTCATCTGGGTTGTTTGACGTTTGCTGTAATTTCAACATATTATCACGCATGGAATCCTCTCATCTTCCTGTCATTGCTAGCTGACATACTTCTGTGCAGACTGCATTCTGATTGTTTTGCATTCCTAAATATACACTTTTAAAGACTCGTCCAACTACTCAAAGTAAATAATCTTATATATCATAACATGCAGTAACATTAATGTTCACATTCTCTTGAGTGATTGAATATGGTTTTACGCCGCTTTTAGCAATATTCCAGCAATATCCCGCAGGGAGACACCATAAATGGGCTTCACACATTGTACCCATGTCGGAACCGAACCCGGGTCTTCGGCATGATGAGGGAACGCTTTAACCACGAGGCTACCCGTCCTACCCGAACTTAGTGAATGTAACAGAGTGGACAATTTAATGTAGCAATCAGGATGTATTTCACAATGTCACGGTTCTAAGATGTCAATTTTGGCTTCGTTCGTTGTGGTAAAGTTTCAAATGTTTGTTGTAAAGGTACATAGGTAAATTGCTCCATATTGATCAAAATGTATATATTTTGACTAAGATATTTACCAGAGTTGTAACAGTAGGGACACTAAAATGGAACAGATTGTGCAAAATGATTCTAAAATATCAATTAGTGGCTAATTCGTTGGAGTAAAATATCAAATATTTGTTGTAAATCATATAATATTTATTTAAATGTATATATTTTTACTTAGATATTCACTGCAGTTGGAGCTTAACTTTTAACCACAAGATATGTGTAACAGTAGGGACATTAATTTGTTATTTTTGAAACATTTACCTTTAATACTTTTAATTTACAAGCAGATGCGATTGGTCAATTTTGAATGAAGGCATTATGACATCTAAGTTTGTTCAGCTTGTTAATAATGTTAATCAAGGTTTAGTTTACCTGTTCCAGACGACTAAATTGATTACTGTTTCAAGTTCGTTGTTATAAACGTTTCTAAACATCTAAAGGGGTTATTTTAAGCTATGACATTCCATTGACTTTTTCGATATCTGCTGATGATAAATCAGGAAGGGAATTTATGGATGTCAACTTCTTTATTAGGAGGAACACAATGTTTCGGAGTATTACTTACTCCTTCATCAGGTGAATGATGATGAAGGAGTAGGCATCATCACCTTGATATTTGAACCTATATAACCCCCGTAAAGCATCGCAGATGTCGTGGGGCATATTTGTTTGTGACATGCTTGGTTGACTGGCAGGTAAATATATAGGACGGATGGGAAAACGGCTACTGAACTTGTAAACGTGCTATCTTACATATACAGTAAACTACGATTATAACGAACTCAAAGGGACCACTAATTTTAGTTCGTAATAACCGTAGTTCGTTATAAGCATATATACAGCATATATACATTAAATGGCCGGGACTAAAAAATAAGTTCGTTATATCCGTCAGTTCGTTATAAGCGTGTTCGTTATAAACGTAGTTTACTATACAAGCGAAATATTGTCACTGTCCATAGGTATTAATACATTCTGTGATCATCAGAAGCATATGGATTGTTACTATTTTCCTAGCAGTTGTTTTTGGTGGGACTAAAGATAAGCCTGATAAAACCACAACATTTAAGTATTTATATACTTAATTTTCTATTTTGTCTATTCTGCTGCAGTCTAGCAATGGTTGACAACTAATGGCTGAAGAAGGATTTCCCTTTTGCTTTTAAGTAGCGGAGGTGTAGCCTTGTGGTTAATGCGTTAGCTCTTCACGCCGAAGGCCCGGGTTCGAGTCCCCACATGGGTACAATATCCAAAGCCCTTTTCTAGTGTCCCCCGTCTTGATATTGTTTGAATATTGCTAAAACCATACTCACTCCACATTAAGCTGACACACCCTGATAGCACTGAAATGAAGTTAGTTCTCTCACTTACTGATGGGATGGGGGTCGGGTGTTGGGTTGTTGGGGTGTGGGGTGGGGTGTGAGTGTGGGTGTTGGCCTGGTGGTTAAAGCGTTAGCCCGTCACGCTAAAGGTCCGGTTTCGATTCCCCAACATGGGTACACTGTGTGAAGCCAATTGCTTGTGATATTCACCCTGACATTGCTGGAATATAGCTAAATGCGGCGAAAAACTTCACTCCCTCTAAAATCAGTGCTATTAAATAACAATCAGTCAGGTTTACCCTACACTCCCGTAAATGTTCGTTTTGACAGAGTTAAGGGTAAATATAGCATGTGATCATATTTCATAAGTCAGCATGACGCTCGTTGTAGATAAATGGAAAATCACAAAAAATTCATTTCTGTCTCACCTCGTCACCAACATTTAGATAATACAAGCTACACAAGACACGGGTGACTGCCGCGCACTGACACCAATCTCGGTGACAGTGTATGAAAACGAACGATCCGTTCGCTTAAGTCACTTACAAGCGCCAAAGATGGGCACACGTACGGAGTCTCCAGGTAATGCTGAAGATCCTGGAATTCTTGGAGGCGATCTGAGTACGAGGACACATGATGGCGAAGGCTGCTCAAATGGTGGATTTCAGGAATGTGTGATAGACGTAGGGGATGGAAATAGGACGGAAACTGAAGGTGGGATGAATGATAAGAAAAGCAGGAACTCGAAGGGACGTCCGCCATTGAACCATTCCTCAAGGTATGCAGGTACCATTGCAATACAGTAAAACGAACTCCTTGGAGAAATCAGTTTGTTACACTGCCAAAACATCCATACATACAAGCTTGTATATGCTTTGGATAGATGTGTATTTCGCCTTTTTCGCGAACATATGATACATCACTATTTGATAGTGATTCATAAACACATGCTCATGAAATAGTCGGAATCGTACCATCGAGTCTGCAGAGAGTTCTTTTGGATATGGAAGGGTTTTGTCGTCATATAGCTGGAATAGTGCGAGGTTGAACAACAAACAAACAAACATTGTCTAGGTGCAGCTGTGATGATAAAAATAGTCCTCATCCTGAAAGTGACCTTTTAGTTATACGTGACAAGTGTGTGCACGCCATGCTGTTCCGGGACCTACTTGCAAGTCATACCTTCATGCACCCTTTCTTGTGGGATCGCTGCATGAGAGCTTCAATTTCATACGAGTCACAAAGAAGAAGAATGATTGCAGAAGATCGGGGCTGGGGGTTTGGGGTGGATGAGGTGTGCAGGTGCCCGTGCCCTAGTGAGACGGGCATTAACTATAGGTTCACTGATAGAATGCTTGTGCTGTCGCATTAAATGAGGCGGTCCAGACTCGATTATTGTTCAGGGCTAAAGTACCACAAATAAACTACCTGCGTCATATCGCGAACTTAAATGCGTCATATCGCGAACTTAAATCTCCTAAGCGTAATGAAACTTAATAATGTCTCAAACTGTTTAGTTGTGAGCTGAAAGTTTGTTGTTAGTGTGCGAATGGTGAGCTATAATGACGGCATCATGTACGTAATTATATGGCCCATGCCGTAGACACAAGAAATACCTGCTAAAAGCAAGAGTCGATTGTAAGATTCAGGCTTTATCATGAGCGTATGTATATGGATCACTATTAAAAAGTGATGATAGCAGGTGTAAAGAGGGTGAGTAAAGGGGAGAGTAAAGGGATGAGTAAAGGGTGAGGAAAGGGACGAGTAAAGGGGCGAATAAAGGGGTGAGTAAAGGGGTGAGTAAAGGGGTGTGTAAAGGGGGCGAGTAAAGGGGTGAGTAAATGGGCTTGTAAGGGGGGTGAGTAAAGGGGTGAGTAGAGGGGTGGGTAAAGGGGTGAGCAATGGGTGAGTGAGCATGTGAGTTAAATTGTAAGTCACGTCGGCAATATTTCAGCCATAATGTGTCTTGAACAAGTTATACAATATTTCTAAAAATATTTTCTTTTATAGACATTGTGGCTTAGTTCTATTTTCTTTAAAAAGTCAAGGAAAAATGGGAATTATCATTTCTAAATAACGCCTTGACGGTGGTATATCTGATGTGGTCAATACGACATTGTGGTGAGTAAGGGGGTTAGTAAAGGTGTGAGTAAAGGGTTTGGTAAAGGGGGTTAGTAACGGGGTGAGTAAAGGGTTTGGTAAAGGGGGTTAGTAACGGGGTGAGTAAAGGGTTTGGTAAAGGGGGTTAGTAACGGGGTGAGTAAAGGGTTTGGTAAAGAGGGTTAGTAAAGGGGTGAGTAAAGGGTTTGGTAAAGGGGGGTTAGTAAAGGGTTAAGTAAAGGGTTGAGTAAAGGGGGTTTGTAAAGGGTTGGGTAAAGGGGGTTAGTAAAGGGCTGGGTAAAGGGAGTTAGTAAAGGGGTTAGTAAAGAGTTTGGTAAAGGGGGTTAGTAATGGGTAAGTAAAGGGTTGGGTAAAGGGGGTGAGTAAAGGGGGTTAGTAAAGGGTTGGGTAAAGAGGCTAGTAAAGGGGTTACAATTGACTTGACATATAACCAAATACAAGAACTCAATAAATTACGAACTGAAAATCCGACTTAAAGATTTTTCTATAAAGGAGGCAAAATCGTAGAGGATATTAGACGCGAAAAAGTAAATGACAACACACAGCAGTTTAAAGGTAGAGACATTAACATTAGACAAGGCGACAGGAGACACACACGGATAACACAGGATGACTCTGGGAGCGGGGAGAGAAGGAGACGTTATCTTAGGTCAAACTCTCGCTGGCAGACCCCTGGTCGGAAGGCTGTGAGATAGAGGTATGGCCAGGGCCATGACAGTTTACGGGTGCTTCAAACAATTGTACCCCACAGTATTGTCAACAATGATGTTTATTTGTTTATTTTGGAATGCATCAATTAAAGGATCGTGACTTTGTAAGCTTTATATGTAAATGCGACGTCATTGGATTGACATATTCTTGGTCCAAAGATATTGACTTACTTTTCATATATCCAGATTGTAAGGTTATAACAAAAGACGGAGAAAAAATATCTGACTTTGGCCGTCTTTCAGGTGGAATATTACTTCTTATTAGAAAGAAAGGTTTGAGAATTTAAAGAAAATGGACAAAAATCCGTAAAAGTGGAATATTTGTGTTATTAGACATAACCATGTTTAATACAGATAAGGATGTAGTGTACTCGTGTGTATATTCACACAGAATCGTCACCCTCGTACAGTACGTTATCACCTGACTGTCGTAACTGTGTTTTTATTGTTGCAAGGGGCTACTAGATGTTCGTTCTCACTGCGGCATCTTTTATATTATGTTAGGTGGAGATTTTAATGCACACACGGGTACTGAGCCGGATTTTGTTGAAGATGACATTCTTGAATATTTAGATAATGACAATTCTTCAGTGTATAGTTTCCTACTCGACCATTTTAAGATGGTACGAGCGTCAGCAGACAATGTGTTAAACAACTTGGGAAAAGGTTTGATAAATTTATGCAGTGTCTTAAATATACATATCATGAATGGAAGATGTTGATCAGACTCAGAAGTTGGAGACTATACGTTTATTGGCAATTAAGATGCTAGCGTCACAGATTACATAATCTGTTCATCTGGGTTGTTTGACGTTTGCTGTAATTTCAACATATTATCACGCATGGAATCCTCTCATCTTCCTGTCATTGCTAGCTGACATACTTCTGTGCAGACTGCATTCTGATTGTTTTGCATTCCTAAATATACACTTTTAAAGACTCGTCCAACTACTCAAAGTAAATAATCTAATATATCATAACATGCAGTAACATTAATGTTCACATTCTCTTGAGTGATTGAATATGGTTTTACGCCGCTTTTAGCAATATTCCAGCAATATCCCGCAGGGAGACACCATAAATGGGCTTCACACATTGTACCCATGTCGGAACCGAACCCGGGTCTTCGGCGTGATGAGGGAACGCTTTAACCACGAGGCTACCCGACCTACCCGAACTTAGTGAATGTAACAGAGTGGACAATTTAATGTAGCAATCAGGATGTATTTCACAATGTCACGGTTCTAAGATGTCAATTTTTGCTTCGTTCGTTGTGGTAAAGTTTCAAATGTTTGTTGTAAAGGTACATAGGTAAATTGCTCCATATTGATCAAAATGTATATATTTTGACTAAGATATTTACCAGAGTTGTAACAGTAGGGACACTAAAATGGAACAGATTGTGCAAAATGATTCTAAAATATCAATTAGTGGCTAATTCGTTGGAGTAAAATATCAAATATTTGTTGTAAATCATATAATATTTATTTAAATGTATATATTTTTACTTAGATATTCACTGCAGTTGGAGCTTAACTTTTAACCACAAGATATGTGTAACAGTAGGGACATTAATTTGTTATTTTTGAAACATTTACCTTTAATACTTTTAATTTACAAGCAGATGCGATTGGTCAATTTTGAATGAAGGCATTATGACATCTAAGTTTGTTCAGCTTGTTAATAATGTTAATCAAGGTTTAGTTTACCTGTTCCAGACGACTAAATTGATTACTGTTTCAAGTTCGTTGTTATAAACGTTTCTAAACATCTAAAGGGGTTATTTTAAGCTATGACATTCCATTGACTTTTTCGATATCTGCTGATGATAAATCAGGAAGGGAATTTATGGATGTCAACTTCTTTATTAGGAGGAACACAATGTTTCGGAGTATTACTTACTCCTTCATCAGGTGAATGATGATGAAGGAGTAGGCATCATCACCTTGATATTTGAACCTATATAACCCCCGTAAAGCATCGAAGATGTCGTGGGGCATATTTGTTTGTGACATGCTTGGTTGACTGGCAGGTAAATAGGACGGATGGGAAAACGGCTACTGAACTTGTAAACGTGCTATCTTACATATACAGTAAACTACGATTATAACGAACTCAAAGGGACCACTAATATTAGTTCGTAATAACCGTAGTTCGTTATAAGCATAAATACAGCATATATACATTAAATGGCCGGGACTAAAAAATAAGTTCGTTATATCCGTCAGTTCGTTATAAGCGTGTTCGTTATAAACGTAGTTTACTATACAAGCGAAATATTGTCACTGTCCATAGGTATTAATACATTCTGTGATCATCAGAAGCATATGGATTGTTACTATTTTCCTAGCAGTTGTGTTTGGTGGGACTAAAGATAAGCCTGATAAAACCACAACATTTAAGTATTTATATACTTAATTTTCTATTTTGTCTATTCTGCTGCAGTCTAGCAATGGTTGACAACTCATGGCTGAAGAAGGATTTCCCTTTTGCTTTTAAGTAGCGGAGGTGTAGCCTTGTGGTTAATGCGTTAGCTCTTCACGCCGAAGGCCCGGGTTCGAGTCCCCACATGGGTACAATATCCAAAGCCTTTTTCTAGTGTCCCCCGTCTTGATATTGTTTGAATATTGCAAAACCATACTCACTCCACATTAAGCTGACACAACCTGATAGCACTGAAATGAAGTTAGTTCTCTCACTTACTGATGGGATGGGGGTCGGGTGTTGGGTTGTTGGGGTGTGGGGTGGGGTGTGAGTGTGGGTGTTGGCCTGGTGGTTAAAGCGTTAGCCCGTCACGCTAAAGGTCCGGTTTCGATTCCCCAACATGGGTACACTGTGTGAAGCCAATTGCTTGTGATATTCACCCTGACATTGCTGGAATATTGCTAAATGCGGCGAAAAACTTCACTCCCTCTAAAATCAGTGCTATTAAATAACAATCAGTCAGGTTTACCCTACACTCCCGTAAATGTTCGTTTTGACAGAGTTAAGGGTAAATATAGCATGTGATCATATTTCATAAGTCAGCATGACGCTCGTTGTAGATAAATGGAAAATCACAAAAAAATCATTTCTGTCTCACCTCGTCACCAACATTTAGATAATACAAGCTACACGAGACACGGGTGACTGCCGCGCACTGACACCAATCTCGGTGACAGTGTATGAAAACGAACGATCCGTTCACTTAAGTCACTGACAAGCGCCAAAGATGGGCACATGTACGGAGTCTCCAGGTAATGCTGAAGATCCTGGAATTCTTGGAGGCGATCTGAGTACGAGGACACATGATGGCGAAGGCTGCTCAAATGGTGGATTTCAGGAATGTGTGATAGACGTAGGGGATGGAAAGAGGACGGAAACTGAAGGTGGGATGAAGGATAAGAAAAGCAGGAACTCGAAGGGGCGTCCGCCATTGAACCATTCCTCAAGGTATGCAGGTACCATTGCAATACAGTAAAACGAACTCCTTGGAGAAATCAGTTTGTTACACTGCCAAAACATCCATACATACAAGCTTGTATATGCTTTGGATAGATGTGTATTTCGCCTTTTTCGCGAACATATGATACATCACTATTTGATAGTGATTCATAAACACATGCTCATGAAATAGTCGGAATCGTACCATCGAGTCTGCAGAGAGTTCTTTTGGATATGGAAGGGTTTTGTCGTCATATAGCTGGAATAGTGCGAGGTTGAACAACAAACAAACAAACATAGTCTAGGTGCAGCTGTGATGATAAAAATAGTCCTCATCCTGAAAGTGACCTTTTAGTTATACGTGACAAGTGTGTGCACGCCATGCTGTTCCGCGACCTACTTGCAAGTCATACCTTCAAGCACCCTTTCTTGTGGACTCGCTGCATGAGAGCTTCATGCGTCATATCGCGAATTCGAACTTAAATCTCCTAAGCGTAATGAAACTTAATAATGTCTCGAACTGTTTAGTTGTGAGCTGAAAGTTTATTGTTAGTGTACGAATGGTGAGCTATAATGACGGCATCATGTACGTAATTATGTGGCCCATGCCGTAGACACAAGAAATACCTGCTAAAAGCAAGAGTCGATTGTAAGATTCAGGCTTTATCATGAGCGTATGTATATGGATCACTATTAAAAAGTGATGATAGCAGGTGTAAAGGGGGTGAGTAAAGGGGAGAGTAAAGGGATGAGTAAAGGGTGAGGAAAAGGACGAGTAAAGGGGCGAATAAAGGGGTGAGTAAAGGGGTGTGTAAAGGGGGTGAGTAAAGGGGTGAGTAAATGGGCGTGTAAGGGGGGTGAGTAAAGGGGTGAGTAGAGGGGAGAGTAAAGGGATGAGTAAAAGGACGTGTAAAGGGGGTGAGTAAAGGGTAGAGTAAAGGGATGAGTAAAGGGTGAGTAAAGAGGGTGAGTAAAGGGGCGTGTAAAGGGGTGAGTAAAGGGGCGAGTACAGGGGAGAGTAAAGGGGGTGAGTAAAGGGGCGAGTACAGGGGAGAGTAAAGGGTGAGTAAAGAGGGTGAGGAAAGGGGCGAGTAACGGGGTGAGTAAAGGGTGAGGAAAGAGGGTGAGGAAAGGGACGAGTAAAGGGGCGAATAAAGGGGGTGAGTAAAGGGGTGTGTAAAGGGGGTGAGTAAAGGGGGTGAGTAAAGGGGTGAGTAAAGGGGCGTGAAAGGGGGGTGAGTAAAGGGGTGGGTAAAGGGGCGAGTAATGGGTGAGTGAGCATGTGAGTTAAATTTTAGGTCACGTCGGCAATATTTCAGCCATAATGTGTCTTGAACAAGTTATACAATATTTCTAAAAATATGTCTTTCTACAGACATTGTGGCTTAGTTCTATTTTCTTTAAAAGGTCAAGGGAAAATGGGAATTATCATTGCTAAAAAACGCCTTGATGGTGGTATATCTGCTGTGGTCAATACGACATTGTGGTGAGTAAGGGGGTTAGTAAAGGTGTGAGTAAAGGGTTTGGTAAAGGGGGTTAGTAAAGGGGCGAGTAAAGGGTTTGGTAAAGGGGGTAAGTAAAGGGGTTAGTAAAGGGTTTGGTAAAGGGGGTTAGTAAAGGGGTGAGTAAAGGGTTTGAAAAAGGGGGTTAGTAACGGGGTGAGTAAAGGGTTTGGTAAAGGGGGTTAGTAACGGGGTTAGTAAAGAGTTTGGTAAAGGGGGTTAGTAAAGGGGTGAGTAAAGGACTGGGTAAAGGGGGTTAGTAAAGGGGTTAGTAAAGAGTTTGGTAAAGGGGGTTAGTAAAGGGTACGTAAAGGGTTGGGTAAAGGGGGTGAGTAAAGGGGATTAGTAAAGAGTTGGGTAAAGAGGTTAGTAAAGGGGTTACAAATGACTGGACATATAACCAAATACAAGAACTCAATAAATTACGAATTGAAAATCCGACTTAAAGATTTTTCTATAAAGGAGGCAAAATCGTAGAGGATATTAGACGCGAAAAAATAAATGACAACACACAGCGATTAAAGGTAGAGACATTAACATTAGACAAGGCGACAGGAGACACACACGGATAACACAGGATGACTCTGGGAGCGGGGAGCGAAGGAGACGTTATCTTAGGTCAAACTCTCGCACAGTATTGTCAACAATGATGTTTATTTGTCTATTTTGGAATGCATCATGGCTGATGGCTAAATTAAAGGATCGTGAATTTGTAAGCTTTATATGTAAATGCGACGTCATTGGATTGACATATTCTTGGTCCAAAGATATTGACTTACTTTCCATATATCCAGATTGTAAGGTTATAACAAAAGAAGGAGAAAAAGTATCTGACTTTGGCCGTCTTTCAGGTGGAATATTACTTCTTATTAGAAAAAAAAAGGTTTGAGAATTTAAAGAAAATGGACAAAAATCCGTAAAAGTGGAATATTTGTGTTATTAGACATAACCATGTTTAATACAGATAAGGATGTAGTGTACTCACGTGTGTATATTCACACAGAATCGTCACCCTCGTACAGTACGTTATCACTTGACTGTCGTAACTGTGTTTTTATTGTTGCAAGGGGCTACTAGATGTTCGTTCTCACTGCGGCATCTTAGGTGGAGATTTTAATGCACACACGGGTACTGAGCCGGATTTTGTTGAAGATGACATTCTTGAATATTTAGATAATGACAATTCTTCAGTGTATAGTTTCCTACTCGACCATTTTAAGATGGTACGAGCGTCAGCAGACAATGTGTTAAACAACTTGGGAAAAGGTTTGATAAATTTATGCAGTGTCTTAAATATACATATCATGAATGGAAGATGTTGGTCAGACTCAGAAGTTGGAGACTATACGTTTATTGGCAATCAAGATGCTAGCGTCATAGATTACATAATCTGTTCATCTGGGTTGTTTGACGTTTGCTGTAATTTCAACATATTACCACGCATGGAATCCTCTCATCTTCCTGTCATTTCTAGCTGACATACTTCTGTGCAGACTGCACCCGCGCAAGCTCATGGTAATAAGAAGGCTTCTAAATTCGTTTGGGTCAATGATAAAGCTGACCATTTCATGTACAATTTGTTGAGCAGGGAATGCTACTCTTTATTAGAAAAGGCTGTTGACGAAGTGCTACACAATATACACGACAGTGTTAGATACATGTCAGAGGCCTTGTGCACGGCAGCAAGCGACATGAAAAGAGTGTGTACTTCTAACACATCTAGTCAACAGTGGTTTGACCGTGAATGTGAACTACTTAAAAAAGAAAGATGTAAATCTTTAAACACTTTTATTTGAAAAAAGGATAATAACTCATTATGTGAGCATAATTATATTAGAAATAAATATAATTGTGTATGCAGAGAAAAGAAAGCGATTATTTTCAGAGGGAAGCAAGAACAACTTGAACACAGCATTCGCGATTCTAAACAATTTTGGACCATTCTTAAAGGGCTAAATACTAATTGTTATACACAAAACAATGTTCCAATTGATGATTGGTTTAACTATTTCAAGGATCTATTTTCAACTTCTACAGAGAACGAGGAAAGACGTTTTGATATCGACGAATCGAATGCATTTAACTCTTTCAACACCGAAGGCCGGTATACCGGCCAAAAAGCATTGAGTCCCCAGACACCGTGGGCCGGTGTACCGGCGAAGCCGTAGTCACGTCAAAATAGTATATATTTTTGTGGACCTACCTGTAATATCAATCATTTATTAAATCTATCACATTTCACAATGTCTGATGATACGTATTCCATTTCAATTTATCATTTTTTTATCGATAAATTAAAAAAAAATATTCACTATTTCCAGCTATGTTATTGAAAATAACATTCTCGGACACAATTTTCGACAACGGGTCCACATTGAACATGTTAAAGTGCAAAATAAAGACGTTTTAAACAAATCTTTAAATATATTATACAAAATAATAAATGAAATCAACAAAAATAAATCTAAAAGTAATCAAACTTACATCTAAGTTATTATTTCCATCTTTTCGTGCGATCGCGTATAATGTAAGTCAAAAGGACCTCTCGGCTTTCGTCGCCTTGAATTCTCGGCTCGGACACGACGTTTAATGCAAAAATATATGCATGAAAAATCTTTGTCACAGCTCGTAACCTAGAACGATACATTCACGAAGTTCCATATTTTTAACATGTATCGTGATTTCCTGCTTAAAACGTTCAGAATAACACGATTTAACAAAAATCTTTCGTCAACTTCTGAAAATTGTCAAACACGAACTTGGTATCACAGCTGTAATTTGATTGGCTGCCTTAGGTCACGTGCTCAAATTTGACCCATCCCGAACCTTGTAGCAGATTTCGGCAAGAAAGTGTCATTAGAAACCAATTTTAATCCAATGAAATCGCTAGTTATAACTACAAAAAAAAAAACCAGGCGATGCTACGAGCGTGTAGATGAAGGAATAAGCTTTCGAGCGATGTGTCATATGCCATTCTTCGACGAACGTGTTATTCATACGAAGTCTTGAAAACGGGGGTATTTCTTCATATTACTGAGCGGACAGCCGCTGTTATGGGGAAATGGGTGATGACATATACTATTTATAATTCTTTTTCAAAATGTTTTTCCAATTTCGTAAACAATGAAAATAAAACAGAAATAGGTAAGTGGATTTCATGAAATCTTATATTTGCCGAAAATCGTCAAGTTTTCGCTTCCTTGGTCCGTAATCTGGATGTTAACAACGTGTTAGCTTACATTTTTCATTTACAACGAACTTAATTAAGTTGTAAATGCATTATTTTAAATAATGTGAAAAACATAACTTTCATATTTATAAACCATAGGATCAGACCTTTCAAATGGTGCATAACATGTAGTAGCAAATATATTTTACAAGCAGATATTTTCTTTGATAAATGTTGGCTTCATCTATCACACAAGAGTCTCTGGGAACTCGGTGTCCCAGCAGTAAACACTTCTGGTTGACTGGTGTTGAAAGAGTAATTTGATAACTCTTTTTGTCAGTTAACTTCAGATATTCTTGATTCGCCTATAACAAGAAATGAAATTTCAGAAAGCATTGCAAACTTAAAAAGTAATAAAGCAGCTAGTGAAATGTTTACATATTCGTCCGAAATTCTCCTCTCCTACCTTGAAATCCTTTTTAACGTTATGCTTGAAAAGACGTATTTTCCAGAACAGTGGATTTCAGAGGTTGTAATTCCTTTGCACAAACAGGGATCAAGTAATGTCACCAACAACTATATATAGGGGTATAACTCTTTTGAGTGTTTTCAGTGAGATGTTTACCAGTATTATACACAAACGTTTAGTATTTTGGACCGATTCCTTTAATAAGCTAGATGAAGCACGAGTCGGTTTCAGGCATGGATACTCTACAATTGATGATGTATTTATATTGCAGACACTTGTACAGAGATATTTAGAAAGAAAACGAGAAAAAATGTATGCTATATTTGTTGATTTTGCTGAAGCGTTTGACTCAAATAACAGAAACATGTTGTGGTCCCTTTACAAAACTCAAGGTATCAGTACTAAGACTGGTATATTAGTATGTTGCATATATCACAATGTGAAGGTTTGTGTTCGAAACAATAACACCTTATCTGATTCCTTCTCTTGTAATATTGGGGTTAGACAAGGATGAATTCTAAGTCCATTTCTGTTTTCGTTTTTTATAAATGAACTTTCGATACAACTATCTGTAAGTTGTAACGGGGGCAGCCAACTCCATCCGGAAACTATTAAACTTTTTCTGCTCCTTTTTGCTGATGATATAGATTTTTCTCGAGAACAGTATATGGACCTCAAAAGTTAATAACTGAACTTGAGTACCGTTGTTACAAAAGGAAATTGAAGTTAAAATATGGAGGGAAACTATCAAAACGAGAAAAATGGTTATATAAAGGTAAAACACTTGAGGTTGTAAGAAGTTACAAATATTTGGGGGTACATTTTACAAATCGACTAACTTGGTCACTGCATTGCAACAAAGCCGCACTGCAAGGCAAAAAGATTTTAATTGGCATTTTACAAAACCTAAAACCCCTTGAAAATATTAGCTATGAAACTTTTTAAAGATTTTAAAGTCTTATTCTACTCTTTGGTGCTGAAGTATGGGGTCTAGGAAACTATGATACAATAGAGAAGGCACATCTATTTGCGTGGAAAAGATTTTTATGATTAATTCCAACACTCCAAATGTTTACGGGGAATGTGGGAGATACCCTATGCATATATTTAGTTACATAAAAGTAATGAAATATTGGATAATATTGCTTAAAATGCCAAGTACCAGATTCCCAAAGAAATGCTATAACATGATGAGAGCAACACGTAACAGTACCAGATCGTTTCGTATATAATTTAAGACAAAGGCTTAAAGATATGTATTTTCAAAAGGGGTACTCTTCATTATGTTTACACAATAAGTTAAATCATTACACCTGTTTTGAATAATTCATTCTTACTGAAAAATATCGTTTGGATATAAATGTTAAGAAATTCCGAAAGCACTATTCCGTTTCAGATGTAGTTCTCATGACCATCTAATAGAAAAAGGTAGATATGTAGCGAAATCAAGGGAAAACCGATTGTGTAAATATTGTACTTGCCATGAGATAGAAGATGAATACCATTTTTTGCTAGTAAAGTAGGTGAGTAAAGGGGATTAGTAAAGGGGTTAGAAAAGTGTCGAGTAAAGGGGTGAGTAAAGGGGTTAACAACGGATTTTAGTAAAGGGGTGAGTAAAGGGTGAGAGAAAAGGGTGTGAGAAAAGGGTGTGAGAAAAGGGGGTGAGTAATGGGAGTGAGTAAATCAAAGTAGTGAGTGGAATTCTGAGCATGAGCCAACCCGTCAGATGACTTGACATCAACCATTTATCTGGGCCTTACCGTCCAACCACCGTTGTCGGCCCTTAAGTCAAACAAGGGACTTAAGTGTAGACCCCAATGGGGCTGAGATATTAAATGTGGTCGTAACATGCCACCTTCCAGAATCCCCTGGATGTAGGTGTGGTTCGCAGTTGTTCGGGTATCAGCGTTGTGTGAAATAAGGCTCTTGTGGTGAAGATGAAATTAATAGTTTGAAGATACGAAAAAAGTATTCTTTGTTGCGGAGCAGCCCTCCTGGTAATCATGGCAAACACACCTCAAACCCCACACGATGCAGATGGTGAATTTTGCTGAGAGTTAACAACAATATGTGAGATCATCATGCCGTATCTGAGTGTTTTATAGCATCCATAGAGACCGCCTCCGTGGTCTAGTGGTAGAGCGTCCGCCCGGCCGCGTCATACCAAAAGGCGTTAAAAGATGGTACTTGTTGTTACCCTGTCTGGCGCTCGGTATTAAAGGGCTAAAACAAGGACTGGTCGGATGCGGCATGGTATCTCAGTGGGCTAGCACTATAAATCGGCATCAGTCCGGACTAGTACAAGCAGCCACACACACACACACACACACACACACACACACACACACACACACACACACATACACAGACAGACACACACGTCGCAATGTAAGTGCAGTAATCTTGGACGCGACGTTAAACCCAATTTCACCTCACCTATAGCATTCATAGAATACTGGACATGGACTGCTGCTACTACTACTACGTGCCATATCAAATCGGCACAGGTTCGGTTTATGAAGGGAACGCTATCTGAACGACCCATGCATCGAGTTTATGTGCAGTGTGTTGACAAGTACATCAACTCCTTCGTTTGGATGAAGTCGTCTGGCCTGAAAAGTAAAACAGAAGGCTTTCTGTTTGCTGCTCAGGACCAGTCACTTCCAGCTCGAAACCGTCAATGTGTTTTTTTGCATCAAAATGTGAATATAAAATGTAGATTATGTAATGAATTTAACGAGTCATTGTGAGTGGATGCCCAGCTTTGGCACAGACACAGTATCTTAAGCGACATGGTGGTGTAGCTCGATCATTTTATTACCGTCATCGCCATGCTTGTAACTTTGACACAGTGGTCAATCCATGGTACGACCCGGAATATGAGGGCGTCATGGAAAATGATAAATACAAAATTCTTTGGAATAGGCCCATTTACAGCCTTGGACATGTGCAGGCCCAAAACCTGATCTTGTCCTTTTTGATAAATCCAATGAAATCATTTATATCATTGAATTTTTTGTCCCCTTTGACAGTAATGTGATTGACAGATTGAAGAAAAACATGTCAAATATGTGGACCTCGCTTTCGAAATGTCACGCTTGCATCCCAAGTACCCAGTTGTCCGACTCCCCATTGTTCTCGGTGCCTTAGGTTTGGTACCTCCCAATCTGTTGAC
Source organism: Haliotis cracherodii (assembly GCF_022045235.1). Classification (NCBI taxonomy): domain Eukaryota; kingdom Metazoa; phylum Mollusca; class Gastropoda; order Lepetellida; family Haliotidae; genus Haliotis; species Haliotis cracherodii. The sequence continues at coordinate 27,420,741 of NW_027266269.1, read as the reverse complement.
TGACATTGGGAGAGTACCCGGGTTTGCTACCAGGATTACAGCCCTGCTGACAATCTGGGTAATGCAGAGGGCTGCAGTGTTGGGGAGTCTTCACATTCTCCGAAAAGTTCTGGGTGGGTTTGACTTGGCAGCGCTTCCTGGGGGAAGTCCCATTCGCTGTCTGGGCTGTGTGTAGAGGGGGCAAGTGCCCTGAGCTGATGATGAGCCTAACCAGCCTGACCGTGCCAGGATCACCCAAACCCTTTTTGCGGCATTTTATATTTTAATCTGAGCATAACAATAATCACAATGAAAGATAAATTATTGTTGATATCGTATCAGCATAACTACAACTGATAATACAGGTTGTTGTCCTTTACGTTTTTTGAATAGAAGACAATAAACATTACCGAGTCTGTGGCTATCTAATAACACATGTCAGAACATGTAATTTGTCGCCCTTCCAGGCTACATACGTTTATTAATATTCAAAGGCCACATGCAACATGCATGACAACAAGAGGACTACATGTCTACGGGGTACACTGCTACCCCCGATAATGGAGCGAAACAAACAAATAAAGGGGGTGATTACTCCTTATACTTCAGCCCTTATAAACCATGCACTCAATCTTAATTGCTTTGTTCTAGTCAGGACAGCATGGTTCGTTCCCTGGAGAAGCAGCTCTCAGAGACGGTGGGCCTCGACACAGAGATTGACTACAAGACATTCAAGAGGAGCCTTAAAGTTAGAGATGTGAGTGAGTCAGCTTCATCTCGTGTGAGAGTCAGATTTCCCTTGTCTAAAAGTGATTGTGTGAGTCAGCTTTAACTTGACTGAGAGTGATTGAGTGAGTCAGCTTTCCCTTGTCTAAAAGTGATTGTGTGATTCAGCTTTGCCTTGACTGAGAGTGATTGTGTGAGTCAGCTTTCCCTTGTCTGTGAGTGATTGTGTGAGTCAGCTGTCCCTTGTCTGTGGGTGAGTCAGCTTTCCCTTGTCTGCGAGTGATTGTGTGAGTCAGCTTTCCCTTGTCTGTGAGTAATTGAGTGAGTCAGCTTTTCCTTGTCTGTGGGTGAGTCAGCTTTCCCTTGTCTAAAAGTGATTGTGTTAGTTAGCTTTCCCTTGTCTGTGAGTAATTGCGTGAGTCCGCTTTTCCTTGTCTGTTGGTGAGTCAGCTTTCCCTTGTCTGTGAGTAATTGTGTGAGTCAGCTTTCCCTTGTCTAAAAGTGATTGTGTGAGTCAGCTTTCCCTTGTCTGTGGGTGATTGAGTGAGTTAGTCAGCTTTCCCTTGTCTGTAAGTGATTGAGTGAGTTAGCTTTTCCTTGTCTGTGAGTGATTGTTTGAATCAGCTTTCCCTTGTCTGTGGGTGATTGAGTGAGTTAGTCAGCTTTGCCTTGTCTGTAAGTGATTGAGTGAGTCAGCTTTTCCTTGTCTGTGGGTGAGTCAGATTTCCCTTGTCTAAAAGTGATTGTGTTAGTTAGCTTTCCCTTGACTGAGAGTGATTGTGTGAGTCAGCTTTCCCTTGTCTGTAAGTGATTGAGTGAGTTAGCTTTCCCTTGTCTGTGAGTGATGGAGTGAGTCAGCTTTTTCTTGTCTGTGGGTGAATCAGCTTTTCCTTGTCTGTAAGTGATTGAATGAGTCAGCTTTCCCTTGTCTGTGAGTGATTGAGTGAGTCAGCTTTTTCTTGTCTGTGAGTGATGGAGTGGGTCAGATTTCCCTTGTCTGTGGGTGAGTCAGCTTTCCCTTGTCTGTGAGTAATTGAGTGAGTCAGCTTTTTCTTGTCTGTGAGTGATTGAGTGAGTCAGCCTTTTCTTGTCTGTGAGTGATGGAGTGGGTCAGATTTCCCTTGTCTGTGAGTGACTGAGTGAGTCGGCTTTCCCCTGTCTGTTTGTGATTCAGAGAGTCAGCTTTCCCGTATCTGTGAGTGAGTGGGTCAGCTTTCTCTTGTCTGTTATTGAGTGAGTCAGCTTTGCCTTGACTGAGAGTGATTGAGTGAGTCAGCTTTCCCTTGTCTGTTTGTGATTCTTTGAGACATCTTTCCCTTGTCTGTTTGTGATTCTTTGAGACATCTTTCCCTTGTCCGTCAGTGATTGTGTGAGTGAGTCAGATTTCCCGTGTCTGTTAGTGATTGTGTGAGTCAGATTTCCCTTGTCCGTTTGTGATTCTTTGAGACATCTTTCGCGTTTCTGTTTGTGATTCTTTGAGACATCTTTCCCTTGTCCGTCAGTGATTGTGTGAGTGAGTCAGATTTCCCGTGTCTTTGAGTTATTGAGTTAGTCAGCTTTCCTTTGTCTGTGAGTTATTGTGTGAGTCAGCTTTCCCGTGTCTGTCAGTGAGTCAGCTTTCCCTTGTCTGTGAGTGAGTGAGTCTGCTTTCCCTTGACTGAGAGTGATTGTGTGAGTCAGCTTTCCTTTGTCTGTTGGTAATTGTGTTAGTCAGCTTTCCCTTGTCTGTGAGTGAGTCAGCTTTCCCTTGTCTGTGAGTGACTGAGTGAGTCGGCTTTCACCTGTCTGCGTGTGATTCAGTGAGTCAGCTTTCCCGTATCTGTGAGTGAGTGGGTCAGCTTTCCCTTGTCTGTGATTGAGTGAGTGAGTGAGTCAGCTTTCCCTTGTCTGTGAGTGATTGGGTGAGTGAGTCAGCTTTCTCTTGTCTGCGTGTGATTCAGTGAGTCAGCTTTCCCGTATCTGTGAGTGAGCGAGTCAGCTTTCCCTTGTCTGTGAGTTAGAGAGTGGGTCTGCTTTCCCTAGTCTGAGAGTGATTGTGTGAGTCAGCTTTCCCTTGTCTGTTGGTGTTTGTGTTAGTCAGCTTTCCCTTGTCTGTAAGTGATTGAGTGAATCAGCTTTCCCTTGTCTGTAAGAAATTGTGTGTATCAGCTTTTCCTTGTCTGTGAGTGATGGAGTTGGTCAGATTTCTCTTATCTGTGAGTGACTGAGTGAGTCAGCTTACCCCTCTCTGTTTGTAATTGAGTGAGTCAGCTTTCCCTTGTGTGTGATTGTGTGAGTCAGCTTTCCCCTGTTTGTGTGTGAGTGAGTGGGTCTACTTTCCCTTGTCTGTGAGTCATTTTGTGAGTCAGATTTCCCTTGTCTGTGACTAATTGAGTCAGTCAGCTTTCCGCTGTCTGTGAGTGATTGTGTGAGTCAGCTTTCCCTTGTCATTGAGTGATTGAGTGAGTGAGTCAGCTTTCCCTTGTCAGGGAGCAAATCAGCTTTCCCTTAGCTGTTAGTGAGTGCGAGATTTTCGTTGATGTTATATTTGTTTTAGGCGTTTACATCTTCGGTGAAACCCATGCCACTTGCTATGGCGATGATAACATTATCAGGACGGACATGGATTTGAACCAACGATCATAGATTTCATGCACACCCAAGGGTCGGAAATCTGCGCTGAAATTTGTCCAATGGCTTCTTTTAAAACATCCCCAAAATGTCACATCCTCCTTTTATGTGACACACAGAGGCCAGAAACCAGAGGGTGTGGGTTAATACCGGTTTGTGGGTTTCACCGGTTTCCTCCCACATTAAGCTGAAAAGCTGTTATCTGCTGTTAAAAGCGACGTTAAACCTAACTCACCCACACCCGCGGATAATATAGTCGTCCATAGTAATGGGAAAGCAACAGTCAAATATAGATCGGTGACATTCCGCCCTGAGTGTGTGAGTGAGTGAGTTGGGTTTAACGCCGCTTTTAACAGTATTGCAGTTATATCACGGCGTGTCAGCTTAATGTGGGAGGAAAGCCCGAAGTGATGCAGGTCCAGGACCACTTCCGTGAAACCTACGAGCATGGGTATGGTGCTGGCAAACCTAGAAACGCAATCGGGGCGAACCGGTATTCGAACCCACAATCATAGGTTTCTGGCGTGCCCAAGGGACTCAACTCTGCATAGCGAATTACAGCGCCTTAGACGACTTGGCCACCCGTGCCCCAAATTCCGCCAAACAAAAGAGGGAAACACACATTGAATTGATTTGTAATCCAGATCATGAAACAATCCCCTTTGCAATTAGCTAGAGACAACGACGTGTTGAAGAAAAAAACATTTTTTTTAAACCCACGAGCACAGGTATTGTGCTGACAAACTTAGAATCAAATTCAAGATTCGAACCCACGATCTTTTTACGTCAATCTAAAACAAAAGATGCACACTAAGGATATCCTGCATATACATGTGTTGTGAAAATTGTGAAAATGTACTATTTGTTTGTTTGTTTGTTTGTTGTTGAACGCCGCACTCAGCAATATTCCAGCTGCATGACGGAGGTCTGTAAATAATCGAGTCTGGACCAGACAATCCAGTGATTGACATCATGAGTATCGATCCTCGCAATTGGGATACGATGACATGCATCATCAAAGTCAGCGTGTCTGACTACCCGATCCCGTTACGACAAGCATAGTCGCCTCTTACGGCAAGCATGGGTTGCTGAAGACCTATTCTAACCCGGATCTTCACGGGTCCAACAACTGATATTAATTGCTGACTAGGCTGACTAGGCGGAGTTTCATATTTCTGTTATTGGCGTTGTCTCCTCTTTCAGTCTTTCTTCGCCAGACGGTTCTTCAAGTTGTTTGACACTGACAAGAGCGAGACTGTGGATGTGGCAGAAATGCTGGGTGCTATAAGACGCTTGAGGGATGGAACATCGACAGAAAAGCTCAAATTTCTCTTTGACGTTTACGATGAGAGCGGTAGGTGTGACCCACTTTGAGGGCTGTCGCATGCGGTACCTACCTCAACTTAGAGCAATAGGTATTGCTTTCTTGAGATGAGATTTACTATATCACTTTGATTGTAGGTGTAGGTGTTATCTCCCTTTGATGAGAGTGGTAGGTGTTACCTCCCTTTGATGAGAGTGGCAGGTGTTATCTCCCTTTGATGAGAGTGGTAGGTGTTACCTCCCTTTGATGAGAGTGGCAGGTGTTATCTCCCTTTGATGAGAGTGGTAGGTGTTATCTCCCTTTGATGAGAGTGGTAGGTGTTAGCTGCCTTCGATGAGAGCAATAAGCCTCCCTTTAATGAAGGAATTGCTTTCTTAGATGAGGTTGTACAGTTAAGTCACCCACCCTACAGCCCAGACTTAGCCCCCGGTGTCGTTTCCTGTTCCGGCAAATGAAATCTGGCCAACGTGGAAGACTCTTCCATGATGACGAGGGCATAAAGGCTGCCACAGAGGCGTGGTTAGAGGGCCAATCTGTGGATTTCTATAAAAGTGGTATTGAAAGCTTGAAGGACAAATGGAACAAGTGTATTCAGGTGAATGGAGATTTTATTGCAAAAATAAAAGTGCAAAAGATATTCTGCGACTTGGTCTTATATTGAAGTTGCAAGACTTATTGACACCCCCCACCCCACCCCCCACCCCCCACACACACACCTCCCCCTCGTAGGTGGAACAAACTTTTTATGAAAGTGGTATGTGTTACCTCTCTGTGACTGCAGCCATAAGTGTTGACTCGATGTACCCGACATCTGATGAAATCGTTGTAAGTGTTATCTCCCTTAGATGAGATAGCTGTTACACCACTTTGACTGGAGTGGTAGGTGTTACCTCACTTTGATTAGAGATGTAAGTGGTATCGCCCTTTGATAAGATAGCTGTGACACCACTTTGACTGGAGTGGTACCTCCCTTTGATGATAGTAATATGATTTACTTACGTTGAGTAACGGTTCCCGTGACGCGTATATATGATGCTGTTCTATAAGAGACACAGAAAAGGAAAACGTTTTTTCATAATTGTCAACAGATATTATAACATTAATCGTAGCCTTTTAAAACCATTTAAACTTAGGGTCAGATGAGCATACGGACTTTGCATTTTCATGTTTGTAAAAAAACAAAAGACCTGTTGCAAAGTGTGATGATGTCAATTTAACCATCACCCATTCCTGCAACAGATTGTAAAAAGTATTTTGTGTCTGGGTAATTTTGTGTATAAATAATAATATCTTCAATGAAGACTGGGGTAAGAACTGAATTTGTAACCACATGATCTCTACTATTTTGAAGTGTTGTAAATTTGTGCCGATAAGTGCTTTTTTTTAATTTTCAAAGATAAAACGTTTACGATGTCCATCGGCAGTTGTGTAGTGTGAGCCTTTTTTACTTTCTACTACTTTAAAAAAATCAAATTGTATATAAATATAAAACCAGGTCCTGAGTTCATAATGAGTTTGAGTTACCATGTTGATGTACGTGTCATTTGTTTTAATGCGTCTAAACTTGTTGTGCTCGGCAATGCTCCAGCCACACGGGCGGGCTTTTGAATAAGAATTGTCAATGCAAGAGAAGAACATGTTCAGATTATCCACCCAAACAGTTTCCATTTGACACAAAGTCCAAAATAGCTTTGCCAGTTATATGAATGGCCCACTGAAAATCAGTGCTGATACCAGGTGTTTGTACAAAAGGTAAATAATCGAGGCTGGACGAGACAACCCCGAGATTGATATTGCGAATAACGACACACTACGTCTGGATACGATGTCACGCCCTCAACCAAGTCACCGAGTCTGACAAACCCATCCATAAAGTCGCCTGTTCTCCTGTTCTAACGTGTGTCGTCGTCGTAGTGGTAGTGGAAGAGGTGGTGGTAGTGGCAGTGGAAGTGGTTGTAGTAGTGGCAGTGGCAGTGGTAGTCGTAGTGGTAGTACTGGCATTGGTATTGGCATTGGCATTGGCATTGGCAGTGGTCGTGGTGGTATTTGTATTGGTATTGGTAGTGAAAGTGGTCGTGGTGGTATTGGTATTGGTAGTGAAAGTGGTCGTGGTGGTATTGGTATTGGTAGTGACAGTGGTTGTGGTGGCATTGGTATTTGTAGTGACAGTGGTTGTGGTGGTATTGGTATTGACAGTGGTCGTGGTGGTATTGGTATTGGTAGTGACAGTGGTATTGGCAGTGGTGATGGTAGTGTTAGTGGCAGTGGCAGTGATATTGGTAGTGGTGATGGTAGTGGTAGTGGCAGTGGTATTGGTAGTGGTGATGGTAGTGGCAGTGGCAGTGGTATTGGTAGTGGGGATGGTAGTGGTAGTGGTAGTGGCAGCGGGGAACACTTCCATTCACATGAATATCGAATATGATAGGTCAACAAGAGGTTTCAAATCACAATAGCAAGCACATCCAAACAATCAGCGCCATAGTCACTGTTATATTTGATGTTTTTAATCTTTCATGTCATGTATCAATTCAATCCTTCCATGAGAATATTTGCCAACAAACCAAACATGTGACCAACCATTCCTTAATAAACACTCCAGCAACGATCAACCCCCTCCCCTCCCCTCCAGGTGATATCAAAATGATGTGTACACTGGTTTACGTCCCGTGGGGTAGTTAGGTGACGGTTATATTAACGTACACTGTTCTTCCTTCTAGGTGACGGTTATATTAACGTACACTGTTCTTCCTTCTAGGTGACGGTTATATTAACGTACACTGTTCTTCCTTCTAGGTGACGGTTATATTAACGTACACTGTTCTTCCTTCTAGGTGACGGTTATATCAACGTACACTGTTCTTCCCTCTAGGTGACGGTTATATCGACATGGAGTATAGACTGTTCTTCCTTCCAGGTGATGGTTATATAGACATGCTGTATACACTGTTCTTCCTTCTAGGTGATGGTTATATCGACATGGAGTATAGACTGTTCTTCCTTCGAGGTGATGGTTATATAGACATGCTGTATACACTGTTCTTCCTTCTAGGTGATGGTTATATCGACATCGAGGAGTTACGGACGGCGTTGCGGTCGTGTATGGTGGAGAGCTCGGTGAAACTGGGAGAGGAGGAACTGGACATGCTGACTCAGGCATTATTTGAGGACGCAGATGAAGACAACAGTGGAGAAATTTCGTTTGAAGAACTTGAATCTGTTATGGATAAGAATCCTGGAGTGAAGGAAAACCTGTGTCTCAGGTGAGAGGGTGTCACACGTAGGAGCTCTTGTCACGAATGATCACACATTTGTCTGTTATACTACTATTAATACATGCACATTAAACATCACACATGATGAAGATGGAGAATGGCCCATTGGTCGAAATTGAAAATCAATTCCTTCATCAGATAGACCCGAGTTCGAATCCAACATTTGCACACATCCTTAGCATTTGTTTGCCATGTAAGTAAGTGCGTGAATGACTCAGGGCATGTCAGCTTGGTGTTGAAAGAAAGACCTATATTCACAAATTCACAATTTAACCTTACCCCAACGTCTCTTCTGTGATAAAATGGTCGGGATTGCTTCACAATAAATATATAAATACATTGTTGAATGTCTGATGCATGTGAAAACATATATATATTGTCATATTGTCATATTGTCCTGGAACCCTAGCTCCACAATATGACAGGACTGTATGCATTAGATAGTGATGGAAATAAATAAGGGACACTTGGTTTTAGACACAGTAAAATGATAGCTATCATGGGTTCCCAACCTTGTCTTCCAAATGCGGGTTTGAAAGACATCTCAACATTTGATTCAGACATGTGTTGACTATGTATGCACGCTATTTCAAACGTACTGACATCAATATAATAATTCTTGAAGATCGCAGTTCTACTAGCTATTTCCTCTACAGTGTCGAACAATGGTTACTACCCCCACCAGCGAAAAAGAAAAGTTCGTGGTATGACCACTATTTCTCGAAGTCATACATCTTCAACAACCTCCGGAAGATAGCCTTCCTTGCCTTTTTGATGCTCCTCAACTGCATCCTGTTTGCTGTGGGCTGCTGGAACTATCGGACATCCAACTGGTGCATCATAGTAGCCAGAGGATGCGGCCTCTGTCTCAACTTCGACTGCACCTTCATAGTTGTTCTCATGCTGCGGAAGTGTATCACCTGGCTGCGTGCGACGCCTGTTGGTCACCTTCTTCCGCTGGACCAGAACATTTTATTCCACAAGTTGACCGGCATCTTGATAATGCTGTTTACCGTTCTTCATACTGCCATGCATATTGGAAATGCAAGTAAGTTGATAAAACAACACTACATAATTCTCTCGACATTTAGATAAAATACATAACTCAGAAAAATAGTTAATTTTATATTAACGATCCATTTGGTGTTTTGAAACAAACAAAATAGACCCATGCAATGACATTTTTTGAAAGGACTGAAAGACAGTCGATTTTCTATTTGACAGGATGATTTGGAAAGAGGTAATGCTTTGTCATGTCCTTGTGATTGATGCCCTTGTGTTTGAGTGTGTCTCTGACTTCAAAGACAGCCATTGTACTGGAGACTTAGTTCAAGCTGACAGTGTCTGTATTTATGTGTGTTGCAGTCTTGGTAGCCGAGAGTCAGTTCAACCTGACAGTGCCTGCCTTCATCTTCACCACAGAAGCGGACATTGGCTGGGTGGCCGGCTTCGCTCCTCTGTCTGGTGTTCTGCTCGTCGTCGTCTTCGTCATCATGTTCATCTGCTCCATGCCCTTCGTCAGGAGGAGTGGTTATTTTCAGGTAACGTGATAACTGGTGAACATTTTCAATGATATTTTCCAGGACAATGCTACTCAGAGGTTATCCGTCAATTTATAAGAAATGCCCATCTACCAAATTATTTAAGTCAAAGAAATACGTCAAAAGCATGTATTCGTGAACAATGTACCCTCACCACAGACTGAAGAAAGAACGAAAAGGCGTGTATTCCTGAGGACACGGGGTGTAATATTATCTAGAATATGCTATTGACGTCTTTCTTTGACATAAATAATGTGGGCATTTGTTAAAATGTGATGGATAACAAATTAACAGTAGGCACACTTTTTGGACAGAAGCTTCTTGAATGTGCTGTGATAGCAACGTTTCGGTGTAAGACCTTTGTCGAGAATGAATAATGTGAATATGGTACAGATTATTATATGTGGTAGGTAACGACTAACAGCTACAAGATCAGTGGGATCTACTTTGTCATAAATAATTCAAGGCTGAAGTTGAAACACCACAATCATTAAACAGACGGTAACCTCTCTGTTCAGGAGTTGGCAACACTTACATGATGCATCCTTTCTGTTTAGGAGTTGGCAACACTTACATGATGCATCCTTTCTGTTTAGGAGTTGGCAACACTTACATGATCCATCCTTTCTGTTTAGGCGTTGGCAACACGTACATGATCCGTCCTCTCTGTTCAGGAGTTGGCAACACTTACATGATCCATCCTCTCTGTTCAGGAGTTGGCAACACTTGCATGATCCATCCTCTCTGTTCAGGAGTTGGCAACACTTACATGATGCATCCTCTCTGTTCAGGAGTTGGCAACGCTTACATGATCCATCCTCTCTGTTCAGGAGTTGGCAACACTTACATGATGCATCCTCTCTGTTCAGGAGTGGGCAACACTTACATGATCCATCCTCTCTGTTCAGGAGTTGGCAACACTTACATGATCCATCCTCTCTGTTCAGGAGTTGGCAACACTTACATGATGCATCCTCTCTGTTCAGGAGTTGGCAACACTTGCATGATCCATCCTCTATGTTCAGGTGTTCTACTGGACCCACATGTTGTACGTGGTCTTCTGGATCTTATTAATTCTTCACGGGCGCCATTTCTGGAAGTGGTTCCTGGTTCCTGGCGTTGTATTTATAGTGGAAAAATTGTCGAGGTCTAAACTTATCGGAAGAATGACTTACGGTAACACCTTCATAACAGAAATCAACCTTCTTCCATCTCAGGTAAGATTTTAGACCTGCATGGTCCTTATTTTTAGATTAAAAGAATGTGAACATCTGATAATAAAATATAAAGGGTTTCAGATGGTTTGTCATCATTAGTGTCCAAAGAGTTATATTTAAAAATTAAGATTGTCCTATCAAAACGTTACTATATTCGTGTAAAAAAAAAATCAGGTGCTAATGCCATTTGTATGGAATACTACAAAGGACATTGTCGCGTTGTCGCCCTCCCAAAAACAAGCAAAGGGTGTCAATATTAGCCAAAGCGCAACATTGCGACAATGCGACAATGTGACATTTTGGCCATTTGTCGCATTGCCGCGCTGAGTGAGGTTTTTTTTTTATATATTTTAAGTGTTTGTTTCTTGCTGTGAAAAAAAAGTTTGGTTTATGAAAACCGACACAGACAATAACGATATATGAACTAATTTCTACAGCAACCATGAACGATTTGTTTTCATTTTGCAAAAGCAAACCACATGTCGCGTTGTCGCATTGTCGCCGTTCCAAAAAGGAGCAAAGAGAGTCAAAATTGGCCAAAGCATGACATTGCGACAATGCGACAATGCAACATGTGGTTTGCTTTTCTCAAAATGAAAACAAATCGTTCATCATTGTAGTATTCAATACATTTGACTTTATTAAAAGGTATGCAATTCTGACTCTTGGTCATGTTCCCATGTTACAGGTGACCCATCTTGTTATAACAAAACCTGCCAGTATGAAGTTCCGACCCGGGGACTACCTCTTCCTACAGATCCCAGACATCGCTAAATATGAGTGGCATCCCTTCACCATCAGCAGCGCACCCGAACTAGACGGTAGGTCTCCTTATGAAGTAGTGCCCCCGAACTAGACGGTAGGTCTCCTTATGAAGTAGTGCCCACGAACTGGATGGTAGGTCTCCCCATGAAGTAAAGGCCCGAACTAAAATGTAGGTCTCTCCATGAAGTAGTGCCCCCGAATTTGACGGTAGGTCTCCTTATGAAGAAGTGCCCACAAACTAGAGGGTAGGTCACCCCATGAAGTGGTGCCCCCGACCTTGGCGGTAGGTCTCCTCATGAAGTATTGGCCCGAACTAGACGGTAGGTCACCCCATGGAGTAGTGCCCCCGAATTTGACGGTAGATCTCCTTATGAAGAAGTGCCCCTAAAACTAGACGGTAGGGCACCTCATGAAGTAGTGGTCCCGAACTAGATGCTAGGTCACTCCTTGAAGTAGTGCCCCCAAACAAGATGGTAGGTCTCACCAGGAAGTAGTGTCACCGAACTTGGCGGTAGGTCTCCACAGGAAGCAGCGCACCCGAACTTGGCGGTAGGTCTCCCCATGAAGCAGTGTCCCCGAACCTGAAGGTAGGTCTCTCCATGAAGCAGCGCCCTCGAATTTGAAATTGGGTCCTTCTATACATGAAGCAGTGTCTCCAGTGAGGAACGTGGGTTGGAGTACAACACAAATGTTAATTCTCTCCCTGTGTTTCGTCATATCGAGTTATTGGCTCGCTGTTAACAGTATGACAGCTGCATTGCTGGCCTTAAGGTAGCCTAAACTGGGATGTGTTTTCACAGTTACAGTCAACAACCTGATACTGCTTCGAGAAACTGGTCCCATAAACGATGCACGACATTTGGTGCCATAACCGTCTTGCAATGATGAAACACATCAAATGTTTATATTAGTTCTCGCGGTCACAAGGTGGTCCCCGGTGAAAACCCGGGTGAGAATTGGTCTTCAGCAACCCATGTCGTAAGTGGCGATCGGGTGGACAGGGTCGATTACATACAGACCGCCGTCCTACAGGTTGAATATTGCAGAGATTGGCGTTGAACAACAAACAAACACAAGGTAGAAGGTGCATATTACGTTTGCCCTGCGCTATATTCCCCCCGTCAAGATACTCCTGTGTTATTTTACACCTACGTTTTCAATACAGACAGGTTATGGGTACACGTGCGATCGGCCGGACATTGGACCAACAGGCTGTACGAGTACTTCAGTTCCTTTGAGGAAGAAAGAGACGCAGAAATAGAGGAGTCCAAAGGACACGTTAACGCTGGTAGGGGTTCTGTTGTTCTTTGTCGCTTGAAATACACATGTGAGTGACTGAGTATGGTTTTACGCCGCTTTTAGCAATATTCCAGCAATATCACGGCGGGGACACCAGAAATGGCTTCACACATTGTACCAATTTAGGGAATCGAACCCGGATCCTCGGCGTGACGAGCGAACGCTTTAACCACTTGGCTACCCGACCATCCAGATACACATGTACAGCAACAATCCACCTATTTCACAATTACATATTCGAGTCGGAGCTACACAGTCCATTGACTGATATCCAGGGTCAACCGAGTCTGACAGACCCTATACACTCAGTTGTTTCGCAGAAGTCACCAACTGCTGCTCTGTGTATTCTCAAGAGAACTCTGTTCAATCCAGATATAGGAAGAACAGTAATACCAACTTTTGATCAACGTTAGACAATCTCATTAAATTCAGATTTTTTTTCCTGATACGATAGCTCTTTGCATGAAGATACCCCCAAAATAGAAGGCTGCGCACGGTGACCCCTGCGTGAATGTTCACCGCCCAATCTAAACTAAAGATGGTGGGCTCTTGAGCCTGCTCCCATACAATTCGGCTTTGTTCCTTACCTTTGGAAAATTCGATTTGATGAAAAGGAAACTGACACAGAATACATATATCCGGTCTCTTTCTGGTGTCGATTATTGGAAAGTGTATCTGTTGCGAGGGTTATGAGATCTTCGGAGCAGAGGAGGGGAATGAGTTTTAACGCCACTTTGAACAGTATTCATGTTATATTGCGGCTTAATATGGAAGGACAGTGATGCAGGTCTTAGATGTTTTTACCTTTTTGGTGAAACGAACACGACTCTAGTGCTGGCACACCTAATAACAGAATGAACAGGGATTTAAACCCACAATCAAAGGCTTATGGCTTGTCCAAGGCATGTAACTCTGCACAGCAAATTGTAGCGCCTTATACAACTGGGCCAACCGTGGCACCTGTCACACAGAGAGGTATCGTATCGGCAAAAAGATCTGATTGTAATGTGATCGGACGTCATTGTTCCTGCTAATAACAAACTAGTTTACTGTATGAGATGGTGCAATGTTTGCAGGCTTCCGCGATCCAGTTCATCTATTGAGCTATAAAAAGGAAGGAAGAGCTGAAACTAATGCTTCAGACTCTGGCAAGGTTGACATCCCCAAGCACTGCTTCAAGGTAAGTTGGGGTTGTTATTGCCAATGTTTTGGAAAATTGTGATTCCAAATCAGTTCAAGCACATTAACTTCAATGTGTGATGAAGGGTACACCAGGACCATGTCTAACGCAGTTGCTGATGTCATTTCGTTCTCTGTTCCAGTCGAGACGGGCGACCTATTTACACGTCGGGAAGAAGCAGAAGAAGGTACATGTGCGGGTAAGTGGTTTCCTAAAGGTCAGATCACAGAGAGTGATTCCATACCTATCACAGTTACCCAAGATACTCCGGTCAGATCACGGAGAGTGTTTCCGTACCTATCACAGTTACCCAAGATACTCCGGTCAGATCACGGAGAGTGTTTCCATACCTATAACAGTTACCCAAGATACTCCGGTCAGATCACGGACAGTGTTTCCATACCTATCACAGTTACCCAAGATACTCCGGTCAGATCACGGAATGTTTCCGTACCTATCACAGTTACCCAAGATACTCCGGTCAGATCACGGAGAGTGTTTCAATACCTATAACAGTTACCCAAGATACTCCGGTCAGATCACGGACAGTGTTTCCATACCTATCACAGTTACCCAAGATACTCCGGTCAGATCACGGAGAGTGTTTCCATATCTATAACAGTTACCCAAGATACTCCGGTCAGATCACGGACAGTGTTTCCATACCTATAACAGTTACCCAAGATACTCCGGTCAGATCACGGACAGTGTTTCCATACCTATCACAGTTACCCAAGATACTCCGGTCAGATCACGGAATGTTTCCGTACCTATCACAGTTACCCAAGATACTCCGGTCAGATCACGGAATGTTTCCGTACCTATCACAGTTACCCAAGATACTCCGGTCAGATCACGGAGAGTGTTTCCGTACCTATCACAGATACCCAAGATAATCCAGTCAGATCACGGAGAGTGTTTCCGTACCTATCACAGTTACCCAGGATAATCCGGTCAGATCACGGAGAGTGTTTTCATACCTATAACAGTTACCCAAGATACTCCTGTTAGATCACGGAGAGTGTTTCCATACCTATCACAGATACCCAATATAAGACAATCATATCACGGAAAGTGTTGTAGTGACGGGGGCACAGGTGGCCAGTCGTCTAAGGCGCCGCGATTTGCTGGGCAGAGTTGCGTCCCTTGGGCACGCCAACAACCTATGATTGTGGGTTCGAATCCCGGTTCGCCAAGATTATGTTTATGTCAGCGCCATACCCGTGCTCGAGGGTTTCACCGAAGTAGTAAACGTCTGAGACCTCAAAAACTAGCTTTCCTCACACATTAAGCTGGCACTCGGTATAACTGCATTTATGTTAAAAGCGGCGTTTAAACCCAATCCAACTTTAATGTCAAAGAGACCCCAGGTGAAACAGTCTGACGAGTTTGAATGCCATTTGTTCTCTTTGAACACACGATGCCATTTAGAGAGTGGTTAAATGCAACAAATGTTATATTTGAGATAACTCCGCCTCAGTAAAGTGATTAGATGCCTCACTCTGGCAGTGTGATCTTGAGTAACGGACGGGAATCTGTACTTTACAAAGAATGTGTCATCCAAAATACAGAAAACTACGTTTATAACGAAAACGCTCATAACGAACTGACAGATAAAACGAACTCATTTTTTTTGGTCCCGACCATTTGCTGTACATATACTATATATGCTTATAACGAACTACGGTTATAACGAGCTAAAATTAGTGGCCCCTTTGAGTTCGTTAGAACCGTAGTTTCTTGTATGACATTTGTTACAAATGCTTCTCTTGCAGTGTTTCATCGACGGACCCTACGGAACCTCGTCTAGGGCAATATTTGAAACCGAGCACGCTGTTCTTATTGGCTCCGGTATCGGCGTGACTCCCTACGCCTCCATCCTACAGAGCATCATGTACAGGTTCAAGGCCTACAAGAGATGCTGCCCCAGCTGTACCCACTCCTGGTATGATGAAGTACCGCCACACGTCATGAACCTAAAAAAGGTCAGAGATTGGGAATGGACAGATTTAGATCATTATTATTTTTATTATTACTATGATGATGATGATATTTAACGAGACACATGGAATATCCATTTTATTAAATCCGTTTTATGTAGTTGTCTTCCAAAAATTGAAATTGTTTTTTATACATATGTAAAGCATTGAAACATAAATTCTCCCCACCTCAATTGCAGGGAAATTTTACCACCCCGTCCCATTTTAAATGAAACATTTGAAAAAAGCTATTAAAGTTACGAACCGATACCAACTGTTATGATTTTACCACTTCAATGTAAAACTGGGGGCACGGCTTGCACAGTCGTCCAGTCGATTCGCTGTGCAGAGTTGCGTCCCCCTGGCACGCCAGAAGCCTATGACTGTGGGTTCGAATCCCGGTTCACCCAGATTAGGTTTCTAGGTTTGTCAGCACCATACCCGTGCTCGTGGGTCTCACCGAAATGGTAAACGTCTGAGACCTGCATCAATTCGGGTTTTCCTCCGACATTAAGCTGGCACGCCGTTACATAACTGGAATACTGTTAAAAGCGCCGTTAAACCCAACTCACTCACTCACTCACTCACTCACTCACTCACTCATTCACTCACTCACTCACTCAATGTGGAACTAAAGTAAACCGAAATATCTTCTGATTTCTAGCAGAAGAAACTTACTGATTAAGCGGAGATAAATAAGGGAGGTAACTTTTTACAGAAAATATTCCTGTCAAAGTGTTTTGTTCACTGCAGTGAAATATCACATGTTATATTCACTACTATGAAAATATCATTTTCCCAACTTTAGAAACTCAGTCTTTAACACTGAAGCATATGGCGAATATATTTCTTCCATTGGTGTCGTTACAAGGTCGACTTCATCTGGATCAACCGTGACCAGAAGTCCTTCGAGTGGTTCGTCAGCCTTCTCACTCAGTTAGAAATGGAACAGACTATGGAAGGCGGGCTGGGCAACATGATCGAGATGCACATGTATATGACTGCAGCACTTAACAAGACGGACCTGAAAGGAATCGGCTTACAGATGGCCCTTGACCTCATCCATAAGAAACAAGACAAAGACCTGTTGACGGGGCTGAAAACACGGACACAGCCAGGGAGACCTGACTTCAGAAAGGTAGTGAGACGTGAAATTAAATATTTATACATCGATGGAGACAAACTAAAGTGTAATAACTTCATATGCAGTATGTTTTCTGAAAGACATGTTTGAAATTAACATACTTAGACGTTTAGGGGGGGTGCTTCTGCCGCTGTACCCTAGCCATAACAACAAACAAACGAGACAAATATAGATACTTAAATTTGTGCTTGTTTGTCTTCTTCTGTATTAAATGGTGCTCATTATATATTTAAACATGGACGAGAGATAGAAATTGATAGCTTCTCGACAGACCCAGTGCACGTATGTTATGTGGCATTCACCCTTCACTCTAGCAGGATATACAATGTACAATGTACTCATCAACTTTTAAGCTCCTGACATTCAATGACTTGAGAGTTCCTTTAACTCCCGTGGGTCTCTTGAAGACTGACGTCATGGATCGTGAGGCGACTAACGGGATCGGGTGGTCAGACTCGCTGACTTGTTGATGCATGTCATCGTATTCCAATAGCGTAGACCGATGCTCATGATGTCGATCACTGGATTGGATTATTTACAGACCGCCGGCATAAAGCTGGAATATTGCTGCGTGTGACGTTAAAAAACAAACAAACAAGCTTCATGTTAGTCTATTGATGACGTTTATTCTTTCTTATTCGTTGTCACATAGTCAAATTGGTAGTTGTCTCCTTACGTATGCCATTTATAATCTGTGGCATTGTTATTTTTCAGCTGTTCAGAACGATTGCTGCGGAGAAGAAGGGACACGTTAACGTCTTCTTCTGTGGAAACCCCACCCTGGCTAAAACTATCAAACAACAGTGTGAATCTTTTGGGTTTGGCTTTTCAAAGGAGAATTTCTAAATGGACATTCCAAAGCAGCTATAGGAGAAACGACATGACATCACGTGATATCTTTTCAGTATAAACCGAGGGTCAAAATAAGTATTTAGTTTAATTTTTGTGATTGTTTTAGATTTGAAAAGTGAAATAACTGTTCAATTTGATTACGAATATTTAACCATTACTTATTCCTGCAACAGTAATTTTAAAAGTAATCTGTGGCTGGATAATTTTGTGTAAAAATATTTCTGTTCAGTTACGACTTGGATATGAAATGAATCTGCATCAACATGACTCCTACCATGTTCGAAATGTTTTAATTTTGTGCCGAAAAATGAAGATTTATTGATTTTTAAGATAACATATCTAAGATACCAATCAGCATAATTCTGAAAAAAACCAGTTTCATCTTTAAAAGTTTCTAATATAAAAATATTTAAAAATTAGAATCTTGTGAAAGTGTTCTTTAAGTGTTGACTAAGTGCCAGATCAGTTCATGTCTTCGACAAAATATCCCTTACTTGATATTTTCAACTGGGTTGCTGAAGAGCTACTCTTACTTGTGTTATTAATAACTTGTTCCCATCAGACTACCACACGCTATCAACTTGAATCACTTGTTGTCAGCACTGTAACAACGACTGTAACTTTTTTTTATTCTCTGCAATTTGACCTACACTGCCTGGCAAAGGAAAGTAAACCCTTGAAAATTGGATATAACCAGCAATAAATAAACTTTATCAAAAGGTTACTTGGCTGAAAACCGTCGCCGAAACTTTAAACGTAAGGTCCAATATTGCCTATGATATCTGTATCATATATACTCACCGCCAAAAGAAACGCGAACCACAGAAACATATAGAGAAGTATGTACGTTAATAAGAGATGTTTCCAATGGGTATCATTTAATGAAAAAACTAACAATCAGTCAAGTGTTACCGAAGAGTGTCTCTATTTATACCACAATATGCTGCACGTGATTTCCAAACTTTACACGCAAATGGTGCATCTTGAGTTATGGATCTATGACGTCACATGTTATCTGATCATGAGCGTCGGTTAACACAACATACTAGTATGTTCGTTTGTGCATCGAATGAATCTAATGTCTCTTGAATATAAGTAAGTCTTCATATATTAACCAACATGTATGGTATTCGCGTTTCTTTTGTCGATGAGCATATATTACCATCGAATAGTCATTTCTTGTTTGTTTCATTTTAACCACTATCAGACATTTTGCCTGGCAGTTTATATCACCATGTCCTGCCTAAATGTTGATCACTTGCGTGAGAAAGCTATAGACATCAGTTCCGAAACGTCGCGTTGAAAAAAAAAGTGCTATCACCCCAATCAATAACAAGTAATTGAATATTTTGCCGGCCGAGAGTGTCTTGCGTATATAAAATGATTAGATCCCCAAAATACTATATTCGCGAAGTAAGGGAGTTAACTGACAATAAAATTAACTTGCCAACTACACTCGAATGTCCAGGCTCGATCGTTGCGCCACCAGTGGTTATACCGAGATATGTCCCTCCTATTGACCAATCAGATTTCATCACTCATATTACTTGCATTTGCTTCAAACAAAATTGCGGCAACCAGTCAAGACGATCTGATCGATAATGAAGATCTATATTGTAATAAAACGGGTCTTACCCCGCGAAGTGCATCAGATCACTTGAGCGCCTTGAATAAATACATGAAAATATTTGCAAAATATCTTTCGACGCCCAGTTGACGGTACAAATGCTTTTCAAATACTGCAGTCGACCAAAATGTGCACGTTGAAATCCATGTTGTTTACGAACCGGATTTCTAGTTCGTTTCGCGATTTTGATAGGACTGTGCATGAACTCCGGACGTCTTTCCTAGTTCGGCAAGGGTGGAAACTGGACTTTTATAAAGAGAGTTTTTATCAACGAGTGTTGATATATTTGATATCAAAAGACACGAGGGTGAGATTTTATTTATCATCCAACATCATTCTTCCAACTTTTGCAATTTGTAGGCAGTAATTAGCAGTGTCTTCAGTGTAAAAAGTACTGCTAACAGCTTCAGTAGCAGAGCCATTAGTGATGTCATTTGATTGTGACGTCATGGTAACCAGTGACGTCACAATGGTCTGCAAAGCATTGTGATGTAATTTCATTGCAGCGATATCTAATATCTAATCCAAGCGATATCGCCTGTGGGAGCCAGTTTTGGATGATAAAGTCAGTTTAACTCCCTTGCCTCGGGAAGATGAAAAATATAGTCGATTGGAAAATGACGCGTCAGCTGTGTCTTGCGTCCAGCTGCCCTGGTGTGATGCTCTGTGAACACTTGCCTGACAGGCGGTGGGATAGCGCTGTGGATAAAGCGTTGGCTCGTCAGGCCAAAAGCCCGGTTCAATTCCCAGGTGGGTACAATGTTTGAGGCCCATGTTGCTGGAATATTGCCGAACGCGGCGTAAAACCATAATCACTCACTTGCCATGGCTAACCCACATGTTTCTGATTGTGTGCAGCATGTGTTGTCTTACTGCAAATGTTACTTATTCAAATGTTTTACACATTTTCTGTTTTTCTTCTAACCAACAACAACCGAAGCACAATCATTTTGTATCACGTTGTTAATAAAGTTAATGAAAGTAACACTAGTTTTTGTTTGTTTTTCGTTAATCTGGTATTCTTGAAGGAGAGAGCGGGTGACGGGTATTATACGCCGATACGGCACCTGTATCACCTTAAACCGAATATGAGTGAGTGAGTGAGTATGGTTTTACGCCGCTTGTAGCAATATTCCAGCAATATCACGGCGGGGGACACCAGAAATTGGCTTCATACATTGTACCCATGTGGGAATCGAACCGGTCACCGGCGTGACGAGCGAACGCTTAAACCACAAGGCTACCCCACCGCCCCGTAACCGAATACGGGGCAGTGGAGTAACGTAGTGGTTAAAGGTTCTCTAGTCACGCCGAAAACTAGGCTTTGATTACCTTCACGGGTCGATGTTTGAAGCTAGTTTGCGGGTGTGAGCATTGCTAAACGCAGAGCTAAACAAGACTTCCTAAGACCGCCTCCGTGGTGTAGTGGTAGAGGGTCCGCCTGGAAAGCGGAAGGTCCGGGGTTCGATCCCCGGCCGCGTCATACCAAAAGACGTTAAAAGATGGTACCCTGTCTGGCGCTCGGCATTAAGGTGTTAAAACAAGGACTGGTCGGCTCGGAGTCAGTATACTGTGTCTGAGTTGTGTATTCATGTGGAACTGCGGCATGGTATCTCAGTGAGATAGCACTTTAAATCGGCATCAGTCCGGACTAGTACAAGCAGCCACACACACACACACACACACACACACACACGCACGTGCATGCACCTCGCTATATATAATCTTGGACACGACGTTAAACCCAATTTCACCTCACCTCACAAGACTTCCTAACCCACAGTACCCGCATCTTGACAAAACACAGGTGGTCGATAACAGGTACACCAATCAACGCTGGATGTATGACTTCTTTGAGAGGCATTCAGAAGTTCTAGTACTAAGTAAGGATAAGCTGTATAGATGAACAACTCCTTTATTACAATTCGGAGCGACGTTTCGGTGTAGGTTCTAACACCGTTATCAAGTGATGTACAGAGTATGGTTGACAAGCTAATGTACAGGTATCAGGCAGTGTTTATACAGTTGAGTTGATCAACATCAAAAGACTCCAATGAACCGTGACCATGGCTACAACATACCCCCTATACACCATCAACTCATCAAAGGCCCCAATCAGTCATAACCCTTTGTTTATAATACTCTTTTCATCTGTTAGGAAGTTAACCTTATATCGCCCCTTCGGGTACATAACAGGCAAGGCGACTATGCTTGTCTTAAAGGGCGGCTAACGTAGTTGATGCATGTCATCGATCCCAATTGCGTGGATTGATGCTCATGATGTCAATAACCGGATTGTCTGGTCCAGACTCGATTTTTTCTAGACAGCCGTCATATAGCTGGAATATTACTTAGTGCGGCGTTAAACAAACAAACAAACAAACAAACAAACAAACAAACAAACAAACATAACAGGTGCAACTACATCCCAATCTACTCAACCGTATAAACACGACCTCATACCTGTATATATGCAGTCTTGTGTATCTCCCAACTTAGTCTACACGTAAAAGGGGGCGGTCGGGTAGCCTAGTGGCTAAAGCGTTCGCTCGCCGAAGACCTGGGTTCGATTCCCGACATGGGTACAATGTGTGAAGCCCATTTCTGGTGTCCCCCGCCGTATTGCTGGAATTTTGCTAAGAGCGGCGTAAAACCATACTCACTCACTCACCCACTACACGTAAAAGACCTGCAGAACATACTGACATATTTATCCACTGAATACCTGCGGTTTTATTTTGATGAAATTTGTAAGGCTAGTCATGGAAGGGCGGCTTCTCCTATTTCAAAACTGTTCGTGAAACATTTTAAAAGCGGATGAAGAATGTAATGTGTACTTAATTTTCAAAGCGGCGCACACTGAGCAATGGAACACCAGCACGTCACGCTTTGTAACATTGAGATTCGTTAAAGGCGACCTACTATTTGATATCTTAGGTTTTTCGAAAACATTCATATGAAAAAATTAACGCAATTGCAGTTACAGCGCAATGTTCACAATTCACTGGGAGTACAAGTGTGCGGAGAGTAATTGGATGGGTCTCAGCAGTATTCCCGATAATCACTGTCCAGACAAACCAATGTCGTGATCAGCAAAGATTATACATTCAAAACCAAGTCAAATCACCCCCAGAATATGACCCCCCGATCCCCTTTGTCGGTTTTTCCCCCATGCGTGGAAGGCTGAACTGAGTGAGTGAGTGAGTGAGTTTGGTTTTACGCCGCTTTTAGCAATATCACGGCGGGGGACACCATAAATGGGCTTCACACATTGTACCCATGTCGGGAATCGAACCCGGGTCTTCGGCGTGACGAGCTAACGCTTTAACCACTAGGCTACCCGACCGCCCCTGAACTGAGCCTCAGCTGTACATGATCAGTGTGTTACCTACGGTTTTTGTTTGTTTGTTTGTTGTTTAACGTCTCACTCAGCAATATCCCAGCTATATGTTGCAGGTCTGTAAATAATCGAATCTGGACCAGACAATCCAGTGATTGATATCATGAGCATCGATCTACGCAAATGGGATACGATGACATGCATCAACCAAGTCAGCGAGCCTGAACAGCAGTTCCCGTGGGTCGCCTCCTACGACAAGCACAGTCGCCCTTTACGGCAAGCTGGGTTACTTTAAACCTATTATCAACCCGGATCTTACCCACGGAGTGAAGAGGCGTACAGGGTTGACCTCATCTTGTTCGTTAAGATTGGATCACAGTGACCTCGCTAAGTTTCACTCACAAACAATAAAGATATTTTTACAAGCTTAACACTTTTTTTTTATTAAACCAACCAACGATCACCACAAGCATCAAATTCGCTTTGCATTCTATATTAGTTCCACTGAGGTCTACGACAGACATAAAATAATCGAGGTATATCCATTTACCCGGTACGACCACAGACAGATCGTGGTCCCCATGAGAGTGCCGAATTGAAGTCATTTAAACTTATATGAAAATGAATAAGAGAACACTTAGTTTTAGTAACAGTAAAATGATATGTTATCATGGCTTCCCAGCCTTGGCTACAAAATACGCGTTGGCAATATCCACACAAACACAACTCAACATTTGCTTCTGATTCTGATGTGTTGAATTCGTATGCGCGCTATTTTCAAATGTAGGATAGCTTATTTCTCTATAGGGGGCACGGGTGGCCCAGTCGTCTAAGGCTACGCAATTCGCTGTGCAAAGTTGCGTCCCTTGGGCACGCCAGAAACCTATGATTGTTGGATCGAATCCCGGTTCGCCCCGATTATGTTTCTAGGTTTGTCAGCACCATACCCACGCTCGTGATTTTCACCAAAGTGGTAAACGTCTGAGACCTGCATCACTTCGGGCTTTCCTCCTACATTAAGCTGACACGCCGTGATATAATACTGTTAAAAGCGGCGTCACACCTAACTCACTCACTCCCCCAACTCACTCCTCCAATTCACTCACCCACCCACTCACCCACCCACACACTCACTCACCCACCCACCCACCCACCCACTCACTCACTCACTCACTCACACTCACACTCACACTCACTCACTCACTCACTCACTCACTCACTCACTCACTCACTCACTATTTCTCTATATTTTTCATGGCTCCCTTATTCGCCTCCATCAGTGTATTTGGACAGGCATCTAAACTTGCGTTAGATGCTCCGGGCGTACCATCAGTGTCTGTTTTGAGACATATGCTTTGTGGCAGTGTTTGTTCACGAATAAACGTACACGACTGTGTGTCAGATCACTCAAAGTGGACAGTTACGATACATACATATACCTGAAAGGATGATTGACCTCTGATTTATGGCCCGAAACATCCCAAATATGAACGCTACTATTCGCTTTTGCTCTGTAGCGCAAAACGCTGTGTGTAGATCACCCTTGTTTTGATGACCTTGGCCTTTGTTGGAAGCTGCCAGTCACACAATAGGCAATCAGGCTCGAGTCTGTTGATTTCATTTCTTCACTATTCGATCGTACAGTTAACATGGACTTTTCCAGAAGTGGATTGACAGGATATCAATTCAAGGAAACTGGTGAACAGAACTTCCGAAATTTAAAGAGCAGCACTGATTGAGTTTTTAGGTTTTCTTACAGTTGCCCCGCGTACTAAAAACTATGCACTTAAATTAACATTTGTTGAAAGCATTCGTAAATAAAGATCTTGAAAAGTGCAGCGGATGTTTTTTTCGGAAATAAAGTGCTACTGTACTGCCTGAACAAACAATAGCAGGAACATTTTATTACTGCATAGAAATTTCGACAATGAGATTTTTTTTATTTATGTACTTTAAATACACATTCAACTTCATGATCTTTCGCTTGTCAGACACCATGGAAAGTTCACTCTTTTCGTAACAATGGATGGTATCGTGCACGAGTGTAGTGCATGCATTCTCAGTGTATCAGGTTGTGCATCAGTTTATATCCGGGTATTTCAGAGTTGCTGACGGACGTTCAGGCTCATAGGCAAACTCAAATTACATCGCTGTTGACCTTGAAGATGACACAGCACCTCTTCACTCTGCAGCTGGGAACTCTCCACAAAGCTATATGGAGTTTAACCATGGCCAGACAATCTACACATACAGGAGGTCAGACAATCTACACATACAGGAGGCCAGACAATCCACACATACAGGAGGCCAGACAATCTACACATACATGAGGCCAGACAATCCACACATACAGGAGGCCAGACAATCCACACATACATGAGGCCAGACAACCTACACATACAGGAGGCCAGACATTCTACACATACAGGAGGCCAGACATTCTACACATACAGGAGGCCAGACATTCTACACATACAGGAGGCCAGACAATCCACACATACAGGAGGCCAGACAATCCAAACATACAGAAGGCCAGACAATCCACACATACAGGAGGCCAGACAACCTACACATACAGGAGGACAGACAATCTACACATTCAGGAGGCCAGACTATCTACACATATAGGGGTCCAGACAACCTACACATACAGGAGGCCAGACAATCTACCCATAAAGGAGGCCAGACATTCTACACATACAGGAGGCCAGACTATCTACACATACAGGAGGCCAGACAATCTACACATAAAGGAGGCCAGACATTCTACACATACAGGAGGCCAGACATTCTACACATACAGGAGGCCAGACAATCTACACATAGAGGAGGCCAGACAACCTACACATACAGGAGGCCAGGCATTCTACACATACATGAGGCCAGACAATCTACACATACAGGATGCCAGACAATCCACACATACATGAGGCCAGACTATCTACACATATAGGGGTCCAGACAATCCACACATACAGGAGGCCAGACAATCCACACATACAGGAGGCCAGACAATCCAAACATACAGAAGGCCAGACAATCCACACATACAGGAGGCCAGACAACCTACACATACAGGAGGCCAGACATTCTACAAATACATGAGGCCAGACAATCTACACATACAGGAGGCCAGACATTCTACAAATACATGAGGCCAGACAACCTACACATACAGGAGGCCAGACATTCTACACATACAGGAGGCCAGACATTCTACACATACAGGAGGCCAGACATTCTACAAATACATGAGGCCAGACAAACTACACATACAGGAGGCCAGACTATCTACAAATACATGAGGCCAAACAATCTACACATACAGGAGGCCAGACAACCTACACATATAGGAGGCCAGACAATCTACACATACAGGAGGCCAGACATTCTACACATACAGGAGGCCAGACAACCTACACATACAGGAGGCCAGACATTCTACACATACAGGAGGCCAGACATTCTACACATACAGGAGGCCAGACAACCTACACATACAGGAGGCCAGACATTCTACACATACAGGAGGCCAGACATTCTACACATACAGGAGGCCAGACAATCTACACATACAGGAGGCCAGACAATCTACACATACAGGAGGCCAGACAACCTACGCATACAGGAGACAAGACTATCTACACATACAGGAGGCCAGGCATTCTACACATACATGAGGCCAGACAATCTACACATACAGGATGCCAGACAATCCACACATACATGAGGCCAGACTATCTACACATATAGGGGTCCAGACAATCCACACATACAGGAGGCCAGACAATCCACACATACAGGAGGCCAGACAATCCAAACATACAGAAGGCCAGACAATCCACACATACAGGAGGCCAGACAACCTACACATACAGGAGGCCAGACTTTCTACAAATACATGAGGCCAGACAATCTACACATACAGGAGGCCAGACATTCTACAAATACATGAGGCCAGACAACCTACACATACAGGAGGCCAGACATTCTACACATACAGGAGGCCAGACATTCTACACATACAGGAGGCCAGACAACCTACACATACAGGAGGCCAGACATTCTACACATACAGGAGGCCAGACAATCTACACATATAGGGGTCCAGACAACCTACACATACATGAGGCCAGACAATCTACACATACAGGAGGACAGACAATCTACACATACAGGAGGCAAGACAATCTACACATACAGGAGGCCAGACAATCTACACATACAGGAGGCCAGACAATCTACACATACAGGAGGCCAGACAACCTACACATACAGGAGGCCAGACATTCTACACATACAGGAGGCCAGACAATCTACACATACAGGAGGCCAGACATTCTACACATACAGGAGGCCAGACTATCTACACATACAGGAGGCCAGACAACCTACACATACAGGAGGCCAGACATTCCACACATACATAAGGCCAGACAATCTACACATACAGGAGGCCAGATATTCTACACATACAGGAGGCCAGACAATCTACACATATAGGGGTCCAGACAACCTACACATACAGGAGGCCAGACAATCTACACATACAGGAGGACAGACAATCTACACATACAGGAGGCAAGACAATCTACACATACAGGAGGCCAGACAATCTACACATACAGGAGGCCAGACAATCTACACATACAGGAGGCCAGACAACCTACACATATAGGGGTCCAGATAATCTACACATAAAGGAGGCCAGACTATCTACACATACAGGAGGCCAGACAACCTACACACATAGGGGTCCAGATAATCTACACATAAAGGAGGCCAGACTATCTACACATAAAGGAGGCCAGACAATCTACACATACATGAGGCCAGCAACCTACACATACATGAGGCCAGACAACCTACACATACAGGGGCCCAGACAACCTACACATACATTAGCCGACATCACAGTAACAACGCCACAGTATCATCCACACAGTTGCAACATCACAATAGCAACGCCACAGTATCACCCACACAGTAGCAACATCACAATTAGCAACGCCACAGTAACATCCACACAGTTGTAACATTACAATATCAACGCCACAGTATCAACCACACAGTAGCAACATCACAATAGCAACGCCACAGTA
This sequence comes from Haliotis cracherodii, assembly GCF_022045235.1. NCBI lineage: Eukaryota > Metazoa > Mollusca > Gastropoda > Lepetellida > Haliotidae > Haliotis > Haliotis cracherodii. The sequence goes on along the minus strand of NW_027266269.1, from coordinate 27,392,784 downwards.
TCACCCACACAGAACCAACATCACAATAACAACGCCACAATATCACCCACACAGAACCAACATCACAATAACAACGCCACAGTATCACCCACACAGTAGCAACATCACAATAGGAACGCCACACTATCATCCACACAGTTGCAACATCACAATAGCAACGCCACAGTATCATCCACGCAGAAGCAACATCAGAATAGCAACGCCACAGTATCACCCACGCAGTAGCAACATCACAATAGGAACGCCACACTATCATCCACACAGTTGCAACATCACAATAGCAACGCCACAGTATCATCCACACAGTAGCAACATCACAATAGGAACGCCACACTATCATCCACACAGTTGCAACATCACAATAGCAACGCCACACTATCATCCACACAGTTGCAACATCACAATAGCAACGCCACAGTATCATCCACGCAGAAGCAACATCAGAATAGCAACGCCACAGTATCATCCACACAGTAGCAACATCACAATAGCAACGCCACACTATCACCCACACAGTAGCAACATCACAATAACAACGCCACAGTATCATCCACACAGAAGCAACATCACAGTAGCAACGCCACAGTATCACCCACGCAGTAGCAACATCATAATAGCAACGCCTCAGTATCATCCACACAGTTGCAACATCACAATAACAACGCCACAGTATCATCCACACAGTAGCAACGCCACAGTATCACCCACACAGTAGCAACATCACAATAGCAACGCCACAGTATCACCTACACAGGAGCGACATCACAATAGCAACGCCACAGTATCACCAACACAGTAGCAACATCACAATAGCAGAGCCACAGTATCATCCACACAGAAGCAACATCACAATAGCAACGCCACAGTATCATCCACACAGTAGAAACATCACAATAGCAACGACACAGTATCACCAACACAGTAGCAACATCACAATAGCAACGCCACAGTATCACACACACAGTAGCAACATCACAATAGCAACGACACAGTATCACCAACACAGTAGCAACATCACAATAGCAACGCCACAGTATCATCCACACAGTAGCAACATCACAATAACAACGCCACAGTATCATCCACACAGAAGAGACATCACAATAGCAACGCCACAGTATCACCCACACAGAAGCATCATCTCAATAGCAACGCCACAATATCATCCACACAGAAGCATCATCTCAATAGCAACGCCACAATAACAACTCCATATCATAGCGGGTCTATCGAATATCGGGGTAGATATATTTTGGGATGAATGACAACCTTGAATAACAATGATTATTCAGTAACTGCTCCCGACAGGTCACAGATGACTGGCGCACACTTGTGTGAGACGGGTGTGTGGATACTTCAACAGTATATAAGGGGTTTGGGGGAAACCTCTGTCACATGTGCCGCTAAAATCTCTCGAGATGGACAAGACTTTGGGTGCGTCGGGCAAGAATTGGGAAGTTGTTTCTGAAGCCAATGCTCAGTCACAGCAACTCACTGAGATGTCCGAAGACGTCCCTGTCAAAACTGAGCTGTCCACAGACGTCCCTGTCAACACTGAGATGCAGGAAGGTGCTCCACATGGAAGGAAGAAGGAGACGGAGATAGAGAAGGAGAAAAGTGCGAATGGGAAGGAGCGCCAAGCTATGTTTCAGCACTTAAGGTATGAATCTTGATTAAAGCGACAATACAATTTGTGAGGTGAGGTAAAATGTGGTTGCACTTTTATAGCGAGGTGCATGCAAGTCTGTATGTGTGTGTGTGTGCGTGCGTGCGTGCGTGCGTGCGTGCGTGTGTGTGTGTTTGTGTGTGTGTGTGTGTGCATGTGTGCGTGCGTGCGTGCGTGCGTGTGTGCTTGTGTGTGTGTGTGTGTGTGTGTGTGTGTGTGTGTGTGTGTGTGTGTGTGTGTGTGTGTGTGTGTGCGTGCGTGTGTGTGTGTGTGTGTGGACTGGTGCAGCGTTGTGTTTGGGCGACAATATTCCTGTGTTTTGCTCATGTTTTCAATTCATTTGCATGACTAGCAGAAGTGTTTCCAGAAAGTGTCAGGAGGACCAGCAATACCCCAGACGTGGTACAACATGTTGCCAAACATTAGATGACAGTATTGTTATAACACATAATGTCATGACCAATTTGCTTAACCTTTAGCCTGCTGAATTATTTTCACACTTCTTACCCCTGCCTGCTGGATTAATTTTAGCATAAGGCGCTCTAAAGAGGGTGGGTGATTTCAAACAGTCGGTGCCTCATTCAACAAGGGCCAATTGAACACAGATTTTGTACATTTAATCCTGATAGAAAACTACACAATACTATGTAAAAATATCCCGATGTTTTCAATCATTCCAAGGTTAAGACCAAAGCGAACACAAAATTTGTAAATTTTCTTGAACTTACCTGAATTGCGTTAGTGAAGGTGGTTTGCATTTCATGCTAGGAACCTTTTAATATTGTAACATTTGTGCAAATTGATTTCAATAATCATATCTCCGATATGTTAATTTTAATTGAGTAACAATTCGGTTTTTTTTTATCGGCATATAACAGCGCGATGGTAAATTATGAACCATTTCAGTAAATTTATTATCTAAACGTTAAACAGAAAAATAACTTAATTTTCGAGGTCATCATGTCGGTTGCAGAAATACGAATATTCAGGTTAATCTAAAGTGTCATGTTATAAAATTTGCAGGAAACAATTAATGACTTATAAATATTCACTAATCCTAATTTCAAGCGTTTGGTTGAATATTTACGATATACAAAAATAAACAACCCGTGTCATGATGCTAGCAGATGTCCTAAAATCAAACATGGCGCGCATCGCCCGACCTCCGCATAACTTATTGCTAATTTAATATCAACAAAGTTTACATTGCCTTTATAAATATAACTTGGCGAAAGTTGATGATCTTCTCCATCGAAGAATGTTTTATTCGTCATATTCCGATTAATATGACGAGAGAAAAACGAAAATAAAGATCGTGAATTCTGACAGCACTATTTCAATAAGTGCAAAGGTCACTGGATGTGATGTCACAGACAGGGGTAGTCCGCTGATAATCTTTCGTAACAAAACAATTACAGTAAATTTTGAAATAGTTTGCCTATCACATACAGCAAAAACATAAGTCCATACACAGTATCAGTAATTGCCACTAACATGAAATAAAAATGTGACTTTGACGATATAATTCGCGTATTAGTTAATCCGTTTGACCTTTCATGCTCCCGTGACCCGGAAACGGTAGACGATAAATCAACATGTCACATGCAAGTTTCTCGGTATCTTTTATTTGAACTTCTGTTGATATTTTAGAATCACCATTCAATGTTACGGTGAATATAAATGGGACATGATTCATATTTCAGCGATGTACACGCTGATAAGTTTCACTACAACAAGTGTATCCCACGTAATACGTCTATGGATATCGTCGAGATCACCCTCTACAACAGGTGCGCGAAAATGGGCTTGAAAAAACTTGTTAAAATAACATCCCCGCGTTGCTGAATATGATAGGGTATATATAAGCAATAAAATGCTACGTACATATTTTTGGTGTTAGTTCCACATTACATTTGGGATAGGTTTCCTTTCGGGAATACATTCATAGATTCTAGCATGATTTTAGAACAGTTTCACGAAGGATTTCTAAATGTATTCCAAAAATATGAAGACCACCATGATTGTCTATTGATGATAGATTTGTAATTGATTAATTATTTACAGCTGTTTACAGGTTTTAAAATTTTAAGTGATATTTAGTAGTTATTTATTTCCCCACAATAATTGTGTGTGTGGACAGTAAATATTGGTCTTTGCATCAGCACAGTGTAACTGATCAAACTTCAATTATTATCTTTAGTTTAAACATATTTTTTCAACAATTAGTATCTTTTACTCTGAAAATCAACTATGTGAATAAAGAACTCTCTGATGTCATCATTTTAATTTTAGTATTCCATGAATAATGAATAAATCAGATCCTCAACATATATACATTCATGTACTAAGCTCATATGGACATTAATCTTGTGCATTATGTGTTTTGTTTCCAAATAAAACAATGCTGAAATATAATTTATTAGGAATATGATACAATAATTACAGTAACAGTACCTGTAACAGTACATGCCATTTTTGTTTGTTTAATCACAAGAACCATGGTGGCACAGAAGCTGGTAAGCTAGCCATGTTTCTTAGAAAATGCTATCTCAGTCTTCTGGTTGGTTCATTTCTGAGGTGTCCATGTTTTTCACATTTTGATATATTTTTAGGACAAAACGTAATCTGTGTAGATCTGCCTGTTTTGTTATGTAAAACAAATTCTTGTTTTAAAATGAGAAAAGGAAACATTCAGACGAATTTTTTTTATCCCATTGATTTACGAAAACCAGTTGAAATGTACAGTGGTGACTTTTGTACCCAAAATTGCGAGTGATTTGGTACCCAAATGGGTATGTGATTTTGAAGATCTACCTATAATTATTTCAAAGATATACATTAATGTTGGTGTCTTAAACTTAACAAAATATCACTTTCCCATCAAAACAATACATTCTAACTTAGGTTTAACCAACTTAACTTGCCTCTTCTTCAGTGACAAGACGTCAATTTTCTCTCAAAGCTAAATAATCAATTTCAAGGATCACAGTCATAATCATATTATGAACTTGATGAAATATTTTATTATGTGTTCTGTTCATCTACATGAAAACATAAATATGAATATAGATGTAATGTTAGACCAATAAAAGTATTATGTTGTTATCATTATGGCATATCAATACGTTATATCGCTGTCCGTTGCGTTCGTTTTCAGGAAATATTTTAAAGTTAAAATCATCGAGCGTGAAATCCATTACGGTTTCGGATTTAGACTTACACATTTGATGGCGACAATCACGAAGAAATATGAAACAAATATGAAACAAATAGGAGTGAAGATTGCTCTCCAGATCAATAAATAGTAAATAGTTGACAAAAAATAGTAAATTATGTATTTTCTTTTGAATTTGAATCTATTTCGGAATTTCTTTATGATAGCTTACCAACTTTTGCATATTTTCCCGTCATTAGTCACATGCGGTACGTGCTTCCGGTTTCAGAAATGATAGCTAAAATTGCAAGTATAGTGGTTATTTCTCGAAAACTGCATTATTTTGCTATCGCATGGTTTACCTAGAATGTATATCAGTCCAGATGTTGCGTATCATCCAATATTTGTCATTTTTCGCAGTGTTTGTTGACTTTGTTCAACTCAACAAATCGCGAGTAAGGCCACACCCAAACGTATCACTGACGTTTGTCGGCTTGTCAATGTGTCGGAAATTTTATCAAACGAAATCATTTGCAAACTCTTTAAAAATGATTTTTTTTTTACAAAGATTTATACATACGTGTCAATAATTCTAGAAAATTAAGTTAGATGTAACAAAATGATTGTAATAGTCTAACGGGATAACTATGCATGTGGAGTTGTTTGTTTACCGCCGTTGCCATGATCGTACAAGTTCCATCCAATCGATGATGTTACGATTCAGATTGTTTTTGTTTACAATTAGCTACACCGAAAGTTGCTATTTTTAGAAATTAAGGAACATGAGTGTTTTCCTTTCGTCAGCAAACAAAAAACTATGATCGAATAGGAAAAATGATGAAATTATAAAGAAAATATCGGACTGCATGCCGCTCAACGTGAAGTGCCAAAAGTCAACAATGGCCGTTTCTCGTTTCTGGTAGTTGTGTGCCGGGAAGTTTGGCCGAAACTTTTTTTAACTCGCGATATTTTCTTTTTGAGGTAAATAAGTGACTGAAAGTTTTGATATTGAGCAAGCTGAGCATTTATGCATGTCATAGGTTATTTAAATGTTACGCAAAGCCTTCTTGGTAAATAGATATGGCGAGTTTTATTTTGGGGTGTCGTTATGCTATTCGCCTGTCGAATGGGTTCGACATTAGATGCACGGGAAGTGACACCTCTGTCGAATGGGTTCGACGTTAGCGTGCAGAGCTTTAATCGTGTATTATATATCTGGTGTTCTTTAACTTCTTTTGAGTAGTATATTATAATTCATAACAAAACCTCTTCTTCTTCTTATTTTATCGATCATGGAACTCCACCTATACTTTCTTTTGCCGCCCAGTTTAGATGTGGGATATTTCGGGGTACATGGGGGTTTATGCGTCATGCGTTAGGTTTTATACCACAAGAAACGGAAAAGGTGTTTTGTTAGGAATATCCAACTGATAGATCAAGTTTAAAAAGCAGGTGAAATGATGAGTCACCCTAAACATATTCGGGGACCCGTGAAGATCCGGGTAGAATAGGTTTCCAACAACCTACGCTTGCCGTAAAAGGCGACTATGCTTGTCGTAAGAGGCGACTAACGGGGTCGGGTGTCAGGCTCGCTGACTTGGTTGATGCATGTCATCGTATCCCAATTGCGTGGATCCATGCTCATGATATCAATCACTGGATTGTCTGGTCCAGACTCGATTATTTAGAGACTGCCGTCATATAGCTGGAATATTGCTGAGTTCGGCGTTACACAAACCAACGAACAACCATAATCATATACTGTGACGATGTTTCTTTTGGGCTCGAAATAGATTTGCTAATTTGCTATCCAGTACATGTGTTACCGCATGACCCTCATGTAATCGGGATGTGAGTGGGTGGTTGGTTGGTTAATTTACAATCAGAGCAGGCTTTGAGTGTCAACTTACTTACTTACTTTGGAGATTTAACGTGCGCTTTCCGACTGATGCGTATTTCGCACACGGATTGAGTGTCAAGTTATAATTAGAAACTTATGCACTATCGTATACCCTAGCTCAGCCAATCAGAGCAGGTGTTGTGTGTCAAGTTATAATCAGGATGTCGGGCAATATCGTGTACGCTAGCTCAGCCAATCATTGCAGGTGTTATGTGTCATGTGATAAACAGGATGTCGGACACTATCGTGAACTCTAGCTCAGCCAATCAGAGCAGGTGTTGTGTGTCAAGTTATAATCAGGATCAAGGACACTAACATGCTTTATTCTAAAACCCGTATTGAAATACAGTATGATTATCAGGAGACTAATTATCATGTTTATCCTACAATACAGTATGATTATCAGGAGACTATTTGCCATGTATACTGCGATACAGTATGATTATTAAGAGACTGATTGTCATGAATACTGCGATACAGTATGGTTATCAGGAGACTGTTTATCAAGTATATCCCGCGATACAGTATGATTATAAGGAGACTATTTATCAAGTATATCCCGCGATACAGTATGATTATCAGGAGACTATTTATCAAGTAAATCCCGCGATACAGTATGATTATTAGGCGACTATTTGTCATGAATACTGAGATACAGTATGATTATCAAGAACTTATTTGTCATGTAAATTGCGATACAGTATGATTATCAAGAACTTATTTGTCATGTATACTGCGATACAGTATGATTATCAAGAGATTGTTTGTCATGTATACTGCGATACAGTATGATTATCAAGAACTTATTTGTCATGTATAATGATATACAGTATGATTATCAAGAGATTGTTTGTCATATATACTGCGATACAGTATGATTATCAAGAACTTATTTGTCATGTATGTGCGATACAGTATGATTATCAAGAGATTGTTTGTCATGTATACTGCGATTCAGTATGATTATCAGGCGACTATTTGTCATTAATACTGCGATACATTATGATTATCAAGAACTTATTTGTCATGTATACTGCGATACAGTATGATTATCAAGAGATTGTTTGTCATGTATACTGCGATCATGTATCAGGAGGCTATTTGTCAGGTATACTCCGTGATATAGGATGGTTATGAAAACTCTATTTGTTGTGTATATATTGAATACTAACCGACCTCCCGTGTGATACCAATTTTATGAAACTCGTAAATAGTCGTGGTATCTGACGAGCGAATATATAATGTTATTTATTACTTGCATTTATAACGTTTTTAGAATTACACTGTCGCGTGTGAATAGGCTGTCATCAACACGATTCACGGCATGATATTCAATTGAGTGAGTGAGTGAGTTGGGCTTAACGCCGCTTTTAACAGTATTACAGTTATATCGCGGCGTGTTAGCTTAATGTGGGAGGAAAGCCCGAAGTGATGCAGGTCTCAGACGTTTACCTCTTCGGTGAAACCCACGAGCACGGGTATGGTGCTGACAAACCTAGAAACATAATCGGGGCGAACCGGGATTCGAACCCACAATCATAGGTTTCTAGCGTGCCCAAGGGACGCAACACTGCACAGCGAATCTCGGCGCCTTTGACGACTGGGCCACCCGTGCCCCCGATATTCAATTGAGTTTTACAGAGTAATACTTTGAGTTTAAACACGTCAAAAGTTGAAACGTATGAATTTAAGACCATACAACGGTCCATCTTAAAATTCAGACGTCCGTTCCACAAAGTTATCGTAGTGCTAAGGTTATCGCAACTCACATACTTTAACATATACTTACGACTGGCGTTGCGCTACAGTACGATCTTCTTGTGGAACGGGGCTCTGAGCCACAAGGTTTACAATCACGTCACAGTACCCGATAACGTAATTCGTGGAATTTTGTTGCAAGATCCATCGGCGAAATGATGCCATGCAACGTTATCCTAGCAACAAGTTTACTGGGGTCATCGAGTGTGCATAAGCTCCTCTCAGTGATTTATCATCTCCACACGCAATGTCGTTGAATAGGCCAAGGGATGTTGAGAGCTTTCAGTTTTTTGTTCGTGAAACTTGTTCCGACAGTACATAAGCACGTGTTTTGGCATTATACAATGTGTATTTCGAACACCACCCCCCCCCCCCCCCCATAAAAATACAACAACAAAAGAGCATAATCTTACCGAAAGTCTGTGACATGCGTGCAGTTTTATCTGCTAAAGCTAAACAACAGACGTGTATTGGATTTCGTGGAAAGCGACATATCGAAGATATCAATTTCACAATTATCACAAATAAATGAGCTATAAAAGAAAACCTTGACAGACAAAGGGGTGAAAAGCGTGTGAAAGCAGCAACGACACATGGCTACCCCCCACGCATACACAGAAGAGGCTTGACCTAGGTTGCAGATTCCTTTTCCCCATTTGTGGCATCCCCCGCCGTAATTTTGCTGGCACATTGCTAAAAGTGGCGGAAAACAATACTCACTCACTCACTACCGTCTGTACTGTACGGAATATAAGAATATTATTGGAACCAACAACAATAACATGGGTGTTCACCTAAGAATATTCACGGTGTAATGTTCAAAAATAAAAGCTGGAAATAGAGTTTACATGAGGTGAAAGTGGGTTTAACGTCGCGTCCAGGAGTATTGCACTTATATAGCGACGTGCAATTCACGTGTGTGTGGCTGCTTGTACTAGTCCGGACTGATGCCGATTTATAGTGCTAGCCCACTGAGATACCATGCCGCAGTTTAACATGAATACCCCACTCAGACACAGTATACTGACTCAGAACCGACCAGTCCTTGTTTTAGCCCCTTAATGCCGAGCGCCAGACAGGGTAACAACAAGTGCCATCTTTAACGTCTTTTGGTATGACGCGGCCGGAGATTGAACCCTGGACCTTCCGCTCTCCGGGCGGACGCTCTACCACAAGACCTTTAAATAACATAATCAATGTGAGAACCACTTCAATAATTGTTTGATTGAAAAACTTTGTATAAGTAACAAATCACATAATGCCACATATAGGGCTAATGTTTCAACTGAGGAAGAAATCTTACAAAACCATTCATAAGTGCGATTAACTTTTGACTTGACCCTGAAACCTGAAGACATCTCAATTCCTCTTTTTCTCTAGATTCTAGCAATGAACCACCAAATCTCTGTTTCAAAGCCATAAATCGTAATACAATCAAGAAGGGTTTTCTCTTTATGTTCAAACACTGTAAAGTGGAGTGAGTGAGTGAGTTGGCTTTTTGACGCCGCTTTTAACAGTATTCCAGTTATATCGCGGCGTGTCAGCTTAATGTGGGAGGAAAGCCCGAAGTGATGCAGGCGTCAGACGTTTACCACTTCGGTGAAACCCACGAGCAGGTGTATGGTGCTGACAAACAAAGGAATATAATCGGGGCGAACCGGGATTCGAACCCACATTCATAGGTTTCTGGCGTTTTCTAGGGACGCAACTCCGCACATCGTCTACGGTCTACGGTTCCTAAAAAAACCATTGAGTGATAGATAACAATGATCAATCAATCAACGTATTATCAGTTAACCCTTTGAACAAAGTATGTTGTTTTTACATGGGCACTTCACGCCATGATATGAGTGTATTCCCTTTGTTTTAGTAAACCTAGACATGTAAACACTCACTTTTGACATATCCACTGTGCAAGATAACAGTGAGTTAGATAACAATGAACAACCAGTCAGTGTATTGTCGGTTACCCTTTGAACAAAGTATGTTGTTTTTACATCTGTACTTCACGCCATGATATGAGTGTATTCCCTAGGTTTAGTAAACCTACCTTCACGTGTAAACACTTACGTTTGACATATCCACTGTGCTAGATAATAGTAATTAATCAATCAACGTATTTTCTGTTAATCCTTTGATGACTAGGAATGATCCGTTGATTTACAAAAAAAAGTAAATCAACTGATCATTCATCTCTTGCTGGGCTGCCACGTGCATATTACATAACACACATTTCACCTCTCATCAAACCTGGATTTCGATTGAATAATTACCCCAGACACAATAAATGCCAAATGGGAACCTTTGTCAGGTAATCTAAGTGGTGCTACCACTAATTGTACCTGTAATAAATTCATTAACTGAGCATCAAGTGAATGACGACAAATACACAAGTGTAGGGTTATACGAGAAAACGTGGATGACGACAAGGGAGTACTAATCGTATTATCGACGCAATCCGAAAATACTTTCACTGCATGGATACTTTTTTTAGAATGAAACTATAACCATCTGGGGTATTTCCAAATGACGACATCCGATGAGCTCCGCCGTTCTTTTTGTCTGTTTGTTTTGGCTGAAGAAATTAATTAACATGCGCCCTTTGTCGAAATCTTTATAGATCACAGTTAACCAATCAGTGTTTATGCAAAATTGCGTAAAACAAATATTGCCTCCAGCCTCAAAGTTTATTTAACTGTCCTTGCAGACGGTAGCCCAGTCTCTGGTCACGCTCAGTTGCGTTGCGTATCATCCGGGTACTCACGGGGGAAAAAACAATAACAAAGGCAACAACCAGTCCGGGGAATTGCGTTAGCTACAGGTGTCCATCAAAGTTTAAATAAAAATAAAATAAAATAAAGTCATACGACTCTTGCTCAGACGTTATTTGATCCAGGTTACAACATTCAAGGCCCCAGTAAAACTTCAAAAAAGGTTTATGGCAGACATGTTGAGGACTTTTCCAAATTTCACGCAACAGGGAAAACCATGTCCGGGGAAAATCATGTCCGAAGCAATTCCCTTTTTTAACTTGTACCATATGTTCGCGTGCTGTTGTCCGGTGAACAATTGACGTGCCTGTGCATGTGTATGTCACGGGTGCCGCTGGTGGGATAGGATACGCTCACCTTTTCGTGAGCACCTGGCATTATCACTATTTGATAGTGGTTCATAAACACGTCCTCATGAAAAAGTCGGAATCGTACAATCGACTCTGTTATTGGCGGGGCGGTCGGGTAGCCTAGTGGTTAAAGCGTTCGCTCGTCACGCCGAAGAGCCGGGGCCGATTGCCGACATGGGTACAATGTGTGAAGCCCATTTCTTGTGTCCTCCGCCGTGATATTGCTGGAATATTGCTAAAAGCGGCATAAACCCATACTCACTCACTCACTCTGTTATTGGCAGAGCTTTCTTGTGAATGAAAAAAAGATTTATTGCTTCAATTTCCTTTTATCTAGATTCACCTTAGTTTAACTTTGTTTTAATGTCGTTTAATCCTCTAAAACTTCTCGTCGATCACTTGATTGTCTGGTTTGTTTGCAGGCGTCATGCGACAGATGCTTGCTTTTTTTAAATTATTTTTTTAGAGAATTAAAGTAATCTAAAATCTTGTTGTTTTACACCACAATTAACATATTTATGGTTGCACCCTATCCTGAATTACGGGGGATGACGTAGGACGAGGGTAGCCTCGTGGTTTAAGCGTTCGCTCGTCACGTCGAAGACCCGGGTTGGATTCCCGACATGGGTACAATGTGTGAAGCCCATTTCTGGTGTCCCCCGCCGTGATATTGCTGCAATGTTGCTAAAAGCGGCGTAAAATCATACTCACTCACTCGTGGATAAAGCTTTGGCTCGTAATGCCAGAGATCAGGGTTTGAATGTGCGTGTGCCCCCATCCGTGTTTTGCTGGAATATTGCTAGAAGCGGTGTAAAATCGTAATCACTCACTTACATCAGGAATTTCCTTTTTGAGAGGCATTTAGAAGTTGGGGTACTAAATAGCACTTGCTTGTAACGGTGTTAAAACCGATACCAAAACGTGGCTACTAATTATAACAAAGAAGTTGTTAATTATCCTTATAAATATCTGTAAATAATCGAGTCTGGACCAGACAACCCAGTGATTTGCATCATGAACATAGCTCCACGTAATTGGTAGACGATGACATGCATCAATCAAGTCAGCGAGCCTGACCACCCGATCCCGTTAGTCGCCTCTTACGACAAGCATAGTCGCCTTTTACGGCAAGCATGGGTTCCTGAAGATCAATTTTACCCCGAATCTTCACGGGTCGAATGGGTTAGTGAGGGGGCCTACTCTATACAAGGTATTCGAAATGCATCTGATAATGTATTCATATTTTCCTTTTTGTTGACTGCATTGGTGTCCAATGTTTTCCTTGTGTTGTGTCCAGTGAAGACAACATCGTTCATTCTCTGGAGATGGTGCGGCCTGACACTGAGATTGACTTCAACGCTTTCAAGAGGCACCTCAAAATTAGAGATGTGAGTTGACCAAAGTTAACTGCTTAGTACTTTTGCAGCATCATTTTAACTACTACTACTGCTACTACTACTAATGATGATGATGATGATGATGATGATGACGACGACGACGACGACGACGATGATGATGATGATGATGATGATGATGATGATAATAATAATAATAATAATAATAATAATAATAATAATAATAATAATAATAATAATAATATCATGTGCTTCAGTGATGGGCACAAACGAAGCCCTGAAAACTCGCAAGAGTCAAGTTGCCGAACGCGATTTGTGTCCTATGAGATGTTCACAGGAGCATGTGACACAGGGGGGCACGGGTGGCCCAGTCGTCTAAGGCGCCGCGATTCGCTGTGCAGAAACCTATGATTGTGGGTTAAAATCCCGGTTCGCTCCGATTATGTTTCTAGGTTTGTCAGCACCATACCCGTGCTTGTGGGTTTCACCGAAGTGGTAAACGTCTGAGACCTGCATCACTTCCGGCTTTCCTCCAACATTAAGCTGACACGCCGTGATATAACTGGAATACTGTTAAAAGCGGCGTTAAACAAAACTCACTCACTCACAGGCAACAGAATGGATGAAAGAAACGACTTGATTAGAAACACAATGCAAAACATGACACTTCCCAATCATGAGGAATGACCGTTAATCGTGAAACCAAAATCTGTGTAATAAACTATACAGTTAAAACAGCCTCAGTATTCGCTCGACGGACTTCACAGTCTGCATGGTTACGGGACTTGACCTGATCATCTAGTCCGTGTCATTGTATACCCCATACTCGTCATTAACGGGCATAAAACAAACCCCTTTGTTGTTCCTATCCATCGATGTATCAAGAATATGTGCCTTGGTAAAGCTTCAGCCTAGAAGACTCGTGAGAATCGGGGTTAAAATTGGCCTTCAGCAACTACTGCTTGTCGTAAGAGGCGACAAATGGGATCGGTTGGTCAGGCTCGTTGACTTGGTTGATGCATGTCATCGTATCCCAAGTGCGTGGATCGATGCTCATGATTTCAATCAATGGATCGTTTGATCCAGACTCGATTAGTTACAGACCACCGTCATATAGCTGGAATATTGCTGAGTGCGGCGTTAATCAACAAACAAACAAACAAACAAACAAACACACATAAAAAAAACCAAAAAACAAAAAAAGCCTGCCTGAGACTGATCTAATCTAGAATATGCACCCGATTCGTGTGCCGTGCATTTTATATTGAATGTACAAACTCCATTAAGCCTGATGACATTTACTGTTCTCTTTTAGTCATATTTTGCCAGACGTTTCTACAAGCTGTTTGACACCGACAAGAACCACTCGGTGGATGCTTCAGAACTGATCTCAGCCATCAGCCTTTTGAGACACGGAACAGCCACAGAGAAGCTAAAGTTCCTCTTTGACGTCTACGACGAGAGTGGTAAGATTGAACTCCCTTTCATCTGAATTGTAAGATCTCTATCCCTTGATGAGGGCGAGTTCGGCGCTTGACACCTTCGTCACCTCTGCATGTGTTTGCATGCCAGGTGACTTCGAGACGGGTGCCACCAGTGGGACAGGGTACGCTCAACCTTTTACAAACACCTGGTGTTATCACGAATCGAGAGTGATTCATAAACACAGGCTCATGATGAAGTCGACATCGTACAATGGATTCTGCTTGTGGCTCTGGTCTTAACGTTCAGGCACCCACGACACTGTACACTATAGAACATTGTATACCACGTTTTTCCAAGATTGATATTTCATAAATGAAACCCTGAAGGGTTATCCCACGAATATCCGATTATACCACACAATAATTATTTTAGCGAAGGTATCAAAACGGACCTTAAGCGCTTTTTGTAACTGTTTGATGTGATGACCTTTCATCCCTTGACCATTGTACGCTCAAATGGACATGTCATTTTAAGAAAATACTTGGTCATGAGTCTGAAAACCATCAGTCATCAAACCGTCTCCTCAACATGTCGACCAATACTTCTCGATCAGCTGTATACGTGAAGGTTCCCTTGTTTTGATCTTGCTAATCCGAGAAGAAATTCCTAGCAGAAATTCATAATATGCATTAAGAAACAGATCAGCAAAAAAATGTTTAACCCCCTAATTTCACACAAAATTCGTGAGGAGGTCCAGGGGTCAGATGACACTTCCTTCACTGTACCTCTGAGGGGAAAAACTACATTCAAACACTTTTGTGTCGAACTTTGATGTCTCGTACTTTGATATGTCGAACTTATGGTTCTCTCGAAGTAAACACGTGGTCCCTGCGCATTCCTTTTCTTTTTTCATTTTCGGTTGTCAAACCTCGGATAGCTCGAAGCATTGAAGCAGGTCCCTTAAACCTTGGCACAACGGTGTTTGACTGGTCCGACTTATCAATGGTCAACAAGTTTTTCCTTACATTTGTTGTAACATTCTAGGTGACAGATATATGAATAAAATGTATCACACTGTTCTTCTTTCACCATGTCGATATAACCATCACCTAGAAGGAAGAACAGTGTATACACCATTTCGATATAACCATCACCTAGAAGGAGGAACAGTGAATACACCATGCCGATATAACCATATATATCGACATGGTGTATACACTGTTCTTCCTTCTAGGTGATGGTTATATCGACGATGGTGTATACACTGTTCTTCCTTCTAGGTGATGGTTATATCAACATGGTGAATGCACTGTTCTTCTTTCGAGGTGACGGTTATATCGACATGGTGTATAAACTGTTCTTCTTTCGATGTGATGGAAATGTCATCATGGTGTTTACACTGTTCTTCCTTCTAAGTGATGGTTATATCGACATGGTGTATTCACTGTTCCTCCTTCTATGTGATGGTTATATCGACATGGTGTATACACTGTTCTTCCTTCTAGGTGATGATTATATCTACATGTCGAATACATTGTTCTTCTTTCGATGTGATGGTAATATCAACATGGTGAATACACTGTTCTTCTTTTGAGGTGATGGTTATATCGGCAAAGTGAATACACGGTTCTTCTTTCGATGTGATGGTTATATCAACATGATGAATGCACTGTTCTTCTTTCGAGGTGACGGTTATATCGACATTACGTACAGACTCTTCTTACTTTCAGGTGATGGTTATATTGACATGATGTATACACTGTTCTTCCTTTCAGGTGATGGTTATATCGACATGGTGTATACATTGTCCTTCCTTCCAGGTGACGTTTATATCGAAATGGAGTATAGACTCTTCTTACTTCCAGGTGATGATTATATCAACATGGTGTATACACTGTTCTTCCTTCCTGGTGACGGTTATATCGACGATGGTGTATAAACTGTTTTTCTCTCTAGGTGATGGTTATATCGACATGGTGTATACACTGTTCTTCCTTTGAGGTGACGGTTATATCGACATGGTGTATACACTGTCCTTCCTTCCAGGTGATGGTTATATCGACATGGTGGATATACTGTTCTTCTTTCGATGTGATGGTTATATCAACATGGTGAATACACTGTTCTTCTTTCGATGTTACGGTTATATTAACATAGTGTATACACTGTTCTTCTTTCGATGCGATGGTAATATCAACTTGGTGAATACACTGTTTTTCTTTTGAAGTGATGCACTGTATACACTGTTCCTCCTTCTAGGTGATGGTTATATCGACATGATGGATATACTGTCCTTCCTTCGAGGTGACAGTTATATCGAAATGGAGTATAGACTCTTCTTACTTCCAGGTGATGGTTATATTGACATGGTGTATACACTGTTCTTCCTTCCTGGTGATGGTTATATCGACGATGGTGTATACACTGTTCTTCCTTCTAGGTGATGGTTATATCGACATGGTGTATACACTGTTCTTCCTTCTAGGTGATGGTTATATCGACATGATTTATACACTGTTCTTCCTTCTAGGTGATGGTTATATCGACGATGGTGTATACACTGTTCTTCCTTCTAGGTGATGGTTATATCGACATGGTGTATACACTGTTCTTCCTTCTAGGTGATGGTTATATCGACATGATTTATACACTGTTCTTCCTTCTAGGTGATGGTTATATCGACGATGGTGTATACACTGTTCTTCCTTCTAGGTGATGGTTATATCGACGATGGTGTATACACTGTTCTTCCTTCTAGGTGATGGTTATATCGACATGATTTATACACTGTTCTTCCTTCTAGGTGATGGTTATATCGACGATGGTGTATACACTGTTCTTCCTTCTAGGTGATGGTTATATCGACATGATGTATACACTGTTCTTCCTTCTAGGTGATGGTTATATCGACATGGTGTATACACTGTTCTTCCTTCTAGGTGATGGTTATATCGACATGGTGTGTACACTGTTCTTCTTTCGAGGTGACGGTTGTATCGACATGGAGTATATACGGTTCTTCTTTCAATGTGATGGAAATGTCATCATGGTGTATACACTGTTCTTCCTTCTAAGTGATGGTTATATCGACATGGTGTATTCACTGTTCCTCCTTCTAGGTGATGGTTATATCGACATGGAGTATACACTGTTCTTCCTTCTAGGTGATGATTATATCTACATGTCGAATACATTGTTCTTCTTTCGATGTGATGGTAATATCAACATGGTGAATACACTGTTCTTCTTTCACCATGTCGATATAACCATCACCTAGAAGGAAGAACAGTGTATACACCATTTCGATATAACCATCACCTAGAAGGAGGAACAGTGAATACACCATGCCGATATAACCATATATATCGACGATGGTGTATACACTGTTCTTCCTTCTAGGTGATGGTTATATCAACATGGTGAATGCACTGTTCTTCCTTCTAGGTGATGGTTATATCAACATGGTGAATGCACTGTTCTTCCTTCTAGGTGATGGTTATATCGACATGGTGTATACACTGTTCTTCCTTCTAGGTGATGGTTATATCAACATGGTGAATGCACTGTTCTTCTTTCGAGGTGACGGTTATATCGACATGGTGTATAAATTGTTCTTCTTTTGATGTGATGGAAATGTCATCATGGTGTATACACTGTTCTTCCTTCTAAGTGATGGTTATATCGACATGGAGTATACACTGTTCTTCCTTCCAGGTGATGGTTATATCGACATGATGTATACACTGTTCTTCCTTCTAGGTGATGGTTATATCGACATGATGTATACACTGTCTTCATTCTAGGTGATGGTTATATCGACATGGTGTATACACTATTCTTCCTTCTAGGTGATGGTTATATCGACATAGTGTGTACACTGCTCTTCTTTCGAGGTGACGGTTGTATCGACATGGAGTATATACGGTTCTTCTTTCGATGTGATGTCTATGTCATCATGGTGAATACACTGTTCTTCCTTCTAAGTGATGGTTATATCGACATGGTATATACACTGTTCTTCCTTTGAGGTGACGGTTATATCGACATTGTGTATACATTGTCCTTCCTTCCAAGTTATGGTTATATCGACAAGGTGGATATACTGTTCTTCTTTCGATGTGATGGTTATATCAACATGGTGAATACACTGCTTTTCTTTCGATGTGACGGTTATATCAACATAGTGTATACACTGATCTTCTTTGATGCGATTATAATATCAACTTGGTGAATACACTGCTTTTCTTTTGAAGTGATGCACTGTATACACTGTTCCTCCTTCTAGGTGATGGTTATATCGGCATGATGGATATACTGTCCTTCCTTCAAGGTGACAGTTATATCGAAATGGAGTATAGACTCTTCTTACTTCCAGGTGATGGTTATATTGACATGGTGTATACACTGTTCTTCCTTCTAGGTGATGGTTATATCGACATGGTGTATACACTGTTCTTCCTCCTAGGTGATGGTTATATCGACATGGTGTATACACTGTTCTTCCTTCTAGGTGATGGTTATATCGACATGGTGTATACACTGTTCTTCCTCCTAGGTGATGGTTATATTGACATGGTGTATACACTGTTCTTCCTTCTAGGTGATGGTTATATCGACATGGTGTATACACTATTCTTCCTTCCAGGTGATGGTTATATCGACATGGTGTGTACACTGTTCTTCCTTCTAGGTGATGGTTATATCGACGATGGTGTATACACTGTTCTTCCTTCTAGGTGATGGTTATATCGACATGGTGTATACACTATTCTTCCTTCCAGGTGATGGTTATATCGACATGGTGTATACACTGTTCTTCCTTCTAGGTGATGGTAATATCGACATGATGTATACACTGTTCTTCCTTCTAGGTGATGGTTATATCGACGATGGTGTATACACTGTTCTTCCTTCTAGGTGATGGTTATATCGACATGGTGTATACACTGTTCTTCCTTCTAGGTGATGGTTATATCGACATGGTGTATACACTGTTCTTCCTTCTAGGTGATGGTTATATCGACATGGTGTGTACACTGTTCTTCTTTCGAGGTGACGGTTGTATCGACATGGTGTATATACGGTTCTTCTTTCGATGTGGTGGATATGTCATCATGGTGAATACACTGTTCTTCCTTCTAAGTGATGGTTTAATGGACATGGTGTATTCACTGTTCCTCCTTCTAAGTGATGGTTTTTATCGACATGGTGTATACACTGTTCTTCCTTCTAGGTGATGATTATATCGACATGGTGTATACACTGTTCTTCCTCCTAGGTGATGGTTATATCGACATGGTGTATACACTGTTCTTCCTTCTAGGTGATGGTTATATCGACATGGTGTATACACTGTTCTTCCTTCTAGGTGATGGTTATATCGACATGATGTATACACTGTTCTTCCTTCTAGGTGATGGTTATATCGACATGGTGTATACACTGTTCTTCCTTCTAAGTGATGGTTATATCGACATGATGTATACACTGTTCTTCCTTCTAGGTGATGGTTATATCGACATGGTGTATACACTGTTCTTACTACCAGGTGATGGTTATATCGACATGGTGTATACACTGTTCTTCCTTCTAGGTGATGGTTATATCGACATGGTGTATACACTATTCTTCCTTCTAGGTGATGGTTATATCGACATGGTGTGTACACTGCTTTTCTTTCGAGGTGACGGTTGTATCGACATGGAGTATACACTGTTCTTCCTTCTAGGTGATGGTTATATCGACATGGTGTATACACTGTTCTTCCTCCTAGGTGATGGTTATATCGACATGGTGTATACACTGTTCTTCCTTCTAGGTGATGATTATATCTACATGGTGTATACACTGTTCTTCCTTCTAGGTGATGGTTATATCGACATGGTGTATACACTGTTCTTCCTCCTAGGTGATGGTTATATCGACATGGTGTATACACTGTTCTTCCTTCTAGGTGATGGTTATATCGACATGGTGTATACACTGTTCTTCCTTCTAGGTGATGGTTATATCGACATGGTGTATACACTGTTCTTCCTTCTAGGTGATGGTTATATCGACATGGTGTATACACTATTCTTCCTTCCAGGTGATGGTTATATCGACATGGTGTATACACTGTTCTTCCTTCTAGGTGATGGTAATATCGACATGATGTATACACTGTTCTTCCTTCTAGGTGATGGTTATATCGACGATGGTGTATACACTGTTCTTCCTTCTAGGTGATGGTTATATCGACATGGTGTATACACTGTTCTTCCTTCTAGGTGATGGTTATATCGACATGGTGTATACACTGTTCTTCCTTCTAGGTGATGGTTATATCGACATGGTGTGTACACTGTTCTTCTTTCGAGGTGACGGTTGTATCGACATGGTGTATATACGGTTCTTCTTTCGATGTGGTGGATATGTCATCATGGTGAATACACTGTTCTTCCTTCTAAGTGATGGTTTAATCGACATGGTGTATTCACTGTTCCTCCTTCTAAGTGATGGTTTTATCGACATGGTGTATACACTGTTCTTCCTTCTAGATGATGATTATATCTACATGTCGAATATATTGTTCTTCTTTCGATGTGATGATTATATCAACATGGTGTATATACTGTTCTTATTTCGAGGTAACGTTATATCAGCATGATACTGTTCTTACTTCCAGGTGATGGTTATATCGACATGGTGAAAACACTGTTCTTACTTGAGGTGACGGTTATATCGACATGGTGTATATACTGTTCTTCTTTCGAGGTGACGGTTATACCAACATGGAGTATGGGCTTTTCTTACTTTCAGGTGATGGTTATATCGACATGGTGTATATACTATTCTTCTTTCGAGGTGACGGCTATATCGACATGATGTAGACACTATTCTTCCTTCCAGGGGATGGTTATATCGACATGGTGCATACACTGTTCTTCCTTCCAGGTGATGGTTATGTCGATATCAAGGAGTTACGGATGGCGTTGCGGTCGTGTATGGTGGAGAGCTCGGTGAAGCTGGGAGAGGAGGAACTGGACATGCTGACTCAGGCATTATTTGAGGAAGCAGATGAAGACAAGAACGGACAAATGTCCTTCGAAGAATTCGAATCTGCTATTGATAGACATCCTGGGTTGAAGGAGAACTTGTGTCTCAGGTTAGATTCAATGACAAATATATTCGAAACTATCGAATAAAATCTTCTAATTCCATGATTTGACTCTTATACCAAAACGGGCTTGTTTTATTAAGGGTAACGCTTTTTCCCCGGGTATTATCATTTGCAGGAGCCCGAGGTCTTCTATTAACTACCCGACGAAGCTAAAATGGATGGCATTTGTTATCAAATAAAAAGAAACAACAATATCGGTTTTGAAACATTTACAGCAATCAACACGAATGTCACTGGCCTATTTTTACAAATATGGAAACGTCATAGAAGAAACCAGATGACGTCACTATTCAACGTGACGTAACCGATCCCTATCCTATGACGTCACCTAACAACGGGCGTGATAATGGCCCGTCGTCAAGCAATATTAGGGCATTATCAAGTTACAGAGGCCCGCTCATTTCTGATAACATGCGGTCGGTTTAATGATAATTCAATCCATTTTAGCTATACGTTTCTGTTGTTCTTGCAAAACCCTTGACCCGTGCAATTCGTCAGGACGTTTTTCTCAATATGGTATGCTATATAATATAGGTATAGCGGGTAATATAGGGGGTCAAATTATTGGTGTATTTTCCGTTCTTCTGATCTGTGCAATTTGACCATGCCCCATTCATGTCCAGAAATGCATTCTGAACTATGTAACATCTTTTCTAATTTGACATGAATGTTCATTCTAATCGTATGTAATATCATACGGGATATAATTTGCATTTTATAACTTTAAACCCAACTTAACCATTTCTGCAAAGCAAATCTGATAATAATGAAAACTAGATGTGTGTACAACGCTAGAATCCAGTTGAAAGAACTCTTCGAAAGGACTTGTGGAGACACCATCCAACTGTAAACATTAACAGGAAATTGTATCTACAAGCAATGATAATGATGACAGCAACATGCCCGGGAATACATGATTGTATTTCTATAAGAAGTAAGCCTATTATAAAGAGGGAGCTTGTCTTGGTCACCAAACTCTACTGACCATATTGAGGGTACACACAGTTGATGTTGGCTACTTGATGTTAAGGCTTTGTTTGGTTTCTAATCCCGAATGGGCTTCTGGGTGAAGTTTGGAGCGTTGATCATCTACATTGCTTTATGACTTTTCTTGAAGCTACTGGATAGCAGTGAATAATTGCAAGATTAATGTTACCGTTAAAAAGGCAATACTTTTCAGTCATCAGTATCTTCCTCCTCTCACGCAAACACAACCTACTTAAAGCTATATGTACACACGTGCACCAACACCAACACGCACGCACTCCTTACGTCAACGCATACGCTGCATCGGCTTACACTATTTTGTATAACTTCATTTCAAAAACAGCTTGGATCAATGGTTAACGTTGTCACCAAAGAAGAAGGCATGGCCTTCTCTAAGTTACTATTTCTCGAAGAGGTACGTCTGCAACAACCCCCGGAAGCTAGCCTTCTTCGCCATGTTGATGCTCCTCAACTGCATCTTGTTTGCTGTGGGCTGCTGGAACTACCGGACATCCAACTGGTGCATCATTGTAGCCAGAGGATGCGGCCTCTGTCTCAACTTCGACTGCACCTTCATAGTTGTCCTCATGCTTCGGAAGTGCATCACCTGGCTGCGTGCGACGCCTGTTGGTCACCTGCTTCCGCTTGACCAGCATATCATGTTCCACAAGTTGACGGCAATCTTGATAATGCTGTTTACTATTCTTCATACTGGAATGCATATCGGGAACGCAAGTAAGTGTGCTTTATTCCGTCATTATTCTCACGCTCGGTGCAGCATTACATGTTCTTTACGCTTAATATGTACAATCATATCATTTAGGTCAACGGAGTAGCCCAGTGGTTAAAGCGTTCGCTTGTCACACCGAAGGTCTAAGTTCGATTCCCAACGTGGGTATAATGGGCATAAATTAACACATGTGTCTGTAATGCAAGAGTTTTCAGCATGCCGAGACTCAGTTTAACCTGACCGTGTCTGTATTTCTGTTTGTTGCAGCCATGGTAGCCAAGACTCAGTTTAACCTGACAGTGTCTGTATTTCTGTTTGTTGCAGCCATGGTAGCCGAGACTCAGTTTAACCTGACCGTGTCTGTATTTCTGTTTGTTGCAGCCATGGTAGCCAAGACTCAGTTTAACCTGACAGTGTCTGTATTTCTGTTTGTTGCAGCCATGGTAGCCGAGACTCAGTTTAACCTGACCGTGTCTGTATTTCTGTTTGTTGCAGCCATGGTAGCCAAGACTCAGTTCAACCTGACAGTGTCTGTATTTCTGTTTGTTGCAGCCATGGTAGCCAAGACTCAGTTCAACCTGACAGTGTCTGTATTTCTGTTTGTTGCACTCACGGTAGCCAAGACTCAGTTCAACCTGACAGTGTCTGTATTTCTGTTTGTTGCAGCCATGGTAGCCAAGACTCAGTTCAACCTGACAGTGTCTGTATTTCTGTTTGTTGCACTCATGGTAGCCAAGACTCAGTTCAACCTGACAGTGTCTGTATTTCTGTTTGTTGCGGCCATGGTAGCCGAGACTCAGTTTAACCTGACAGTGTCTGTATTTCTGTTTGTCGCAGCCATGGTAGCCAAGACTCAGTTCAACCTGACAGTGTCTCTGTATTTCTGTTTGTCGCAGCCATGGTAGCCGAGACTCAGTTCAACCTGACAGTGTCTGTATTTCTGTTTGTTGCACTCATGGTAGTTGAGAGTCAGTTTAAATTGACAGTGTCTGTCTTTATGTTTGTTGCAGTCTTGGTAGCCGAGAGTCAGTTCAACCTGACAGTACCTGCCTTCATCTTCACCACAGAAGCGGACATTGGCTGGGTGGCCGGCTTCGCTCCTCTGTCTGGTGTTCTACTCGTCGTCGTCTTCGTCATCATGTTCATCTGCTCCATGCCCTTCGTTAGGAAGAGCGGCCATTTTCAGGTAGCTAAAATGCAGCATGGCTATTGTATATAAATATTAATAATCTTAATACAGTTCAAAAAAAGAA
Organism: Haliotis cracherodii; assembly: GCF_022045235.1. Taxonomy (NCBI): domain Eukaryota; kingdom Metazoa; phylum Mollusca; class Gastropoda; order Lepetellida; family Haliotidae; genus Haliotis; species Haliotis cracherodii. The sequence continues at coordinate 27,368,273 of NW_027266269.1, read as the reverse complement.
ACGCACATGTACTATGTAGTATGAACCTTACTTCACAAAAAATCCGGTATATAAATTGGATATATGTTATTGGAAAATGTTGGTGGCCTGATATTCGACTAACGGTGCGTCAAAACGCAGCCATTGTCGATTGGCAATGTCTTAAACGGCATTGTTTTCACGCTTGTTCAAAAATGTCATGGGGAAAAACAGTAAAGCAAAATGCACATGCAAGTTGTGGTTACTCGTGGTAGTGTCTATTAAAAGGCAAGCATAAGCCAATAATTTGTCATTCAATTGTCAACATTTTTCAAGTTCGAAAATGCTGCCGATCTGAACATCGCCATAGGACGTATCCAAAGAGGGGAATCACAATCTTCCGTTGCACGCCACTTCAACGTCCACCACAGCATAATTTGCCGTCTTTGGGACCAAAACACACAGTTCAATTTCCCTGCAGACCGTCCGGGAACCGGCCGACCAAGAGTTACCACCCCTGCACAGGATCGCTACATGCGACTGTTCCACCTACGTCATCGCAATGCCACAGCTACGGAGACTGCAGGACGCATCCCTGGTTTGAGGAGGATATAGGACCAGACTGTCAGGAACCATCTTGGCGAGGCTGGAATCCGACCCAGAAGACCATTTATCAGATCCATCGACAGTGACGCTTGTGTTGGTGCCATACCTTACAGCCTTGGAATGTGAGAAACTGGAGACGAGTGTGGTTTTGCGATGAATCACGATTTCTTCTTCACCGGTGAGATGGAAGACAACGTGTTTATCGTCGTCGAAATGAGCGTTTTACCGCACATTGTGTACGTGAATTCCAAACCCACACACTCACTCACTCACTCACTCACTCACTCACTTACTCTCTATTCAGGTTTTCTACTGGACTCACATGCTGTACGTGATCTTCTGGATCTTGCTGATTCTTCACGGACGCCATTTCTGGAAGTGGTTCCTTGTCCCGGGCGCCATGTTTTTTCTTGAGAAACTCTTTCGATCAAAATTGATCAAACGCATGAGATACGGCAATACCTTTATAACGGAAATCAACCTTCTGCCGTCTAAGGTAGGCTGTATAAGCAATCCAGAGCTGCTTATAAAATATCGCGTTTATTTGAAGAAATGCTTACCGCAGTTAATCTCTCTCGTTAACAAATATATCGACCCCTTACGTAGCAGGGTAACACATCGTAAGCATGTGATAAAGTATGGGAGTTACGACTATCTTAACACTACGGTCGCACTGTGGAACAGTTATATACGGTAGGAGGTGAAATGGGGTTAAACGTCGCGTCCAAGATTATTGCACTTATATAGCGACGTGTGTGTGTTTGTGTAGCTGCCTGTACTAGTCCAGACTGATGCCGATTTATAGTTCTAGCTCACTGAGATACCATGCCGCAGTTTAACATAAATACTGACTCCGAGCCGACCAGTCCTTGTTTTAGCCCCTAACCTAGTGTCAGAGCGTCATATACGGTAGGAACATGTATCCATGCTTAGTAGGTCTAGATTGAAGACCATATACAAATCATGCTTTGCTTTCCGCAGGTGACTCATCTTGTGATCACGAAGCCTCCCAAAATGAAATTCCGACCCGGGGACTACCTCTTCCTACAGATCCCAGACATCGCTAAACATGAGTGGCATCCTTTCACTATCAGCAGCGCCCCCGAACTAGAAGGTAGGTCTCACCAGAAAGCGGCCCTGAACTGAAAGGTTGGTCTTACCATTAAGCGGTCCTGAACTGGAAGGTAGGTCTCACCAAAAAGCGTCCCTGACTGGAAGGTAGGTCTCACCATAAAGCGTCCCTGAACAGGAAGGTAGGTCTCACCATAAAGCGTCCCTGAACTGGAAGGTAGGTCTCACCATAAAGCTTCCCCGAACTGGAAGGTAGGTCTCACCATAAAGCGCCCCCAAACTAGAAAGTAGGTCTCACCATAAAGCGTCCCTTAACTGGAAGGTAGGTCTGTCCATAAAGCGCCCCCGAATTGGAAGGTAGGTCTGTCCATAAAGCGCCCCCGAACTTGAAGGTAGGTCTGTCAATAACGCGCCCCCGAACTGGAAGGTAGGTCTGTCCATAAAGCGCCCCGGAAGTTGAAGGTAGGTCTGTCCATAAAGCACCCCCGAACTGGAAGGGAGGTCTGTCCATAAAGCGCCCCCGAACTGGAAGGTTGATTTGTCCATAAAGCGTCCCCGAAGTTGAAGGTAGGTCTGTCAATAAAACGCCCCCGAAACTGGAAGGGAGGTCTGTCCATAAAGCGCCCCGGAAGTTGAAGGTAGGTCTCACCATAAAGCGCCCCTGAACTGGAAGGTAGGTCTGTCAATGAAACGTCCCCGAACTGGAAGGGAGGTCTCACCATGAATCAGCCCCTCCGAACAACGAGGACGGTCTTCCTATGGTGCGCTGTGCGACATCTTGTTGTGCTACAGGGTCTGCTCTTCGTGGGTACGAATCCTCAGTTGTGGCAGTTCATGGGGAAACACAACGCCCATGCTCACATGGGTTTCACAAATGGTAAACATCTTAGATATGCGTTATGCAGCTCACACACCATGAAATAACTGAAATACTATTCAGTGTGACGAGAAATTGAAATCGCTCGACTATCCCCTGGCGGACAATCTGCATATCGCAAACATGCTATGATGATCCATGAACGCGGACCCTTTACGTATGTCAGCATACAAAATTATTACAACAAACCACATAAACTTGTTTGACCTTTCACTGCCATTGAATGGTATATGTTTAGTATCATATCCGATGTCACATAAACAACTCCGCTACAGATGTTTCTCTACAGGGTAAGACTAAAGATACCCGGCAACAAAGCCGATCGGTGCACAATCAGGTAGTTGAAGCATGTCATCATTGACGTTGATCGTTGATCATGAAACCAATACTGGATTGTCCAATGACGCGATTCTTTACAGACCGCCGTCAAAAAGCTAGAATATTCCTGAGAAACAAACATACAAACAAACAGGCAAGCAAGCACAAAAGCAAACAAACAAACAAACAAACAAACAAACAAGAAACAAACAAACAGGTGGACGCCTGTTTGTGGACACGTGGAAAGAACGTGCCTTGTTTTCTTCTACATTGTCGACACGTCATGTATTTTCAGATTTTCGGGAGTAACTGAGTGACGAACATCAAGAATCAATAATAATCGCATTTATGAAAATATGTTTGTGTGTTGCCCGTATCTCCTATTTAGTAACAATGGGGAGCGGTCGGGTGGCCTGGTGGTTAAAGCGTTCACTCGTCACGGCGAAGACCGTGTTCGATTCCCGACATGGGTACACTGTGTGAAGCCCATTTCTGGTGTCCCGCCGCCGTGATATTGCTGGAATATTGCTAAAAGCGGCGTAAAATCAGACTTACTCACCAGTAACAATGGTCCGTTTGTATGCAGATAAGTTATGGCTTCACGTGCGGTCAGCCGGACATTGGACAAACAGGCTTCATGATTATTTCTACACCCTTGACAGAAATATGGGCGATCAGAGTCACCTCCAAGGATATGTAAACAAAGGTATGTGCACCCTTTCACATCGCGGAGTTGTGACGTATCTCGTTAACACTGAGGTGTCAGCCATTGTGTGTAAGTAGGGTATATTAAAGATTTGTCAGGCAGATTCGAAAAAAACCAATGCACTCACTTTAACAGGTTTTGTACCTGGCGTGTTCTGTAAATCAGTCATAAAATAGCACATTCCACATCAAACTATAATATGTATGTGTGTAACTTGTATATATTGTATTGTGATCACATTATAACATGTATGTGTTTTGCGTGTATATCTTGTAATATGATACCATCATAACATGCATGTGTTTTGCTTGTATATCTTGTATTGTGATCCCTTTATTACATGTATATGTTTTACTTGTTTATCTTGTAATATGATCCCATTATTACATGCATGTGTTTTGCTTGTATATCTTGAATTGTGATCCCTTTATTACATGTGTGTGTTTTGCTTGTATATCTTGAATTGTGATCCCTTTATTACATGTATATGTTTTGCTTGTATATCTTGAATTGTGATCCCTTTATTACATGTATATGTTTTGCTGGTATATCTTGAATTGTGATCCCTTTATTACATGTATATGTTTTGCTTGTTTATCTTGTAATATGATCCCATTATAACATGTATGTGTTTCGCTTCTGTATCTGTATCATGTAAGAATGTTCAGTGTTCCATTCTGTTGTAACATATATACTCAGCTTTGGTATATTGCGATGTCATTCCGCCGCCCAATGTTGCAGGGTTTGCTGGAAGCCCAGTCAGGTTACAGAGTTACAAATCAATTATTGTCGACATGAAACCTACGTGTGGAAAAAGTCCCCCCACAGCCACAGAAGGGAAACCTAGAAACATAATGGAGGTGGGTGTACAGCCTTCAGTGGAGGACTCAGAATTCAATATTTCGAAATAGGATAAAACCGTCTAAAAACCCATCAGGGATATACATGTGCTTTCTAACTAGCGTTTTAGATAAGTTGAAATGGCCACATTCAGCGTTTACTTTCTCTTCTGTTTTCAGTCAAGGAGTGCGTCATACCTTTTACCTCGGAAAGTACACAAGGAAATGCAGGTGCAGGTAGGTAGGCACGTGAGCACAGATACACATATGCAAAAATACACACGAGGCGTGTTTAGAGACACATACAAGCGTGCTAGGGACACATACAGTTGTGCTTAGAGGCACATACAAGCGTGCTGAGAGACACAGACAGGGGTGCTCTTAGAGACACATTCGGGCGTGCTTAGAGTCACAAATAAAGGCGTGCTTAGTGACACATGCAGGCGTGCTTAGGGGCACATCCAGGAGTGCTTAGAGACATAATGTCATACAGGCGTGCTTAGAGACAGATGCAGACGTGCGTAGAGACAGATGCATGCGTGTTTAGAGGCACATACAGACGTGCTTTTAGACATACAGGCGTGCTTAGGGACACATACAGGCGTGCTTAGAGGCAAATACAGGCGTGCTTCGAGACAAATACATGCGTGCTTAGAAACACATGCAGGCGTGTGCTTAGAGACATAAACAGGGGTACTTAGAGACACACATAGGCGTGCTTAGAGACTAAAATACAGGCGTGCTTAGTGACACATGCATGCGGGTTTAGAGGCACATTCAAGAGTGTTTAGAGACACAATGTCATACAGGCGTGCTTAGAGACATATACAGGCGTGTTTAGAGAAACAGACATGCGTGTTTAGAGACACAGACAGGCGTGCTTAGAGACACAAATACAGGCGAGCTTAGTGACACATGCAGGCGTGCTTAGAGGCACATAGAGGCGTGCTTAGAGACACAGACAGGCGTGCCTAGAGACACATACTGGCGTGCTTAGAGGCACATACATGCATGCTTATAGACACATAGAGTTGTGCTTAGAGACACAAACAGGCGAGTTTAGCGACATATACACTCGTGCTCAGAGACACATAGAGGCGTGCTTAGAGCCACATTAACGTGCTAAGAGACAGATACAGACGTACTTATGACACATACACTCGTGCTCAGAGACACATAGAGACGTGCTAGGGACACATACAGTTGTGCTTAGAGGCATATACAAGCGTGCTTAGAGACACAGACATGGCTGCTCTTAGAGACACATACAGGCGTGCTAAGAGACACATTCAGGCGAGCTTAGTGACACATGCAGGCGTGCTTAGAGACACATTCAGGAGTGCGTAGAAACACAATGTCATACAGGCGTGCTTAGAGACAGATACAAACATGCTTAGAGACAGATGCATGCGTGTTTAGAGGCACATACATACGTGCTTTTAGACATACAGGCTTGCTTAGGGACACATACAGGCTTGTTTAGAGACAGATACAGACGTGCTTCGAGACAGATGCATGCGTGTTTAGAGGCACATACAGACGTGCTTATATGAATACAGGCGTGCTTAGAGACACAGACATGGGTGCTTAGAGACAAATACAGGCGTGCGTAGAGACACATACAGGCGTGCTTAGAGACACATACAGGCGTGCTCAGAGACACACACAGGAGTGCCCAACTTGCAGACATGCGAGTTTGGTATACGAAGATATATAGCTGAGGAGACGCTGGGTGTCGTTGTATGAGATGGATTACGCGTAAATATGCCTGATATTCATGGATAAAAACAATTCCATAGAAACAAATTATTAAATATTGATAAATAGCAATTATGGCTCCAGCTTTACCGGTATGACCAGTTATGTATGTTGATCGAGGGACATTAGTTGTGGTCTCTCTACAGCTGGCGACCAACAAAATACAACGAAAATGGTCGCTAAAGAAAACATTACACACTTATACGTCCATCCCTTGCAGTGTTACATCGACGGGCCTTATGGCACTTGCTCAAGGGCAATATTTGAAACCGAGCACGCTGTTCTGATTGGCTCCGGTATCGGCGTGACTCCCTACGCCTCCATCCTACAGAGCATCATGTACAGGTTCAAGGCCTACAAGAGATGCTGCCCCAGCTGTACCCACTCCTGGTATGATGAAGTACCGCCACACGTCATGAACCTCAAGAAGGTCAGTACCAGCATGGCGTGGTTGGAGTTTGATGATAGTAGTTAGCACCGCAGTAACGAGGGATTCAAGAGGGCTTGGTAATTAGGGAAAGTCTTTGACAAACAACATCCAGGTCAGAAGACGTTCATTCTTCACCAACAGGCTTCTCGAGGGGCCAACGCACGGTCAAGGTCTGTGTCTCTGTTGGATGTTTTTGTTTGTGTGTTGTTTAACGCTGCCCTCAGCAATATTCCAGCTGTATGACGGCGGTGTGTAAAAAATCGAGTCTGGACCAGACAATCACGTGAATGATACAATGAGCATCGAACCTCGTCACTTGGACACGATGACATTCATCTACTAAGTCAGCGAGCCTGACCACCCGATCCCGTTAGTCGCCTCTTACGATAAGCATGGGTTGCTGAAGATCAGTTCTAATCAGGATCTTCACGGGTCTCATTTGGATGTCAACATCGTGACCTTAAAGGACCAGACACTGCTCATGATTTCAGTCCCTGGTTTAAATGAACAGTTTTCTCTCACTTCGTAAGACTTTTGACTTATATTTTCTTTTCTGACAGGTCGACTTCATCTGGATCAACCGTGACCAGGAGTCGTTCGAGTGGTTCGTCAGCCTTCTCACTCAGTTGGAAATGGAACAGGCTATGGAAGGCGGGCTGGGCAACTTTCTCGAGATGCACATGTATATGACTGCAGCACTTAACAAGACGGACCTGAAAGGAATCAGCTTACAGATGGCCCTTGACCTCATCCATAAGAAACAAGACAAAGACCTGTTGACGGGGCTGAAAACACGGACACACCCAGGGAGACCCGACTTCGGAAAGGTAGAGAGATGCAATATGACTTACCTGCATACGTTAGTAGCCAGTGGAGTTCAAATATTTAACAAAATATGTACGCTCATTTATATTTTGGCGACAGTATATCCCCACCTGCCACGTGGTACCCACTATACAGGGTCATGCTTTCATAAATAAAAACATCGTGTTTTTTCTGCAACCAACCATGAGCTTCAGGTATGTCGATGATCTGATATCGTTCAAATCGCCAATTCCCTTCCATTGATTTACGGGCGGTCGGGAAGCCTAGCTTTCGCTCGTCACGCCGAAGACCCGGGTTCGATTCCCGACATGGGTACTTATGGCACTTGGTTACAAAGTGTGAAGCCCATTTCTGGTGTCCCCCGCCGTGATATTGCTGGGATATTGCTAAAAGCGGCGTAAAACTATACTTACTCACTCACCAAATTGAAAAGCAGGGATTGTCCCAGAAATCTATAGGCATAAAATTAGATTGAGAAACCAGAAAATTACTACATGAGACCAATAAATCAATACATTAGATTAAACAACCATTTTAGGATTTAAATAAGGCAAAACAATGCAATTAATGTTAGTGCTCTCACAAAATGCAGAAGGCTGTCCTAAGAAGGCCTGTCTCCGTTCTTGCATTCAGAATAGTATTTGAAGGTGACAGGACTGTTTCCAAACGGCATTTGGCAAGTAGATTAAACACAAGTCAGCTCGATTTGCCCCCTTGTCGCTCCTACATAGGTACAGCCAGCCTTCTAGAAACTGTCCCATCCAGAAACACCTTTAACAACGAGGCCTGCCATATTCTTGAGCATAAACAACAACAGATAATTGTTTTTTTTACAAATCTGTTCAGGAAATCAAGTTCCCATTCTTTTCTGGTGTTTTAATCATTTTCTGTCATGGACACCGATCAAATACGGTTACTTTCAACTTATATCCATTCAGCTTTGAACTATTTTCTCTATTTATTGGGTTCGAATCCCGATTCGCCCCAATTAAGTTTCTAGGTTTGTCAGCACCATACCTGTGCTCGTGGGTTTCACCGAAGTGGTAAACGTCTAAGACCTGCATCACTTCGGGCTTTCCTCCCACTTTAAGCTGACATGCCGCGATATAACTGGAATACTGGAATACTGTTATAAGCGGCGTTAAACCCAACTTACTCACTCACTCTATTTATTGGGAGAGACATTTAATATTAATATAATCTGCATGTAATTTTGAATTGTTTTTCAGCTTTTCGCAGAGATTGCCAAACAAAACAAGGGGCACGTGAAGGTATTCTTCTGTGGAAGTCCGCTGTTGTCCAAGACTATCAAACAACACTGCGAATCGTTTGGATTCGGTTTTTCAAAAGAAAATTTCTAATAGCATGATGGTGTTCTTGTTCAGCCTTTAGTTGAAACATCTTGACCTGTTGTTGATCTTATGTCACTATCAACTTATATTGATTTCTGTTCTTATTTTGCTAATATCCCCCTTACGACTCAGACAATACGACTGACTGTTAAAACATGGCCCGGGTATTTCAGCCCGGGCATTTCATCGCTAATTCAGAGTGAGTTGGGTTTAACGCCGCTTTTAACAGTATTCCAGTTACATCACTTAACAGAGGTCTCCAAAACCATCCGCAAGACCCTCAAGAACTCCGACCCCAGGCCCAAACCAGCTCCATCACCCATCAGAATCACCATACCCTACCAAGGCCCTGTCACTCATCAGGTTTCCTGCCTCATCAAGAACGAAGCCAACATAGATGTCACCTTCTCTAGCGGCAAGATCATCAAGACCCATCTACAAGCTAATGGCAGAGGCACAAGCAAGTCCTAACCCATGGGGATGTATATACCAGATACCCTGCAACTATGGCCACCAGTACATTGGAGAAACCCTTAAACCCCTCAACACAGGACTCAAAAGAACATCGGACCTCTGTTAACAAGCTAGACCTGAAATCCGCTATTTCCGAACACATTCTGAAGAACGAAAACCATAATATCATGTTTGCCCAGTGTCCATTACTTAGCTATGATAACTTAAGTGTTGGCTTCCATTGTCTATTGCTAATTATCTATCAGCGCCAATCATCTGTTGGCTTCCTTTGTTAGTACCTACCCTTTGTTATTTTCCACCTTTTGTTATCTTATAAATTTTGTTGTCCTTACATGTACATATATATATATGCTCTCTGCCTCATGGCATCGATTCACCTGATGAAGGAGTAAGCATATACTCCGAAACGTTGTGTTCCTCATAATAAAGTAGTTGACATCCATGATATATTCTCTTCCTTATATGGTAAATTGTCTCCTTAAGTTTAGATATATATGAAAATAAGCATCTTGTATATATATATATATATATATATATATATATATATATATATATATATATATATATATATATATATATATATAAAGTGCACACCACATACACACACCTTCGTAAGAGGCGACTAACGGGATCGGGATCGGTTGGTCAGTCTCGCTGACTTGGTAGATGCAGGACATCGATCCCAATTGCGTGGGTCACTGGATTGTCTGATCCAGACTCGATTATTTATAGACCGTCGTCATATAGCTGGATTATTGCTGAGAGCGGAGTTGAACCACCAACCAACCCCCCCCCCCCCCCCCCCCCCCCATATATATGACGACGGTCTATAAATAATCGAGTAATAAGCCCGAAGTGATGCAGGTCTCAGACGTTTACAACTTCGGTGAAACCCACAAGCACGGGGAAACATAATCGGGGCGAACCGGGATTCAAGCCCACAATCATAGGCTTCTGGCGTTCCCAAGGGATGCAACTCTGCACAGCGGATCGGGCGCCGAAGTCGACCGGGCCACCCTATGGATATCGTAAATTAGTTTTGTTATGATTGATTGTCTTGATTTCCGTTAATACTGAAGTGGCGGCCGGTTAGCCTTGTGGTTAAGGCGTTCGCCCTTCACGCCGAAGACCCGGGTTCGATTCAAGACATGGTCATCAGTCAATAGAGATCAAGGCTATTACATCCCATCCGCCTACTATGAACTCATTAAGCAATAATCACCACACGTATGTGAACTTATCCTGTTTAATTGGCTTCATGTCCCATTGGCTTCCCCCTCTGTGTTCTCTGTCCATGTTGTGGCAGTATTATCCTTCTGTTGTCATTACCTACTCATGCTATCCCACTCATGTATGCAATTGCTGTTACTGTTAATCCTCTACTGTGAATCCCCCACCTACTTTATATATTCTGTACAATGTTCCTCATTCATTTAACCCCCCCCCCCCCCCCCCCCCCAAAAAAAAAAAAAATACCAAAGCCAAACCACATAATCAAACTAACAAACTTCCATACTCAGCTCCTTTAGTTCGCCCCCCAAACCCTCTTGGCATTTTTTCAAATCTCCAAATTTCCAAAATTCTATATAAGCAACCACTAAAACTCTCCTACTGGATTGCCAAACAACTTTTCCCCCTTTTCGGAAACACATTAAATGTCTTCGCCGGGCCCGTGTGCGAAATACGTTGCAGTCGGAAAGCGCACGTAAAATCTCCAATATAAGTAAGTCTTCATTCAGTCCTGCTTGACAACGGTATAAGGATCGACACCAAAACGTCGCCTTCACAGTATTAAAGAAGTTGTTATCCATAGATTGTGTCTACTTTGTCATCCGTCAATTTCTAAGTAATGCTTATCAAACAATTTGGTATGAATATAGATCTTGTTGTCATACGTATACATTCCGCGAAACTTAGTTTTTGTAAGTCGTGAAGATAAATTCGTCAATGTCAAAAATATCTTTATGTACGGAATTTTTTAGTGATTATTTCACCTGTCAATTTCAAAATTTCGCGGGTTTAGAGCCAGCGTGTGAAAGCAATGAGACATTTGTGGCCCAGAAATAGTGGTTCGTACGATGGCCCATAAGGGACATGCAGTCTGTTTTTCAATATTTTGATATTTAACTTACTTTTATCGTAACATTTTGCAAATTAACACAATTTGTCATACAAATATGTGATAAATCATGTATAAAAACAACCGAAAACATGGAAAATGTACTTTCAAGTAGCTGTGATAATATTCCCACCGCGGTGGAAATAGTTTTCATTTTAGTTTTTGACATTTTCGCTTTTGTTTTTGACATTTTCGTTTCAGCTTTTGACATTTTCGTTTTAGCTTTTGACATTTTCGCTTCACTTTTCAGCGATTCAATATCTTCTTTATACGTGATTTATCACTTATTTGTATGACAAATCGTGTTAACTTGCAAAAGGTTACGATAACAGTAAGTGAAATATCAAAATATTGAAAAACAGACTCCATGTCCCTCATGGGCCACCTTAGGTTCGTGTATGATTTTCTCAGTTGTGCGTGTTCTGAAATGAATTTCATCAAGTTTGATCAGCTGTGACTTCAGTGATGTCGGGACATTGTTTTTGTGGCCTTTCAGAGGGAGGATTTTTTTCTTATTGACTTTCAAATCCCCCTCCTGCCAAATCCTTACAGGGGTGGTTGACGCAGATGGCAGTGAATATCGACCAAAAAAGGTTTGGGAACAACATGATGTCATGAATACAGTTTCTTCAAACACATGTTTATGATGTTATATTTTACTTTCAGTTGTTGCAATGACCAAATTGCCTGTTACTTCCCATCTGTTCGCCATCAGACATGCCCCTCTCAGTTTCATAAACATTTCATTTGCATGCAAAAGATATGCCTTCGAAAGGTCTTATAATCTCATCATCGAAGCAGTCAGGCTTATGGCCTAGAACATCATATCGTCGCCCAAACATCCGATATCAAACTACCGTATTTACTCTACTTGACGCTAGGCGGTTTCCGTAGCAAGAAGAAAACCTTTTAACCAATCAGAATCAAGCGTTCTTCAATGTCATGGCAGAAGTACAGACATCTTTACGTCATGGTGTTCAATGTGACGTCACTTTCTCACCCTGTTCGTACTTCGTGTTACCATGCCGACAACAGTCACAAAATATGTCTTAATAATCGTTTTATTATCGATTTATTATCGATTTGGGAGAAAACGTAAAACGACTACCGATTTGGCTGAAACGGAAGACCAACAAACAAATCAATTAAGTATCAACGCTGGCGTTGTATTGTATCTCTGAAAGCGAGACGTATTTTGTCCATTAGGGTGAGATTTGTGACAGATAGAAAAAATAAAACAGAAATGTGTGACGTTATCAAAATTTTATCAGTCATTTTGTATGTACATATGCAAATATAAAATATATATGAAAATATGGATTTTCTTGTATAAAAAAGTACGGTAATTGTCAGACAGTGCAACTATGGATGGAGAGTTGCCTCCCTTAGTCTTGTGGAGATTGACTTGCAAAGATTGCAACAAGATTTCCGTCACTGCTTGCCTTCCCTTCTCCGCCATGGTGGATCAAAATACTGTTCAAAGCGACCTTCACCTTGAGCGTTCCACTCACATATAAAGCAGGATAATTATATATAACGTCATGATTCATTATGACAACGTTGGAAGGTTTGGTTGCGAGATGAGAAATAATGCATGGTCAGGTTTCATAGAAACAAAATGAAATAGCCCCTTCCCCACAATCTCATTTCTATATGCCAACACAAAAGAGTTCACCGAGAATATCTCTGCAGCTTGTGAACTCTAAGGAGGAATTCTTGAACACGTGTTTCTAGCTAGGTGCACGTGTTTCCAGCTGGGAGCACGTGTTTCACGCTTGGTGCACGTGTTTCTAGCTGGGAGCACGTGTTTCACGCTTGGTGCACGGGTGGCGCAACGCAACCCGCGCGCGGACCCTGTTCTCACCCCGAGACAGGGTGCAGTTTTCACAAAAAATATATTTGTCTAAAACAAATATTTCGCCGAACATAAGTCTCTGTAGACTCCAAAACCTGGTAAGAGTTGAAAACAATGAAACCCTAGTTATCCAGACATGCCGATCCCAATAATACCACCGGGCTCACCTTTATCCGGATAAATGAATCAAAGGTAAAGGACTTTTGTAAATGAAGCCAACCTTCACAACAAGCAGGAAGCGTGGTTTATGAAATATGTGAGTCTGGCCTAATGGGGTCTCACAGTTCGTAATAAATAATAATTGCATATCACATATTGCACACGAATAACGTTGAAATAAGACGCTCGACTTTATATACAGACTAAGGGGAGATCACCCTTATCCTTGACTTGATGCAACGAACATACACACAGCACCATGCAACCATGTATACCGTATTCGACGTAATAAGCGCCCCGCTCTAATAATATATTGGCTAGTGAACAATGCCAATCAGCACCCCTTCCGATTGATCAATGTACACAAGACTTCTTTTTTCGCGTTTGATACGCACTCGTGTGTTATATGCACCCTTAATCATGGGCAATTAAATTCTGGAAAAATATATCTGTCGTATGTAAACACTTCAGGCTGTTAGCATAAACCACGAAATTTACGATCTTTCAACTCAAAATAATATTGTAATAAGCGCCCCCTATTTCTAATTTTGAGAGCGCCCTCGGCGCTTATTACGTTGAATACGGTATATATAAAGGCTACCTAACAACACTGGAAAATTAAGAATTGAAACATGTAATAACAGACGATAGAACAAACACTACCCCAACCATGTGATGTCATCAATGGTAGATCCGGATGTCGTGTCTATATATTTTGATGGCCAGATTGTTTGTTTGTTGTTTAACGCCGCACTCAGCAATAGTACAGCCATATGACGGCGGTCTGTAAATAATCGAGTCTGGACCAGACAATCCTGTTAGAATAGGTCCTCAGCAACTCATGTTTGCCGAAAAATGCGACTATGCTTGTCGTAAGAGGCGACTAACGGGATCGGGTGGTCAGGCTCGCTGACTTAATTAATGCGTGTCATCGTATCCCAATGCTCATGTCAATCACTGAATTGTCTGGTCCAGACTCGATTATTTACAGACCGCCGTCATATAGCTGGAATATTCCTGAATGCGGCGTTAAACAACAAACGCCTACAACATTTATTCCTAACGGAAATACACTTACACGCCATTGACTCGGACATGACATGCTATAACTTTTAACAATGCACCGAAAACCCCAAATCTAACCTTATCCTCTAAAACAAGCAGATGCCATGGGACTGGAAGACAGCCTGCAAAAAGGCGATAAAACGTTGGTTCGTCACGACTTCAGCTACGGCGGATCAAGGTTACAGTTTCTGCAGCTCATTTATAATGTCCTCATCCGTGATGAGGCTAGAAGAGTGTTCCAGCAGCGTAAAGCAAAGGTATACCACAGCAGATTCCCTTAAAATGAGGTTAGGATGTCGCAAGAGTTTGGAAGTATGTATACGAGGACAAGCACTATGAGACCCGAGTCCGAGGGTGCGGGCCTAGAAGTTCTCCTTACAGAAGCTGAATCCGAACGCCTCACAATGTTGTTTAATGGACTTCCCCAGCATCGGGTTGCCGCAGAAGAACACCTTCACATTCCCCTTCTTCTCAGCTGCGATCTTGGCGAAGAGCTGAAAAAAGGTATGCTTTTCTTTAACAAATTGCTATAATAACGTTTGTGAGTGAGTGAGTGAGTGAGTGAGTGAGTGAGTATGGTTTAACGCCGCTTTTAGCAATATTCCAGCAATATCACGGCGGGGGACACCAGAAATGGGCTTCATACATTGTACCCATGTCGGGAATCGAACCCGAGTCTTCGGCGTGACGAGCGAATGCTTTAACCACTAGGCTACCCGACCGCCCCAAATAACGTTTGTATTTATGTGAGAGAAAACCCTATCCTATCCATAAGAAACTGCTCCCAAAAGCAGAGTTGATTGTAAGATTCCAACTATATCGTGAGCATATGGTTATGAATGGTAATCAATGACTATCCTGCCCCAATGGTCGAAACCATCACAAACACATGCAAAGACAAGTCAATTGTTCACCTGAGAAAAAAACCCGGAAACAAATGGTATCAGTTAAACATGTAATTGCATTTCGGTCACTGATTCGTCAAATTTAGAAATGTCCCCATGATCAACATGACTTCCAACAAAGGTTTGATAGCCTTGAATGTTGTAACCCTGATCAAACAACTTCTCATATACATGACTCTGTTTGATATCTATGAGGAACGAGAATGCTCGATTGCACCTCGAAAGAAGCTGCTGGAATATTGCTCGACATAAAGGGAAGTTGACGATTGGAAACTTGAAGTCATCGTTCTGGTCATACGGTATTGTGGAGAGTGTTTTGACGCTCTGAAACTGTATGCATAGATCTAAATATGAAACAGATGAGGCGGTCTCTCTGGTCTCCTTTATTTATTGTTCAGGTGGGTAAATCAGGGGAGTGAGTGAGGTTTTACAGCGCTTTTAGGAATATTCTAGCAATATCACGGCAGGGGACACCACAAAAGGGCTTCACACATGGTACCCATGTAGAGAATCGAACCGGGTCTTTGGCGTGACGAGCGAACGCTTTAACCACTAGGCTACCCGACCGCCCGTAAATCAGTGGAAGGTAATTTGATGGTTATTGAACGATATCAGATCATCGACATACCTGAAGCTCATGTTGATGAGTTTGGTTGCAGAAAAAACAAGATTTTTTTATTTAGGAAAGCATGACCCAGTATAGCGGGTCCCATATAAATGAGCGTACATATTTTGTTAAATATTTGAACTCCACTGGCTACTAACGTATGCAGGTAAGTCATACTGCATCTCTCTACCTTTCTGAAGTTGGGTCTCCCTGGCTGTGTCCGTGTTTTCAGCCCCGTCAACAGGTCTTTGTCTTGTTTCTTATGGATGAGGTCAAGGGCCATCTGTAAGCCGATTCCTTTCAGGTCCGTCTTGTTAAGTGCTGCAGTCATATACATGTGCATCTCGATCATGTTGCCCAGCCCACCTTCCATAGCCTGTTCCATTTCCAACTGAGTGAGAAGGCTGACGAACCACTCGAAGGACTTCTGGTCACGGTTGATCCAGATGAAGTCGACCTTGAAGGAAAGGAAATTAAACGTCAATTTATAGTTTAGTGAGATGAGAGGACATCAAAGTTCAGCTGTTGATCAAAACAGATGATTGAAAGCACAAGCAAGGACTGTTTATTTGTTTGTTGTTTAACGCCGCACTCAGCAATATTCCAGCTGTATGACGGCGGTTTGTAAATAATCGAGTCTGGACCAGACAATAACGTGAATGATACAATGAGGACACGATGACATTCATCTACTAAGTCAGCGAGCCTGACCACCCGATCCCGTTAGTCGCCTCTGACGATAAACATGGGTTGCTGAAGATCAATTCTAACCAGGATTTTACTCCTTAATGATGAATGTCAGGCAGAGTACATATTTTAAAGTCTTGTATGACGAAGCCAGGCGATCTAACCACCGACCTGCTATCTGGGCAAACGTTCTATCAACTACCCAATGGAGGCGATCTGCCTGGATTAGAATTATATGGATCCAGAAACAAATTGTGCCATATGACAAGCCTGTGGGTGAAGAATGAACCTCTTCTAATCTGGATGTTGTTTGTCAAAGACTTCCCCTAATTACCAAGCCCTCTTGAATCCCTCGTTACTGCGGCGCTTACTACAATCACCAAACTCCAACCACGCCATGCTTGTACTGACCTTCTTGAGGTTCATGACGTGTGGCGGTACTTCATCATACCAGGAGTGGGTACAGCTGGGGCAGCATCTCTTGTAGGCCTTGAACCTGTACATGATGCTCTGTAGGATGGAGGCGTAGGGAGTCACGCCGATACCGGAGCCAATCAGAACAGCGTGCTCGGTTTCAAAAATCTCTCGTGAGGAAGTACCGTACGGTCCGTCTATATAGCACTGGAATGAGGAATATGCGATTGCCAATAGGCGAGATACTGTAAGAATAAGTAAAATCCATAAATACATGTGTGTGCTTCGTTAAGACCATGCTCTAATTCACTCACGCAGTACACATCCACCGTACTACCTCGATCGCACAACCACCACTCGAAAAATATTCCCTGCACCCTCGCTTTCCCAAACATCTTCGACAACACTGTTCCCCCACCACCCGCTCTTGTCCACTATTCCACACAAAAACCAGTACCCCCTCAGAAAACACGATAGTGTTGCCCATACTCTCAATCAACAAAGTAATAATCGTTCTAAATGAACGGAACATCTATATACTACCGATTGAAAACTACATGTTCTTTTGATTAAAACTATGGGACTAAGTACTTATATAAAATCTTTCAACTGTGTATCTTTTTGGCCAGATACCCTCTTGTTGTTACAATACTTATAAGCATAAATATTTATTCAAGCATTTTCAGTAACACGACCCCCCCCCCCCCCCCCACCCCCCTTCCTCCCACCCGCCCCCTCCGCCATTCCCTACAAGAAAATGAAATGGTCGGCCCCAAAGACAAGGAGTAAAACTCACCTGCACGTTAACAACTTTATGTGTCTCAGCCTTTCTTTTGTAGGTAGATTTTCGTGACTGGATAAAAAGCAAAAGTCAATATAATTAATTATATACAGTAAACTACGGTTATAACGAACACGCTTATAACAAACTCACCGATATAACGAACTTATTTTTAGCCTGATGGTTAAAACGTTCGCTCGTCACGCCGAAGACCCGGGTTCGATTCCCGACATGGGTACAATGTGTGAAGCCCTTTTCTGGTGTGCCCCTCCGTGATATTGCTGGAATATTGCTAAAAGCGGCGTAAAACCAAACTCACTCACTCACTACAAGCGACGAAACCCTTTCCATAATCACGAGAAATGTACAATTACTATGATGATGAAAAGAGTTTTGTCTCCTGTATTTAAATCTTGATATGGATATTGCGGTGAGTGGCTTGGGTTTAACGTCGCTTTTAACAGTATTCCAGTCATATCACGGCGTGTCAGTTTATTTTGGAGGAAAGCCCGAAGTGATGCAGGTCTCAGACGTTTACCACTTCGGTGAAACCCACGAGCACGGGTATGGTGCTGACAAACCAAGAAACATAATTGGAGAGAACCAGGATTCGAACTCACAATCATAGGTTTCTGGCGTGCCCAAGGGACGCAACTCTGCACAGCGAATCTCTGGGCCTTAGACGACTGGGCCATCCGTGCCCCCGCTGATAACATGGACATCAAAGCACATCCACCAAAATTGTTATAAAGAATGGACAGACCAGTGTCAGGGTTGTGTTCAGCCATGACCCAAGCGAAAGCATTGTGTGAGTGAGTGAGTATGGTTTTACGCCGCGTTTAGCAATATTCCAGCAATATCACGGCAGGGGGACACCGGAAAATGGGCTTCACACATGGTACCCATGTGGGGAATCGAACCCGGGTCTTCGGCGTGACGAGCGGACGCTTTAACCACTAGGCTACCCCACCGCCCCGAAAGGATTGAACGAGGCGCCCCGAAAGCCGCCAACGATGAGCGTATATTGTATGTGTAGGTTTCTGGGAATTAAATCTCCCATCTTTAATGCTGGATTTTGACGTTTTCATCAATATACCTTATAAGATTTTTTAAATTTTCTTGACTTGGCGAAATCTGTAATGAGTTGGACGGACCGGATGCTGACGGTAGTGTCTACGTTGCGATGGGCGTCAGATGTCGCCTTGTCAAACGCTGAAAAAATAAACCCGAGAAAGTAAAATTAAATATGAATTTGATAACAGAGGATAACCTGAAGTAACGATTGCGGTTTGATAATATATATAGTGTTATTAAATGATTTGACCATATAAACAGTAACTGTTTTATTCTGTTATGTGGGCATTTATACAGTGTTAAATCACTGATTTGACCATATACACCGTGTAACGCAGTGATTTGGACATACATCGGATTCTGTTATCTCGAGAACTGTTATCTCGAATGTACCGATATCTCGAAACTAATCTTAGTTCTCGAATGCCTCACAATATAAATACATATAATTTGACCACTAGTTCGTACGTTTGTTTGTTGGTTAACGCCGCATTCAGTAATATGCATCTGAACTACGTAAATAATCGAGTATGGACCAGACAATTCAGTGACTGGCGTCACGAGCAACGATCCACGCAATTAGGAACGATGACATGTATGAACCAAGTCAGCGAGCCTGACCACCCGATACCGTTAGTGGCCTCTTACGACAAGCATGGTGAAGATCCGGGGTAGAATAAATCGTTAGAGCGTCTAACGGGATCGAGTGGTCAGGCTCGCTGACTTGGTTGACGCATGTCATCATATCCCAATTGCGTGGATCGATTCTCGTGATGTCGATCACAGGACTGTCTGGTCTGGTGACTCGAATATTTACAGACCGCCGTCATATAGCTGGAATATTGCTGAGTGCGGCGTTAAACAACAAACAAACAACGAGTTTCTTCCAAAGAAACAATGGGTATTAAGTGCAAACTAATATCTGTCCCTGACTGGTTTCGGTAAAAATTATACAAGTTTGTAAAAATATCAAGACCGCG
The DNA here is from genome assembly GCF_022045235.1 of Haliotis cracherodii. Classification (NCBI taxonomy): domain Eukaryota; kingdom Metazoa; phylum Mollusca; class Gastropoda; order Lepetellida; family Haliotidae; genus Haliotis; species Haliotis cracherodii. The sequence goes on along the minus strand of NW_027266269.1, from coordinate 27,348,413 downwards.
TGCATCTCACTCCGCTGTTGCCAATCTGTCACGTAATACATGTGCACATCTACATTTGTTACACTATTTATTGATTATTCCCTGCGAAATAAGTTTCAATTAGTCATCGCATACACCTGTTGTATTCTAAACTTTTCGTACTGCTGTGAATCAATATTACACAATCTGGTGTTTGATCTGGCTGGCTGACGGTCCATACCTCTCTGTCGCGAATGTCTGGATATTCCGAAGTAGTGAGTGAGTGAGTTGGGTTTAACGCCGCTTTTAACAGTATTCCAGTTATATCACGGCGTGTCTGCTTAATGTGGGAGGAAAGCCCGAAGTGATGCATGTCTAAGACGTTTACCTCTTCGGTGAAACCCACGCGCACGGGTATGGTGCTGACATAATCGGGGCGAACCGGGATTCGAACCCACAATCATAGGTTTCTGGCGTGCCCAAGGGACGCAACTCTGCACAGCGAATCGCGGCGCCTTAGACGACTGGGCCACCCGTGCCCCCTATTCCGAAGTAACAAAAGGCTCCCGCTAGGTTCGAGACACCAGTGTCCGACTGTATTTGCAGTGTGAGTCAGCGGTTTGACCGTTCATGAGTGATTTGATAAAAATAGTAAGCGTTACTCCGTGATTTGACCACATATACTGTATACTACGGTTATAACGAACTCGAAGGGACCACTAATTGAAGTTCGTAATAACCATAGTTCGTTATAAGCATATATACAACATTTATACAACAAATGGTCGGGACTTCGGTCAGTTCCTTAGATATAACGAACCCACAATCATAGGTTTCTGGCGTGCCCAAGGGACGCAACTCTGCACAGCGAATCTCGACGACTGGGCTACCCGTGCCCCCGACTGTGTATTTACCTTTATTGACATGTGCCTTTGGTTGAGTTGTTTTCTTGGCCTCGTAAGTGTTGAAATATTCATAGAGCTTCTTTGTCCAATGTCCCGCTGACCGCACGTGCAGCCACAGGCGATCTGTGAGAAACAAGTGTAGTGCACGTCAGTGTAAAGACAGCATTCAACGTGTGAGAGGAGTGAGTGAGTGAGTGAGTATGGTTTTACGCCGCGTTTAGCAATATTCCAGCAATATCACGGCGAGGGACACCACAAATGGGCTTCACACATTGTACCCATGTCGGGAATCGAACCCGGGTCTTCGGCGTGACGAGCGAACGCTTTAACCACTAGGCTACCCGACCGCCCCACGTGTGAGAGGAACACTCATCTTGATCATATAGTGATAATAAGACTTGGCCAACACAGTCCCTTTAACGTTACTCCTTCATAAGCCCAAGTGTTCGAAACAGTTCAGGAACAGTTCGAATACAGGTGAGGTGAAATTGGGTTTAACGTCGCGTCCAAGATTATTGCACTTATATAGCGACGTGCATGTACGTGTGTGTGTTTGTGTGGCTGCTTGTACTAGTCCGGACTGATGCCGATTTATAGAGCTAGCTCACTGAGATACCATGCCGCAGTTTAACATGAATACCCGACTCAGACACAGTATACTGACTCCGAGCCGACCAGTCCTTGTTTTAGCCCCTTAATGCCGAGCGCCAGACAGGGTAACAACAAGTACCATCTTTTAACGTCTTTTGGTATGACGCGGTCGGGGATCGAACCCCGGACTTTCCGCTCTCCGGGAGGACACTCTACCACTAGCCCACGGAGGCGGTCTTAAGTTGTCTTAATTGTGTCCACTGACATACCACGCAGCAGTTTTAACGTACATAACCTACTAAGACACCAAATACCATCTTGATTCTTTCAACAAGTTTACAATTTGAATATTGATTGATTTTAAATTATATATAGCGCCAGACAGGGTAACAAGTACCATCTTTTAACGTCTTTTTGTATGAAGCGGCTGGGGATCGAACCCCCGACCTTCCGCTCTACCACTAGACCACGGATGCGGTCAGTTCGAATACAGTAAACTAGGGTTAGATTCTATGTATCATCATCCTTTACAGTTTGTAAATAGTAATAATCAGTGTCTTGAGTGTACAGAGTAAGCCAACCAGCTTCATACTGTGTCTTAGTGGGGTATTCATGTTAAACTGCGGCATGGTATCTCAGTGTGCTAGCACTATAAATCTGCATCAGTCCGGACTAGAACAAGCGGCCACACACACACACACATACACGTGCGTGCACGTCGCTATATAAGTGCAATTTATCTTGGACGCGACGTTAAACCCCATTTCTCCTCACATCACTACGGCAGTCGCTAATATAGCTTTGTGGGGCGTGCCACTGGTGCATAGAGCTACATTATGTTAAATCGAGCTAACTTGAGATAAGTATTACAGTCGAACGGCGTTGTCTCGTACTCCTGGGGACCGAAGAAATAGATTGACTTGTCCGAAGTTCGACACAGCCATCTCGACGTTTATTACCGACCTAGCCCGAACCGGACTGTGAGTTCGACACAGCAGGGAATTCGATACATCCGAGTTCGAGACAACGGGATTCAACCGTGTTGCCTTGTTGACAACTGATTAATTTAAGTCCCGTACCTTCCAACTCCGGGGCACTGCTGATGGTGAATGGATGCCATTCTGAGCTAGCGATGTCAGGAATCTGGATGAAGAGATAGTCCCCTGGCTGGAACCGCATGTTCGGCGGCTTGGATATAACAAGGTGTGTAACCTGGTGGGAACAAGGGGAATAAGTAGGGATATAACACATTGTTCTTGTAACAAGGAGTTACAGTAGGGAGATATCACATTGTTCTCGGAACAAGGGGAATACAGTAGGGAGATATCACATTGTTCTCGGAACAAGGGGAATACAGTAGGGAGATATCACATTGTTCCAGGAACAAGGAGATACAGTGGGGAGATAACACATTGTTCCAGGAACAAGGAGATACATTAGGGAGATATCACATTGTTCTCGGAACAAGGGGAATACAGTAGGGAGATAACACATTGTTCTAGTAACAAGAAGATACAGTAGGGAGATATCACATTGTTCTCGGAACAAGGGGAATACAGTAGGGAGATATCACATTGTTCTCGGAACAAGGGAAATACAGTAGGGAGATATTACATTGTTCCAGGAACAAGGAGATACAGTAGGGAGATAACATATTGTTCTCGGAACAAGAAGATACATTAGGGAGATATCACATTGTTCTCGGAACAAGGGGAATACTGTAGGGAGATAACACATTGTTCTAGTAACAAGGGGAATACAGGAGGGAGATAACATATTGTTCCAGGAACAAGGAGATACATTAGGGAGATATCACATTGTTCTCAGAACAAGGGGAATACAGTAGGGAGATAACACATTGTTCTAGGAACAAGGGGAATACAGTAGGGAGATAACACATTGTTCTAGGAACAAGGAGATACAGTAGGGAGATAACACATTGTTCTAGTAACAAGGAGATACAGCAGGGAGATATCACATTGTTCTCAGAACAAGGGGAATACAGTAGGGAGATAACACATTGTTCTAGGAACAAAGGGAATACAGTAGGGAGATAACATATTGTTCTCGGAACAAGGAGATACAGAAGGGAGATAACACATTGTTCTAGGAACAAGGGGAATACAGTAGGGAGATATCACATTGTTCTAGTAACAAGGGAAATACAGCAGGGAGATAACACATTGTTCTAGGAACAAGGGGAATACAGTAGGGAGATATCACATTGTTCTAGTAACAAGGGGAATACAGTAGGGAGATAACTCATTTTTCTAGTAACAAAGGGAATACAGTAGGGAGATAACTCATTTTTCTAGTAACAAGGAGATACAGTAGGGAGATAACACATTTTTCTAGTAACAAGGAGATACAGTAGGGAGATAACACATTGTTCTAGTAACAAGGGGAATACAGTAGGGAGATAACTCATTTTTCTAGTAACAAAGGGAATACAGTAGGGAGATAACTCATGTTTCTAGTAACAAGGAGATACAGTAGGGAGATAACACATTTTTCTAGTAACAAGGAGATACAGTAGGGAGATAAGACATTGTTCTAGTAACAAGGGGAATAAAGTAGGGAGATAACATATTGTTCTAGTAACAAGGGGAATAAAGTAGGGAAATAACACATTGTTCTAGTAACAAGGAGATACAGTAGGGAGATAACATATTGTTCTAGTAACAAGGAGATACAGAAGGGAGATAACACATTGTTCTAGTAACAAGGAGATACAGAAGGGAGATAACACATTGTTCTAGTAACAAGGAGATACAGTAGGGGGATAACATATTGTTCCAGGAACAAGGGGGATACAGTAGGGAGATAACACATTGTTCTAGTAACAAGGAGATACAGAAGGGAGATAACACATTGTTCTAGTAACAAGGAGATACAGAAGGGAGATAACACATTGTTCCAGGAACAAGGGGAATACAGTAGGGAAATAATACATTGTTCTAGTAAGAAGGAGATACACTTGGGAGAGAGCACATTATTATATAGGAAAAAGGGGTATAACGTATTGTACATTTGTAAATATGATATTTGTGTGTGCAAAAACACTTAATTCCAGTTATGTTTTTGTACGGAAGTTAGAATAAATTCATTCTGTCATCTACAGTCCTGGTTCCCCAAGATAAAATTTTGTAGTTGTTCTCATTGACAAGGCCTCAAATAACATAACCATTATATGTAAGCATTACTACATCAGTTGTTTGATCAAAGAACTGTAGTAAAGCTTTAAAAAAATGGATGACATTTGTAGATCTGATGCATATAAATATGCATGTTTTTTTCAGGTAAACAATTAAGTTGCCTGTGCGTTTGTTTGTGACGGGTGGTACCAAGGTGGCAGGATATGCTCGCCTTTTCGCGAACACCTGGTATCATCACTATTTGATAATGAGTGAGTGAGTGAGTTGGATTTAACGATGCTTTTAACAGTATTCCAGTTATATCACGGCGTGTCAGCTTAATGTGGGAGGAAAGACCCAAGTGATGCAGATCTCAGACGTTTACCACTTCGGTGAAAACCCACGAGCACGGGTATGGTGCTGACAAACCTAGAAACATAATCGGGGCGAACCGGGATTCCAGCCCACAATCATAAGTTTCTGGCGTGCAACTCTGCACATCGAATCTCGGCGCCTTACACGACTGGGCCACCCGTGCCGCCCCATTTGATAATGACTGATAAACACACGCTTATGGTATAGTCGGAATCATCCAGCGGACTCTGCTTTCCAGAGAGCTTCTTATGATTGAGTAAAGGGTTTTGTCGTCTTTCATTTAATTAACTATTACAGAAAAGTCATTAACCTTATCGCCCTCCAAGACAAGTGTCGTAGGCATTTTGGCGAGATATGGGTTTTAACAGGGAGTGCAAATATAATGGTTTATATATTTTCGCGTTAATATATAATATTTATGAACCATATATTTTCACTCCCTTGAAAAACATTCCCTGTGATGTTCACCCACTGATGGACTCCAGTACTTGAAGGTCGGACATCACAACTAACTGCCCTGGATACATGCATGTAGTAATCGAGAATAGAAACTATAAGACACATGACCTACCTCTGAGGGGAGTAGGTTGACCTCCAGGATGAAGCTGTTGCCGTATCGCACCCTCTTGATCATTTTGGAGCGGAACAGCTTCTCCAAGAGAAACATTAAACCAGGAGCGATGAACCACATCCAGAAGTATCGGCAATGCAGGATCAACAGCACCCAGAATGGAATATACAGCATGTGTGTCCAGTAGAACACCTGCGAATAGTAGCATAGAGCATGTGTGTCCAGTAGAACACCTGCGAATAGTAGCATAGAGCATGTGTCCAGTAGAACAGTGGGGAATAGTAGCATTGAACATGTGTCCAGTAGGACAATGGGGAGTGGTAGCATTGAACATGTGTCCAGTAGGACAATGGGGAATAGTAGCATTGAACATGTGTCCAGTAGAACACCTGCGAATAGTAGCATAGAGCATGTGTCCTGTAGAACAGTGGGGAATAGTAGCATAGAGCATGTGTCCAGTAGAGCAATGGGGAATAGTAGCATAGAGCATGTGTCCAGTGGAACAGTGGGGAATAGTAGCATAGAGCATGTGTCCAGTAGAACAATGGGGAATAGTAGCATTGGACATGTGTCCAGTAGAACAATGGGGAATAGTAGCATTGAACAATTGTCCAGTAGGACAATGGGGAATAGTAGCATTGAACATGTGTCCAGTAGGACAATGGGGAATAGTAGTATTGAACATGTGTCCAGTAGGACAATGGGGAATAATAGCATTGAACATGTGTCCAGTAGGACAATGGGGAATAGTAGTATTGAACATGTGTCCAGTAGGACAGTGGGGAATAGTAGCATTGAACATGTGTCCAGTAGGACAATGGGGAGTAGTAGTACTGAAGATGTGTCCAGTAGAACAATGGGGAATAGTAGCATTGAACATGTGTCCAGTAGAACAATGGGGAGTAGTGGTACTGAAGATGTGTCCAGTAGGACAATGGGGAATAGTAGCATTGAACATGTGTCCAGTAGAACAGTGGGGAATAGTAGCATTGAACATGTGTCCAGTAGGACAATGGGGAATAGTAGCATTGAACATGTGTCCAGTAGGACAATGGGGAGTAGTAGTACTGAAGATGTGTCCAGTAGAACAATGGGGAATAGAGCATTGAACATGTGTCCAGTAGAACAATGGGGAATAGTAGCATTGAACATGTGTCCAGTAGAACAGTGGGGAATAGTAGCATTGAACATGTGTCCAGTAGGACAATGGGGAGTAGTGGTACTGAAGATGTGTCCAGTAGGACAATGGGGAATAGTAGCATTGAACATGTGTCCCGTAGAACAGTGGGGAATAGTAGCATTGAACATGTGTCCAGTAGGACAATGGGGAATAGTAGCATTGAACATGTGTCCAGTAGGACAATGGGGAGTAGTAGTACTGAAGATGTGTCCAGTAGAACAATGGGGAATAGTAGCATTGAACATGTGTCCAGTAGAACAATGGGGAATAGTAGCATTGAACATGTGTCCAGTAGAACAGTGGGGAATAGTAGCATTGAAGATGTGTCCAGTAGAACAGTGGGGAATAGTAGCATAGAACATGTGTCCAGTAGGACAATGTGGACTAATAGCATAGCACATGTGTCCAGTAGAACAGTGGGGAATAGTAGCATTGAACATGTGTCCAGTAGAACAGTGGGGAATAGTAGCATTGAACATGTGTCCAGTAGGACAATGGGGAGTAGTAGCATTGAACATGTATCCAGTAGAACAGTGGGGAATAGTAGCATTGGACATGTGTGTCAAGTAGAAGACCTACGGATAGTAGCATAGAACATGTGTGTCGAGTAGAACACCTGGGAATAGTAGCAGAGAACATGTGTTTTCTCCTGGGAATAGCGGCTTAGAAAATGTGCCCAGAAGAACACCTGGGAATCGCATAGAACATTTGTGTCCAGAAATTAGGAGCCAATACATAGGCAGATATTGTTATGCCCGTAAGAAAGTATAATGCTGGCCAAAACATACTAGTCAAGCATTCAGTCAGAGGGTACACGTTTACATATCACATTTACTCAAAGTAGAAACACAGTATTTTTATGTACCTCAAAATAGCCACTCCTCCTGACGAAGGGCATGGAGCAGATGAACATGATGACGAAGATGACGACGAGCAGAACACCAGAGAGAGGAGCGAAGCCGGCCACCCAACCGATGTCCGCTTGTGTGGTGAAGATGAAGGCAGGCACTGTCAGGTTGTACTGACTCTCGGCCACCATGACTGCAACAAACATAAAGACAGGCACTGTCAGGTTGTACTGACTCTCGGCAACCATGACTGCAACAAACATAAAGACAGACACTGTCAGGTTGTACTGACTCTCAGCCACCATGACTGCAACAAACATAAAGACAGACACTGTCAGGTTGAACTGACTCTCGGCAACCATGACTGCAACAAGCATAAAGACAGACACTGTCAATTTGAACTGACTTTCAGCCACCATGACTGCAGCAAACATAAAGACAGGCACTGTCAGGTTGTACTGACTCTCTGCAACTATGACTGCAACAAAGATAAAGACAGACACTGTCAGGTTGAACTGACTCTCTGCAACCATGACTGCAACAAACATAAAGACAGACACTGTCAGGTTGTACTGACTCTCTGCAACCATGACTGCCAGAAAGATAAAGACAGGCACTGTCAGGTTGAACTGACTCTCTGCAACCATGACTGCCAGAAAGATAAAGACAGACACTGTCAGGTTATACTGACTCTCGGCCACCATGACTGCAACAAACATAAAGACAGACACTGTCAAGTTGAACTGACTCTCGGCCACCATGACTGCAACAAAGATAAAGACAGACTCTGTCAGGTTCAACTGAGTATCAGCTACCATGGCTTCAAAAAAAATGGAAACGTGTACGACAATGAAAACCAGGGCGTAGCGTGTTTATGTCAAAGAGTTTGTTCACGTAGTGAAAGAGTACCTTTGTACTATTTTCACTAGATGATTTTTTTTCCATGGAAAAAGTTTTACTGGTAAATAATTACCACGACGGGGATTTTATTCGGGGAGTTTTGAAGGTCCGGCATGAATTGCCTGCAGAAAGCGTTCCCTAACCCTAACCCTAACATAACATAACCTAAAACTTAACCCTAACAGTGTGGCATAAATTGCCAAAATAAAGCATTCCCTAACCCTAACCCTAACCCTAACTCTAACCCTAACCTAACATAACCTAAAACTTAACCCTAACAGTGCGGCATAAATTGCCTAAAGAAAGCATTCCCTAACCCTAACCCTAACGATTACCCTAACCCTAACCAAAACCCTGATATATGAATGAGGGGCGGTCGGGTAGCCCTGTGGTTTAAGCGTTCGCTCGTCACGCCGAAGAACCGGGTTCGATTCCCGACATGGGTACAATGTGTGAAGCCCATTTCTGGTGTCCCCCGCCGTGATATTGCTGGAATATTGCTAAAAGCGGGGGAAAACTATACACGCACACTCAAACTCACTCACTGATATATGAATGTCAGCGTTTGGACATTACATACAAAGTTCATTTCTTCGAATCACACAAAATGTGTTCCACAGGCATGTGCTCAATTTCACAGTCCGAGAAACGTTTACTCCGGCTATATTTGTTCTGGGTGGATCTGATTACACGTGGAACTGATCATCGTTGACATTTACATGACGCGGCTTCCACGTGACCTCAAGTGAGGTTTCACTGCACGGGTAACGCCCAGTATTGCATGCGTTATGTAAAAGCATCACTTCACAGTTGAAACCTTGCATGTTAAATTTTTATTGCACCGGTGACTAACCCACTGTCTCATTTTACAGCAGGATCTAGTGGGTCGACTCCTTGAACACCCCATCAACATCTTCATCAGTGGCAGAAGAAATGTAAATAATCTAGTATATCCGATTGAGCACCTGTAAACATGACACAATGATATAACGAATATTTGCGGATATGAGTGAGCTTTCAGCAATATTTCAGCAATATTTCAGCAATAACATGGTGGAGGATACCGGCAATAGGAATATTATACCCTTTATGCCCACGTTGGGAATCGAACCTGGACCTTCGGTGTGACAAGCGAACGCTTTAACCACTGGGCTACTCCGTTGACCTAAATGATATGATTGTACAAATTAAGCATAAAGAACACGAAATGCTGCACCGAGCGTGAGAATAATGACCGAATAAAGCATACTTACTTGCGTTCCCGATATGCATTCCAGTATGAAGAATAGTAAACAGCATGATTAAGATGCCCGTCAACTTGTGGAACATGATATGCTGGTCAAGCGGAAGCAGGTTACCAACAGGCGTCGCACGCAGCCAGGTAATACACTTCCGGAGCATGAGGACAACTATGAAGGTGCAGTCGAAGTTGAGACAGAGGCCGCATCCTCTGGCTACAATGATGCACCAGTTGGATGTCCGGTAGTTCCAGCAGCCCACAGCAAACAAGATGCAGTTGAGGAGCATCAACATGGCAAAGAAGGATATCTTGCGGAGGTTGTTGAAGAAGTAGGCTTTCGTCAGGTGCCGATTTCCCTTCTTCTTGGCTTTTGTGGGCGGTTTGAGCCATTGTTCAACACTGCAAGACAAACAGGACACCAAATCAGGCAGTGTTTCTGTAATAAATATCAATAATGATATATCAATATAATCAATATTACCAGTGAAGGCAAGACAGGCTGCATATGAAAGGAGAATCGACGGAGCCTTACAAATGTATAGAGCCTTATAAATGCACACAATAATTCAGTGCTGTTTTACGCTGCAGTCAGCAATATCATTCATCCTTTAAATGAACAGGCAAACCAGTGGTGATTTGTTTGGTTGGTTGGTTGGTTGTTTTACGCCGCACTCAGCAATATTCCAGCTATATGACGGCGGTCTGTAAATAATCGAATCTGGACCAGACAATCCAGTGATTGATATTATGAGCATCGATCCACGCAATTGGGATCGATGACATGCATCAACCAAGTCAGCGAGACTGCCCACCCGATCCCGTTAGTCGCCTTTTACGACAAGCATAGTCGCCTTTGTACGGCAAGCATGGGTTGCTGGAGAACTATTCTGCCCCGGATCTTCACGGGTCCAAACCGGTGATCGAACGCAAGAGCATCGATCCACGCAGTCGGGATACGATGCCAGATAGTCAAGTCACACAGTCATACATCCCGATCGTCCTAAGTCGTACAAACAATGGGCCAACCACGATCCAGTGTAAGATCAAACATGATATAGTGTTTGACCAAACCGAATCCAAAGTATGACCAAACATGATCCTGTGTATGAGCAAACATGATCCAATTTATAACCAACCATGATCCTGTTTATAATCAAACCTGATCCAGTGTATGATCAAACCTGATCCTGTGTAGGATCACACCTACTCAATTTTATGATCAAACATGATCCCGTGTATGATCAAACATAATGCAGTTAGAACAAACATGATCCGGTGTATGATCAAGGATGACTCAGTCTATGAATGATCATACCCAATCCAGTGTATGATCAAACATGATCCCGTGTAGTATCAAACCTGATCCAGTGTATGATCAAACATGATCTGGTGTATCATCAAGGATGACTCAGTGTATGATCAAACATGTGGCTGTGTAGATCAAACCTGATCTGGTGTATCATCAAAGATGACTCAATGTATGATCAAACATAAGGCAGTATAGATCAAACATGATCCAGTGTATGATCAAACATGATCTGGTGTATCATCAAAGATGACTCAGTGTATGATCAAACATGTGGCAGTGTAGATCAAACATGATCCAGTGTACGATCAAACGTGATCTGGTGTATCATCAAGGATAACTCAGTGTATGATCAAACATGAGGCAGTGTATGATCAAACATGATCCAGTGTATGATCAAAGATGACTCAGTGTATGATCAAACATGTGGCAGTGTAGATCAAACATGATCCAGTGTATGATCAAACGTGATCTGGTGTATCATCAAGGATAAGTCAGTGTATGATCAAACATGAGGCAGTGTATGATCAAACATGATCCAGTGTACGATCAAACATGAGGCAGTGTAGATCAAACATGATCCAGTGTATGATCAAACGTGATCTGGTGTATCATCAAGGATGACTCAGTGTATGATCAAACATGAGGCAGTGTAGATCAAACATGATCTGGTGTATCATCAAGGATGACTCAGTGTATGATCAAACATGAGGCAGTGTATCTGTAAGTGCTGTTGGTCCAGACTACCTCTTACAGATGTTCTTTTACTCACCCTACAGAGAGATTCTCCTTTACTCCGGGGTTCTTTTCAATCACCGCTGACAATTCGTCAATGGTAATCTGGCCACTGTTGTCTTCATCTGCTTCCTCAAATAATGCCTGAGTCAGCATGTCCAGTTCCTCCTCTCCCAGCTTCACCGAGCTCTCCACCATACACGACCGCAACGCCGTCCGTAACTCCTCGATGTCGATATGACCATCACCTAGAAGGAAGAACAGTGTATACATCATGTCGATATAACCATCACCTAGGAGGAAGAACAGTGTATACATCATGTCGATATAACCATCACCTAGGAGGAAGAACAGTGTATACACCATGTCGATATAACCATCACCTAAAAGGAAGAACAGTGTATACATCATGTCGATATAACCATCACCTAAAAGGAAGAACAGTGTATACACCATGTCGATATAACCATCACCTAGAATGAAGACAGTGTATACATCATGTCGATATAACCATCACCTAGGAGGAAGAACAGTGTATACACCATGTCGATATAACCATCACCTAGAATGAAGACAGTGTATACATCATGTCGATATAACCATCACCTAGAAGGAAGAACAGTGTATACATCATGTCGATATAACCATCACCTAGAAGGAAGACAGTGTATACACCATGTCGATATAACCATCACCTAAAAGGAAGAACAGTGTATACACCATGTCGATATAACCATCACCTAGAATGAAGACAGTGTATACATCATGTCGATATAACCATCACCTAGGAGGAAGAACAGTGTATACACCATGTCGATATAACCATCACCTAGAATGAAGACAGTGTATACATCATGTCGATATAACCATCACCTAGAAGGAAGAACAGTGTATACATCATGTCGATATAACCATCACCTAGAAGGAAGAACAGTGTATACATCATGTCGATATAACCATCACCTAGAAGGAAGAACAGTGTATACACCATGTCGATATAGCCATCACCAAGAAGGAAGAACAGTGTATTCACCATGTCGATATAGCCATCACCTAGGAAGAAGAACAGTCTATTCTCCATGTCGATATAACCATCACCTAGAATGAAGACAGTGTATACACCATGTCGATATAACCATCACCTAGAAGGAAGAACAGTCAAGGTAGTTGATACCTGTTGGAAGACATGGGAGGGCGGATATCTCATCGATATTATGGTTCAAAGTACAGTAAACTACGGTTATAACGAACTCAAAGGGACTACTAATTTTAGTTCGTTTTAACCGTAGTTCGTTTTAAGTACACATACAGTGAGTGAGTGAGTGAGTATGGTTTTACGCCGCTTTTAGCAATATTCCAGCAATATCACGGCCGGGGACACCAGAAATGGGCTTCACGCATTGTACCCATGTCGGGAATCGAACCCGGGTCTTCGGAGTGACGAGCAAACGCTTTAACCATTGGGCTACCCGACCGCCCCCGTACATATACAACATGAGTACAGCAAGTAAGTTCGTTATATCCGTCAGTTCGTTATAAGCGTGTTCGTTATAACCGTAGTTTACTGTATATACAATGTGTAGTTTTTGGACAATGTAAGGGTAACATAGATGTGTTAGGGAAAATAATCAACCACATTTTAAATGTGGTAGTCCAGTGCTAGTCCGGTCTATATGACTACTTCTTAATGATCATATAAATTGGCTTTAATGTTTGAATTATTGTGTTTCGCGTCTACCATGATACGATAAAACATGGTACTCGGTGTTACCCTGCCTGGCGCTCGGCAAAAACAAGCACATGTCGCCTCGGATTTGTATTGGGTATGAGTAGGGTATCCATGTTAAACTGTGGCTTGGCATCACAAACACACACACACACACACACACACACACACACACACACACACACACACACACACACACACACACACACTCTCTCTCTCTCTCTCACACACACTCACACACACACACACTCACCCACTCACATACATACACACACACACACACACACACACACACACACACACACACACACACACACACACACACACTCACATCAAATAGTTTTCATGTCTGAATAAGTTGATCTCGTCTATTATGTCAGACACGGCTAGAGATTATTTCACAATGTCATTTATGAATCCCAGATTAGTTTTAGAAGTGTCTCTCATATACGGTACGCTATTTGCTGTATGTATACAAAATAAAAAAAACACTTTCTATATACTAGAGGTATGTTTTTCAACCCTTTTATAAAATTAATTTGCTCACATGGGAGTCGGGTAACCGGTTGAATCACGGGGCACAACTCACGATGTGCGTATGACAAAGATCCCGCTCTCAAGCTTAGTCAGGTGTCGTGCTGTCCAATCCAACATATGGATGGGAAATTATTGCCACAGCTATTCGTCGTATAGAAACTCAGCACAACCAACGTAAACATTGTCGTCACGAACAAGCGCCATGTCCATGAACAATTTCACTGAAAAAAGCTTCAGCAATTATTTTCCTAATCTAACGTTTTGTGCTCAGACTGAATGACATGTACAAGCTTCAGCAATTGTATATTCCTAATCTAACATTTTGTGCTCAAGACTGAATGTCATGTCATTGTGGCTTCTCTCTGGGGGACTCATGTCGAGTATATTAGGGAGAGAAGTGAGAGACGCCTTTATTTAACATGTCGGGGACTGATCGCGTATTTACATAAACCAACTCAGATCATTATCAGATATGGTAAACACGAAGTGACTGAGTATGGTTCTACGCCGCTTTCAGCAATATTCGAGCAATATCACGGCGGAAGACAACAGAAATGGTTCCACACATTGTAGCCGTGTTGGGAATCGAACCCGGTCCTAAGCGTGATGAGCGAAGGCAGCCAGTTGGTTGGTTGGTTGGTTGGTTGGTTGTTTAACGCCGCACTCAGCAATATTCCAGCTATACAACAGCGGTTTGTAAACAATCGAGTTTGGACCAGACAGTCCTGTGATTGACATCATGAACATCGATCCACGCAATTGGGATACGATGACATGCATCAACCAAGACAGCGAGCCTGACCACCCGATTCCGTTAGTCGCCCCTTACGACAAGCATAGTCGCCTTTTACGGTTGCTGAAGACCTATTCTATCCCGGATCTTCACGGGTCAAAGGCAGCCAGAAAGACTATATGGCGTATTAATAATATCCTATAGTTTGCCCGTTCAGTTTGTGAAACATATCACTTAATATGAAGTCGTGAACGTGATAATTGGACATGAAGATTCCAAGTTCCCTCACACCAAAAACAATTGAGCCAGTAAGCAGACATGTCATCGCGATCTGACCTCAAGCCCTGGCGTGGCAAACTAATGGTTTCTATCATTAGCAATGACCTTCCCTGTGGGAGTACTGTGACTCATATCCGGTCTTCAGCCGCTACTGGCTTTAATCGGCTTGTACGACACAAATGGCATACAAGAGACCAATTATGATCAGATGATATGAGGTGAAATTTGGTTAAACGTCTCGTTCAAGATTACTGCACTTTTATAGCGACGCGCGCGGGCGCACGTGTGCGTGCGTGCGTGTGTGCGTTCGTGCGTGCGTGCGTGTGTGTATGTAGTCCGGACTAATGCCGGGTTGGTGGAGTAGCCAAGTGGTTAATGTGTTCGCTCGTCACGCCGAAGGCCCGGATTCGATTCCCGACATGGGTACAATGTGTGAAGCCCATTTCTGGTGTTCTCCGCCGTGATACTGCTGGAAGCGGCGTAAAAACATACTCACTCACTCACTACAAGCATGGGCTGCTAAATAGCGACTCTAACCCGGATCTTCACGGCTTGTGTAACCTATGAGATGAGGTCGTCATATGTCGGGAATCGAACCCGGGTCTTCGGCGTGACGAGCGAACGCTTTAACCACTAGGCTACCCTACCGCCCCGGATTAATGATGCTATCTTCATTATAGAAACAAATCTGTAGTTTTCCGTAGCACCCACACGACAGGTAACAAATGTAAGCCACTTTGGAATGATATGTCGTCATCGGCTCCCATGGCAAGTGAACCCCAATCCACAGCAAAAGTAGATAAAGTACATAATTATTCACACTAAAAATAAAATGACATTGTCATCAGACCCTTGAAGATCCGGGCTAGAGCAGCTCTTCAGCAACCCATGCTTGCCGTATAAGGCGACTATGCCTGTCGTAAGAGACGACTGACGGGGTCGGCTGGTCAGGCTCGCTGATTTGGTTGATGCATGTCATCCTATCCCATTTGCGTAGATCGATGCTTATGATATCGACCATTGGATTGTCTGAACCAGACTCGATTATGTACAGAACGCCTCATATAGCTAGAATATTGCTGAGTGCTCCGTTAAACAACAAACAAACAAACAAACAGTTAGAAAAGGTCAACAGCAACAAATGCTGGTCGTAAAAGGCAACTTAAAGAAACAGGATCGGTGACGCGGGTGATAACGTGTCCTCGCACCCGACGGCATGGAGCGTTGTTCACCATCAGTCACTGGATTGTTTGGTCCAGACTCGAATATATACAGGCCGCTGTCATATAGATGGAGCATTGCTAAATCCGACGTAAAACAATGAATAAACAAAATTTATATCTTGGGGGGAACCTACCATTCTGGTCGTACACTTGGAAGAGAAAGTTGAGTTTTTCTGTCGAGTTCGCCTGTGTGAGCTTCCTGAGTGACGCAAGGAGTTCAGACACCTCGATTGTCTCGCTCTTGTTTGTGTCGAACAGCTTGAAATACCTCTCTCCAAAAAACGACTACAACGGAATGAAATATAAGCATAAAAAACTAATTCAAACATAATGGAGACTTGGAAAGAAAAATTACCAACCCGACCAATTCTGAGTATGAGATGAAACGTGGTATTATGTATGAGGGTATCGATCGGTTTTGTAACTCCATAAGTCTTTCGCACGATATTTCTTTATTCGCAAGTGGTAGTATATGTCTGAGAGAATATAAAAATAGCAATCGACGTCATGACAGATATCAGCGCGCGGGGAAGCCTAGTGGTTAAAGCATTCGCTCGTCACGCCGAAGGCCCTGGTTCGATTCCGGACATGGGTAGAATGTGTGAAGCTCATGTCTGGTGTCCCCCGCCGTGATATAGCTAGAATATTGCTAAATGCGGGGTAAACCCATACTCGCACACTCACTCAGTATTCACAAACATGCAACACGCTGAAACCATACGAGGGGGCATGGGTGGCCCAGTCGTTTAAGACGCCTCGATTCGCTGTGCAGAGTTTCGTCCCTTGGGCACGCCAGAAACCTATGATTGTGGGTTCGAATCCCGGTTTGCCCTAATTATATTTCTAGGTTTGTCATCACCATACCCGTGCTCGTTGGTTTTACCGAAGTGGTAAACGTCCGAGACCTGCATCACTTGGGGCTTTCCTCCCGCATTAAGCTGACACGCCGTGATATAACTGGAATACTGTTAAAAGCGGCGTTAAACCCAACTCACTCACTCGTTCACTGAAATCAGACTAAGGTACAAAACTTGACATACGTCTTTGACTCTGAGGATCTTCTTGAAGGTCTTGTAGTCAATCTCAGAGCCCAAGTCCACGCTATTTGACACCTGCTTCTCCAGCTCACGCAGGATGTGGGCATCCCCATCACTGAAAAGCATCATCAGAATTTATAATTTTACAAACACAAACACATTCGCTCATTTCCTGATCTATACACACGAGTGAGTGGGTATTTTTGATTTCACTCGTGGGTGGTAAAACCTCTGAGACCTGCTTCACTTCGGGCTTTCCTCCTACACTAAGCTGACACGCCGTGATATAACTGGAATATTGACTAAACACGTAAAATGAGCTATCGCTTCACATCCTATAACACCACCTAAACACAACATCCACATAATCTGGTGGAATTTTAACATGTTTAGAATTTTTAACACGTTCAAATACGTTTAGAATTTAAACATCTTTAAACATGCTTAGAGTTTAGAAATTTTCAGAATTTACACATACTTAGAGTTTAAACATATTTAGAATTGAAACATCTTTTAACATATTTAGAACTGAAACATCTTTAAACATATTTAGAATTGAAACATCTTTAAACATATTTAGAATTGAAACATCTTTAAACATATTCAGAATTGAAACATCTTTAAACATATTTAGAATTCAAACATCTGTAAACATGTTTTGAATTTTAACACGTTTAATGCTTAAACATGTTTCGTATTTAAACACGTTTATACTAATATAATTCGAAAAATTATATTTGGGACATCAAAAGTCTCCTTAGCAAAGGTGGTAGCTTGAAGGACTACAAATCAAGAAGTCGCAGGTTCGAATCCCGCCGGTTTTAAAGGTGTTGTCCTGACAGTGAGATTATATCTGATTACTTAGAGTCTAAACGTTTTTGGTTAACCAGCCCCTACTTCTGTATCCCCTTTAAAAGCTAAAAACCCTTAGAGAGCCCCTCTTTTATAAATTACCCCAAATGAATTTCAAGGGATGTAAGGTCTTGCCAACATTTTGACCCTAAACACGTTTAGAAATAAACGCGTTAAAATAATGGGGCAAGGAACGTGTTTGTGGTCTAAACATTTTTACAGTGCACTGAACGACTGATCAATGTTCCTACGTCAGTTAATTATAACCTCCCCTTTCAAATCTGCACCTTAACACGTGACATAAAACTCTACAGGTACCTCACGCGTTGATAGACTCTAATGGCTTTATATTTATGATCTAGTTTGTTTTAAACACCTGTATTATGTTAAAACACGAACTGGGTGTACCTTTTGCACACTGACAAAGATCTAAATATCCTCATGGCGCGAAATACATTACAGGTGCTAATGCATATACTCTGACGTCATCATGAAGACATACTCGTCATGTCCTGTTGTCATGTCATCCATGAAAGGAAGATGAAAAACTCATAGGGACGTATCACGTTAACTGAAGCCAGGTTTCAAGGATGTCCGGGTACAAACCGCTGATATAGAGAGACAGATGTAGACACACTAATCACTGTTGTTTCTAAGTCTTCTACCATTTTCTACAGTATCCGTTGCCTGCGGACAGTTCGTATCAGGCAGACCATCAGAACGGCGGCCATGAATAGTGGTGCATGACTGAGTTTTACTGGAAGTAGGCATACTCCCTGCAGGCGATCACAGTCGCCGTTGTTCCCAGGGACCTAGACTGACACTATGTTAATATTTGCTTTCTTCTTGAAGCATTGGTTCAGTGATTGGATAAAGTAACGTTTTTTACTGTTACCAAACATAATAATCTCTAATAATAATATACATCTATTCCATATGAACAGAGCATTTTAGAGATACAAAAACACCTTTGTTGTATATAAGAATAAATAAGAATGCTAATACCAAATACCAGGTGTATACGGGACCGTGGATTTAATATTTTCGAAGGGGTGGGGTGATTCTTGTTTGGGAATAATATATAGGCGAATATTATTCACTCGGTCGTTAAATTCAAAACGTCATCGCGAGAGAAATATTCGCGATTAGCCGCCGAAGCTGCTTCTAGTAGATATAAGAGACAAAACAGTGATGAAATAGGAATGCTTCACTGAAAATCAGTTATGACCAGCTCTTCGCGAAACAGGTAGAGGGGGAAAATAGTATATTTATGTGTCACGCGTTACATAGGCTGTGTATATACAGAAATGGACATATAATTTAAAAGTAACGCCCAACCATAAGGCTTATGGGACAAAATAAAACAATAATACATATATGAATAAAACATAAGCGGGATACTGTTCGTAAAAATGGTAAAATTCATAGTAAACATAATGTTCATGAATTACATAATTTTTATTACGTTTATACATTTTATAAAGTGTGCTTGCTAATAAGACTTGTAAATTTTCTGACTTTAAAATAATAATAAATTTGTTGAAATTAGTTAGATTTGTGAAGGAAGGATTTAATGATATTTAGAAAGTGCGTGTCTTAAATCTAAAAAAAGGACATGATATTAAAAAATGTAAATAATTTTTAATATTTCTCTTTATAACTGTTTCAAACATTGTGGGCAACATCTAGAAGAGGGGTTGGTGGTTTGTTAAAACGTCCAGTTTCTATGGCAAGAGTTAAAGATCCACATCTGAACAAAGCTAAAATGCGATGGCTGTTCTATATATTACTTTTTAAACATGTCCTGCACCTCAAGTAGCACCGTCACTCGTGACATGCATAAAAATATAAGTGCGTGTTGCATAATGCTGCGCCCAGTACTCTTGCCCTACGACGGCGGTCTGTAAACAAACGAGACCAGACACGCACATTTGTTCTTTGAGAGATGAACTCGTTAATGTTTTGGGCAGCCACAACACAATATTGTTTAGTAAATCCATGCTTTCAAAGTATGTTTAGTAAACAATGAGGACAAACATATTGTTTTGTCATTTCGGGAACAGATAATATGTTTCACTTCAGAATGCACATAAGGCTCACACCCTTGAGACATACACTGGGTGGATTTCGAGTATTCCCACAATATAATAGTATACACACAGGTCGGACAGGTTCGTCAATCGCAAATACATTAACCTGTGAATTGAGCCCGTTTAAGTGCCCCATTAAGATATCAAACACAAAGAACACACATTGAGAGAACCGCCGATCATGGAAACGTCCAGTCAGCAGGGACGCACATTCACTGTAAAACGACCCTGAATTCCATTCGGTTAAGAAATAATCTCATTCAGACTTTCGGAAGTTGTCAATAACAAATTAGTATTGCAATCGAACAATAGACTTCACACGAAAGGCAGTTAGAAGTCGAAAACAAATCTCAAGGGAGGGCCGCGGGGCTTTTGATTCTGACAGTGGGGTGGAAATACGGGTCCAGACAGCCGTGGGGCTTCTGATTCGGACACTGCGGTGTGAAAACCATGCATGGCTGAAGCATTGATCTACACCTTAATATGAATAAGACTGTGGAGTCGAAATATTTTGTACGTCCACTGAAGTGCGTGTTTGCATTAGTACTGTAACTCTCAAGAGTGAGTGAGTGAGTGAGTATGGTTTTTCGACGCATTTAGCAATATTCCCGCAATATCGCGGCGGGTGACACCAGAAATGGGCTTCACACATTGTACCCATGTCGGGAATCGAACCCGGTTCTTCGGCGTGACGAACGAACCCTTTAACCACTAGGCTACCCGCTCGCCCGTAACTCTCAAGACAGTGGTTGATCATGCTGATATGCTCATTGATTCTGGTCGTGATTCACGGTAAGGAAACAAACAAAATAATCTTACAGAAACGTCTTGGCGTTTATACAAGAAAATTTAATGTCAAGATTTAAGGTCACGTTTTGTAGAGGTAAAGAAATAATGTCAAATGACCATCACATCAAACTTATTGTATTTCCATTTCCTATCTACATGAGTTGTACAACGACCAAGTCGTTCAAGTCTTTGAAAGGCATTTAGAAGTGATACACATGAGGAAGAGTTTATGGATGTCAACTTCTTTATTATGAGGAACACCAAGTCATTTCCCTCGAAGAGTTACACGTGTGTAAACGTGATGTAAACGTCATGATAGAGAAGCTAACAAATTCTCTTCCTCAAGTGTATCACTTCTAAATACCATTCAAAAACTACTCTTAATTAATCTACTTTTGTGTTCATTCCCACGACGGTATTTCCGTGAATACATAATTATACATCTCAATCTATAGGCCTGCCGGCGAAATTAGACTTATTCAGTTACAGATGAAAGCATCTCGAATACTGTAGCTCTAAAGCAACACTGTGTGCCTGATGAAGGCCGGGAGAGCTGGAGCTAAACATTTATGTAGTAAATTAATAAATAAATTTAATATTGAACGCCACATGATTATGACTAGTCGTTTGTTTGTTTGTTGTTTAACGCCGCACTCAGCAATATTCCAACTATATGACGGCGGTCTGTAAATAATCGAGTCTGGACCAGACAGTCCAATGATTGACATCATGAGCATCGATCCACGCAACTGGTAGTCGGAATCGTGGAATGTATTCTTTCTTGGAGATTTCTTGTGATAATGCAAAGTGTTCTGTTGCTCATTTTTTTCAAATACTAGAGTGAGTGCGGCGGGTCTTCGGCGTGATGAGCGAACGCTTTAACCACTAGGCTACCTCACCGCCCTCCTCATAATAAGTAAGCTGACATCAATACAAACTGTAGATATTCCATTTAAAGATTTAAAAGAAAAATAACTTAAGATAAACGTTTTATTCATGTTTCAGTTTAAGAAATCACTCCGGGCTCTTTGCGTCGAATGACAGAAATAGTCGGCACTGCAGTTGTCCAATTAAAATGCGAATAGGATGCATTGGTTTAATCCCTGGCACAACCAGCCGCTTCACAAGGTGTAATCACCCCATTTAACCTATTGTGATAACAGGAAAGATGTTCTGGGGACCTTTACAGCTTAGGGTTCCCAGGATGGTGTTTAGATATTTTTTTGGCGTGTTATGACATGACCGACCAAGCTGATTGTGTGTAATCAAGCATAGTTAAGGTCACCGACCCAATTATCCTTCTCATAAAAAGACACCTTTTGCTGTCAACCATTTACAAGGTAGATCGTTAAAAACGACACAAAAACATCTATGATGACCTTATGTATGTGTTGACAATTACACTTGGCTGTGAGGACGCGCGGCAGTAACGCCAGTGAGTGGGGGGGTGGGCGGGGTTAGATACACCTGGTCTGTGACAGAGATGTAGTTATGTTAAACATAGAAACATAAATGGGGAGAACCGGGATTCAAACCCACGACCATGGGTTTCTGGCGTGCCCAATGGGACACAACTCTATAAAGCGAATTACGGCGCCTTACACCTCTGGGTCACCCGCTGTCTCCCCCGCTGTTTTGTCCAACTTTGACTTCTGTAGCTGTAATTGTGGAAAATATTATCTAGTTTGGTGGGATGTTTTGTCCAACTTTGACTTCCACAGCTGTAATTGTGGAAAATATTATCTAGTCTGGTGTGATGTTTTGTCCAACTTTGACTTCTGTAGCTGTAATTGTGGATAATATTATCTAGTTTGGTGTGATGTTTTGTCCAACTTTGACTTCCACTGCTGTAATTGTGGAAAATATTATCTAGTTTGGTGGGATGTTTTGTCCAACTTTGACTTCCACAGCTGTAATTATGGAATATATGACCTAGTCTGGTGTGATGTTTTGTCCAACTTTGACTTCCACTGCTGTAATTGTGGAATATATGATCTAGTTGGTGTGATGTTTTGTCCAACTTTGATTTCCACAGTTGTAATTGTGGAATATATGACCTAGTCTGGTGTAATGTTTTGTCCAACTTTGAGTATATAATTATTAATATCTGGTTTGCTGAGACTTTTGTCCAACACTGGCTTTAATAGCTATAAGTGGGGTATATGATATCTTGGTTATTGCGATGTTTCGCAAATAATCGAAACTCAAACCCACACAGATCGTGTGGCATCAGGAATAACATTTGTTCTTTGACGGTGGGGACCCGTGAAGATTCCGGGGTAGTAGTATAGGTCTTCAGCAACCCATGCTTGCCGTAAAAGGTGACTATGCTTGTCGTAAAAGGCGACTAACGGGATCGGGTGGTCAGGCTCGCTGACTTGGTTGATGCATGTCATCGTTCCCAATTCCGTGGATCGATGCTCATGATATAAATCACTGGATTGTCTGGTCCAGACTCGATTTTTTACAGACCGCCGTCATATAGCTGGAATATTGCTGAATTAAACAACAAACCAACCAACCAACCAACCAATCTTTGACGGTGGTGATTACCCGAACTGGCGTGTTTGGAGATTAATGCTGTCCCTATCTAAGGACCCGCAAACCCTTAGAAATCACTGACGGCTGCTTAAAGCTGTATAGGTTTGTTTATGAAAAAACAGACATTAGAACAATAACATCTGTCTTCATCTAAATACAGCCCATATCGTGTTTATCTACAATGTGTGTTGACTATATACGATACGAGCACAATGGTGTGTTTCGCAATGTACCAGCCGCACTTCTTGTACAATGACGTGTTTGTGAGATTGGTATTTAGGGCACCTTGACATCCACCGATGATGTCATCTCGAATGAGAATGATTGCCAACGTACCAACAATAATGAATTATGTCGTTAGGTAGACCGAAATACGTTTTTATCCAAGGAACTAGTTTTGTCAGTAGCAACGCACACAGTCATCTGGCAAATCAGCCAGGAAACTCGATCAACCAGAGCCGGTAAACAGCTTAAAGAGCTGCTTGGTAATACGCCAACTTACTTAAGTATTAACACACCCGCGTTAATCCGGACATACGTATTTCCCACCGTGAAGATCCGAGTTAGAATTGGTCTTCAGCACTTCATGATTGTCGAAAGAGGCGACTAAGGGGACGCGATGCATGTCACCGTATCCCAAATGCGAAGATCGATGCACCTACTGTCAGTCACTGGATTGTCCTGTCCAGACTCGATAATTTACAGAACGCCTTTCATTGCTGACTTGCGTTAAATAATAGACAAATAAGATAACGTTTTCCAATGAAGTCACCCGGTTTAACGAAACATTTAAGGACATGATCGCGTCCTGTTAATTATAAACTTTCTCAACATATCATATCATAGCATATCTGAATAAAGCATTGTTTGAAACAGTGCCTTCGGAGTTCGGATGTTTCCATATTCAATTATTTATTGTATGAAATAGGTGGTCTATTGTTCATTGCGGTGAAAAATAACATTTACTCACTCTTGTATTTGAAAATATTTCAAATATAAACGACAAAGCCCTTTGCACAATTCAGTGAGTGAGTGAGTTGGGTTTAACGCCGCTTTTAACAGTATTCCAGTTATATCACGGCGTGTCAGCTTAATGCGGGAGGAAAGCCCGAAGTGATGCAGGTCTCAGACGTCTACCACTTCTGTGAAACCCACGAGCACAGGTATGGTGCTGACAAACCTAGAAACATAATCGGGGCGAACCGGGATTCGAACCCACAATCATAGGTTTCTGGCGTGCCCAAGGGACGAAACTATGCAAAGCCAATAGAGGCGCCTTAGACGACTGGGCCACCCGTGCCCCCCCCCCCCCCCCCCAACACACACACACACACATACACACACCCACACTCACAATTAAAATAAATCTCTGCTACAAGTGTACGATTGTACGATTCCGGCTATGTGATCAGGATGTGTTTATGAATCATGGTTCAATTGTGATGATATGAGGTGATCGCGAAAAGGTGAACAAATGTAGACACCAAAGGCTGGAGCTGTTGGAAAATTTGAAACTTGCCGTCATCCCCTGGCCCTACCAGCCTGATGGTTGTCACGAATAGTGAGAGTAAAACACGTTGTGCACAGTAAATCCACCTTTTTCCAACATTCATATATTGATAATATTGATTGGGCTATATGTAGCTCATGCGCTCGACTGTAACTTGCAACGATTACTATACACTAGGTCAATTTGCATTATACAAGGAAACCTTCTATAACGTCATCTATTCTTTCGGGATCTTTCGTGTGTGTAAGATGGGCTCTAATGGCCCCGACAAGACCCTGACCTAGGTGATGCCACCTCTGAGGTGGGTTATTACAGGAATAATAAGAACAAGTATCTCCTCTGTCCTTTCGCAGGGTAATAGCTTGTCTAATTTCGCAATTTAGCAATTTTTCAAATTGATCGTGGTAGACGAGTTCGATTTAAACAGTATTTAAGTTATATCACGGTGTGTCGGCTCAAAGTAATGTTGATTTTAGACGTTTACCGTGTGCAAACAGACGCGTCAGGAAACATTTACCTGTCAGCTTCATTCATATGAACGATAGGGCAATATAGTCAGAAAATCTGATACCCTTTGCCTTCATATGAACAAAATCGCAATAGTAATTTGGATCTGTTTAATCACGTTTCTGTACCATGTGTTCTATGTTAATGTGTGATATGCGTATGTGTTCTATGTTTATGTGTTCTATGTTTATGTGTTCTGTGTATGTGTTCTATGTTTATGTGTTCTTTGTATGTGTTCTATGTTTATGTGTTCTATGTTTATGTGTTCTATGTTTATGTGTTCTATGTTTATGTGTTCTGTGTTTATGTGTTCTATGTTTATGTGTTCTATGTTTATGTGTTCTGTGTATGTGTTCTATGTTTATGTGTTCTGTGTATGTGTTCTATGTTTATGTGTTCTGTGTATGTGTTCTATGTTTATGTGTTCTGTGTATGTGTTCTATGTTTATGTGTTCTGTGTATGTGTTCTATGTTTATGTGTTCTGTGTATGTGTTCTATGTTTATGTGTTCTGTGTATGTGTTCTATGTTCATGTGTTCTATGTTATGTGTTCTATGTTTATATGTTCTATGCGTATGTTTTCTATGTGTATGTGTTCTATGTTTATGTGTTCTATGTTTATGTGTTCTATGTTTATGTGTTCTGTTTATGTGTTCTGTGTTTATGTGTTCTGTGTATGTGTTCTATGTTTATGTGTTCTGTGTATGTGTTCTATGTTTATGTGTTCTGTGTATGTGTTCTATGTTCATGTGTTCTATGTTATGTGTTCTATGTTTATATGTTCTATGCGTATGTTTTCTATGTTTATGTGTTCTGTTTAAGTGTTCTATGTTTAAGTGTTCTATGCTTATGTGTTCTATGTTTATTCGTCTACGTTAAAGTGTTCTATGCGTATGTGTTCTATGCTAATGTGTTCTATTTATGTATTCTATGTTAATGTGTTCTATGTTCATGTCTTCTATGCGTGTGAAAAGATTCCGGTGAACAATTTCGGGATGAAAGGATGATTCAAGTGTGATTTAGATGAATTTCTGTTAAAGGTGAGCGAGTGAATGAATGGGTGTTGATACAATTCCCTATTGGAGAGGGAGTCCTAAGTTGGATAACTTGTTCCCAATCCATTTCAATCTGAATAAAATATGTTTAAATCACAATTCCCTAAATGTATCAATGTTGTCATCCATAAATGTTAGAGATACTTTGTTAAATTGTTTGATAGGCATAAGATAATTTGTTATGCAACTGCATTAAATCTCCGGATCCAGCAGGTACACGCCATATCATGACTGACATTATCAGCGTGGAGCGATATGTAACCTGTATTCGTCTGAAGTGAGAATACAACATTGATTCAGAGTGTAGGTCTCTGCTTTGACACAGTGAACACGAACGGTGTATTTTGAGGAGAGTGGTTAATACAACAAATAGCCACAAAATCCTTTCCAACTGATCATGTGTGTGTGAATCACTATCAAATAGTGATGATACCGATGAGACGGGCACGCGTGTTGACAAACAACGAAACACAATAAGGGTGAAACTGCGATACGAAACAACGCTAGATAGTTGGATATCCATAGCATTGTGAATGTGGCCTAGCTGAGTAAGGCAGGTTAGAAGTGTTTTAATAGAATAAGAACATATATGTTTCCTACCTGAGGACCGTCTCCTTCTTTGCTTGAGTGTTAAGTGTTTCGTCAGCAGTGCTGGTGTCGACTTGTGGTTCCTCGGGGGTAGAGGCTTCTCGGGTATCGCTGTCAGCAATTTCAATAACAAGATCCCCAGTTGTAACGTCTTTCTGATCTTGTTGCTCATTCATGATGGCGGGCGTCCTGTTGCAGATATAGTTATCCATCATCACCCTTCCTATAGCGCTACTGTCGTTCATCGTCGTTGCAACACCGTTAATACCCGTACCACAACACGAAGCAGTCATTTGACTCAGTGACACTTTCACCTGTAACACGTGACCTCACCTTTGTCCTCCACCAGAAGGAACACCAACTGGTAATGGCTGCTGGCAATGTATGGATGTGTTGAGATACGCAACAATCGGTCGTAGGTACGGGTGGAATATAATCTTATTGTATCATCTCGTCACAACATTCAGTACACTGCGGCATGTCGGGGTGTTTTCATGAAGACTAATCAGGATTAGAGCTGTTCATTGTTACGTGCAAGTCACTTAACACAGGTTGTCACGTTGGGGGATTACCATCAGATTATCGGCTGGGATTTCCAGCGGGGTTCGTGTCTGGTTCTACGGGGGATTTGCCTTTTGTGCATGAGTAGAATCACGGCGGGAGGTGAGTCGTAGTACGTAGTGATGGTGATTATTATGGTTATGATGATGATGATTATGATTAAGATTATTATTATTTATGGTGGTGGTGGTAGTAGTAGTAGTCTGGTAGTAGTAGTAGTGCTGGTAGTGGTAGTCTTAGTAGTGGTCGTGATAATGGTGATGATGATGATGATGATGATGATGATGATGATTGTGATTATTTTTATTATTATTTATGGTGGTGGTGGTAGTAGTAGTCTGGTAGTAGTAGTAGTGTTGGTAGTGGTAGTCTTAGTAGTGGTCGTGATAATGGTGATGATGATGATGATGATTATGATTATGATTAGTTTTGTTATTATTTATGGTGGTGGTGGTAGTAGTAGTAGTCTGGTAGTAGTAGTAGTGCTGGTAGTGGTAGTCTTAGTAGTGGTGGTGGTCGTCGTCGTATGGTAGTGTTAGTATGGTAGTTGTCGAAGCCGTATTATTATTATTATTAGTATGATTAGTAGTAGTTTGTTTGTTGTTTAACGCCGCACCCAGCAATATTCCAGCTGTATGATGGCGGTCTGTAAAAAATCGAGTCTTGACCAGACAATTCAGTGATTGACATCTTGAGCATCGACGTAAGCATTTGGGATACTATCGTAATACGGTAGTAGTAGTAACAGTTGTAGAAGTAGTAGTGGTAGTTACGATCGTATTAGTATTAGTATTAGTATTAGTATTAGTAGTAGTAGTAGTAGTAGTAGTAGTAGTAGTAGTAGTAGTAGCAATAATAATAAGTAAGGATAAGATTTATGGTTGAACAACTTCGTTATGACAATTAAGAGCGACGTTTCGGTGCAGGTTCTAACACCGTTATGAAGCAAGTGATGCACATAGTATGGTTGACAAGTATATATGCAGGTAGGAGGCAATGTTTATACAGTATAGTAGATATCAGATATCACATACCCCCGGCGTAACATCAACTCATCAACCCAATCAGTCATAATCCTGTTGTTTATATCTCTGGCTTCAGTTTTGTTATAATAATGTTACTTACTCCGCCGGTTTCTTAACTACCCCTTTTGTGATATCTACTCTACTGTATAAACATTGCCTCCTACCTGCATATATACTTGTCAACCACACTCTGTATATCACTTGCTTGATAACGGTGTTAGAACCTACACCGAAACGTCGCTCTTAATTGCAATAAAGAAGTTGTTCATAAATATTATCCTTACTTAGAACTACAACTTCGAAATCCCTGTCAAAGAAGTTACTCAAAATAAGTTAAGGACTAACAATTGAAAGACTGTGTTTCAATACCCATGAGCCACGTCAGATTAACTTAGTCTTTCGAAAATATCGGGTGTTATATTGAGTAGTTCTCAAATTGCCAAAGTGGTAGGTTTGGGCGTGGTCGAATCCGACATAGTTGCTGTAGTCGTAATGGTTGTCGCAGTAAGGAAGGAAGTAACAGTGGTGAAGTATCGTCACTGATATGCACAAGTCAGGTGGTGGTATAATAACACATTCCCACCAACAGGAAACACATTTCCACCAACAGGAAACACATTCCCACCAACAAGAAACACATTCCTATTAAGAAGAAACAATTGTCTATCTCGAGAAACACATTTCTATCTGCGTAAAATACATTCCTATCAACAAGAACCACATACCTATCAACAAGAAACACATTTCTATCAACAAGAAACACATTTCTATCAACAAGAAACATTTCTATCAACGAGAAACACCTTCCTATTATAAACAAGAAACGCATTCCTATCAACAAGAAACACATTTCTATCAACGAGAAACACATTCCTATAAACAAGAAACACGGTCCTAGTAATAAGAAACATATTTCTATCAACAGGAAACACATTCCTATCAACAAGAATCACATTTCTATCAACTGGAAACACATTCCTATCAACAAGAAACACATTTCTATCTACGAGAAACACATTCCTATCACCAAGAAACACATTTCTATCAACAAGAAACACGGTCCTATTAATAAGAAACACATTTATATCAACAAGAAACGTATTTCTATCAACAAGAAACACATTCCCATCAACAAAAACACCTTCCTATTATTAACAAGAAACACATTCCTATCACAAAGAAACACATTCCTATCAACGAGAAACACATTCCTATTAATAACAAGAAACACATTCCTATCAACGAGAAACACGTTCCTATAAACAAGAAACGTATTCCTATCAACAAGAAACACATTTCTATCAACGAGAAACACCTTCCTATTATTAACAAGAAACGTATTCCTATCAACGAGAAACACATTCCTATACACAAGAAACGTATTCCTATCAACAAGAAACACATTCCTATCAACGAGAAACAACTTTCTATTTTTAACAAGAAACACATTCCTATCAACGAGAAACACTTTCCTATAAACAAGAAACGTATTCCTATCAACAAGAAACACATTCCTATCAACGAGAATCACATTCCTATAAACAAGAAACAATTCTATTGACAAGAAACACATTTCTATCAACAAGAAACACATTCCTATCAACAATATACGAATATGTACATTTATGAACACACAATGGCATTGCAAGTGGTCAAATGTAACAAATGTTATATTTAGGATAACATTTTCTCAGTAAAGTACATATTCTAGCCGGTCTTGGGTTGGGTCCCATCCGGGATTCGAACCCACACTGCTAGAGTGAGGCACCTTAGTCGCCAGCACACAAAATCATCGACCTAACCCACTAAGCCACAGAGGCTTCCACAAAAAATGAAAGTCCGACTAGTGGTAGTTCAGATCACGTACCTTGAATACCCCTCTGACAAGTATAAATGGCTCCCGCGGCCGAGAGCTATGAACACACAATGTCATTTAGAAAGTGGTAACAAATGTGATATTTGGGATAAAACTTTCTCAATATTAAGTACAGATTGTACATTACTAAGAAAGTGTTGTCCCAAATATAACATTTGTTAAATAAGAACATTCTCCTCACCTGGTGGGGGCACGGGTGGCCCAGTCGTCTAAGGCGCCGCGATTCACTGTGCAGAGTTGCGTCCCATGGACACGCCAGAAACCTATGATTGTGGGCTCGAATTCCGGTTTCCACCGATGATGTTCCTAGGTTTGTCAGCACCATACCCGTGCTCGTGGGCTTCACCAGAGAGGTAAACGTCTGAGACCAGCATCACGTCGGGCTTTCCTCCCACATTAAGCTGACACGCCTTGATATAACTGGAATACTGTTAAAAGCGGTGTCAAACACAACTCAATCAATCAAATCTCTTAAGCTGGTTGTACTTACCGCATACCACGTCTCGTGTCCATACTGAACTTGTTGTGTTAGCATTCATAAACCGATTGTGAGGAGGTGAAAATCTTTTGTGGTAGAAAGCACACATGAAGGGAACTTGCCACGGCACTAAGGCTTGACAGACGAAGCTTGCTATGTCAAGTTTGCTTGCACTCCAAAACCAAAGCACTATAACATGGCTAACATAATCTAGCAACTGCGCGTTCAACTAGCAGAGCGTGTTGCCCGTTGGGGTACTTGGATTTCACTGTGAATGTAGTGTGATTGTGAAACCAGTGTTCTCATTCTCACTACGCACCACTGCGTGATCGTGTTGTAGGGAAGAGTATAAGAGTGCGTATCAGGTAACAAGCTAACTCCCACTACCAATCTTCCCGAGGCTAGGGAGTTAACTGACTGTAAAAAGTCCAGTTTCCACCCTTGCCGAGCTATAGTCCGCTCGGTGCAAATTCTTACCGATGATATGCAAAATAGATAACAATCCGAAAACAACAATTCGTCTTAAATGGCATGAAATTTGTTTATTTGTCCATACGAACTCGTCACCACAATTTCAGACAATGTCACTACCCTCATACAATATGCACTAAAAGTAAGTGCGTGTTCCTACTATTACCGGCGGTCGGGTAGCCTAGTGGTTACTGCGTTAGCTCGTCACGCCGAAGACCCGGGTTCGATTACCGACATGGGTACAATGTCTGAAGCCCATTTCCCCGCCGTGATAATGCTTGAATATTGCTAAAAGCGGCGTAAAACCAAACTCACTCACTCCTACTATTACCCCCACCACTTCTGCTACCACCGCTACCATTATAACTACTATCTTTACTACTTGATAACACTAACATAAAAACTAATATTTATTAAGCCATACACAGTAAACTACGTTTATAACGAACCCGCTTATAACGAACTGACAGATATAACGAATTTATTTTTGGCCCCGGCAATTAGCTGTATATTTGCTGTATATATGCATATAACGATCTGCGGTTATAACGAACTAAAATTTGTTGTCCCTCTAAGTTCGTTATAACCGTAGTTTACTGCACATATAAACGCAACGCCAGAGAACCCCCGGAACAGGTTTCATTTGGGATAAAAGGCACAAATAAGTGAATCCCTGAAAACTATTGATGATATCGGGTGTTTACCAGGACAAACATTCCCCCCGAGTAAGTGAGTGAGTGAGTGAGTGAGTGAGTTGGGTTTAACGCCGCTTTTAACAGTATTCCAGTTATATCAAGGCGTGTCAGCTAAATGTGGGAGGAAAGCCCGAAGTGATGCAGGTCTCAGACGTTTACCACTTCGGTGAAACCCACGAGTACGGGTATGGTGCTGACAAACCTAGAAACATAATCGGGGCGAACCGGGATTCGAACCCACAATCATAGGTTTCTGGCGTGCCCAAGGGACGCAACTCTGCACAGCGAATCGCGGCGCCATAGAGGACTTGGCCACCCGCGCTCCCCAATGTGTACTAAAAGTAAATGCGGGTTCCTGAGAGAGAGCGTTGACATGGTGAAAATATATATGTATCAGGACGATCACTTTGTTTACGGGTGCTGTGACAGGCCAGTGAATATCTCTTTAAGTTAGCAGAGGTGAGGTGAGGTGAAATGGGGTTTAACGTCGCGTCCAAGATTATAGCGACGTGCATGCACGATTGTGTGGCTGCTTGTACTAGTCCGGAATGATGCCTATTTATAGTGCTACCTCACTGAGATACCATGTCGCAGTTTAACATGAATACCCCACTCAGACACAGTACACTGACTCCGAGCCGACCAGTCCTTGTTTTAGCCCCTTAATGCCGAGCGCCAGACAGGGTAACAACAAGTACCATCTTTTAACGTCTTTTGGTATGGCGCGGTCGGGGATCGAACCCCGGACTTTCCGCTCTCCGGGCGGACACTCTACCACTAGACCACGGAGGCGGTCTCAAGTTGTCTTAAGTGTGTCCACTGACATACCACGCAGCAGCTTTAACGTACATAACCTACTAAGACACCAAATACCATCTTGATTCTTTCAACAAGTTTACAATTTGAATGTTGATTGATTTTAAATTATATTCCTCTTGAAATGAAGAGGTAAAAGTAAACCCTATTCGCTGTGTGTGGAGTCCAACGTTGACACTTCTCTCATAAGGAGTAATAGATAGTCAGGTCTGATACATGAACACACTGGATATCAAAACCCATGTTTGTCTTTCAAGGAAAGTGAACAGTCGGTTCCATTCTGGTGGTCGTTCACAGGGTTGGTTGGTTGTTTTTTAACGCCGCTCTCAGCAATATTCCAGCTATATGACGGCGGTTCGTTCACAGGGAAAACAACTTGTAAATAAATAGAGACTTGCATGGATTCCTTTTAGTAACGCTCTGTAATCATAAATCATGATGTCTCTATTACACAATTTTCAAGCAGTACGTTGCTAATAAGTTGCCGTGCCTGGCTAGTTTCTGGAAATGTTTCTTGTTTTACAGGTCAGAGTGCGTTTCAACGGACACTTCTCGCATTTGAGACAACAACATGCTCTGACCATTCATACAGCAATGGACCCGTGAAGATCCGGGGTAGAATAGGTCTTCAGCAACCTACGCTTGCCGTAAAAGGCGACTATGCTTCTCGTAAGAGGCGTCTAACGGGACCTGATGGTCAGGCTCGCTGACTTGGTTTGATGTATGTCATCATATTCCAATTCCAACTCTGTGTTGATATACCTCCTTATCACGACCGTTTATCATTCATAGTTGCTATTGGATGTATTGCTTCATTCCTCAGGGGTTACCTGAAACGAGGTCACATAGCTGGAGTGTTTAGTGGGCCCTGTCAAGCGTGTCAACAATGTGTGGTGTGTGAAAGAGAAGGAGGCTCATGTTTATACGTATGCCTTTCAGGGCCATTTTTTTCTTGATATTTCAGGGTACTAGGTTGAATTTGCAAGATACATCAACTTGTTTAAATTTTAACATAATGATCTTGAAATTATAAGATGCTATGTTGAAATTCCAAGATACTACGTTAAAAGTTCATGATACAAAAAAGTTGAAATTTCAAGATAATAAAGTTTAAATTTTGAATTTCAAGATAATAGGTTGCAATGTCAAGATCATCTTGAAATTTGAAGTTAGTATCTTGGAAATTCTAGTTAGTATCTTGAAATTTCTAGTTAGTATCTTGAAATTTCAAGAAAAACCAAAAAAACCAAAACAAACGACCCTAAAAGGCTTCCGTATATTTGTCATACGTGTTTGAATAGATATATATGATATGGCTGATTGCAGCAATACACACTTAGATGTATGACAGAGGCAGTAGAGTTGGGGGAAGTAGGTGAGGTGGAGGTTAGTATCTTGAAAACAAAACAAAACAAAACAAACGACCCTAAAAAGGCTTCCGTACATTTGTCATACGACCCTAAAAGGCTTCCGTACATTTGTCATTGTACGTGTTTGAATAGATATATATGATATGGCTGATTGCAGCAATACACACTTAGAGGTATGACCGAGGCAGTAGAGTTGGGGGAAGTAGGTGAGGTGGAGGTTTAGGTGGCTAAGGTGGGTGAGCTGGATGTGGATGTGGATGTGTTGAGGTTGAGGTGAAAGTGGGTGAGGTGAGGTGGGTGAGGCGGAGGTGTAGGTGGGTGAGATGGAGGTGGGTGAGGTGGATGTGGTGAGGTGGAGGTGGAATTAGGTGAGATGGAAGTGCAGGTGGGTGAGGTGGAGGTTGTGAGGTGGGGGTGAAAGTGGGTGAGATGGAGGTGCAGATGGGTAAGGTGGCTGAGGTTGATGTGGTAATGTGGAGGTGAAAGTGGGTGAGGTGAGGTGGGTGAGGCGGAGGTGTAGGTGGGTGAAGTGGGTGAGATGAGGTGGGTGTGGTGGAGGTGGGAGAGGAGGAGGTGAAAGTGGGTGAGATGAGGTCGGTGAGGTGGAGATGGGTGAGGTGGATGTGGGTGAGGTGGCAATGGTGTTGGGAGAGGTGGAGATGGAGATGGGCGAGTTGGAGATAGAGGTGAGTGAGCTGGAGGTGGGTGTGGTGGGTGAGGCGGATGTGGTGGTGGGTGAGATGGAGGTGGAGGGCGGCTAGGGCAGGTGTTTTAAGGGCTACAATTCTTCGTGGCTGTTGTGCATCTCCTTGTGGTTCAGTTTCTCGTGGTGGCGGTGAGTGTACGTAATACTTTGTGGTCGCGGTGCTGCAGTTCCTCGTGGTGGTTGTTGTAGTTCCTTGTGGTGATTGTGTTGCAATTCCTTGGGGTGGTGGTTGTGGTGGCGATGGTGACGATGGTGGAGATAATGCAGTTCCTTATGGTGGTGACGGTAATGGACCAATGTTGGTGGACCAATTGCTTGGAGTTGTGGACCAATTCCTTGTGGTAGTGATGGTGGTGTATCAATACATTGTGGTGGTGGACTAATCCTTATGGTGATGCAGGTAGAGGACAATTCCTTATGGTTGTGATGGTGGTGGACAATTCCTTATGGTGGTGGTGCTGGTGGACAATGCCTTATGGTTGTGATGGTGGAGGACAACTCCTTATGGTGGTGATGGTGGTGATGGTGGTGGACAATTCCTTATGGTGGTGTTGGTGGTGGACAATTCCTTATGGTGGTGTTGGTGGAGGACAACTCCTTATGGTGGTGATGGTGGTGGACAATTCCTTATGGTGGTGTTGGTGGTGGACAATTCCTTATGGTGGTGATGGTGGTGGACAATTCCTTATGGTGGTGTTGGTGGTGGACAATTCCTTATGGTGGTGTTGGTGGAGGACAACTCCTTATGGTGGTGATGGTGGTGATGGTGGTGATGGTGGTGGACAATTCCTTATGGTGGTGTTGGTGGTGGACAATTCCTTATGGTGGTGATGGTGGTGGACAATTCCTTATGGTGGTGTTGGTGGTGTTGGTGGTGGACAATTCCTTATGGTGGTGTTGGTGGAGGACAATTCCTTATGGTGGTGATGGTGGAGGACAACTCCTTATGGTGGTGTTGGTGGAGGACAATTCCTTATGGTTGTGATGGTGGTGGACAATTCCTTATGTTTGTGATGGTGGTGGACAATTCCTTATGGTTGTGATGGTGTTGGACAATTCCTTACGGCTGTGATGACGGTGGACAAGTCCTTATGGTGGTGATGGTGGTGGACCAATTCCTTATGGTTGTGGTGGTGGTGGTGATGGTGGTGGACAATTCCTTATGGCTGTGATGGTGGTGGACAATTACTTATGGTGGTTGTGTTGGTGGTGGACAATTCCTTATGGTTGTGGTGGTGGTGGACAATTCCTTATGGTGGTGGTGGTGGACAATTCCTTATGGTGGTGGTGGTGGACAATTCCTTATGGTTGTGATGGTGTCGGACAATTCCTTATGGTGGTGGTGCTGGTGGTGATGGTGTTGGACAATTCCTTATGTTGGTTGTGGACAATTCCGTATGGTGGTGATGTTGGTGGACAATTCCTTATGGTTGTGATGGTGGTGGACAATTCCTTATGGTGGTGGTGGAGATGGTGATGGTGGTGGACAATTCCTTATGGTTGTGATGATGGTGGATAATTCCTTATGGTGATGGTGGTGGTGATGTTGGTGGACAATTCCTTATGGTTGTGATGATGGTGGACAGTTCCTTGTGGTGGTGGTGGTGGTGATGTTGGTGGACAATTCCTTATGGTTGTGATGATGGTGGACAATTCCTTATGGTGGTGGTGGTGGTGATGATGATGGTGCGGACTATTCCTTATGATGGTGATGGTGGTGATGGTGGTGGACAATTCCTTATGGTAATGATGGTGGTGGACAATTCCTTATGGTGGTGATGGTGGTGGACAATTCCTTATGGTAATGATGGTGGTGGACAATTCCTTATGGTGGTGATGGTGGTGGACAATTCGTTATGGTTGTGATGGTGGTGGACAATTCCTTATGGTGGTGATGGTGGTGATGCTGGTGGACAATTCTTTATGGTAGTGATGGTGGAGGACAATTCCTTATGGTGGTGATGGTGGTGGACAATTCCTTATGGTTGTGATGGTGGTGATGCTGGTGGACAATTCTTTATGGTAGTGATGGTGGAGGACAATTCCTTATGGTGGTGATGGTGGTGATGGTGGTGATGTTGGTGGACAATTCCTTAGGGTGGTGGTGGAGGTGATGGTGGTGGACAGTTCCTTATGGTAATGATGGTGGTGGACAATTCCTTATAGTAGTGATGGTGGTGGACAATTCCTTATAGTAGTGATGGTGGTGGACAATTCCTTATAGTAGTGATGGTGGTGGACAATTCCTTATGGTAATGATGGTGGTGGACAATTCCTTATGGTATTGATGGTGGTGGACAATTCCTTATGGTAATGATGGTGGTGGACAATTCCTTATGGTGGTGATGGTGGCGAACAATTCCTTAGGGTGGTGGTGGAGGTGATGGTGGTGGACAGTTCCTTATGGTAATGATGGTGGTGGACAATTCCTTATGGTAATGATGGTGGTGGACAATGTTTTGATCACAGAATTGAAAAAGTAAAAATGCCAGAAAGTGATAATGACATTTGGGTCAAATTCAAGCATAATCGCTAGACAACTGCAAGTCCTATTCGTTATCTATGCTGATTTTGAATCGGTTACGAGGAAGGTCATGGGTTGTGAGGGAAATCCAAGTCAATCCCACACTTCGATATATCAGAAACATGAACCATCAGGCTTCTCATACACGATCGTAAGTTCAGATCCTCGCTACAATAAAACTGCTGTGATGTACAGAGGAACACACTGTATCCAGCAGTTCATTTAATGTCTTGTGAAGGAAGAAATTAATATTGATAACATATTAGAAAATGTATTTCCCATGAACTTAACGAATGAACAAGAAAAACAATTTCAAATGGCTACTGTTTGCCATATTTGTAAAGAGCACCTTGGTCTTGACCGCGTTTGTGATCATGATCACATCACTGGTCAAAATCGAGGAGCAGCACATCCATTGTGCAATTTACAACTTCAGTTTAGAAAGGTCAAAGGTCAAATCTTCAGCAAGTTTCAACGTTTCGATATTCCTGTCATTTTCCATAATTTGAAAGGTTATGATTCCCACGGTATCATTAAGCATTTAGACAACACATATCATGGAAAGATTGATTGTATAGCAAACAGTTTGGAAAAATACATATCTTTCTCACTTGGGAGTCTGAGATTTATTGATTCTCTCAAGTTTCTGAGTGCTCCCTTGGACAAACTAGTTAAAAAATATTAACAATGATTGCAAGGGCGAGTCAGGAATTCTGAACATGGATATCCCGAATCTAAATTCAAGCATTTAAAACAGGAAACATCTGATGATGGACAATTTGAAATCCTGCTGAGGAAAGGGGTATACCCGTCTGATTTCTTGGACGATGAATAAAAAGTTAATTTGACTGAACTTCCAAAGGAGGAAGATTTTTTCAGTTTATTGACAGACAGTCACATTTCTGACGCTGATTATGACCATGCTAACCAAGTGTGGTCCACTTTTCATTTGCAAACTATGGGGGAGTATCACGACTTGTATATGAAAACTGATGTTTTGCTTTTGGCTGATATTAGGGCCACTTCCATGGATTTCTATGACCTAGACCCTGCTCATTATTATACTTTACCTGGTATTGGGTGAGATGCAATTCTTAAAATGGGGAATGTTGAGTTGGAATTGTTAACTGACTATGACATGTATCTCACGATAGAAAAGATTCTCAGAGGGAGGATGTCAATGATTTCTAAGAAATATGCTGAAGCAAATAACTCTGATATTAGAACAAAGAAATATAAACCAGATGATCCAATCAACCAACATTGTGTATTGGGATGCCAATAACTTTTATGGGTGGGCTATGTCGCAACAATTACCCGAGCGCGACTTTCAATTGGTTTCTGAAGATGACTTGGAGACATTAGACATTATGACTGTAGAGAGAGAGTTTATTGCAGTAAAGGGGCCACCGGCCCATTATACAATACATATTTCATTGATTTACAGTGTAGGCATTTTCTGATGACAGTAATTGTTGGAATTTAAAAAGAGTTGGGTTTTGTACATAGTATTTCGGTAATAGTCTTCTTCTATCATTATAGAATGGGCATATCATACAAAAATGGTATTCAGTTTCGACGATGTAGCTGAAGAGGCAGATATTGGTTACATTTTATAGGTTGATCTAGAGTATCCCCTACATATCCATGATAGTCACAGTGATTACCCCCTTGCCCCCGAACCGCCTCCGTGGTCTTGTGGTAGAGTGTCCGCCCGGAGAGCGGAAGGTCCGGGGTTCGATCCCCGACCGCGTCATACCAAAAGACGTTAAAAGATGGCACTTGTTGTTACCCTGTCTGGCTCTCGGCATTAAAGGGCTAAAACAAGGACTGGTCGGCTCGGAGTCAGTATACTGTGTCTGAGTGGGGTATTCATGTTAAACTGCGGCATGGTATCTCAGTGTGCTAGCACTATAAATCGGCATCAGTCCGGACTAGTACAAGCAGCCACACAAACACACACACACGTACATGCACGTCGCTATATAAGTGCAATAATCTTGGACGCGACGTTAAACCCCATTTCACCTCACCTTGCCCCCGAACCCATGGAAGTCTGTCATGACATGCTCTCACGTCACTCTCATGACTTGAAAAAGGAATTGAAAAGCTTGTCCCCAATTTATTCAATAAAGTGAGGTATGTACTTCACTACAGAAATTTACAGTTTTATTTATCTCAAGGACTAAAACTAGTTACAATTCATAGAGCAATCCAGTTCACTTAGTTTCCCTGGCTGAAACCATTTATAGTTTTTAAGACGCAGAAAAGAAAAGAAGCTAAGAATGAAACTGATAAAGCATTTTATAAACTTCTAAACAATTCTTGTTTTGGACGTTGCATGATGAACGTGCGCAAACATGTCAATGTAGAGCTGGTGAATTCCCCTAAACGTTTGAGAAAGCTATGTGCTAAACCTACGTTTGAGGCTTTCAAATTTTTCAACTCTGATTTGGCTGCTGTCCATTTGAAAAAGGACACCTTATGCTTGCTTTTCTATTTTGGACCTGTCAAAAATACACATGTATGATTTTCACTATAACTTTATCCATCCAAAGTACAAGGACAAGGCCCAACTCTGTTTCACTGAAACAGACTCGTTGTGTTACATTGAAACAGAGGATGGTTATGCTGACAAGGGCGAGCATATTGAGTTTTTTGCTACTTCAAACTATCATAAATCCCATCCTCACTACTCGACATCTAATGCTGGTTGGTTGGTTTGTTTGTTGTTTAACGCCACACTCAGCAATATTCCAGCTATATGACGGCGGTCTGTAAATTATCGAGTCTGGACCAGACAACCCAGTGATTAATATCACGAGCATCTATCCACGCAATTGGGATCGATGACATGCATCAACCAAGTAAGCGAGCCTGACCACCCGATCCCGTTAGTCGCCTCTTACGACAAGCATCGGTTGCTGGAGACACCAGATGACACCAGATGACCCCAATTCAGAGTCGGAACCACCAGCTTTATACTGTTCAAATCAATAAAATCAGTCTATCCCATTTTGACGATAAAAGATATGTTCTGGAAGATGGGTAAACACATTGGCTCACGGACATAAAAAAATGTATTCTTAGAAAAGTTAACCATTTCATATGTATTCTTTTGTGTATTATTATTTATTATGATTCATCAATGTGAGACTTACCCACTGACGTTCATACAATATTTATAATGTAAATACAACTTTGTTTGAAAATGATATTCATGCTACTGATGTAATTACCCGAGTCTGTCGTCTCTATGGGTTCAATGTTAATCTATATTGATTATGTATATTCTTATACACTTATATATGTCTAAGGGAGCACGGGTGGCCCAGTCGTCTAAGGCGCCGCGATTCGCTGTGCAAATTTGCGTCCCTTGGGCACGCCAGAAACCTATGATTGTGGGTTCGAATCCCGGTTCGCCCCGATTATGTTTCTAGGTTTGTCAGCACCATACCCGTGTTCGTGGGTTTTACCGAAGTGGTAAACGTCTGAGACCTGCATCACTTCGGGCTTTCCTCCCACATTAAGCTGACACGCTGTGATATAACTGGAATATTGTTAAAAGCGGCGTTAAACCCACCTCACTCACTCATTCATATATGTCTATTGTACATGTGTGTTGAATGAGTTGTTTAC
Organism: Haliotis cracherodii; assembly: GCF_022045235.1. Lineage (NCBI taxonomy): Eukaryota > Metazoa > Mollusca > Gastropoda > Lepetellida > Haliotidae > Haliotis > Haliotis cracherodii. The sequence continues at coordinate 27,307,042 of NW_027266269.1, read as the reverse complement.
TGTGACGTCACGCTCCTTAACCAATCAAATGGCCGTCCCCCCGTCGCCTGATGCAGAATCGGTAAAGTATACTCATCATGTAAATTATCGAGTCAGGACCAGACATGAGCATTGATCCACGCAATTGAGATCGATGACATGCATCAACCAAGTCAGCGAACCCGTTAGTCGCCTCTTATGACAAGCATGGGTTGCTAAAGACATATTCTTCACCGGATATTCCCGGGTCACACGAGATTCTACTGGTAAGACAGTTCAGAGTAGGAGTGAGAGATGAAAGGTGCGGAAAATGAAATAGAGAGAAGCAGAGATATGTCGTGGAATATTAAATGTATTAATACACACGGCGACACCTTGCCTCCTTTGAAAAATGTTGTTTTCAACATTAAAATGCCCTGAAGCACCCAGACACACGCTTGGTGCACGTGCAACAGCGGCAGAACGCATTCTTCGTGCATCACGCGCGAGCGACTCACACAGTATGAATACAGACGACAAACAGTTCTGGTTTATATTTCATATATTTTCCTCAAGAGGATATTTTGTCAATGTGTAAAAGAGGGATGTGTTCTCAGCAGGGGAAAATCCTCGTAACTATCCATTCCTTAAAAATAATTGGCCTCCATCATCGTTAAGGAATGGAGAGGTACTCAGACCAGAGATTATATGGTCTCTGCTCAGACATTCTCCTCTACAGCAGGCCGGAAATTCACACCGAATCCATTATTATCGTCTACCGGGAAATATTCTGCCAGTCTCACATGGTCAATTTTACAAGCTTCTGGCTGTTCAGCCACATGCTGAGTATCCTGGCTAAGCTGTTGTGCTGGCGTCGTATTCCAGCCCTATGATAAGGAGTGAGTGAGTGAGTGAGTGAGTGAGTTGGGTTTAACGCCGCTTTTAACATTATTCAAGTTATATCACGGCATGTCAGCTTAATGTGGGAGGAAAGCCCGAAGTGATGCAGGTCTCAGACGTTTACCACTTCGGTGAAACCCACGAGCACGGGTATGGTGCTGACAAACCTAGAAACATAATTGTGGCGAACCGGGATTCGAACCCACACTCATAGGTTTCTGGCGTGCCCAAGGGACGCGACTCTGCACAGCTAATCGCGGCGCCTTAGACGACTGGGCCAGCCGTGCCCCCCCCCCCCCCCACCCCCCCTCTATGATAAGGAATGTGCGGCTGTATAATGATACAGGGTTTTAGCTATAGGAATGGTACTATGACACAGGACAGACTGAAGGTAGGAGACATACATTTCTTGTTGGAGTCTGTAGGCAGAAAATTACCACCGACAGAGAAATCCACAGTTTATTATGTATTTGGTAACCAATACCTGGAAAAATGTATGTGTCGACAGGTTTCAGTGATCTATTCATATGTTTTTTTCACTACTAGTTTTGCTATTTGGTATCTGGTATGTCTCATGTAGAGTGAGTGATTGGGTGAGTATGTTTTTATGTCGCTTTTGGCAATATTCCAGAAATATACGGCGACACTAGAAATAAGCATCACAGATTGCTTTGTTTGTTTTGTTTGTTTGTTGTTTGACGCCACACTCGGCAATATTCCAGCTATATGACGGCGGTCTGTACATGACAGTGATTAATGTCATGGGCATTTGGGATCGATGACATGCATCAACCAAGTCAGAGCCTGACCACCCGATCCTGTTGGTCGCCTTTTACGACAAGCATAGTCGCCTTTTACGGGAAGCATGGGTTGCTGAAGACCTATTCTACCCCGTATCTTCAAGGGTCTACCACACATTGTACCCATGTGGAGAATCGAACCTGGGCCTTTGGCGTGACGAGCGGACGCTTTAACCATTAGGCCACCCCACCGCCCCCTCATGTCTAATCAAACACGTCCGTTGCCTTACATTTATACGTAACCGTGTCGTTTCGTGACACAAGTCAGACTACTAAGGACACACGTCTTGGATAACATGTACATGTTTTGTTTGTTTGTTGTTTAACGCCGCACTCCAGATATTCCAGATTCCGCAATATTCCAGCTATATGACGGCGGTCTGTAAATAATCGAATCTGGACCAGACAATCCAGTTATTGACATCAGGAGCATCGATCCACGCAAATGGGATCGATGACATGCATCAACCAAGTCAGCGAGCTTGACCACCCGATCCCGTTAGTCGCCTCTTACGACAAGCATCGTCGCCTTTTACGGGAAGCATGGTTTGCTGAAGACATATTCTTCCCCGGTTCAAACCGACCACAACACAGCATACATCACGCTACATGCACGAGATGATACTATACACTTCAAAATACAAAACAAAATCAGTAACGACACTAGGTGTTAGCGAAATGGGTAAAATATGTCCTGCACCACCTGTAGTACGCTCCTGTCACGCAATTAGTAGATGAAAGTAAGTGCCCGACGCCGCACAGCAGTACTATTGCATGCAAAGGCGATCTATAAACAAACCAGACAATCCTGTGATGGACCAGACAATCCAGTGACACGATAGCGCATTTTCTGACGCTCAAGGAAGTCAGGAAGGAGATTGTAAGATTTACCTACCACGGCGGTCCCGTTCCGATCCTGGTAAGCAAAAGTCCATACGAAGAGTAACGAGAAATATATCTCTCTCGTCAACCCATGCGCTTTACTTGTATGTAGCTGATAATTTACCAAGAGGGGCGCAATGCCACACTGTAGCGCGGATATATAAATACTCGGGGACCAGGTTGTCGACGAATTGTGTGTAGTGGAAAGTGTTGTATTTCATGATGTTAGGAGGGGCGATCGGGTTGCCTAGTGGTTAAAGCGTTCGCTCGTCACGCCGAAGACCCGGGTCCGATTCCCGACATGGGTACAATGTGTGAAGCCCATTTCTGGTGTTCCCCGCCGTGATATTGCTGGAACATTGCTAAAAGCGGCGTAAAACCATATCCACTCACTCACCCATGGTATTAGTTTGGGGAGGGGATAGAATACCCTCCTCTAACTACAGTAAACTACGTATATAACGAACACGCATATAACGAACTGACAGATAAAACGAACTTATTTTTTGGTCCCGACAATTTGCTGTATATTTGCTGACATTATATATGCATATAACGAACCGTGGTTATAACGAACTAAAATTTGTGGTCCCTTTGAGTTCGTTATAACCGTAGTTTACTGTATATCGAACACTAGTCGGCTCTAAACTTGATTATGGCTCCATTATCTATGGTGGGGCTTGTAATAGCAATTTAAAACTAGAAGCAAATGAAGCAAGTGTTAGATTGTAACATGAAAGTACAAGGCATTTTCTCTGATCTGATTGGTTGAAAAATGAAGTCAAATAAGCATAACACCACTTCAATGTTTGGCCTCCTCGCCGTGTATGTATACACGCAGTAAGGAACTACATTTTAACAAATATCATCAACATGGATACCGAGATCGAAATTTTCTCAGAATTCCAATATCTCTCTCTCCTCCCCCCCCCCCTCTCTCTCTCTCTCTCTCTCTCACACACACACACACACACAGACACACACAGAGTTTTCGCTTGCCGTCTGTTATAGTGTTAGATGCAGATGGGAATCTCTCAAAATATACCGAATGCAGTTACCACCTGGGTTGTCAAAATATGTCGACGTAAGACACATAAACAATGCAAATCTAAAATCCCTACGCATATTTGATCAACACTGGAGAGAGTTACTTCCCTTGCCCCATTGCATTGCCAAGTCAACAATGTAAAACGTAGCCAAATTGTCATCGCCAAATTTTGCATTAATGTAAGAAAAGTAACAAAAACCTAACCGATATTAACTTAACACCTTATTCACTTCACCTTAATATCTTACTAGACAAAGTGTTTAAAGTAAAAGGTAGCAAAACAATGACACACGAGACATCACTAAAATATCTTGAACATATCGATAAGGATAGCTTTCATGTGTTGCCAGATTGGTTCAAAGAATGGGCTTTGTTCCTGAATGGGGAATCGAACCTTCAGTGTGACGAGCGAACACCACTGGTCTACCCTACTTTAGTATGCGATTTTACACTGCAGCCCTTGAATCGTCTTGATGTGAGAGTGGTAATGAAAATATGTAATGTATGAACAAATGCCAAATACTACATTTGTTGCCTTCTTCTGCTGCAACCCAGTTACTAAAATTCACACATTCACAGTCTACCTTAAGATCATAACCACGTGCATGCACTCACTCACTCAATTGAACCCCAAAACAATAGTTCAAGGACGACACATTCCTGAAACTCGCAGAAAATGCTAAGGAAGATCTGTTCTGGTGGATTAATCTAATAAAGCGTCAGTGAGATTTTGTGCTCCATAAAATATGCTTGGAACCAAAATTAAGGGAAGTCTGATATCGTGGTGGTTCCGTCTGGCGAACAAAAAACCTGCACGGCATGTTATCAAGGCTGCACCAGTATGTACAGGAGACGTTGGAACTCGACGTTCCGATTTCTCTCCGATAAGAGCCGTATATGCGTGTTGAATTTATACGGAAGCAGTCCATTAAGCTGTAGGCGAGAGACAAACCTATATAAAACTGTCTCGTTGATACAGCCGTTAAGACGCCAGCTGCATCTAATCAATGTACACATGAAGACTTGGCAGTGAACCTAGTCAAGGTTCAGATGATTATGGAGATATTACGTGGACAGAGAAGATCTTTTAATATCGACACGCAACCTTCCGTTAAAGAGATCACGTAATAATATGATGGTGTTTAGATAATGACTTCATACGAAACGTGAGCTGCGTAAAAACCAAAGGTAAATACAAAGAGCTGGTATATTGTTGAATGCGACATTAAACAGCAATCAAAACTCAAATTCCCCGACGGTAGAGTAGCCAAAAGTTTCCCTCGTCACATCACAGACTTTGGTTGGAATCTGAACAATATAATGGTTTGTGTTTTGTTTGGTTGTTGTTTAACGCCGCACTCAACAGTATTCCAGCTATATGACGTTGGTCTGTAAATAATCGAGTCTGGACCAGACAATCTAGTGACTGACATCATGAGCATCGATCTACGCAGTTGGGATCGATGACATGCATCAACCAAGTCAGCGAGCCTGACCACCCGATCCCTTTAATTGTCTCATACAACAAACATAGTCGCCCTTTACGGGTTGCTGAAGACCTATTCTAACCCGTCGTCTCGGGTTGATATGATATACATGATTGTATTTTTGCTGAGAGTCTAAGGATTGCGACATACCTCTCAACTTGCTTTTCACATAAGAACCTCAAGCGACGTCATCTGTTGTTTCCGTTGGCCTCCGATGCCCGTACGCGTGTGATAATATTGTGAAACGCGGCAGCAAGGAGCCCGCGAATATTGCTACAAGTCCTGCAGTATCGTGCGCATGGTGTACATGTAATTATTCTCAGAATCGGGTGAGGTTTCTTCAGTGTTTCGTGTGTTCGGTCGTCGGTTTCGCTCTAATCTTCCGCTTGGGGTCACTGGGGTCACGGGACTTACAGCAATAAGCTTTCATGACCCCATCTATTTGTAGACAGAAACCTCCTGTGACGGCATCTGTTGTTTTCGGAGGTCTCTGGAATCCTAAAGATAAGCACTAATGATCCTGAAGAGCGTCTGCACTTGTTGGTACCGGCATCCTAGCAACGCGTATCTCCTGTATTCCTTCGCAGTCCAATGATGTCAATCACTAGATTGTCTGGTCCAGACGCGATTATTTACAGACCGCCGTCATATAGCTTGAATATTACTGAGTGCGGCGTAAAACCACCAACCAACCAACCACAATACATTAAAGTTATTCAAAAGTGGTTAATGTTAATTAATATGCCATATCGGTTACATGAGAATTGTTATAATATGTTACTATATAATATAAAAATGATTTGAAATTGGGCAACAATTGAAAAAGATTTTAAATTTTAAAGATTTATTGTTTAAGGTTGGATATGGTTACATATGGCAAAAAGAAAAAGCAGAATTCCATGTTGAATATATAAAGCATTTATATATACTACTCAAAAGAAGTTAAGGATCACCTGATTCTTTCATATTACTAATATAGTTAATCTCTCATGTCATGACAGATTTTCTTTACAATTATGAAAGAATCGGGTGATCCTTAACTTCTTTTGAGAAGTATATATCTACAAAGTTGTCAGAGTTTTAAGTAAATGTAATTACTATGTAATGTTTAAATGTTATATACGTACAGAACTCTATTTAGCTGAGGTGAATGTGTAGGAATATATTTAGGAAATGCTTAGCACGTTTTCGATCTTGATCGCATACTAATTGAAGAAAGAAGACATACAAATATAAAAGAAGTGAGAAATTGCCAACTGTGTAATATATGTGCAGTCGAAGATGAGTACCACTTCCTCATTGTATGTCTAGCTTTTGCAACGTTAGGAAATTAGTAAGCCAAAAAAAGTATTATGTCCATCCAAACATATATAAATTTTCATCTTTGCTAAGCAGTACACGTGAAGATACACTTCAGAATCTTTCCATGGTTATTTTTTATTCAACGTAAAATATATGAAATATTTAGGAGATAAACATACTGTGTTTTCAATGTAGAGCTAGGTTACCTGTAGATTTAACCCCGCTTAATTGAATTTGAAACCGAACGCGCAGCGTGAGGTTTCAAATGTTAAATTTAGCGCGGTTAAATCTACAGGTAACCTAGCTCTACATTGAAAACACAGTATGTTTATCTCCATTCTACCATGACTAAATAAAACGCGAACTCTTTGGTGTTAGAAAATATACTGAGTGAAGCGGCATGGGTTGAGTTCAATGTTTTGAGTGGGTTATCGATCTGAATTACGGAATCACCGAACAAAATATGGTTCTGTATGGTATATAAAAAAGCGCCAAAATTTCAAGCACTCTGTTGTCTCCAAACGTAAATACATTCCCTTTGTTGATTTCTGTCGTGTTTTTCTGCACGAATGTATTGCCACACATCCTTTGAATATTGTAGTAACGGCATCTGTGCATTTTGTAACCTGTAATTGTAGATATAGTTATTTAAATATGCCTACCGACAATGACTGAAAATAGTACTATTCTATGAATATTATCTTCCGCGGTGATGCGGCCGTCAAACCAGCTGTTTCAATCAGAGGGGGTTTATTGTGATTTAATAGCCTCTGATTGACCAATCAGAATCGAGTAAATTCCAAATTCATGGTAGAATACACGTTAGTAAATGTATAAATGTTATATTATAATGTTTGTAATGCACGACAGGCCTGTGGCCTGTAGTACCGAAATGAAAAATAAATGAATATTATCCCAATTACGTACATCGAGGATCATCATGTCAATCACTGGATTGTCTGGCCCAGCCTCGATCATTTACAGTTCGATGTCATTTAGCTGAAATATTTCTGAAATATTGCTAAAAGCGGCGTAAAGCCATACTCACTCACTCACTCACTCACTCACTCACTGTTGTATAGGTATAGCCACAAAAACGGGAGGCAAAGGAACAAATTATTCCGCTGCGACAAGAATGGAGACCTTTAAGACGACCCCGTCCTGGACAGTGACAGGCGAGTGATTGCGTGTCCTAAGGCTGGTGCACTGGGCATTTCCAGGGAGAGAGTTACTTGCCATTATCACAGAAACTGAGAAAAAGAAAAAAGTATCAGCTCATTGCAATTGGGTTTATAAGTTTCTGGCATTTGATCAAAAACGTTTAAAGCACAAGATGGCCCAGAAAGGTTCTTGCAACAATTTGTTGTCATCATTGGGGACTAACTTCCAAGAGGCCAACCCATTTCTGGTGTACCCCGCCGTGATATTGCTGGGATATTGCTAAAAGCGGCGTAAAACCATACTCACTCACTAACTCACTTCACGATGCCAGGCAATAAACGTAGCAATTATTTGAGGCAATTCTTGATACAATTAAACCGCAGAGACGTAGGAAGGTCTTTGCCATGGCTACACTCCTCCAGTGTCGTGTTCAGCTCATTCATCACCCACCTTCTTCTCCTGATCTGGCCCCGTGAGACTTCAACCTGTTCACGAACATAAAGAAACCCCCAGCCGGAACTCGAACGATTGTATCATAGCAGCTATGGAAAAAAATTGGGAAGGCCAAGACCGCCTCTATGGTCTAGTGGTAGAGCGTCCGTCCGGAGAGCGGAAGGTCCGGGGTTCGATCCCCGACCGCGTCATACCAAAAGACGTTAAAAGATGGTACTTGTTGTTACCCTGTCTGGCGCCCGGCATTAAGGGGCTAAAACAAGGACTGGTCGGCTCGGAGTCAGTATACTGTGTCTGAGTGGGGTATTCATGTTAAACTGCGGCATGGTATCTCAGTGTGCTAGCACTATAAATCGGCATCAATTAATCCAGACTAGTACAAACAGCCACACAAACACACACACGTACATGCACGTCACTATATAAGTGCAATAATCTTGGACGCGACGTTAAACCCCATTTCACCTCACCTCACCTGGGAAGGCCAAGAGAAGTACTTTTACGAAACTGGGATAACATCCATGTGACACCGTTGGCAAAAGTGTATCAATGTTGAAGGGCTCTTGAAGTTGAAAAATGAGGTTTTCTCTGTAAGGCTCATAAGTTATCAATCAACCATCGTAGTATTAAATATGTGACAGCAATTCTTTTGGACTATATGGAAATTTCACTACTGCCTCCTTGGCAACAGCGATACAGATTGGACGATCCATTGCTTTCGCGCACTGCAACTAATCATCATCCAGGATAGATCATCTTCTGTTGCAGCTACTTCAGGGGTGGCCCAGACCTTGTCGTGAGATTTGAACTACAATTTTTGGAACTAAATGAATAAAAACTGAAATAGATTAATTACTTTAAAACACTCATTGTTCGTATTGGCTGAAAAACAAATATACTCATTGTCCAGTGCCAGGTGACCGACTGACGGCCATCTTCATTACACCGTCCTCAACCCGGCGTTATGATACGCCCACAGCGTCACACACGCGACGAAGAGGATGTAGCCAAGGAGGATGTGCCAGCCTAAAGCCTTGTGGTCCTCACTGTGGCGACTCGTCACAGTCCTGTACACGGTCAAGGGATGTACCTTCATCTGTAGCGTGTGGAGGTCCTGACATGCGTCGCACAGGGACCCATTATATCTCATGTCCTGCAATAGAGTGAGTGAATGAGTTTAGGTCGGTTGTGTGAGTGAGTGAGTTGAGGTATGTTGTGTGAGTGAGTGAGTGAGTGAGTGAGTGAATGAGTGAGTTTAGGTCGGTTGTGTGAGTGAGTGAGTGAGTGAGTTCAGGTCGGTTGTGTGAGTGAGTTAGTGAGTTTAGGTCGGTTGTGTGAGTGAGTGAGTGAGTGAATGGATGAGTGAGTGAGTTCAGGTCGGTTGTGTGAGTGAGTGAGTGAGTGAGTTCAGGTCGGTTGTGTGAGTGAGTTAGTGAGTTTAGGTTGGTTGTGTGAGTGAGTGAGTGAGTGAGTGAGTGAGTTCAGGTCGGTTGTGTGAGTGAGTGAGTGAGTTTAGGTCGGTTGTGTGAGTGAGTGAGTGAGTGAGAAAATGAAAACACACTCAACGAATAATCTCTATGTATGTTAGCAGTGCAGCAAAGAGACTACTATGCTGACAGGAGCTGGCCTTACCGAGGAGATGAGGCGATCCAGGGGTGTATTATGCTGGTGTTGTGGGGGACACACGCCAACTCCCGGTGCCCTGTGTCTGGGGCCTGCTTCATCCATTCCCTCACTCTCCAGGTAAGATGGCACTGTAGAAGGAAGGGTTTCAGTCTGTTGTGAGGGGCGATCAGTAATGGTTTACTAATGTAATGTGAAGCTTGATGTGTGGTCGGGAATTGTGGTAGATGCGTCAGTAGTAGTGTACTTAGTGCAGGTGACACGTGAAGATGCGGGGGAGAATAGGTCTTCAGCAAGCCATGCTTGCCGTGGTGACTGTACTTGTCGTAAGAGCCGACTGATGGGATCGGGTGGTCAGGCTCGCTGACTTGGTTGATGCATGTCATTATATCCCAATGATACACGGTGCTTATGCTATCAGTCACTGTATTATTAATACTAGAGTATTACCATTACTGTTGCTGCTGCTACTACGACTACTTACACTACTACTACCACTACTACTATCACTACTACTACTACTACTACTACTGCTACTACGACTAAAACTACTACTACTACTTCTAGTTCTACTACTGCGACTACTACTACCTTGGTTGTTTGTTGTTTAACGCCGCACTCAGCAATATTCCAGCTATATGACGGCGGTCTGTAAATAATCGAGTCTGGACCAGACCAGCCAGTGACTGATGTCATGAGCATCGATCCACGCATTTGGGATCAATCAGTATGCGCATGCATAGATGTGCTCTGGAAGCTTGCACACACAAATAACACAGAATGGGCCTTTGTGTCAGCTTCGCGTTGTTATAGACGATTTAAGATTCTGTTCTTACTAAATAGTCGACATGGTAAATATGAAATCGAAATTGCAAATGTAAATGTTACTAACTCGCTCACAGAGAGTTAGTGGGTGAGTGGGTGAGTGGGTGAGTGAGTGAGTGATCATGCCGGCTAAAACTGTATTTCAATTATCTCACGACATGTCAGCTGCATGTGAAAGGGCACGTTGATATGATATACGTTTTGTTTGTTTGTTTGTTTATTGTTTAACGCCGCACTCAGCAATATTCCAGCTATATGACGGCGGTCTGTAAATAATCGAGTCTGGACCAGACAATCCACTCATTGACATCATGAGCATCGTTCCACGGAATTGGGATACGATGACATGCATCAACCAAGTCAGCAAGCCTGACCACCCGATCCCGTTAGTCGCCTCTTACGACAAGCATCGTCGCCTCTTACGGCAAGCATGGGTTGCTGAAGACCTATTCTATCCCTGATCTTCACGAGTGTCCAGACTGTGAGCCGATGGTAGCGAACACAAATTTTCAACCACGAGTCTATCCCACTGATCTACTGTCCAATTCGTCATACGTACCGGTACAGTTTCTCATCCTCGTCCTCATCATATTCAGGTCGAACTGTAGGAACGCCGTGTCCCAGGACAGCTTGCTGAATATTGTGTGGAAGCAGGAATCGCCTTCAGGAACTGGAATTGTTTTACATTATAATTACGTGACTATGGTGCGTTGGTCGAGTGGTTGCTTTACGTATCCGCCGACCTCAAATTTAGCTAATATGGAATGCTTGCAGAATAACCAACGAGTTAAGAGGAATCACGTATTATCTGTCCCGAGTGAAAGATTGTGTTCGTCCCGAGGCTTATATCATTCATTCTTGAGGAAAGACCCGGATTAGTATTCATTTTCAGCAACCCATGCTTCGTGTTTGAGAAGAGAGCCTTGACCAGCACTGTACGGTTAGAAGATGCAATACGACAAGGATCGGCACTAGGCCCCTTCTTGTGTATACTGAACAGACCCGTGAAGATCCGGAGTAGAATAGGTCTTCAGCAACCCATGCTTGCTCTGGAAGGCGACTATACTTGTCGTAAGATGCGACTGAAGGGGTCGGGTGGTCAGGCTGACTTGATTGATGCATGTCATCGCATCCCAGTTGAGTAGATCGATGCTTATAATATCAATCAATGGATTGTCTGACTGTTCCCAGAATACCGTCATTTAGCTGGAATATTGCTGAGTGCGGCGTTAAACAAGAAACAAACAAATGAGGGAAGATAATTATATTTAAGTAACCCCGAATTTCGCGTGGATGATTCCATACTTTACTCATGAACATTTCAAGGACAAAATGAAGAAAAATATATCTAATGTCAACCAAAAATGAACGCACCCTTGTGTTCGGATGAATATAACGTAATCAATTTCGAACGTCACTTTTTAATATTAACTCACTGCGATGTTATAGTTATGGCACAAACTGACCTTTCAGCATTGAAAATCGCTAAAATCTTCACAATGTCATGTACGTAGTGTCGTTAGCTTGACTGTCACTCACCATCACAACTGTCATGTACGTAGTGTCGTTAGCTTGGCTGTCACTCACCATCACATCTGTCATGTACGTAGTGTCGTTAGCTTGACTGTCACTCACCATCACAACTGTCATGTACGTAGTGTCGTTAGCTTGACTGTCACTCACCATCACATCTGTCATGTACGTAGTGTCGTTAGCTTGACTGTCACTCACCATCACAACTGTCATGTACGTAGTGTCGTTAGCTTGACTGTCACTCACCATCACATCTGTCATGTACGTAGTGTCGTTAGCTTGACTGTCACTCACCATCACAACTGTCACATGTACGTAGTGTCGTTAGTTTTACTGTCACTCACCATCACAACTGTCATGTACGTAGTGTCGTTAGCTTGACTGTCACTCACCATCACAACTGTCACATGTATGTAGTGCCGTTAGCTTGACTGTCACTCACCATCACAACTGTCACATGTACATAGTGTCGTTAACTTGCCTGTCCCATCACAGCTATCACATGTACGTACTGTCGCTAGTTTTACTGTCACTCACCATCACAACTGTCACATGTACGTAGTGTCGTTAACTTGCCTGTCCCATCACAGCTATCACATGTACGTAGTGTCGTTAGCTTCACTGTCACTCACCATCACAACTGTCACATGTACGTAGTGTCGTTAGTTTAACTGTCACTCACCATCACAACTATCACATGTACGTAATGTCGTTAGTTTAACTGTCACTCACCATCACAACTATCACATGTACGTAGTGTCGTTAGTTTAACTGTCACTCACCATCACAACTATCACATGTACGTAATGTCGTTAGTTTAACTGTCACTCACCATCACAACTGTCACATGTACGTAGTGTCGTTAACTTGCCTGTCCCATCACAACAGTCATGTACGTAGTGTCGTTAGTTTAACTGTCACTCACCATCACAACTATCACATGTACGTAATGTCGTTAGTTTAACTGTCACTCACCATCACAACTATCACATGTACGTAATGTCGTTAGTTTAACTGTCACTCACCATCACAACTGTCACATGTACGTAGTGTCGTTAACTTGCCTGTCCCATCACAACAGTCATGTACGTAATGTCGTTAGTTTAACTGTCACTCACCATCACAACTATCACATGTACGTAATGTCGTTAGTTTAACTGTCACTCACCATCACAACTATCACATGTACGTAGTGTCGTTAGTTTAACTGTCACTCACCATCACATCTGTCACATGTACGAAGTGCCGCTAGTTTTACGTTCATGGCTGCAGCATCAGCCAGATGGAGAATGGCGTCGAAACGAAGAAGTTCATCTTCCAGCTCCCCACCGAACGTGCTCGTCAGTGACAACATCACCATCCCAATAGCCACATGGATCATACCACTGTTGTTGACAACCTTCCAAGTGTAAACACCACTGGGTCGTGATCACGTGATAATTTGCATTCATAGCTGGAGGGTTCACCAACAACAATGGATGCTTCTAATTCTTTTCTGCGTTTAGCCTCTGTCTACAGCCTTTAAAAGAAGGAAGCGAGTTTTCCGATAGTGTTTTGGTGCAAAGACACTTTTACGGTGTCAAAGTAACCAGTTTTAGGCCTTTTGTACTTAAAAAAAACAAAACATATTTCAAGCCGTAAATTGTAACTCGAGGTGCCTCTTATCAGCATTCCGCTTCATTGACTGGAGTTGTGCACAACACAGATAGCTGTCAGGCACGTGACATCAGTTTCCTATGGAATCCCAGAAGGGACATCGCTTTGGTAAATTTTGTCACTTTGTGCCTAGTTAAAGAGGGCGACAACGCGACAAGACAATGCCATTATGTCCATTCAGGATGTCCATAGTTTTTGCTTGAGTCGTAATGAAACATTCTAGGTTGTTACCTTCACAGTTAAGCCGTACTTTGATCATACAATCATCGTAAAAGATATATGCACTGTGACGTCAAAACAGCGTAACGGTATAACTGTACTCTTGAAAATCACATGCGTGAAACTGGTTGAGTAAATTATACAACTCATCTTTGGACTTTTGTATTTTTTTCTGTCTATCTATCTATCTATCTATCTATCTATCCATATCTATCTATCTATCCATATATATCTATCTGTCTATCTATCCATATCTATCTATCTATCTATGTATATATATATATACATTTGGGTTTATTAGTTTGGGAAGAGACCACGTGATAGAAATTGAGTTTAGAGTGGATTCATACATAATCTACAATGTCAACCCTCCAAAATGGTGTAGTGCCTTGTCAAAGATTGGAATGGTTAGAATTTTAGAAATCTGTTAAAGCATTGCTGTGTGTTTTCTTTTTATCATAAAACAATTATTATGTGGAGGTTACCGTGTGTGCATCTGCATATATCTTGTTATTAACAAAGGTATAACCTTGCTAAATCGGGGGCGGTCGGGTAGCCTGGTGGTTAAAGCGTTCGCTCGTCAAGTCGAAGACCCGGGTTCGATTCCCGACATGGGTACAATGTGTGAAGCCCATTTCTGGTGTCCCCCGCCGTGATATTGCTGGAATATTGCTAAAAGCGTCGTAAAACCATACTCACTCACTCACTCACTTGCTAAATCAAACAAAGTATGACATTGCTAAAAACGCGCGCATGCGTAATGGTGGAAGTGGTCCCTTTATACCCAAGACCGTCAGTTTCGATTTAAACATATTAATCAACTCTCAATAATAAACCATTATCCTCGCAGTTACATGGACTGTACAACTTGAATTATGTGAATTTCATATTTCAGTTGTCATTAAAAAGGATGCATTTAAAAGGGGTATGCACGTAGAAGGATACACATTTTATAATGCTTTATCATTTTATTATCAAGCTGACGTCAGGTTGGTTGGTTGGTTCGTTGTTTAATGCAGCACTCAGCAATATTCCAGCTATATGACGGCGATCTGTAAATTATCGAGTCTCGACCAGACAATCCAGTGATTAATATCATGAGCATCGATCCACGGAATTGGGACCGATGACATGTATCAACCAAGTCAACGAGCCTGACCACCCGATCCCGTTAGTCGCCATTTACGACAAGCATAGTCGCCTTTTACGGCAAGCATGGGTTGCTGAAGACCTATTCTACCCCGGAATCTTCACGGGTCGCTGACGTCAAGAACATGGACTCCCATTATACATCGTCGAAACCAAACTATCATAATTAATAATAATTGTATTCTTTGAACGTTTCTCATACAAGCAGATACTTATCTAATGTTTCCGTTTCTTTATGCATGACTTTATCGCTTGAGAGATACATAGATAAATAATTATGAAAACAAACTTTTTTGTATAATTGACAGACACCGTATCTGGTATTAAAATTGTGTTATTTTGAATGTTTATTGGAGAGGAGCTTTTTATACGACAAAACTGTATATTTGTTATATAGGCAATGATGCCGGAGACAAAATACATATTTTAATTTAAACGGACCAGTTGGTCGTAAGACGCTCGTGATATTAAGCTGAACGTTTATTATAAATAAAAACATAATTGCCATTATTTTGGACAATAATCGAGTTGTCCCTTTCTTAACATACAAACACAAAGATACTTTTTTCAAGTCGCATTGATGGGGCGGTCGGGTAGCCTAGTGGTAAAAGCGTTCGCTCGTCACGCCTAAGGCCCGGGTTCGATTCTCAACCGTGTGAAGCCCATTTCTGGTGTCCCCCGCCGTGATATTGTTGGAATATTGCGAAAAGCGGCGTAAACCATACTCGCTCTACACGCATTGTGGTCAATATATAATAATGGTATTATTCATGTTGAAATGTTGAGTCCCATAAACCACCACCGGAAGCTCGGTTAGAGCATCTTTTGGGCAGGCTGAAACGATCTCTGTCACGCTGTGAGAAATGTTGAAAGGTACCCGATGAGGCGAACGTAAAATATTGCTTTCCCTTTTTGTTTAGCAACGTCTCTGTGTTCACTTTGTGCTGCCTACCTCTAAATAATTTTTATTTTAAAGGCTTTAATGGACATATATCATAATTATTACAGTCCATATGTGACAATTAAGTCTTTTTCCACTCATGTAGCACACAAAAATAAATCGTGCATTTTTTACATACTCTGTATTTGAGCTGATTCCACCTAAACGGTGATCGACCATATGGTCCCTTTACCGGTCGCCCTCCCCATTTTGATGAGTTAAGGAAAGTTATCAGCACAGAGGTTTGCGGTAGGAAATATTTAATGTGCCTGAATCGGGTGTGCAGAGCTTTCTGTTATCACCCGATTCCCGGATCGCCCCAATTGTGTTTCTAGGGGCAGGTCGTATCAATTCAGGCTCATAGCATAACGAGAGCACGGGTGGCCCAGTCGTCTAAGGCGCCGCAATTCGCTGTGCAGAGTTGCGTCCCTTGGGCACGCCAAAAACCTATGATTGTTGGTTCGAATCCCGGTCCGCCCCGATTATGTTTCTAGGTTTGTCAGCACCATACCCGTGCTCGTGGGTTTCACCGAAGTGGTAAACGTCCGAGACCTGCATCACTTATGGCTATCCTGCCACATTAAGCTGACACGCCTTGATATAACTAGAATACTGTTAAAAGCGGCGTTAAACCCAACTTGTTGCACTTACATGTATATAGCGACGCGCACGTACGCCATGCGTTATGATATCAATATATCAGTACGAGTACCGTAAGTCGTCTCTTTTGATATGAAATATATCAGCACGAATGCCGTACCTCGTGTCTATTGATATGACATATATCAGCACGAGTGCCGCACCTCGTGTCTATTGATATGACATATATCAGCACGAGTGCCGCACCTCGTGTCTATTGATATGACATATATCAGCACGAGTGCCGTACCTCGTGTCTATTGATATGAAATATATCAGCATGAGATCCTCTGTAATACAACACTCTACTACACAACAGAAGTCTCCGAGCGTTCCGGTGTATAGCGTCATGATCTGCAGCGAGTGTCTGCTGCAGATGTCGCACAGTGATGCAGTACCCGCCGTCACAGACGTTCATTCAGTCCACTGCCAGTATAACCCATAAACTCACCGCCACTTAACCATTCATATGTTGTTACTTCTTATGGCACCCTAACCTCATTGATCACAACCTAACATCGTTTGAATTGTAAACGGGCTTATGGTGTTATAATAGCTTTGATCAATACTCGCTTGAATTTCTGGTCTGCGTCCCTGCATCAGCTTCCTCTTGTGCCCTTTTTAGATTCCTGAATATAACTGCTTTGTGTCCTCTTGAATATATGGTACAAACATAACTCGATACGAGTTTCATCCTAGAACACTGTATTCCTTTCGCCATGGCCTAGTGGTAGAATGTCCGCCCGGAGAGCGGAAGGACCGGGGTTCGATCCCCGGCCGTGTCATACCAAAATACGTTAAAAGATAGTACTTGTTCTTACCCTGTCTGGCGGTCGGCATTAAGGGGCTAAAACAAGGACTGGCTGGTCGGCTCGGAGTCAGAATACTGTATCTGAGTGGGGTATTCATGCTGAACTGTGGCATGGTATCTCAGTCTGCTGGCACTATATATCGGCATCAGTCCGGACTAGTACAAGCAGCCACACACACGTGCATGCGCGTCGCTATATAAGTGTTATAATCTTGGACGCTACTTTTATCCCCATTTCACCTCACCTCAGTAATGAAACGCGTATATTCTGCACCCGACTGATCATAATACCTGTGTCTTAGTGGGGTATTCATGTTAAACTGCGGCATGGTATCTCAGTGAGCTAGCACTATAAATCGGTATCAGTCCGGACTAGTACAAGCAGCACACACCCACACACACACTTGCTATATAAGTCAGTGCCATAATCTTGGACATGCTGTCAGTCTCTTGATTAGACTCGAAAATTTACAGTTTTCCATGATATATCTGGGATGTACAGCGTGTTTTCTGATTAACACAACAGAAAAGAATCAGTATGTGTAAGAGTTATAGACATACCTTTTGAGGAGCATCGGTGTATATACCAAAAGGGTATTGGCACAAACGAAATTGTAGATGTCTTTCTTGGCCGACGACCCGTGAAGATTCCTGGTTAGAATTGTTCTTCAGCAACCCATTCTTATCGTGAGGGGAGACTAACGGGATCGGGTGGTCAGGCTCGCTTACTTGGTTGACGCATGACATCGTATGTCAACTGCGTGGATCGATGCTCATGGATTGTCCGGTCCAGACTCGATTATTTATAGCCCGCCGTCATACAGCTGGAATATTGCCTGGTACGGCGTTAAAAGCAACAAATGGCGTTAAAAGCACAAACGGCGTTAAAAAACAAACAAACAAAATATTGGCCGACGCATCACATCAAGGCTGACAAAAGTAACTGAAACGGATATAAAATGTTAACATAAACGCTCTCTCTGCAGAGGTGATGTCATGCCCGTGAAGAGATCATCTGTTTAATAAACAAACAGCGTGCGTGCTTATGTACTGCGCGAACAAGTTACACTAAACAAACATTGAAAGCTCTCAACATACCTTGGCTTATTCAACGACATTGCTTGAGGAGATGATATATAACTGAGAGGAGCTTATGCACACTCAATGACCCCAGCAACCCCGCTGTTAGGCTGACGTTACATGACATTGTTTCGCCGGTGGATCTTGCAACAAAATTCTACAAATAACGTCATTGAGTATTGTGACGTGATTGTAAACTTTGATGGGCAGGTCCCATTCCACAAGGCGATCGTATTTCAGCGCTACGACAGTTTCTGTTAAAGTATGTGAGTTACGATAACCTAAGCGCTACGATAACTTTGAAATCTAAAGGTAGGCTGTTGTATGGTATTAAATGAATAATTGTCAACGTTTGATGTGTTTGAATTATTATTCTGTTAAAGTCAATTGGATTACATTCAAACACAGTGTCGAACGATTAATCATTTTTATCATTATTAAATCTTCGGGACCGCCTCCGTGGTCTAATGGTAGAGCGTCCGCCCGGAGAGCGGAAGGTCCGGGGTTCGATCCCCAGCCGCGTCATACCAAAAGACGTTACTTGTTGTTACCCTGTCTGGCGCTCGGCATTAAGGGGCTAAAACAAGGACTGGTCGGCTCGGAGTCAGTGTACTGTGTCTGAGTTGGGTATTCATGTTAAACTGCGGAATGGTATCTCATTGTGCTAGCACTATAAATCGGAATCAGTCCGGACTAGTACAAGCAGCCACACACACATATACACGTGCATGCACGTCGCTATTTAAGTGCAATAATCTTGGACGCGACGTTAAACCGCATTTCACCTCACCTTATTAAATCTTCTCAGCATGCAAATATATATACAGTATATTTCTACTGTATTATGGGCCGGTGGCCTGAAGTACCGAATATATTTGTCTGTCTGTCTGGATTACGTTGTGGATCGTGTAGATGTCTGCCCTTTCACACACGACAGTGAAATTCTAAAAAAAAGTTATAAATAAAACACGAAACCTGCGCCCGTGTAGTACCAATTTTATGAAACTCGTGAATAGTTCTGGTATCTGACTCGCTTTCGCTCGTCAAATACCAGAACTATTCACTCGTTTCATAAAATTGGAATAACACGGGAGCTCGTTTATCATTCGATAGGTATACGACGGGTCCATGGTCCACTATTACTGTAAACACAAACTTTTATTAAACATGTGTGTGTGTTGAAACACGGGTTATTTTAAAGGGAAATATATACATTTAGTCTGTTCGGGTAAATATTTCTCACTTTTGTGTGTCCCGGTCAATATCAAATGCATATATCAAAGAAAACCTAGTCATTACAGGCATACACATGCATATTACAGTAAACTACGGTAGTAACGAACTCAAAGTTCGCAATAACCGTAGTTCGTTATAAGCATTTATACAGCAAATATACAACAAATGGCTTGGACTAAGAAATAAGCTCGTTATATCGGTCAGTTCGTTATAAGCGTGTTCGTGTTTGGTTTCATGAAACTCCAGATGTTGTTATCAACCATTACTGATGTCGTAAACAATATAGAAATATGAAACATTTTATAACCAATTTCGTTATTTCCAACGAAACAGATTCCATTTGGCGTAAACGTTAGCAATAGCTGTAACAATATATTAAGGAAAATCAGCGATGGCGCAGTTATTCGCAAACAGTTGTTGCTTCAGATCAATATAAACTGGGCGGCAAAAGAAAGTATAGGTCGAGTAAACAATGGTGGGGTAAGAAATTTCATTTTCAAAAGTTGTCTGAAATGTTACCAAAAAATTGTCAGACACACTTCAAGTTCATTGTCGACACAGTTGCCTTCAATAGCTTTGTACGACCTCCAGCTGCCTCAATGCATGCTGTGATACGCCGCCTCATCGATGACGTCAGTCTTCTGATGACGTAGACTGGAATCCGTTGCCACTCGTCTCTCAGGGCCTGCTGCAGTTCTTGTCTATTGACGGGAGGCTGATGGCGTGCTCTAATCTGTCTGTCAAGATGGTCCCACAGATGTTAAATAGGATTCATATCGGGTGAGGTCACAGGACAGGTCAGGGCAAAACTTCAACGTTCTGCTGGTTTAGAAAATTCTGAGTCAGTCTTGAAATATGGGGCCTGGCATTGTCGTGTTGAAACAATGTCCCCTGCTGTTGGTTTTGTAAGAACGGAAGCACACCTGGTTGCAACACTTGGTCTCTGTACTGCACAGCGTTCAGGTTTCCCTGTATAATCACCAAATCAGTCTTCTGATCTCCACAAATACCGCCCCGCACCATGACACCTCCCCCGCTGAATGGATGGACCTCTCGAATACACGCCGGAGCCAAACGTTCCCCACTGCGTTGATAAACTCGTTCTCTGCCGTCTTTTCGAAACAAATTAAACGGACTTTCTTCAGTAAACAGCACTCGACGCCAATTTCTCACTTGCCAGCGTCGAACCTGCCTCGCCCATCGCAATCTCAGACGTCGATGTTGAGCAGTACCATTCCTCGGAAAGGACGATACGCTCGGATTCCAGCAGCACGAAGTCGTCGTAGTACTGTACGTTGGCTAATGGGATGTCCCAACGCTGTTCTATATCCGATTCTTGAGTATCAGGCTCAAACTTTTTCCCCTGTTCTATATCCGATTCTTGGGTATCGGGCTTAGACTACTCCCCCTGTTCTATATCCGATTCTTGTGTATCAGGCTCAAACTACTCCCCCTGTTCTATATCCGATTCTTGTGTATCAGGCTCAAACTACTCCCCCTGTTCTATATCCGATTCTTGTGTATCAGGCTCAAACTACTCCCCATATTCGGTATCCGATTCTTTAATACCTCCCTCAAACTACTCCCCCTTTTCTACATCCAAATGTTTTACTTGCAGGCTAAGACTATTGCGCCTATACTATAACCCATTAGTTAGTATCAGGCTAAGATTCCCCCACCCCCTACATATATCCGATACTATACTGAGAGACTCAGACTACTTCCCTATCCTATATCCTATTCCTCCCAACCAGGCTCAGATAACTCCCGCTATTTTACTTCAATTTTGGGGTATCAGACTCAGACTACTCCCCTAACCATACATCCTATATTTAAGTATTAGGCTCATATTACTCTGCTTACTTCACCCTTTTATCCCTATATCACAAATATAAATAATAAAAATAACAAAATATTAGGTACACATTAATATTTAATGTCCGATCAACAACAAAAAAAATCCAACAAATTTATTGAAGTGACGGTACCATTATAAACATTTGGGATTCAGCATACATGTGCACAGCACGAAGCAAATAAATTGTTTTCTGTATGTTTGGATTTGTCAATTGTTTAGATGTGTATATAGCACAACATCAAGTACATGAAAATGTTTAAGGTCTTATTTTTTATGACAATTGGTGTGCTCAAAAGCAACGCAACAGCAACTATAACATCGGTTATTTCTGAGTTTTTCTGCACTTCACTTTCAACCACGTAGAGGTCCATGTCTTGATGGCCAGAGTAGTTTTTAAAATGGCTTTTGTACCTATCATCTTCTAGGAGATCTACAACGTGATGTCTTATTTTCCTGTGGTATCTTTTCACTTCTTTTGATACAGGCAGTTGCCATCACCTTTGACGATATCAACTTGTGTAGGTCCGCTAAGAGTCCTGGATTTCTTTGTGATGTCACAACTCTTGATGTTGGAAGGGCAAGTTTCTCTCTCTGGAATCATCTCCACTCTGTGTCGGTTTGCTGAAATTCTTGGTCTGAGGTATCTACAGAGCGACATCATCCCTGTCAACATTGGTTGGGTCGTCGTTCGAGGATGTTAGTGTGGTGCTGCTATCTGAAGTTGAGGATGGCTGGATATCATCTTGCATCCCTCTCTGTACAGCTTAAGGTTGCATCCGTTCATCTTAATATATTTTAGAACAGTGGACGTCTTGGGGATCTTCAGCTCATAGAGTCTTTTGCCAATGCTTCGGTTAATGATGAATGGCCCATTCCATGCATCAACATGTTGGCCTCCCTTCCGGTAAGCACGACGAGTGTTCCACACTAACACTTGAAGAATGTCTTGCGTTGTAGTCTCTTTTCTGGCGCTCTTGTGCAGGGTAACAACAAGTAACGTCTTATCTTTTAACGTCTTTTCTTTTAACGTTGCTGCTGGCTTTGGGAAAAACAACATTCTGCGGATAGTCTGGCTTCCAGTGATGCCCTATCAAAGTCTGCTGCAGGACTCTCCATCACCGTCTCTTCAACAGGTTCACTTCTAATGTCTACAGGAAGCATAACGTCCCTCCCATACATCAGAAAAAAACGCACTGAATCCCATCGACCGCTGTCGGCTGGTATTAAAGGCAAACAGAACTCCAGGTAGCGCTTGTGACCATTCGTCTTGACGCCATTCCACTGCCTTCAACAAAGATCGCTGAATTGTCTGATTGTTTCTCTCAACGAGTCCGTTGGCCTGAGGATGATAGGAACTGGTACTTCGTTGCACTGTCTGTGCAGTTCATTGAAACTTGGTTCACAAATTCACGACCTTGATCGTTGATCTGGATACTTGGTACTCCATGGCGGCAGATAGTTTCACACAGGATGGTTGCAACACTTTGCAGCAGTTTTGTCTTTCAGGGGCTTAGCTTCTATCCACTTGGTATAATAGTCGACTAAGACAACAATGAAGCGGAATCCTTCATCAGTAGTTGGCAGAGAGCAGAGATCTACGCGGACTTGTTTCCAAGGATTCGCTCGAACGGGGATTGAATTGAGTGCAGGTGATGATTTCTGAAATTTCGTACCGGATCTCTGGCATCTGTCACGTGTGGAATACATGTAACTTCACATCTTCCTTCAGACCGGGCCACCAAAATCTGAAACCAAAGGCAATACTTAGAGATCGTAATGCAGTGATTGTACACTGAAAACATGTCCAATAATCATGGAATAATTTCATTAATTATCATCTTATCAAGTAATGAATTATGGTATATGCAAAAAGACGTTAGGTAAAGGCTATGGAGTAAGGATTTATAAAAGACAGATTCATTTTGACATTTACTTATAATTTCAATAGTTTTCTACTCAAAGGCATACAATTCCATGTCTTGTCAGGTTTGCAGGACACACGTTCTTGTACATCTATCCTTGTCCTCAGAGTGAATACTGCTGAGGAACCAGATGCTCTAGAAAGATTGTTTTAGTTTTTGTCACTTTCACACAGACATCAGTTTGCTTTCATATTTAACAGATTTTGTCAAAATATGAGACAATGTTTTGTTGGGTTTTTTTGTTAACGAAAATATTTTATCTTTAACACCTTCATGTTAAAAAGTGTCCATATTGAACATTACATCAAAGTAAGGATTTAGAAATTCAATATAACTTATGGTCCGGACATAGTTTTCATTTGGTTGTGTACATGTACTTGTACATGTAGATTCTCATGCATCTATGCAAAAAACCTCTACAAAATCCGAACTAATCTATATGTGTTACTGTGAGGATAAGATAAGGATAGAATGAGACGTAGGCGCACGCTGATTCAATCAACATATTATTTTATTAAATACGTTTCAGTACATCTTCACACAAAAATGTTGTTTAATATAGTATGAGTGAGCGAGTTGGGTTTAACGCCGCTTTTAACAATATTCCAGTTATACCGCAACGTATCAGCTCAATGTGGGAGGAAAACCCGAAGTGATGCAGGTCTTAGACGTTTACCACTTCGGTGAAACCCATGAGCACGGGTATGGTGCTGACAAACCCTAGAAACATAATCGGGGCGAACAGGGATTCGAACCCACAATCATAGGTTTCTGGCGTGCCCAAGGGACGCAACTCTGCACAGCGAATCTCGGCGCCTTAGACGACTGGGCCACCCGTGCCCCCGTTTGTGCTTTGAAATGAAATCAGTGCTGTAGGATGTGGCGTGTGTTTCTACAAGGCAAACTAACAGACAGACAATTTTTTAATTTAAGACTATGAGCCAGAATTACTTTTGAGAAATAGACCTTGCAACAATGTAATTTGTTTGTCAGCTCTCAAGGATAAACATAATTCTCTTTTTCAAGCACTTTCATGGACGATATATGTTTCTCGATAAAGTTGGACCTTGGCATCATTTGTTTCAGTGTATAGGATAAAAGGATGACAAGGTCCAAGCCCTCTGTTTTTGGCATTCATCGATATTCTCTCCACTTCGTTAGTTGTGTTGTATCCACTTGTTTCTGGCGCACCCAAGGGACGCAACCCTGCACAGCGAATTGCGGCGCCTTAGACGACTGGGCCACCTGTGCCCCCTAATAATAGTATGAAGTACAGGAAGTTAACTGGTATCAAACAACTAGTAATGGACTAGAAATGACCTCATGCTACCAACGGCTATGCAGAATGTCTAACGGCCTCACCAGTAGGCCTTGAATTGCAAGGTATATGAAGGTTACATCACATATGTCACAACATGTATTTCATATTGGACAAAGCTTAATGAATGATAACAGACTTCCAAAGCAAACTTATATAATCTTATATCGACTTGATAGTGTATCTAGCATCACTCACAAAAAGGATATGATAATAATAATAATAATAATAAAAATAATAAAAATAATAAAAATAATAATAATAATAATTGATTTGTAAAGCGCCTAATATCCATCGACAGTTGCTCACTAGCGCTGTGACAAAGTTAAAAAGTAATATCTATGTACATATGCCAACAATCAGGAGATCTATTGAAAAGCTGAAGTGAAGAAGTGGGTTTTGAGGAGAGACTTAAACGTTTCCTTAGAAGCAGAGTTTCTCAGATTCAAAGGCAAAGAGTTCCATAACTGGGGACTGCAAAAGGAGATCTAGAAGGCACGGTCAGACATAGCAGAAGTAGACAGAGGCTGATACAGTAGAGTTCCACCAGAGGATCGGAGAGCACGCTCTGGAGAGTACAGGGATATAAAATCTTTTAGATAGTCTGGATAGTCGCTATTTTATTTGAATATAAATTCGGTTACACATGAGTAATGCAAGATGTTGGGGATAAAGGCGTATTCTTATCGGACTTTAAACAACGCATAATGGATGTCGATATGCAATAGTGGGAAACATCTGTTACCTGTAACCCGAAGCTACAATCTTACTCCACATACAAGTATCCTTTGAATACCGAGGCTTACTTAACTACAATTGATTAGAAAATATATAAACAGGCATTGACGCGATTTCGATGAATTTGATAGAATAAGGAAGGAGAGCTGGTATTGATCAATAATGTGGACTGTGCATTTGGTTATGATTACGTTGAAAATGAGTTTCATTTTCTGCTTGTAAACGATACATACATCCTCGGCTTTATAGTAACACATTATTACAATTATCTGTAAGCTTAATGAATTCCAGGGGCGGTCGGGTAGCCTAGTGGTTAAAGCGTTCGCTCGTCACGCGGAAGATCCAGGTTCGATTCCCGACATGGGTACAATGTGTGAAGCCCATTTCAGGTGTCCCCCTCCGTGATATCGCTGGAATATTGCTAACAGCGGCGTAGAGCCATACTCACTCACTTAATGAATTCTAAATGCACCCAGACGATACTCAATTGAGCTAAATTTGTATTCCATGCGTTTAAGTCATATTCGTCACTGGTGTGTTGTAGACACCATGTGTATACGTGTATATGATGGAGTGTCATGTTCTTTAGACCTGTGGCCTTTCATTCGTGACCTACTCGTGATATTTTCCGGGACAAGCCGAATAGCGACTCGTGGCCCTCTCACGGCCATTTTGCGACCGGGTTCAGTTAGCGCAAACGGGCATATCTAAAACAATTGTCAACTCGTTGCGTAATGTTCACATATATTTCCCAATATATTATACATATTTCAGTTGCATTTAAAGTACATCTGGACATGCGTAATTATACAGTATGATTGTACACACTAACTGTGTCTTGGATATATTTTTAGATGCAAGATATATGTAAAATCAAAAACTATTTCTGAGGGATTCTTTGACGAACAACTTGAAATTACACGCTGATTCCTGATTGGTTTGTCGTATTTTCGCACATAACATTCATCGATAGGGGGACGAGTCTTCTCGCAGGTTACGGAAAGGGGCGAGTGATGACGAATGGTGGCCTTTGACTTCATTAACTATCAGTATATGAAAGGTATCTTTGACGGTAAAACTGCTCCCTTTGGGGCGACATGTTTTAGGAATAACAAAATAAAAACACACTCTTTCTTTGTAGCCATAGCAAAGCAAATAAGCTTTGCAAGATTCCAAAAGTTTTTCACGGGCAATACACATACTACCTTGATTATTTGTAACTCCGACGAATAGTTTATCTTTTATCAAAACGACTGCAGTAGACGTTTAAGTGATAACGCAGCTTTGCATAATGTGGTCGTAGGTAGGTGTAATTATACACCCCTCACGCCAAGTTGGATTCAAGTATCGGATACTCCATTGAGACATCTTGGCTGTCATTATGACGTCGTATAATTCCTACGTAATAACGTCATCCAATGTATTTGTAGAATGTCACGTCACAGCGCGCTCGACTTCAAGATCTGTTCGACTTGGCGCAAAGTCTTCAAGTAAGAATGAAGTTTTTGGCTTTATTTAGCCACAATGTTTGTTTTAATTTGTAGTCACATGAAAAACAATATCCCGACGTTGACTTGATACGGATTATCTACTTTGCTTCAGTGTATTATTGTTTCAAATCTCCAACCGAGGATGGCGATATAAAAGTTCGTTCGTGTTTATATCAAACTCCGCTACGATAAAGTTGCGGAGAAAATAGTTAATCGTAGATTTTAACCTCTTTTTAGCCAATCAGAATCGAGTATCCACTAAAATAATGATAGAATACATAATAAAGACATAAAGATCTCTTTGATTATCTCCTATGTGATTTGTTATAAAGACGTTATAAAGAATCAATTAATCTCTCATGTATGTAAGCGTAAATTTCTTTGAAGAACCTTACGCTGTAAAGGATTTATTTTTTCTTAAAATGTTTTATTATTTTGGAATTGAAACCCATCATTTTACATCTGAGATATCTGAGCTGTTTTTAACTTACAGGTTTTATCAAATATTCCCGAGTCATTCAATTTATCCTATGCACAGAACAGTGTCAGCTTTTTATCACCGTTATCACTACAACGCAGATTCTATTGGGCCTATAAACAGAATCATCCATTAACGTAATTTTTAATCATGTTACCTTTCCAATATCTTGCGCAGAGTTTTGTCTCTCCCAATGTGTCCGCCAGTAGCCCTGGCTTCTGTGGAGGTGTCACACCCTTCATGACACATCTTCACGATCCGATCTGAAGTCGCGAACTGAAAGTAGAAGACATTGTTATTAACTCTACTCTATTCTATTCTCATGATATATTTTACAGAGCCACTCATTTGTTTGGGAAAGACAGTCAAAACACATAGTACTGCACAGCAAATAAAAACATAAATTGTTGAAAATACTGATTTGTAAAGATGTGATTTCTGAATCGAGTTTCGTAAAATCAGTATGACACACAAGAGAGCGTAATAATTTCTTAATTATCCATCATTTAAAAGCTATATTGTGGGAATTAATTACATATAGAGAGCCACTGTCATTCAACAAATGGGTACTGGCGTCAACAGTGGCAGGATCTGACGTCATAATGTACTGTGACGTCAGCTCCATAACACGCCATAATACGGTCTACAATACTTTACATATGTCAATGGTAGAAACGTTTGAAAGAACAATTTGTTTTTAAAATCGGAGCAGATGAAGCGAATCCGACGAAGAAGTTATTAATGCCTAGGCTCAACTATCTCTGGGGACACGGGTGGCCCAGTCGTCTAAGGCGCCGCGATTCGCTGTGCAGAGTTGCGTCCCTTTGGGCACGCCAGAAACCTATGATTGTGGGTTCGAATCCCTGTTCGCACCGATTACGTTTTTAGGTTTGTCAGCACCATACCCGTGCTCATGGGTTTCACCGAAGTGGTAAACGTCCGAGACCTGCATCACTTCGGGCTTTCCTCTCACATTAAGCTGACACGCCGTGATATAACTGGAATACTGTTAAAAGCGGCGTTAAACCCAACTCACTCACTCACTCAAATGACTCTAGAATCGTCTGAGCCTGAGGAGTCATTTGAGCCTCCTACACCGGCCCTGCGCGACATGAGACACTGCTCTTTTTTATAACATGGTGGTTGGTGTATGTTTTGCTTTATTGTACGTGCTCTGAATAATTGTGAACAAGTGTTTGTGCCAGTACCAGTGAGTGAGTATGGTTTTTCGCCGCTTTTAGCAATATTCCAGCAATATCACGGCTGGGGACACCACAAATGGGTTTCGTACATTGTACCCATGTCGGGAATCGAACCCGGGTCTTCGGCGTGATGTGCGAACGCTTTAACCACTAGGCTACCCGACCGCCCCAGTACCAGTTAGTGACACAAACATCTGATAATATTCCAATATCGAACTACAGTAAACTACGGTTATAACGAACTCAAAGGGACCACTATTTTTGGTTCGTTATAACCGTAGTTCGTTTTAAGCATATATACAGCATAACTACAGCAAATAGTCGGGACTAAAAAGCAAGTTCGTTATATCCGTCAGTTCGTTATAAGCGTGTTCGTTATAACCGTAGTTTACTGTATATACTTCTAATCGGCAACCGTTGTTGTGGCCTGGCAATAGATCGATGTATTAACGCCCACGGTTTGTGTAAAAATGCTTGTTTATATTGAGGTACATGTACCTAACAAAAATGGATATCTGGTTTAATGTTTATTTTGACCAATTAGAACAAAACATTCTTCAGTACCATGGTAGAAAAACACTTACAACATATTATAGTCAGGTATGACAGTTTATCACAGCTTAACAATTCCGTTGACGACCAGGGATTTCACGCCAGCCACAGAAAAAATACCACAACAGTTTGAAGGTTTAGAAGACGTGAATATAATCTTGAAAATATTAACTACATTCGTCTGTCTATCAAGGGTGAGTTTGTATGGTTTTACGCTTTTAGTAATATTCCAGTAATATCTTGGCGGGGGACACCACAAATGGGCTTCACACATTGCACCCATGTGGGGAATCGAACCAGCGTGACGAGCGAACGATTAACCACTAGGCTACCCAACCACCCATTGTCTATAAAGAACACGCATAGCCCAGAAAGCTGTCCACGAGGAGCTTAACCAACCATGCTGGTGGATGTAGCACCAGAATGTCAGAGGCCAAGATGAGGTCCCACTCATTTATCAAAATCACTCTGGAGAACATATCACTGAACTCTTCCCTTATTATAGCATCATACACCAGACCAAACCCAGCGTCGATCTCGTCTTTGGGGAAGCGGAAGTAGTGAGTTCCCTTGATTCCCACTACAGCTCTTGGAGACCGCCGCATCAGCCTCCTAGTGGCTTGAGCAGCGCGCCGAATACTCTCCCTGAACACGCTCGGATGGTGAAACCGGAAGTGCACAAATATATGTATGATAACTAGATCATTTGAGCCACTGGGTATATCATCGATGTTCACATACAAGGGTCTTGCGGATGCTCGGTTGCCATTGAAATATAAGGGCAGTTCGTGGGGAGCCCAGCTCATGGTGAACTTCATGTCCCTGTTCTGACTCTCGGTGTATCGATGCCATGTTCTGAATGTCCATTTCTCCGTGACCATTGTCATGTTCAGTCTCTCGTAGAGATTGGAGAAGAACTGACGGGCGGTGGAATCCCCGAGGATGTGAAGACGTCGGTTGGAAAGACACTTCCTTAATGAGTGTTCATCAATCTTCAACGAGCAGGCCATGCTGAACCATACACTCCTGTAGAAGAAGCCGGAAGTGTAGGGCTGCGTCCACGTCTCCGAGATGTCCGCTGAAGTACACGGTGTCTCTGCTGCATTCGCCATTGTGGTTCCTGTCAAGCAAGAGAGGAGTGTGAATCTAATGTATGTATGTATGTATGTATGTATATATGTATGTGTGTGTTAAGTGTGTGTGTGTGTGTGTGTGTGTGTGTGTGTGTGTGTGTGTGTGTGTGTGTGTGTGTGTGTGTGTGTGTGTGTGTGTGTGTGCAATGTTTTTGTATATGTATGTGTTTATGAATGTACACAGCAATACATCACGCGATGAATGAATGAATGAATGAATAAATAAATTTACAGTCCATTTAAACACCAGTGAGCTTTTAATGTTATCACAGTGAGAGGTAAGTTCTGCGCTTGAAAAAACAAAGCAGTCCCCCCAAAATACAACAAAACAACAAACAAACAAACAAAAAACAAAATAAAGAAAAACTAAAAAAAACAAACAAACATACAAAGAAAACAATATATGATAACACATTGCACATTGTTACATTGAGCTGATATATATTTCACCTGTGCTAATGGCCAGGTCCAAAAGTACCAAATGTTTAAGTGAGCGAGTATTAAGGTTTTACACTGGTTTTTTGCAATATTCAAGCAAATCAAGTCACGCTATTGTTGTTGCAGTTGCTTCCTAAACATGAATTCAATGACCATTCTGAAAAAATAATTAAACAAATATATCTGAAGCAACTATGGGTCATGACGGAAAATTATAGAGAAAGTATATGGAAACAATAACATGGTTCAGTGAGAAATCACTCAAATCTATTGATTCCGGAAGTGTGTTTGTTTGTTTGTTGTTTAGATATATGACGGCGGTCTGTAAATATTCGAGTCTGGAACAAACAATACAGTGACTGACATCATGAGCATCGATCTAGCCAATGGGATCAACGACATGCATCAATCGAGTCAGTGAGCGATTTGGGCTGATTATCCTTATCAAATGTTTGGTAGTATATAACAAGGCTGTACATGTATTCAACAGGAGTGCTTCCTTTAAAAATATCCACGCCACTGCTGTCACAAAGCTGACGTTTCTCTGCACCCTTGCACTTCGGGGATATTGATAATACTGAACGTTTCTCCCATTCTTTAACACAGATAGCCGCTGCACAGCTGAAGTCGCGTTGTGAAACGAGATTACCACTGGAATGAAAACGACAAAACTAATCAGAAATATCAAACAGAGTCGCTTTTTACAGCAAGCGTGGGTTGCTGAAGACCTATTCTACCCCGGATCTTCACGGATCGATTCCGGAAGTAGAATCAACGGCTGCCGGAATCTAAAGATTCTCATGATTTCTCCATTGTATACATTTCAGGTAACAGGTAATGAATGTCTTACCCGGACGTCCTAAAATTATTACAGATATTGTATCTCGAATTCTCCGCGCCCTCTTGGCCCTGAAATTATAAAAAGATATATCCAGAACAAAGTCATGAACTTCAGTGAGTGAGTCAGTGAGTATTGTTTTACGCCGCTTTTAGCAATATTCCAGCAATATCATGGCGGGAGACACCAGAAATGGGCTTCACACATTCTGTCGGGAATCGAACCCGGGTCTTCAGCTTGACGAGCGAACGCTTTAACCACTAGGCTACCCGACCGCCCCTGAATTGCAGTGAGCGAGTTAGGTTTAACAGTATTCCAGTTATATCACGATGTCAGCTTCATGTGGGAGGAAAGCCTATTGCTCCTATATAACTTTATGGGGCTGAAATCTGGGGGGCAAAATATTATGAATGTATAGAAAAAGTACATATGTCCTATTTTAAAAACTATCTTTGTATCGGTAAATATGCCTCTAATAAAGCTATTCTTGGTGAAACTGGGCGATTAAATATGTTCGTGTTTAGCAAAATAAGGGTGCTTAAATACTGGTTGAGATTGCTACGTATGAATCAATGTCGATATCCAAAACAATGTTATAATCTACTTAAACATTTAGATGATAATGATAAACACACCTGGGTGTCTGATGTAAGATATATTTTGTTTTCTTCAGGCTTTTCATTTGTATGGATCTCTCAACATATTACTAAAAATAAAACAAAGGCTGAGTGATATGTATTCTCAAGAGTGGCATGACTCTATTTCTTCATCAAAATATCTGTCACATTATGCAAATTTGAAATCACTTTTACAGCCAGAATTTTACATCAGTAATCTCACGAATAAATCACTCAGGAGAGCATATTGTAAATTCAGAATATCGCTACACGGATTTAAGATTAACATGCTACGAAAGTCAAAACATACAAATGAAGACTTGAGTCTATATCTATGTACCCACTGTAAAGGGAGGCAATTAGAGGATGAATTTCATGTTTTGTTTATACGTTCAAAATATTCTTCTGCCAGAAACCACTATTTGCCTTGGTTAGCCAATGTCCATCATGATAATCACAGTGTATGTAATCTACTCAACTCCAAAAATATCAACATTGTAAAGGCTTTGGCCTTATACTTAAATTATGTATTTAATATGAAATAAGACTACTTGTATTTATTTTCCTGTCATCACGTGATGCAGCAATTATTGTAATTGTAATTGTACTCTAGGCCACATGGCCCAAAATACTGAATAAAGAATCTTGAATCTTGAAAGCCCGAAGTGACGGAAGTCTTAGACGTTTACTGGTTTGCTGAAACCCAAAAGCACTGGTATGGTACTGGCAAGCCTAGCAACAAAATCAGGTCGAACCGGGATTCCAACACAGGATATGTTTTTGGAGTGCCCAAGGGGACGCAACTCTGTACAACTGGGCTACCCGTGCCTCACACATGCATATAAGCTGAAGACCTATTCCACCCCGGATCGTGACGGGTCGCAGCAAGATGTGTTTAAGGGATGGCCACGATAACTGCTGATATGTCGCACAGCAAGGTGCATAGAAGATACTACGTATGATCACGATAGTTAATTATGATATCAGTCCATTGTCCTTCTTAACAGCAAGATGCACCTAGACTAGGGATGGCCACGATAACTGATTGGTGCGAGTTCAAGTGAGCTCCGATAAAGCTGTAACTGGCGGTTTTGACACAATCGGCAGGTCCAGGGCCCCGTTCCACAAAGCACTAAGACGATCGTAACTCCCATACTTTAACATAGACTTACGTCAGTCTAAGCGCAAAAATGATTTTTTAGGAACGGGCCCCAGGTCCAGATTCAATGTGTCAATACCCTTGAGGTTCTGGCGTGCTGGTTCTAAACCCATCAGCGGATCAGGACAGTATTCCAAAAATATCAAAAATAACACATTTCCCATACACACAGAAATCCATTCATCTTTTAGAAAATACTGACGCTTAATATTGTCTGTGGCGTAATCCTGTACACTCAATGACACTGTGTCATATACAAACCACATATCAACCAGACAACAGCGATGTATACCACATCACAGAAACAACTTACATCAAATAGAAATCCTTTATTTTCTTATTCGTCCATAGGATGTCGTTGTTTGGTTGGCTGGTGAATTGTACCCAATCGTGGCAAACTAAAGGATTTTTCGGCTTGACGCAGTACCAAGCAAGTCCGTAGTTCTCCGACGTCATATTACAGAAAGGTATCCCCCTAAAGGGCTCCACAGAAGGATACCCAAACGTCTCGCTTCTTGCGTTGTCATTCTGGAAGACACACATAATGGTTTTTCCGGGACTAAATGGACCCATGTGCTTCAGATACGTCGACAGAGCTTCACGAGGGTAGAGTATCCGCACAGATATATACACACTTCCGGTCCACAAGGCGCGGAGGATGCCGGTATAGCTTCCGTTGTGGTGGTCGACCACGTGACCAACTGAACCTGCTCCATAGCTATAGTTCTGCATCATTATTGCCAGCATGTCACCTCCACGGTACATTGGCCTGTTGTAACCGTCATACAGGCGGACTGTGACGGTAAACACATCTCCCAGCTGGATAGAGCCGTTCTTATCCAGATATATCCTTGAGGCGGACCATGAAGGCAGAAGTCCGAGGTCGTAGGTTACATTATCGTGGAGAAGTTCCTCCACGAACGCCACACTCCCTTGACTCGTCATGTGGTGCCTACACGACTTACAGCCTCCACTTGTTTGTGTCCTGGAGAAGCCCGAAAAGAGCACATATACAGTGAATGTGTCATACTTACTTTCTTAATTAAATGGGAATTTAACGTGCACTTTCTGACATATGCGTATTTTGCGCAAGGGCCCGCCAGGCCATTTAGTGTTATGTCCGGAAAGGTGAGGCAACCTAGGGGGGCTTTAAGGGTTGCTTATTCAATTTGGAATAAATTTATATAATTTTTGGAATTTCGAAATATGCCATGCAAAATGTGTCATAATTTCAACGACATTGATATGATTTCTGTACAGACACTCATTTAGCATATGCTGACATAATCTTCTCAATTAAGAACCGTAACAATTATATTTAATGTACTCAAATGTAAACTTTAAGGAATCCGTTTAGTTTAACTCCACTGTGCCTGATTATCTTTATATTGGTGCTGGAATTAAACAAGGGGAGGGGATGTCGCCTATACTCTTTTCTCAGAAGACCTTGAGCTCAAACGTCAAGAATATATAGATGCAGGATTGTTGATTGATTTTGTTAACCTATTTATGATATTATTTGCTGATGATATGGTTATCTTAAACACCAAATGGGCTCCACATGTTAATAAATAGCTTGCAAAATTACTGTAAAGATTTGGGTTTACACATAAGCGTCCATAAAATGAAGGTAATGGTATTTAGTAAAAGAGGGAATTGACATAAAAATGAAAAATGTTTTTAAAATGATGAACAGCTTGAAGTTGTGAAACAGTTTTGCTACATCGCAAACGTCTTTACAAGTACTGGATCATTTTCTTTGTGTTACAAAACATTAGCTGGGAAAGGTATAAAAGCTATGAATGCATTGTTATCAAATATTAGAAATTGTAATTTTACACCTAAAACACTATTCCAATCATTTTATTCTTTCGTTACATCTACAATGTGCTATGGTTGTGGGGTATGGGGTACGGTAAACGCACCTGCTATTGAACGGGTGAATCTTAAATTCTGTAAGATAGTATCAAATGTACCTGTATATACATATAATATTGCAGTATATGGATAATTAGGTCGGTGTCCTATTTACATCAATAGCTTTTGTAGAATTTTGAAGTACTTGTTGAAATTAAATAATACTTGTAATTGTATATCACAGGCTGCATATAATATTAGTTTGCAGCATTGTGATAAAGGCGAGAAAAATGGGGCATGGTATGTAAAAGATATGTTGTGTACAAATGGTTTAACTTTTGCATATGTTTGGTTAAATCCTTTGCCAGTAAATCCTATGATATTTTTCTCTTTGTTTAAACAAAGACTTATTGATAATTATATACAAAAATGGAACTCAGATCTCAATAATAGTAGAAAGTTGATATTGTACAGAAATCTAAAAGTAACTTTTTGTTATGAACTATGCATCAATATTTTACAACGGGGTCTAAGGAAATATGTAACAATGATTAGAATATCAAGTCACAAGTTAAAAATAGAAGTTGGACGATACCACGACATTATCAAATCTCTTAGATACTGTGATTATTGTCAAGCTAAGTGTTAACGAACTTGAAGATGAATAAAATTTTCTATTACTATGTCCCAAATATAAAGATAACAAAGTAAAAATATATACATAAATACTATTGGGAAAGGCCATCTGAATTGAAACTAGTTAGCCTGCCACAAACAAGTTGCAAAACACAACTGTTATACATTTCTAAATATATTAAATCCTGTTTTCAGTAAATATGAAATCGTGTTCAACCTCCTTTGACAATATGTATTTTTAATTTGTTGTATCTGCTAGGCAAGGGTCAGAAGCCCAAGTCTTTTCCATGAATACATATCTATATCTGTTCCGTTTCTGTTAGGGTAAACCAAGCAATGTTTTTTTGCGTTTAAATTTTCTGATTGGCTGACAATAGAATGGGCGGGGATTGTGTTGTATTATTGCGCAGAACGATGTGACTTATTTGTGCTGTTGTTTGTAGTTTTTTGTTTGTTATTGACGAAATATGCAGCCTGCCAAGTTACTATTCTTGACCTATGTATTTTGAAGAATTCTCTTCTCTGTAACTGCACATTAGATGCAATATGCTGGGTTGAGGTTGTTGTATATTGATGCTGTAAACGTAAACAAATCTCACCTTAAAAATCTCTCTCCCGAGTAATGCGTCCAGCCAGTGAATATAACACTGGTCGTTATGAAGATTAACACTAGTCCAAGCATACGAAACAGCTTATATTTCATACAGGACATCCAGATCTGCTGACAAAATAAATCAAATGGCAGAATTGGAAATGCATGTAAATAATCTGGAATCTGGACCAGATAATCCACTGATTAACATCATGTGCATCGATCTAGGCATTTGGGATACGATGATATGCATCAACCAAGTCAGCGAGCCTGACCACCCGATCTCTTTGTCGTCTCTTACAACAAGCATTGTCGCTTCTTACGACAAGCATGGGTTGCTTAAGACCTAATCTCTACCCGGATCTTCACGGGTCTCCAGCTCGGATATACCTGTCTGGTTCTTTGGGGATGTTGTCGTAATAATAACTAATATCCCTATTTATAGCTAAAATGGATAGAATTATCATTAAACTACCCGCATGTTATCAGAAATGAGCGCTAGCGCTAGCGAGAACTGAGGTCTGATTTTAATGAGATTGGAGGAGTGCTTACTTTTAAAAGGATCCATGCAAGTGCTGTCACAAAGCTAACATTTCTTCGCATCCTTTCTGACGTTTCTCCTATACTTTAACACATACTTCACAATAGCCGTTGCACAGTTGAAGTCGCTTTGTGAAACAAAATCACCACTGGAATGAAAACGAGAAAACTAATCATAAGAAATTTCTACTTGAAGCAGCGGCCATTGTACGATTCCGACTATATCATAAGAAAATGTTTATGATATCAGGCGTTCGTCAAAAAAAGGTGAAAAATAGCCTGGTCCACTGGTGACACTCGACACAAACACATGCAAAGGCAAGTCAATAGAAAAGTATGCATAACTTGGTGATAATCAGTGCATACCCTGAGCCAAGAGTTCTGAGTGGTCTGCGCTCTGAATTAAGGAAACACCGATACTGGTTTTTAAACAATGTGTGATGCTATATATGTGGTCTAGTGGTAGAGCGTCCGCCCGGAGAGCGGAAGGTCCGGGGTTCGATCACCGACCGCGTCATACCAAAAGACGTTAAAAGATGGTACTTGTTGTTACCCTGTCTGGCGCTCGGCATTAAGGGGCTAAAACAAGGACTGGTCGGCTCGGAGTCAGAATACTGTGTCTGAGTGGGCTATTCATGTTAAATTGTGGCATGGTATCTCAGTGAGCTATCACTACAAATCGGCATCAGTCCGGACTAGTACAAGCAGCCACACACACACACACGTACATGCACGTAGTTATATAAGTGCAATAATCTTGGACGCGACGTTAAACCCCATTTCACCTCACCTCACCTATATATGATCGAACATTGTTTTTTACATCAATCTACTGTGCTCGCATATATGACAGGCAACGAAAGCGTGTAGCACAGCTACGTCGTAAGCCAATTCGATTTTGGTTGTTTGTTTGTTTGTTGTTTAACGCCGCACTCAGGAATATTCCAGCTTCATGACGACGGTCTGTAAATAATCGAGTCTGGGCGAGACAATGAGGTGATTGGCACCATGAGCACGCAATCCATCGATCCACGCAATTGGGATCGATGACATTAATCAACCAAGTCAGTGAGTCTGACCACCCGATCCCGTTAGTCGCCGCTTACGACAAGCATAGTCGCCTTTTACAGAAGCATGCTAAAGACATATTATACCCCGGATTATCACGGGTCGTAAGCCAATATGCTCTGAGAATATGGAATATTGGTGAGTGCAAAAACAAACAAACAAACAAACACATCTTAAAGATGAACATCATTGGATTAACAACAGAACATTTATGGTGAGGTGAGGTGAGGTGAAATTGGGTTTAACGTCGCGTCCAAGATTATTGCACTTATATAGCGACGTGCATGCACGTGTGTGTGTGAGGCTGCTTGTACTAGTCCGGACTGATGCCGATTTATACTGCTAGCTCACTGAGATACCATGCCGCAGTTTAACATGAATACCCCACTCAGACACAGTATACTGACTCCGAGCCGACCAGTCCTTGTTTTAGCCCCTTAATGTCGAGCGCCAGACAGGGTAAAAACAAGTACCATCTTTTAACGTCTTTTGGTATGACGCGGCCGGGGAAGAACATTTATGATGTAGCAGTGAGATGAAAATAAAAAATACATCCGTTTTTCGTTATCAGGGTTCTAATGAATTAAATATTAATAGACTATATATAGGGCATATTTCCACACCACACAAGGGCAAGCTTAAAGCCCTATTATTGCTCAGGTCACTGGATCAATGTACACGCAAGAATCATTCTCATGGTTCTAACCACTTTCTGTAAATGAATGTTTAGTAAAAAAGTCATCCAATACACGTTCTCTTTATCGGCAAGAATGATCGGCGAAGTTTAAATAATCGAATTCTCGAGAAGAAATAACATAATAAAGTTTACATATTACACACACATACATATATATATAATTGTTACTATTTAAGCAGTGTGATATAACGTGTCTTACCAGTGTAGATCAGGTTTCATCTACGAACAGCGATCATGCTTCAAACATCTGTGCGCGATTCTGGAGTAGGTCATTGATTTTCAGTATTGATCTTTGCACGGAGTTGTTGCAACATTGTATCGGCCACAAAAGAGCCTTCATTACACGTACAGTAAACTACGTTTATAACGAACTCGAAGGGGCCGTTAATTTTAGTTCGTAATAACCGTAGTTCGTTATAGGCGTATATACAGCATTTATACAAGGAATGGTCGGGACTACAAAATAAGGTCGTTATATCGGTCGGTTCGTTATAAGCGTGTTCGTTATAAACGTAGTTTAATGTACTTCACTTCGATTGTTATTTATAATTACTTCTAGTTGTGCTGGTATTACGTATAGCAACGTGACTGCCGAATAAAGAAATGGTACACCTACATTGTACATGTGAGTGAGTGTGGTTTTACGCCGCTTTTAGCAATATTCCAGCAATAGCATTGCGGGGGACACCAGAAATGGGATTCACACATTGTACCCATGTCGGGAATCGAACCCGGGTTTTCGGTGTGACGAGCGAACGCTTTGACCACTAGGCTACCCGACAGCCCCTACACTTGCAGGCATGAGTGGTTGTGGATAAAAATGAAACAAAAGAGAAATGGTTATTCGATGGTGATGTGTTTGATACGGGTATCAAAGTTGTGTTTTGTAATTAAGTTTGGAGTGTTTTCAGCCTAGTAACGTTTTGATAGCGTCCGTGAATGCTTGGTCAACCCAGTTTTCAAGTGTATACTCTCTTTTGCAAGGCAGTCTACATAACCGTACATTTCGGATTATTAGACATTTAAAAATGACCGATCAACATAAAGGGTACTTTACGTATTTAATTCGTCGTACAGTGTTTTCTGCTAGGCTTTGGCTAATTAATTGTCAATTGTACATCTGATATAAGGTGAGGTGAGGTGAAATTGGATTCAACGTCGCGTCTAAGAATATTGCATTTATATGGCGACGTGCATGTACGTGTGTGTACGTGTGTGTGTGTGTGTGTGTGTGTGTGTGTGTGTGTGTGTGTGTGTGTGTGTGTGTGTGTGTGTGTGTGTGTGTGTGTGTGTGTGTGTGTGGATGCTTTCACTTGTCCGGACTGATGCCGATTTATAGTGCTAGACCACTGAGATACCATGCCGCAGTTTAACGTGAATACCCCACTCAGACACAGTATACTGACTCCGAGACGACCAGACCAGTCCTTGTTTTAGCCCCTTAATGCCGAGCGCCAGACAGGATAACAACAAGTACGATCTTTTAACTTCTTTTGGTATGACGCGGCTGGGTATCGAACCCCGGACCTTCCGCTCTCTGGGCGGACGGAGGCGGTCCTCACATCTGATATATCATCTTTTGTACATTATAGTGTGTTAAAACAGCCGCGTAGTGGATACAACACAACTAATGAAGTGGAGAGAATATCGATGAATGCCAAAAACAGAGGGCTTGGACCTTGTCATCCTTTTATCCTATACCCTGAAACAAATGATGCCAAGGTCCAAGGGGCGGGGACTTCATCGTGAAACATAAATTGTCCATGAAAATGCCTGAAAAAGAGAATTATGTTTATCCTTTAGCGCTGACACACAAATTACACACAGTTTTAAAATTAATGCACCAGGTATATCGAAACAATCTAATTTCGAAACAACACCCCCCCCCCCCCCCCCCCCACACACACACACACACACCTCAGAATGTTAGTTTGCCTTGTAGAAACAGACGCAACATCCTACAGCACTGGTTTCATTTCAAAGCACAAACCTTATATCAAAGAGCTACAGAGCGGCGTCGACACGTTGAGGTAACATGTGCTGTCCCTTTGTATATTACTCTACAGCCTTAAAGGAAATGTAACAAAGACTATATCGTTGTAAGTGTATTCAAGTCGCTTGTCAATATCAATACACAACTGTTACCATTCACATTATTTAAGAAATGAACGACGAGTGGGAGTCGTTTATCATGCAATTAAACAGTGCATGGAGATTACTGAATGTTAACAGTTGTGTATTAAACAGTGCATGGAGATTACTGAATGTTAACAGTTGTGTATTGAACAGTGCATGGAGAGTAAACTTACCCGTGAAGATTTGGGGTAGAATAGGTCTTCAGAAACCTATAAAAGGTGACTATGCTAGTCGTAAAAGGCGACTAACGGGATCAGTTTGGATGTCAGGCTCGCTGACTTGGTTGATTGGATGCATGTCGTCTTATCCCAATCGTGTGGATTGATGTCAATGTCAATCACTGGATTGTCAGGTCCAGACTTGATTATTTGCATGACCTTCGTCATATAGCTGGCATATTGCTGAGTGTGGCGTTAAACAAAAAAACATATAAATTTAACCGCTTATTTCAAATTCGAGATAAAAATACATGGCGCCATCTCGAACTCCCAATCTGACTTTACAATATAACTGTGTACCATGATATCGAAGTTTGAATTTGCCACCGTGACAGCTTTAAGAAATCTTAATTAGAATTTTACTTAACTGTAAACAATTCTCCTCGACACAGGTTGAGGAATCCGTAATGAAGTCAAAGAAAGTGATCATTTGCAACATTGTCAAACTTAGTTTCATCCACAGAAACCACGGACCTTTTTCGCAAAACTAAAATCCTTCAAACTCAATCCTTCACTTGTTTTTCTGTCACAATGTTTATTGATATTACCTGCGAAATACATTTCAAGGCTTATTAGTTAAATTAAAGTCAACAGGGATAGGGATAATCTTCTGGACTGGTTTGGAAGTTATCTTTGTAATAGACAACAGTCTGTAGTAATTAATGGCTATATGTCAAATTACAAACCTGTTCTAGCGGGAGTGCCACAGGGCTCAGTTCTAGGACCTCTGTTATTCCTTATTTATATTAATGATCTGACTCAGGGGATAACGAGTAATATTAATCTTTTTGCTGATGATACATCTTTATTTCTAATTATTGAAGATCCTGAATCCACAGCCGCTATATTGAATAGTGATTTAGAATGTATATCAAACTGGGCAAGTAAATGGCATGGGAAATTTAGTCCTTCCAAAACCGAAGCCATGTTATTTTCTACTAAAATTAATCCTTGTCCTAAATTACCTCTGCGAATGAATGATATTCTTATACCTGAAGTAAGTGATCATAAACATCTAGGACTTCTATTCCAGGGAGATGGAAAATGGCACAAACACATTGAATATATTGTACGTAAAGTGAGCCCATTAATTAATTGTTTGCGTAGCCTGAAATACCGTCTAAATCGAAGAACGCTTGAAACAATGTACAAATCTTTTATTTTACCTATTTTTGATTATTGTGATAATATTTGGGATAATTGTTATAATGAACAAGTAAAACTATTAGAAAATTTACACTTGGATGCTCTACGAACAATATGTGGATCAGTACGAGGAACCAGTCACAAAAAAACTTTATAGGGAAACGGATTTATGCTCACTGTCCGACAGACGACATTACCATAAATTATGTATATTTTACAAAATGGACACTGGGCTAACTCCTAAATATCGATCTTTATGGGTCCCACCTAATATATCCAGCATAACTGGATATAACCTTCGTACTTCTAATGACTTCCAGACCAGTGCAGGACGCTTATTCCAGTATAATCCACCTTTTTTGCCATCTATTATACAAGCTTGGAATGCACTTGATATTAATATTAGAAATGTAGATTCCTTATCTCGGTTTAAGCAATTAATCTCTAGAGAAACTAAGCTTACTTCAAATTTTACATCTTTTGCTAGTTATGGCCAGCGGCAATGTCAGGTGATTTTATCTAGACTTAGGCTAGGTTGTAGTGATTTAAAATCACATTTATTTGACAGATTTCTGATTGATAATCCCATTTGTCCATGTGGCCTAAATAGAGAAGATGCTTTCCACTTTTTTCTATCTTGTCCACGCTATTCCAAGTTTAGAATTAATAAATACTTTTTTGTTAACCAGCTCAGCATACATACTATTCTCCACGGCAATGAAGATTCA
Source organism: Haliotis cracherodii (assembly GCF_022045235.1). NCBI lineage: Eukaryota > Metazoa > Mollusca > Gastropoda > Lepetellida > Haliotidae > Haliotis > Haliotis cracherodii. The sequence goes on along the minus strand of NW_027266269.1, from coordinate 27,263,979 downwards.
TCTTCCTCAGACAATGAACACATTATAAAATCAGTTCACAATTACATCATTGAAACAAACTGCTTTACGTAAATTATGTGTCAACTTAAGAATATAAAATGCATTTGGTATCTTGCTTTCCATTTTATTTCATGTTGTGTCACTCATTAATGTCTGCTCTATAGACTTCATTACAATCTACATGTATAATGTACAATATTAGGAGAAGCATTAATATAGGCCTTTTTGGCCTGTTTGCTAATCCTTTTTCCATTTTGTAATGCTATGTAATGTAAAATCTGAACATTAATTGAAATAAAATACTGTTTAAATCAATACATTTCAATTAGTAATCGAGATACATTTCAATTAGCTACTTACACCTGTTGTATTCTGAATTGATCGTCTATGCAATCGTATTTCTATGGATCTGTAATACACAGTCTGTTACTCAGTTTTATTTCGCTTATTGACTTTCTACATAGGTGAACAGGGACATTTATTTTACATGCAAACAACATGTTATTCAGGAAAATATAATTACATGATAGGGGTTTGTGAACACACAAATAATTATTTATTCAAACCCCTCTTCCTTTAAAAAAACATATATATTAACACACACAAATGGTTTTTACAAACAATAGTTGATTTTATGCTTCCAAACAAATCACACGCAAGCTATTGTTGAATTTTAAAATATAGCCATGGGAAATGTATCCACAATCATATTTAATCACAAATATCGTTCTGTTCTATATAAATGTAACAAGTGAACTAACCATTTCAGTGGATCTCAACATGGACAAGACTGTTGGAGATGTTCAATGAGTGAATGTTTATTTAATGAAGTAAAAACGTAGATTCTTTCTTTTGGTAAATACATGTAGCTGTACATCTTATAGATGTTCCAAGAGTAAATAATATAAGGAAAAGGGCTTCATTTTGAGCACCTTGTTTTCTTTAAATACCGCGATCTGAGACACTATAAAGAGATACTTAGGTAGATAAAATACTAATCGATAGATGTGAACCTATTTCATGTTACATCTGTGAGGTTTAAGTTGAATTTGATAGCTCGGGCCAAGTCGGACCAAACACTTCTGACAGAGATTTTCTTAAGAAAATACAGTAAAAGTGTTTGACTTTAACGGTTCGGTCTTCTTTAAATGCGGTATACTATGGCATTATAAAGTGGTATATAGGTAGATATAACACATCTTTATGTAAATACATTTGATGATACATCTGTGTGTTTTAAGTTGATTTTGACCGCCCGGGCCAAGTCGGACCGAGCACAAGCCAAACACTACTGATAGAGACTATGTTGAGAATGTAGGGGAAAAGGGCTTCACTTTGAGCACCTTGTTTTCGTTAAAAACCGCGGTCTGAGACACTATAAAGAGATATTTAGGTAGATATAATACTAATCTATAGGTGTGAATCCATTTCATGTTACATCTGTGAGATTTAAGTTGATTTTGATAGCTCTGGCCAAGTCGGACCCAACACTTCTGACAGAGATTTTCTTAAGAAAATACAGAAAAAGTATTTGACTTTAACGGTTCGGTTTTCTTTAAATGCGGTACACTATGGCATTATAAAGTGGTATATAGTACATATAACAGTGATCTATAGATGTAAACACAATTGATGATACATCTGTGTGTTTAAAGTTGATTTTGACCGCCCGGGCCAAGTCGGACCGAGCACAGGCCAAACACCTCTGATAAGAGACTATGTTGAGAATGTAGAGGGAAAAGGGCTTCACTTTGAGCACCTTGTTTTCTTTAAAAACCGCGATCTGGGACACTATAAAGAGATATTTAGGTAGATATAATACTAATCTATAGGTGTGAATCCATTTCATGTTACATCTGTGAGGTTTAAGTTGATTTTGACAGCCAGGGCCAAGTCGGACCGAACACTTGTGAGATTGTTGAGAGTATGGGGAGAAGAGGTCTACTTTAACCAACGTGTCTGCTTTATACCCGATGAACAGTGACATTATTCAGTGGTATTTACATAGATATATAGTACTATCCGATAAATATAAACGCTATGCCGACAGATGAAAATTTGTATCGCGATAGCTAGAAGTATTTGATACGTTAAAAATCTTATTTCGTTTAACGATTGCTCTTTTACATGTTACCTAGATCAGCGAGGCTTACACACAGCTCCACTTTCTGGTTTTCAAGCGATTTACACCGAACTACCTAATTATGTTGCACGTTTTAGGTTGGTGATTGTTCAGTAATGTCATGTGTGTATGTTGCATCAATAATATGTAGGTATGATCGCCGATAATGAAGTAATTAGCCAATAACACTTTGGCCCGTCTTGGCCCGGCCCGGCCCGGCACGGCCCGGCTTTTAGGCAATGCCCAGCTGCCTCGGTAATTAAGGGCTGAAATGTTTTGTGAAGGCAGTTAGAGTAGACGAATTCCCCCCCTCGCTGTATAATGACGGTCGCTAACCATATATGTGTATTTTTCGTGTTTTGGGCTTGATTTGATTGTCAGTTGGTGAAAACAAATGTTCATTTGTGAAAGCAAACCCATTTCCCCTGACCGTTAAAAGACAGGAGACTTTGTTTTTGTCTGAAATATCAACGTTGAAGTTGTTTATATATTCGGAAATCCATATTATGGTAAATATTTATTAAATGCATATCCTGTTTTGTATATATGTATATATCATTATGTCAATATGGACAATGGTAAAAGTTTAAGTGTTATTCGAAAATGTATGTAAATCTGCTTCGTGATGAATGAAGCATGGCAATAAATGTTTGCCTCTGATTCTTCATTTGTTCTGTATTCTTTGATGAGAATGAGTTTCGTTATATATAAATTAATGATGATCACTCCCACAGATTATTATTTGATAAGAGGATAGGACTTTAACTGGAGAATAGTTATGAAAAATATATATATATAAGTATAGGCTGTCTGTGCACATGTGGTGAAACTGATACCTCATTGATTTGATAATCGGGACTTGGAAATCATAGTCTGTCATTAAATTGATTTTAAGATATATGGTTTTGACTGTAGTACGTCCTGACATGATAATATTATGTTGTAAACAACTCTTCTTATCTTATGTTAAGTAAAACAATTATTGATAACTTCCTAAATTCCAATTGTTCAATGAACAGAATTATTCAAAGCTCTGGCGTGAGACAACAATAAATTAGATGTTACCAAAGATTGTCCATTTTATGATCTTAGGCACATGTCGGTGCACTTACATGTGAGCCGTCTAGACGACTGTCTGTTTTATAATTAAATGGCAGCTGCCATCAAGCCGAAAACTTCATCTTATTATTGTCTTGTCGAGGCAAGTGCGGGTCTCTCTCTCACCTTAGGGAGATTGCGACTGTAAAAGCCCCTCGCTAGACAGACAAGTAGTGAATGTTTGAGATAAGTTTATTATTTATTATATATAGTTTAAACTCAATAGACAATTCATAGTCTTTTTATTGTTCAAATAACTAATAAAACATATTTTAACTTGTTCCTTCTAAACATACTTCCAAACAATTCCAAACCATTCCAAGTCATTCCAAACATTTCCTGTGTTGGAAATATGTTTGGAAATGTTGCCAATCCAATTTTGGATTTTCTTTAATGATCGATCCTTTCAAGCTTTGGATTTTGGAATGAGCGATCTTTCCAAAGCAATCCAACGTTCATTCCAAATTGGAATGGACGCTCCTTGGTCTTGTGCTGGTGAAGGCAGTCCACAGCAGCTTATTGACAGGATACTTTACCTGAAAGGTTAGCGAGAGCATTTTTCTTTATATATCAACAGTGAATAGTGACTGTTACATACATCGTATCTCCCCCTTCTTCAAATCCAACAATTCTTCTTTAGATAAAAATCCTTATCAAGTACTTTACAACGACTACATCAAAAGACCGCCATTTCCCAAACATATACAACTAAAGAGGAGCAACTCTTCCATAATAACCTGCAACGTAAAAAAGTGAAGCTTCCATAAACTCTTTCTTTTAACTAAAGTTTACAATACAATCTATCACACACATTAACTTCAGTTTCTTAACTTTCAAACATTCAAGCATTTGATAAACGAATTAGTTTCATCAGTCTTTTGCAACATACAGCTTTTGTAAATACATCAGCTACACTTAAGTCTGTAGGGACATACTCAAATTCAACACAACTGTGAACCTCTGACCTAACAAATTGATATTTGATATCAATGTGCTCAGACCTCTGTTGAGTGACGGGGTTTGGGGCTAAAGCAATTGCACCCTGGTTGTCAACTTATGACTGAAAGTTAAAGTCATTAGTTTCGCCACTAGCCACAATTATATAATCAACCCACACAATGACTATCACTTGAAAACTATCCACATTTTTTGAGTACACACGCTGATCTGCCAGTGACTTAATCAACTTGAAATCTTCTGTCAAGTACTTTGAATTCAACATTGAATTCCAGTTTCTTCCACTTTGTTTCTAGCCATAGAGTGACGTCTTCAATCTGTAAACAAGCGTTTACCAATTTTACCTTTTTCTTTAAATCCATCAGGTTGTTCTATGTAGATTGCACAATCAATCGGGACCCGTGAAGATTCTTGGGTAGAATAGGTCTTCAGCAACCCATGCTTGTCGTAATAAAAGGCGACTATGCTTGTCGTAAGAGGCGGCTAACGGGATCAGGTGGTCAGGCTCGCTGACTTGGTTGGTAGATGTCATCGATCCCAATTGCTTAGATCGATGCTCATGATATCAATCACTGGATTGTCTGGTCCAGACTCGATTATTTACAGACCGCCGTCAAATAGCTGGAATATTACTGAGTGCGGCGTTTAACAACAAACAAACAAACAAACACAATCCATCGGCGCATCCAGGTATGCTGTTTTAACATCCAGTTGATGAATGGTCATTATTCTGGACAGCAAACTACATTATTCCACGAATTGAAGTCATTTTTGCTGTAGGTGCAAATGTTTCTTTTTAATCAATATTGTAGACTTGCGAATAACCTTGTACTTCTCTTAGTCTCCGTTTGGGTTTGATTTGACTGTGTAAACCCATCTTCCTCCAACAACTGATCTATCATCTGGCACAGTGGTATGTTCAAATGTTTCATTTTCTTTTAAAGCACTTATTTTTTCCTCCATAGCTGTTTGCAATTTTCTGGAATCTGGTGAACTGACTGCCTCTTGATAAGTTACAGGAACCTATGCAAGCCTATAACAATAATCAACAGTACAAAATGTACCGTCATCATTGTCAGAGATCATCTTCTAGATGTTTTGGTTTTCTGATTTGTCTCTTTAGATATCTTCTTTCCTCAACATTTTCTGCTTCAAGTTTCCCATCCTTTTCTCTTCAGTTTCTGCTTCCACTTGGTTGTCTTCAGTATTTGGCTCAACTTCAAACACTGGTTCTGGAAGTTTCATTCTCCTTTCACACCGGTGAAGATTCCGGGGTAGAATAGGTCTTCAGCAACCCATGCTTGCCGTAAAAGGCGACTATGCTTGTCGTAAGAGGCGACTAACGGGATCAGGTGGTCAGGCTCGCTGACTTTGTTGGTACATGTCATCGATCCCAATTGCTTAGATCGATGCCAATGATATCAATCCCTGGATTGTCTGGTCCAGAATCGATTATTTACAGACCGCCGTCATATAGCTGGAATATTGCTGAGAGTGGGGTTAAACAATAAACCAACCAACCAACCAACCAATAAAACGTGGTTTTCCACTACCCTAAGGCATCTCACAAGATTGTCAAATCTTTTCTACCATCATTTTTGGCATCTCTGAATTCAACCTCCCATCATCAAGACATTGAACAAGTTCTGCAAATGCATTTGCATTTTTGTTTTCATCTTGAGGTTGGTCATTTGCTTCAAAGACATCAATAAGTTTCCGAATTTGCATATTCCCAAGAAACTTTACCTCCCAAAGTTCATACCTTGACTCATCTCAAACCTGAGATGTTCACTGGGCCCATAACCTTCTTCAAATACAACAATTCTTCTTTAGATAAAAGGGGTGCACGGTTGGACCAGTAGTCTAAGGCGCCGCGATTCGCTGTGCAGAGTTGCGACCCTTGGGCACACCAGAAACCAATGATTGTGGGTTCGAATCCCAGTTCGGGCCGACTATGTTTCTAGGTTTGTCAGCACAATACCCGTGCTCGTGGGTTTCATCGAAGTGGTAAACGTCGGAGACCTGCATCACTTCTTGCTTTCCTCACATATTAAGCTGACACGCCGCGATATAATTGGAATACAGTTAAAAGCGGCGTTAAACCCAACTCACTCACTTTAGATAAAATCCTTATCTGGTACTTAACAACGACAACTTCAAAAGACAGTCATTTCTCAAACATACAACTAAAGGGAAATAACTCTTCCATAATAACCTGTCGCATAAAATAGTGAAGCTTCCATAAACTCTTTCTTTTCACTCAAGTTTACAGTACACTCTAACAGTAACAAAAGTAAAAATGTTTGACGGACAGTAACTGTTTAAAAAGAAATATTACTAAATCAATATTGGATGTTCATACGTTAGATTTGTAAGGAATAATTATTAATTAAGACGATTTTGGCAAATAGTAGCCCAAAGCTGTGTGCCAATAAATAATACAAACTTTTTCTATTCTAAGTTGTATTCTAATATTGTATTTTTACGTCTCCATTTCGCACTGTGCCCGTGAAGATTTAGAATAGGTCTTCAGCAACCCATGCTTGCCGTAAAAGGTGACTATGCTTGTCATGAGAGGCGACTAACGGGATCGGGTGGTCAGGCTCGCTGACTTGGTTGATGTATGTCATCGATCCCAATTGCGTGGATCGATGCTCATGATGTCAATCACTGGATTGTCTGCCCCAGACTCGATTATTAGCCAGCACACCGCTTCGTCTCTTCTCTTTACTTTATTCAGTACTTGTAGGCCACGGGCCTTTTTGTACACGCGAAATGCAATTTACCTGCAAACAGTATAAAATATAACACATTTCCTTGCTTTTCTCAACAAAAGCAGTTTTAACATTATTGCAATATTATCAAAGTTGGAGTATTTGTCTTCTTACACCTTGGGCATAAAACAAGTATTTGTCTGTATTCATATTGATAAAAGGATCTTGCTATGACAGTAATGTATAAACTTAAGATTATTTGGAAAGATGGGCAATTTAGATTATATATAACTTGCCTAAGATGGCTATAATCTGGACAAATTCACAAAAAAACAACATTTTCGATATTGTAAAAGTTACAAATAATTTTTAATGTCGTCCACATTCAATTTCTTAGTTGTGAGAACTAAGCCGAAAACGAGTCAAAGTGGTCCTGAATTTATTTACAGTTATAGAAACAGTTCTCACAAACAAAGTGCTTCGGCTCATGTTGATAACCTAATGCAGAAAGCACAGCCCAATCCTTGTTGGTATGACTGACGGTTGTTTAGTAAACGCCAACACGCCAAGGCATCGTTATACTTTTTAGAGGCCATTTTTGTGTTTTATTTTACAGTCACAGGAATAACACCTGTCTGAGTTGGGTAGGCTATTCCACACGACTTTGATTTACTGTATTGTTGCAGAAAGCTGATCATCCATCCATTGTTATGGACGCGGGGTGGGGAGGGGGTAAGGTCGTAGTTAAAGCATTGGCTCGTTACTCCGAACTTTTGTCTAACCCCTCCCATTTGTAAAAGCTTTGTCTTATTTATTGTGGTAGAATAGGTCTTCAGCAACCCATGGTTGTCGTAAAAGGCGACTATGCTTGTCGTAAGAGGCGACTAACGGGATCGGGTGGTCAGGCTTCCATGTAATAACGTCCCAATTGTGTGGATCGATGCTCATGTTATCAATCACTGAATTGTCTGGTCCAGACTCCATTATTTACAGACCGCGGTCATATAGCTGGAATACTGCTGAGAGCTGCCTTTAACAACAAACAAAACAAACAAGTCTTACTTATTATACCCTTGTCATGTGGCCTTTTATTCCGAAAAAAGTTTTAACTTTTCATTTGTGGTGCACAGTTTGCCCAGTCGTCGAAGATGGCGTAATTCGCTGTGCAGAGTTATGTCCCTATGTTTCTAGCTCTGGGAGCACCAGGCCGCCTCCGTGGTCTAGTGGTAGAGCGTCCGCCCGGAGAGTGGAAGGTCCGGGGTTCGATCCCCAGCCGCGTCATACCAAAAGACGTTAAAAGATCGTACTTGTTGTTACCCTGTCTGGCGCTCGGCATAAAAGGGCTAAAACAAGGACTGGTCGGCTCGGAGTCAGTATACTGTGTCTGAGTGGGGTATTCATGTTAAACTGCGGCATGGTATCTCAGTGTGCTAGCACTATAAATCGGCATCAGTCCGGACTAGTACAAGCAGCCACGCAAACACGTGCATGCACGTCGCTATATAAGTGCAATAATCTTGGACGCGACGTTAAACCCCATTTCACCTCACCTCAGCTCTGGCAGCACAATAGCTGTACTCATGCGTTTTACGAAAAAAATAGTACTTTGGGATTTTCTCCCAGATTAAGCTGACATACAGTGGTATAAATGGAATACTGTTCAAAGTGCCATTAAACCCAACCCACTCATTAATATGTATTTGTTGTCATGGTTACCGTAAAAATCCACCACAATGGGGATCGGGTGGTCAGTCTCTTTGACTGGTCACTGCATGTCATCGTGTCCTCATGTTTTGGGACGTTGTGTACTTATACCGCTCACGCCAACAACTCGGGACTTCAAAACGAATATATCAAATCGATTTAATAACATCATCTATTCCTGTACCGGCCTTGCATGTTTTTTTTAATCATAGGATGCCACAAATCGGGTGCCTGTGTTTACTGCGCTGATTAAAACTCTTTTAACACGTCTTTGGCGTCTCCGGGGAGTCGTAAGGAACCTTGTCGATATGTTTTAGCCAATAACCTGATCAATATTGCAAACACACCTGGTGATCGGAGGCAAAGTTTAAAAGAAGGTGTAATTGAAAATTGATCGTTTCATTTAATCCTGATCATAAATCATACTGGATGTTGACTAGTTGCCAGAATTATTGCCACGAGTCTAGCTGATGTATACATGTATTGATGTTTGAAGATCAGAGGGGTCTGTCGATCGCTGAAGGTGAAGATAGAGTGAGTGTCTCACTGTTGTAGCAGATTGGTAATGAATGGCAAATCTATAGATGTTGAGAGAAATTAACATCGCTTTTAAGATTATTGCTATGTGTGAGTTTGTGTGTGTGTGTGTGTGAGTAAGTGTGTATGTATGTGTGTGTGCGTGTGTGTGTGAGTGAGTGTGTGTGTGAGAGAGTGTGAGCGAGTGTGTGCGCTTGTGTGTGCGTGCGTGTGTATGTGTGCGCGCGCGCGTGTGTGTGGTGTGTGTGTGCGCGCGGGCGTGTGTGTGTGTGCGCGCGCGCGTTTGCGTGTGTGTGGTGTGTGTTTGTGTGTGTGTTTGTGTGTGTGCGCGCGCGTGTGTGATGTGCGTGTACGTGTGTGTGGTGCGTGCATGTGTGTGTATTGTGTGTGTGCGTGTGGTGCGTGCGTGCGTGTGTGTGTATGGTGTGTGTGCGTGTGTACGTGTGTATTGTGTGTGTGCGTGTGGTGTGTGCGTGTGTGTGTGGTGTGTGTTTGTACGTGTGCGTGTGTGTGCGTGTGTGCAGGAGCGGGGTGCTTGTACTAGTCCGGACTAATGCCGGTGTTACAGTCTCAGGCACTGAAGTAGCATGGTACAGAAACAGTTTTATCTGACCACTCCTTGATTCACGCCCTTAATGTGTCCAGGCCGGTTGACACGTACCTTATGCCGAGCGCCAGATAGGGTTACAGCAAGTACCATTTTTTAACGTCATTTGCTATTACGCGGCCGGGCATCGAACCCCCGACCTTCCGCTCTCTGAGGACGCCCCATCATCTCAAACGAGAGGCATAGAGAAATGACAGCCATTACACTACGATCTCCCCGCAACAGGACTAACAGTCGCTCTCATCCAGCTTGAACTGATCAATGATAGGAAAGTATGATTTTTGGACTTATGAGACAGGCATCAGCAGGAGTTGTTTTGTCATTTCTCCCTCCGAAATAGTAAAATATTTGTGTGGGTACATTTGTGTCAGTGGTGTTGTGTTCTCTCTCTGTCAAAGCGTCTTCCCAGAATAGTGAGTGAGTGAGTTGGGTTTAACGCCACTTTTAACAGTATTCCAGTTATATCGCGGCGTGTCAGTTTAATGTGGGAAGAAAGCCCGAAGTGATGCAGGTCTAAGACGTTTACCACTTAGGTGAAACCCACGAGCACGGGTATGGTGCTGACAAACCTAGAAACATAATCGGGGCGAACCGGGATTCGAACCCACAATCATAGGTTTCTGATGTGCAGCGAGTCGCGGCACCTTAGACGACTGGCCACCCGTGACCCCCTTCCCAGAATATAAATTATAGAAATACATTGAGATGACCTTGGTCCATATGCCAGAGAGTATCTATATGTGGCTTTACATATATCTCTGTAAATGTGCCGTCACTGGGATTCATTGGTGAGTGAGTATGGTTTTACGCCGCTTTTAGCAACATCACGACGGGTGACACACATTGTACCCATGTCGGGAATCGATCCCGGGTCTTCGGCGTGACGAGCGAACGCTTTAACCACTAGGGTACCCGATCACCTTGTTTCAGTGATGAAGAGCTGTACAATCGTTATATTACAGGTTATGATGTCCCTGGTTATAATGCCACCCTGGTTATAATGTCCACTGGTTATAATGCCAACTGGTTATAATGTCCCTGGTTATACTGTCCCTGGTTATAATGTCCACTGGCTATAACGTCCACTGGTTATAATGCCCACTGGTTATAACGTCCCTGGTTATAATGTCCCTGGTTATAATGCCAACTGGTTATAATGCCACCCTGGTTATAATGTCCCTGGTTATAATGCTCAATGGTTATAATGCCACCCTGGTTATAATGCCACCCTGGTTATAATGTCCCTGGTTATAATACCACCCTGGTTATAATGCCCACTGGTTCTAATGTCCCTGGTTATAATGTCCATTGGTTATAACGTCCACTGGTTATAATGTCCCTGGTTATACTATCCCTGGTTATAATGCCCACTGGTTATAATGCCATCCTGGTTATGATGTCCCTGGTTATAATGCCACCCAGGTTATAATGTCCCTTGTTATAATGCCACCCTGGTTATAATTTCCATTGGTTATAACGTCCACTGGTTATAATGTCCCTGGTTATAATATCCCTGGTAATAATGCTTACTGGTTATAATGCCATCCTAGTTATAATACCACCCTGGTTATAATGCCACCCTGGTTAAAATGTCTCTGGTTATAATGTCCACTGGTTATAATGCCACCCTGGTTATAATGCCACCCTGGTTATAATGCCACCCTGGTTATAATGTCCCTGGTTATAATGCCACCCTGGTTCTAATGTCCCTGGTTATAATGCCACCCTGGTTATAATGCCACCCTGGTTATAATTTCCCTGGTTATAATGCCCCTGGTTATAATGCCACCCTGGTTATAATGCCCCTGGTTTTAATGCCACCCTGGTTATGATGTTCCTGGTTATAATGCCACCCTGATTATAATGTCCCTTGTTATAATGCCACCCTTGTTATAATGTCCCTTGTTATAATGCCACCCTGGTTATAATGTCCCTGGTTATACTGTCCCTGGTTATAATGTCCACTGGTTATAACGTCCACTGGTTATAATGCCCACTGGTTATAATGTCCCTGGTTATAATGTCCCTTGTTATAATGCCACCCTGGTTATAATGTCCCTGGTTATAATGTCCACTGGTTATAATGTCCCTTGTTATAATGCCACCCTGGTTATAATGTCCACTGGTTATAACGTCCACTGGTTATAATGCCACCCTGGTTATAATGTATTTTGTTATAATGCCACCCTGGTTATAATGTCCCTGGTTATACTGTCCCTGGTTATAACGTCCACTGGTTATAACGTCCACTGGTTATAATGTCCCTGGTTATAATGTCCCTGTTATAATGCCACCCTGGTTATAATGCCACCCTGGTTATAATGTCCCTGGTTATAATGTCCACTGGTTATAACGTCCCTGGTTATAATGCCACCCTGATTATAATGTCCCTGGTTATAATGTCCCTGGTTATAATGCCACCCTGGTTATAATGTCCCTGGTTATAATGCCACCCTGGTTATAACGTCCACTGGTTATAATGCCACCCTGATTATAATGTCCCTGGTTATGATGCCAACTTGTTATAATGCCCACTGGTTATACATTACTGATAATGCCCACTGGTAGTGATGCCCCTAGTTATAATGCCATTTTTTATTTTTTGACATAAAATTGCCAATGCACTATAATTCCCTCTCTCTTCTAAATCAGTAAACTCATTAATTGACCTCAGTTGATTTTTACCGTGCCCTCGCGGTGTCCCAGGTATCAGACTCATTCATCACAATGTACAACTAACGAAGAAAAATGAGACACAATTGAACCTTTATTGAACAAGAACATGTTTAAATCTATAAAAGACATTGATGGAGACTCCAGAGATTACTCCCATTCCACTGCCCTACGTACAAGCAAGTATGACAATGAAATATCTCGAGCTCAGTCTCAAATGAGTAGTGAGTGAGTATGGTTTTACGCCGCTTTTAGCAATATTCCAGCAATATCATGGCGGGGGGCACCAGAAAACGGGCTTCACACATTGTACCCATGTCGGGAATCGAACCCGGGTCTTCGGCGTGACGAGCTAACGCTTTAACTACTGGGCTACCCGACCGCCCCTCTCAAATGAGTAAAACTTGGAAAATACTAGAAGCTCCCAGGAGGCCTAATAAAGGAGATGGATATATGCGCGGTACATGTACATCATTAACAGCTAACCTTAGGGTTTTACTGTTACATTTGGTAACGGTAATCTAAGATTAATGCACGAGCGAGGACGTGACTGGCCAGCATTTCAATACCTCATCGTCACAGTCATGACGGAAACAGCGCGCGAGGATTAATCTTTAGGGCAAAATATGGCCATTAGGTCAATTACTTCTAGGAGAGAGACCACATGTCCTCATCGCACGTCAAAAGGTCAGCAGTCGGTGGAACCAATTTTCAGAATAAGAAAAAACAACTTGGCGTGATGACGTAGTTGACGAATTATTTAAACTGGCCTTAAAACGAAGAAAATACATCAAACAGAGAGAAGAATGTGTTAAATGTGATGAACTGTGGACCGAATGATACTGGAAGTAATTAATGGTTGATTTACTCGGGCAGACTGTGCGAGGGAATTCGGCTTCACGATGCTTTGAATACTATTTCTGTTATATCATAGCGTGGGAGTAACGTGGGAGTAACGTGGGAGAACGTGGGAGGATGCCCGTCAAGAGACAATCATTTTTGTTTTTTTTGTTTAACGCCGCACTCAGCAATATTCATGCTATGACGGCGGTCTGTAAATAATCAAGTCTGGAGCAGACAATCCAGTGACTGACATCATGAGCATCGATCAACGTAATGAGGATACGATGACATGCATCAGCCAAGTCAGCGAGCCTGACCACCCGATCCCGTTGGTCTTACGCCATCATAGTCGCCTTTTACGGTAAGCATGGGTTGCTGAAGACCTATTCTATCCCGGATCTTCACGGGTCTAATGGCTATGCACATGTAACTTTATGACATGGATTAAAGTTACATATCGGTGGCCGAGCCCTCCCTATGGAAAACGTCGTGACAAGAGACCTGTCTCGTTAATACTTCCCTCAATACGTGGCGACAGGAACAGACCCCGGTATGCCTAGGCCAACGTATCCCAGAGCAGAAGCGCTGTGATCATGCTTAAATGTGATCATGCCCAAATTTCTATCTACGTAATCATGCTTTAAACCGTCAAATGATTTTGATTCAATTCCAAACATAACCCCGAGGTTTGTTTTAATAGAGAATTATATGTGATGTATGATGAAGTTAGTTAAACATGAGCCTAGTAACGTGCATACACACCGTGCCATGATGGCCCCTCTGTATCTAACATGGCTTTCATCTCTCCGGACTGGAGAAGGTCAAGACAAGATGAAAGAGATGATCGATTACAGTGGTGGGAACATATCCGTGTATTTCCTACAAGGCCTCAAGGTAATGCCTTCACGAGGTATCTAACATCGTTATTCTTTCATCTCACAGCTGTGGCGATATTTAAGCTGGACGTGCATGCCAGAAGTGCCCATGGTGTGAATATACCCGTGAAGATCCGGGTTACAACAGGTCTTCAGCAACCCGTGCTTGAGTAAAAGGCGACTATGCTTATCGTAAGAGGCGATTAACGGGATCGGGTAGTCAGGCTCGCTAACCTGGTTGATGCATGTCATCGTATCCAAATGGCGTGGATCCATCCTCATGATATCAACTGGATTGTCTGGTCCGGACTTGATTATTTACAGACCGCCGTCATAATGCGGGTATGTTGCTGAGTGCGGCGTTAAACAACAAACAAACAAACAGTGTAAAGAACAGTGCGATTTAAATGTGTTCTAGTATTGACAAACACACATTTAACCTTTGTTATATGTCAGTGTATTTAATTGTTGAACAATGATTGTAACTGTGTTACATTGTTTCTGTTGAAATTCGGTAGACGCTCATTGCATTGTACTTGGGCAGTGAATACTCGCCAGGAATGTAGTACATTGTAATGTAAGCAGTCGACAGGAAGTTAATATATGCTAGTGTGATATGTAAACTTCCGGTACACCGTTGACTCATGTAGAATATTCTGTAATGTTGTAGTGCCGCTAGACTGGTGAGGTCACTGTGTAGAAATTTCCAGTAGCTGGTTTGACTATATAAGGGGACAAAACTGTGCGTATCTCTCACGCGTTTCAACACAACAAAACCAACTTCATGTGAGAGTTCCCTGCCTTGTCCACCTCTGAAGCTTGACCACTGTCGCCGCTTTGAAAAAATATATATTATTAACACCAACTTTTGATATCACCACTGTATTTTTGTATTTGACTCTGACCACTGCCATCATATTATATATTGCCATTGAATTTTGTACTACCACCCTACTGTGTATTTGTCTACTGCCAGTGAAATTGGAGTGCAGTAATTTGTATAGATTAGTAAACCTAGTGAATGTTATACGTTCAGATTTCAGGGTTTACATATTGTTTCAATTTGAAATTCGACATGTAACACCTTGTAATGCAGATTCATCTGCCAGTCTTTAATGATTGTTTGTTATTGTTTAACGCGGCTCTCGGCAATATTCCATCTATATGGCGGCGGTCTGTAAATAATCGAGTCTGGAGCAGACAATCCAGTGATTGACATCATGAACATCGATGACATGCCTCAACCAAGTCAGCGAGCCTGACCACCCGATACCGTTTGTCTCTTCTCACGACATGCATAGTGACCTTTTACGGCAAGCATTGGTTGCTGGAGACCTATTCTATCCCGGATCTTCACGGGTCCAGATTTTCGGGTTAGACCAGGTCGCCATCAATCTGTGGGGGTCGTTAGAGGATATTTAATGGATATGTTGATCAGGGTCGGTAACTTGGGTGATACCGCGTCAACGTACCGGCGTGGGTCCTCATTCACAATATTGTATCGTATCCCAATTGCATAGATCGATGCTCATGATGTCAATCACTGGATCGTCTGGTCCGCCTCGATTACGCACAGACCGCTGCCATATAGCTGCAATATTGCTGAGTTCAACAAACACACACAACACGCGCGTACACACACACACACACACACACACACACACACACACACACACACACACACACACACACACACACACACACACACACACACACAAACACACACACACACACACACACACACACACACACACACACACAAACACACACACACACACACACACACACACACATACTGAACCTGTTTACACCACAATTACTCAATTATTAAAATTGTTGCAAATTACAAATATCCATATTAAATATGAGATTCTGTATTATGATTATAATAATAAAATACACAAGATCGTACCACCACAGAGATGAGTGAACGATTTAAGGGAAGTATTTCAATTTATTACCTACGTGGTGAAGATACAGGTGGTAATATACCAAATCCGTACGTCACTCGTGTGACGTACAAGGTTGACCTTGTTTTATTCGTTTTGATTGAATAACCGTGACCTCTGTCACACCGGGACTACTTTTTTCATTCATAAAAAATCGCGAGATTTTCATTCATTTTCCAACTACAAGGCATAACTGAAGAAATTAATGAGAACGAGAGAAATTTGCAAACACTTTATTAAACCAAACAGAATAGTCACACGCATCAAATTCGGTTTGCATTATATATAAGTTATGCATAGATCTTCTACAGATATTATGTGATCGAGCTATATTCATATACAATGTACGACTACCGATCAATAGAGCGAGGGTCCCCATGAGCGTGACGCACCCGACCACTTTCGCGACGTACAATTTAAATTAAAGTAAAAGGATAAGCGTGGTGAAATGAAGTCTGTTTAAACTATCTGGACAGATATCTAGACTTACTTGGGATGATCCGGTTGTGGCACCAGTGTCCCCTTCGAAGCGTACTTTGTGGCGCTGTTTCGGGAGGTGTTGTTCATGAATGTACGTACAAGACTGCACGACCAGGGCCCCGTTCCAAAGAGCGATCTTAGTGCTACGTTGGTCGTAAGCCTATGATAAAGTATGGGAGTTACGACCAGCTTAGCACTAAGATCGCTTTGTGGAACGGGGCCCAGATCACTAACAGTGAACAGTTCTGATACAAATCATTCGAAAACTCCGTGGACGTGTGCCTGACTTCTGATTTTGTGGCCATCCCAAATGTGAACAATAACATTCCCTATCTCTTGCCTAAAAAGCTGTGACATTCGTGACCAACTCGTGTTATTCCGGGACAAGCCGAATAGCGACTCGTGCCCCTATTATGGCCATTTTTGCAACCGGGTTCCGTCTTTGCGCAAACGGGCATACCTAAAACAATTGTCAACTCGTTGCGTAATGGCTCACATTTATTTCCCCATATATTATATATATTTCAGATGCAATTTAAAGCACTTCGTAACATGCGGAATTATACAGTATGATTGAACACATTTAACTGTGTCTTGGGTATGTTTTTAGATGCAAGACATATGTAAAATCAAAAATTATTTCTGAGGGATTCTTTGACGAAGAACTTGAAATCATACGCGCATTCTGATTGGTTTGTCGTATTTTCGCACATAACATTCATCGATAGGGGGACGAGTCTTCTTGCAGGTTACGGAAAGGGGCGAGTGGTGACGAATGAAGTTGTGAGTAGATCACGGTTGTCGTTTCTTATTCCGTTGGTAACCTTGCCCTTCGATCGTTCCAAGCTGTCACTGACATGCAAGCAGACTTGAGTTTGTTGATTTTCACGTCTTGGTGGTACAGTTACTATGCATGTCTTCGGCGAACACTCTGATTTCCTCTTCAAAAATGGTACGAACATGATATATATTCAGCTGATAGATCAAGGAAACCGAACCAGTTTGATTACACAGACGGGACACCGGCAGTGCGAGTGACAGACTGTTGGTCCGATATACAAAGCGCGGAGCTTTCAAATTTTGTTATAGGTGTCCTTCGTACTGACAACATGGCGCTTGAATTACCATAAGTTGAAGAATTTCTTCCAAAAGGATCTTAAATTGAGCGTCGGTGCAGTTTTGTTTGCAAACACAACTGCAAGCGCATGTTGTTAATGCGTATGCATAGAAATGTAAACAATGCCTATATTTGGGCATATATCTATATTCATGCGCGACCAGATTTTGCAACTGGTTTCAGTTTGGTCTGTCAACGAACGAAAGTTGTTGTGTATTTACACTTAAATATATATTTAACGTGGGTAATAAATATAATACCACACTCATTCTCGTTAGATACCATTTTTACGAAACTCGTGAACTTTCCATGGTATCTGACAGAGCGAAAGCGAGGTCAGATACCATAGAAAGTCCACTCGTTTCGTAAAAATGGTATCTAACGAGAATGAGTGTAGTATTCTCTATTTCTTACCTACGAGGGCAAACATATCGGGGTTCATAAACATTATATGTGCCCTAGGGTCACATCACGTCACGAGACAACAGTGTATTGTTTCCGTCATCCGGTCGGCATTCTTGACGTCTTTCGAATGTTATTGTGACGTGAGGTCACAATGACGTTACACTGGTTATGACGTCATAGCTGAAGATTGTTGACGTCATTCGACAAATTGTGGTTCCGCTGCTGTTGCGACTTGATGTCATAGGTAAACAGTAAAATTCGTCTCTGTCTGTAGACCTCTTCTCCGGTAATAAATAGAACATTATATTCGTGTTCATGTCATACTATGTTTACAACACTCAATTCCGGAATTTAGACACACGTGTCGTAAACATAGTATGACCTAAACACTCATTTAATATCCTCTCTATGAAAGTACTGATATACGACTTACTGAGGACTAAAACGTCTGCGATCAGTTTTCCGGTTGCCAATGTACATATTTCGTATAGTAATACAACTCCCGAGAGGCTGTATATCACAGATACATCCACTTCTCTTTAGCAATATGAAACTCGGGTCTGTAATCTGTCGGTATAGCAATAGGTACAAACAATCAGGGCAACTGGAGGATTGCCAATCAGTTCTATTCTCAGGAGAATATAAACCACATTCAAAATATAATTATCCACTCAGGATATGATTATCTCTAAGACGGAGCTCATTTCCTCAACGTGGACTCACATGGATGCCTATTGAAACAGTCTGGGATCAAACATACTCCCACAAAGCGTTACAAACCAAAGCTTGCATTCCTAATATAACGTATACAGGCAACCTAACATTTAACATAGACGTCGGGGCTACAGTTTTCTCTGGCGCCGCGATTCTCGTGTCCCTCCGACGTTCTGGAAATATTTGATAAACATTCGAACCAATTATGATTCCAGGGTTTGCCGACGCCATGTATGTGGTCGTGACATTCGTGGAAGTTGTAATTATCTAAAAACTGCTGCACTTCCGGCTTTCCTCCCACATGAAGCTCCCACTCCGTTATGTAAGTCTCATCCTGGTCAAGGCGGCGTGTGAGATTACAGTAATTTAGTTCTCTAGGATGTGCACTTACGTTAAGTCTTGCAGGAAACAGAACTTTGCTGACAACGTTGAATAGGGATTCAATTAAATGTATTTATATTGACATGTTACTATATAGATAGACGCCCGCCTCCGTGATCTAGTGCGATCGAGCCCAGTAATTCCAGTCTAGTTCGGCAAGGGTGGAAACTGGACTTTTAAGTCAGTTAACTCTCTTGCCTCGGGAAGATGCGCAATTGGGATCGATGACATGCATCAACCATGTCAGCGAGCCTGACCTCCCGAGAATCACAAGTACTTACTCCTCGCCCTTAATCAGGTACTGTAATAACCCACATGTCAGCTGCTGCTTACTTAAGACACACAGAGGTAAACCATATTTTAGTAATATATCGATCTTGTTTGAAAAAAGACTTAAGGCGAGAAAGTATTTTCGTGTTGTAGTCTAATCTCCAGATGGATGTGACAGTGGTGTCTGGCTGCTTGATAACAGTAGATATAGCCTCGTCTTACCGACCATAAAAGACGATGTTAGCCACAACAATCTCGACAATTAAAGGGCTTCTTTGACCAATATTGAAACGTCGATTAGGATTCATAATTTGAATAGGAAGAATATGCAAATGCTCTCCCTAAATGACAATTACATTTGTTAGCAGAAGTTGAGTTGATAAGTGAGTGAGTGAGTATGGTTTTACGCTGCTTTTAGCAATATTCCAGCAATATCATGGCGGGGGACACCAGAAATAGGCTTCACATATTGTCCCCATGTCGGGAATCGAACCTGGGTCTTCAGCGTGACGAGCGAACGCTTTAAGCACAAGGCTACCCGGTTCTCCCTTGAGTTGATGAAGACATTACATACCTTTTTCAAATTAGCATTGTACCAACATAAGTTTGCACTAAATACAAATATGTTTCCAAATAAATTCATTGAAAATAAATTCGATTTGGACGAGATTTCGTACCAGAAATTGATTCAGATGTCTTCACGATAATAAGGCAGCATCATTCGAGGAGAATATAAAACGTCAACGCCAGAGAATAACCAGTCTCGATTATATGGCGAAACATGAATGAATAGTTACAACTGCAGATTATATCTATATGTGATACAGATTTGATACAGAAGACAATGACAATGACAAAGGGATAACGAAGGCGTTGTAAACGTTATCGATTCCAACGCCTCATTTAGTTCGAAAGTACACATTCTAGTACTTCAGGGGGTCGCGTCTCATCCGGGATTTGCTGAGTGGGTTAGATTGCTGACATTGTGTGCTGGCCTCACTCTAAAAGTGTTGGTTCTAAAACCGGATTGGACTGAACCCTCATAAGTACTACAATGTGTACTTTACTTAGAAAGTGTTATCCCAAATATAACATTTGTTACATTTCATCCCTTTAGGGGGCACGGGTGGCCCAGTCGTCTAAGGCGCCGCGATTCGCTGTGCAGAGTTGCGTCCCTTGGGCACGCCAGAAACTTATGATTGTGGGTTCGAATCCCGGTTCGCCCCGATTATGTTTCTAGGCTTGTCAGCAACATACCCGTGCTCGTGGGTTTCACCGAAGTGGTAAACGTCTGAGACCTGCATCACTTCGGGCTTTCCTCCCACATTAAGCTGACACGCCGTGATATAACTGGAATACTGTTAAAAGCGGCGTTAAACCCAACTCACTCACTCACTCACTCATCCCTTTCTATGTGAATTGTGTAACTATTCAAAGCAGATTTAAACCAGAAAATGGGTTTTTCGGTGTCGACATTACTCACAGCGGTAGAGTGTAACATAGTTTAGGTTTTAACAGAGGCTTAAAAGGGATTCATAACAAGGGAAGAGAAGACACTTAAGCATAATTTTAATAAAAGCGACAAAACCCTTTCCATATTCATAAGAAATACCTGCTTAAAGCAGAGCCGATTGTTCGATTACGACTATATTATGAACAAGTGTTCTTAAAACCCTGTCTTTTCTACTGTTTAAGAGATTTCTCAATATATCAATGTTTTGCTTGTTTCGATACTGACATTGTATTCACAAATTTCTATAAATTTTCTGGTAATTAAAATGCCTGCGATGTTACTCAGTCTGGTATCAATTCCATGTTTCACCAGCTGACATCAATTGCATTACTCTCTGTGGGTGGGGGACTGTTTCACCTTCAACCTCAATCAGAACATCTTGAATACACGTTTTAAAATGTAATAATTGTATCCATCGATGTCAAAGTAGAGATGAAATGATGGCTCCAGTTTCAACTCCAGTTTAGATGCATTATATATGGTACCCTTTGAAGGTTTATAAATGTCAGACATTCAGGACTGAACAAATACTGACCATCTAATCTTTCCTTTGCCATAGATCTGATAACCTTTTCAGAAGGGCAAAACTCATTTAGCAAGCAATAACTGCAAGCAATGTTACTAAACATAGTTTCTACTCAAGACGGTGTACTGGCTCTAACAAATAGACATTTTCTTCAAAAAGTTCAGATGTACCCTTTCGTTTGATACCCGGAATGACCTATACCCTGCGGCTATATATGTGTGTTGCTACGTATATAATTATGTATGACTACGACAACAGGATCAAACACTTTTAGTTGACAGGCTATCGATAAATTACAGTCTACTTTTTGTGCAACACATAGTAAATTACCTTATTCGAATTCGCTTGTTCTGCAGTGTGTCTCAGAACATTCCCAAATTTGTTAGTTTTTTTCAGGGGAACATTGACTTGCCTTTGCAAGTGTTTGTGTCGGTGACCCTTGTGGGGCAGGACACGCTAACCTCTTCGCGAACACCTGGAACCATCACTAGTTGATAACGATTCATAAACACATGCTTATGATGAGATGGGAATCGTACAACAGATTTCTTATAAATATGGGAGGGATTTTGTCGCTTCTTTTTGATCAATGAAATATTATACCAAGATTCTTATAAACAAAGTCTATTTCACACACGTAATGTTTAAACTTATAAAATAAAAGTTTCATAGAGAATGCTCATGTTCATGTATTGCCACATTTAGGTTCATAACTTGGTAAGAACATTTCTTGCAACAAATCTTTAAACACATTAGGACATTCTAAGACACAATTTAACAATATAACATATAAATCTAGGATAACACTGGCCATAAACATCATACACCCTATTATTCTAGACATTTTAGAACTCTATAATGATCTTTCTACTAGCCAATGTGACATCGTCTTTTGCTGGTTACCAAGTCATGTAGGAATAACAGGTAACTCAAAGGTCGATGTTGTATTGGCCACAGTAGGTTTACCAACGAATATCTGCTTAAGAGATATGAGGACGAACCGCCCACGTGTATCCCTTGTGATGAAAGGTTCACACTCGGGCATGTATTGCTTGACTGTCGCAAGGGATTCACATTATCAAAGCGTAAATTTGAAAGATCTCTTTGCCCATGTCAGCGGACATCTTGTTATCAGCTGTTTCAAAGAAATTGGTCTGCATAAAAAGTAAATATGTATGTGGATAATTAAATGCTTCTTTTTAAATTAAATTTGGTGCGATGCTATTATCAACTGACATTATTGAAGGCTCTGTCCAAATGGTGAAAGTATCGTAAAATTATTGTCCCCCTGTGTGACACGTAATCCTTTCACAATCGATGCTACTGTCATCAACCAGTGTTTTTAAGCCAACTCATTGCTGAGAACTTATTAATATTGGCTAGTATTGTGCACAACCACCAGTAGCTAAAGTGATGACGTAAATCCTGCTGGGGTATCATGCAGGAAGCAGAGTGACTGTAAGTCCCCATGATCCCCAGCGAGGTGGCCTAGCTTTGGCTACTGGTGGCCCATACCCCGTGTTTCAAAACTGTATACATATATGATATTGTTATGCTCAAATTGTTTCATAAACTGTTTTTAAATATTACTCTTCATAAATTACTCAATTGTGAATAAATTAACTTGGTCTCGTCGCTATATGGCTGAAATAATGCCAATGCGACGATAAATTTTAACTCACTCACTCATTCATACATCCAATGATGATTACTAGTAGTAGTAGCAGTAGTCGTAAAATGTTTATTAAAGTGTCACACGCACATATACAACATAAAATTGATGCACATAAGACAAAAGGTGTATGGAGTGCGTCCAGCCAGACATGGGCTTATGAGACACTATATAGAATATAAACAAAATATATACATACATATAATGTGAGAGCGTTTTCAGAATCATGTTGAATTTTCTTCATACAAGTATAATGTCAAAAATACAAAATGCCAACCAACACTGATCGTATTTCAAAACGCCCCTGGGTTATGCTTGGAAATTTAATTTAAATCAAATCGAATTCATTGCATCTCGAGGTTTGGTAGCACTGACGCATACATGACTTCTTGGACATGGACACACCAATCTGTTGTCATGGGCCAAGAGGACTTCTGGCGCCAAAGAATGAGATGAGCATCGTGGCAACATGTACGACATGAGGCTGAACAGAGAGACGAAAACCGACTGAGGAGCCTTATCACATGTCTTATGTCGACAGGTGAAGATCCGGGGTATATGTATCACGGCAGCCTGAAATAATATCAACACTACACTGACTATATCAAGGTGGCCTAATGTTGACATTACAGCAACGATAACGTGAAATCAACCAAGAAACCGTGTCTAACCACCAATCCAAATTATTAGTCGCTCGAAAGGAAGCAGCAGAATCCTGGAGACGTCTTCTAACCTGCGTCCCATCACCGGCACTGTTGGACGGATAGGGGGTAATCAACCGTGGCTAGGGGCGTTGTTTAGCCACAAAGCCTCAGCTGACACTGGAGACCAGGGTAGGAGTTCTCACCATGACAAGTCCATTTCTTATGTCCGCATAACACTTCATAAATTCTTGACGTTAGCTTGTCTGTGTAATTGTCGTTTTAATGAGGCGATGATAATCTTCTCTTTGATATCCTCTTCATCAATCAATTAGTGTCTGAAATAAAGGCAAGAGAATGATCCGATTTCCTGTCACATTATCATTCATACTAGTCATTACTGGCACCAGGGATGTTGTAGTGTTTGATAGGCATTCTAGAAGTTGGTGAGTAAGTAAGAAGCCGTACATTACCTGTGTGCTATATGTTATTCTTCCTGTACATTTGGCTTTATCCAATCATCTGTATGCAACTGGTTATCTATGACCTGTTGTCGTCAATGTTCATCTGCTGTTTACCCGTGAAGATCCGGGGTAGAATAGTTCTTCAGCAACCAATGCTTATCGTAAAAGGCGAATATGCTTGTCGTAAGAGGCGACTAACAGGATCGGGTGGTCAGGTTCGCTGACTTGGTTGATACTCATCGATCGATAATCATTATGTCAATCGCTGGATTGTCTGGTCCAGACTCGATTATTTACAGACCGCCTTCATATAGCTGGGATATTGCTGAGTGCAGCATTAAACAACAAACAAACAAAAAGCATGTCCTATGTCAGACGTCAGCCACAGGGTGTGCTCCGCCATATTATCATACAAATATAAAATACTTGAATTGTGCTTATAAAGAAAAAAAATGTCATAAGAGAAAACATACATATATAATACGTATTCGTCGTAATAAGCGCCCAGGGCACTCTCAAAATTAGAAATAGGGGGCTCTTAATGGAATATTATTTTGGTGGAAAAAGTTGAAAGATAAATTTCGTGGTTTATGCTGACAGCCTGAAATATTTATATACGACATATTTATTTTTCCAGAATTTAATTGCCTATAATTAAGGATGCATACATCACATGAGTGCGTCTTGTGTACATTGATCAATCCAAAGGGGTGCTAATTGGGATTGTTCAATAGTCAATATATTATCAAATCTCACCGTGGGCGCTAATTAGAGCGGGGCGCTTATTACGTTTGTTTTGTTTGTTTGTTGTTTAACGCCGCACTCACCAATATTCCAGCTACATGTATATGACGGCGGTCTGTAAATAATCGAGTCTGGACCAGACAATCCAGGGATTGACATCATGAGCATCAATCCACGCAATTGGGACCGATGACATGCATCAACCAAGTCAGCGAGCCTGACCACCCGATCCCGTTAGTCGCCTTTTACGACAAGCATAGTCGCCTTTTACGACAAGCATAGTCGCCTTTTACGGCAAGCATGGGTTGCTGAAGATCTATTCTACCCCGAATCTTCACGGGTCGCTTATTAAGTCGAATACGGTAAACATATATATATATATATATATATATATATATATATATATATATAAATATATGTATATATATCCCTGACTTGTTATTGTTTCCCAATTGCGTAGATAAAATGTTCATGGTGTTAATCATTGGATTGTCTGGTTCAGACTCGACTATTTACATAACGCAATTATATAGCTGGAATATTAAACAACAGACAAAAAAGGAAAAACTATTGGAAGACATTTGGTTTTCGTTTTACCCCGGCTCGGCTTGGGTCAGGCAAGATGAGCGCCCCCGCTCCGCGAAAAACGGGAGAGACAGGCGAGATTGGAGGGCCGGCTCGGCCTGCATCGGGCACGACGGGTCCGGATGTTATCGAGCAGGTGACATTTGGTGCGGGACTGAGGTTGGTGTGTTTAACTTCCTGTATTCGGAAGAGGAACTGGCTAGATTAGCCAAAAAAAAAGTTTTTAGTGTAGCTTTTAGGCCAGACTGCATACTTTGAAAACAAGAACAATTTAGACCAATTTCACTAAGTAGCTGCTTGGATAAAGTTTTTAGTTCTGTTCTATTATTACTACTTTTATTGAAGAAACTGAATATTCACCTACTGAGCCAAATCAGGATCTGTCGTTCGAGCAGCAGCTTTCGAGGAGAAGATCAAGGTAGATTGAGAAATCTGGCAGCTGTGTTTGGAGAATATTGTGTAAGGTTTTATGTTGTCGTAAATGTACATCCGTCCCGTTATAAAAACTGACCACGTTTTTTTTCCAATATTTAGTGCTGTCTTTTTTAGCAGGATTGACTTATCCTGAATGTCAAACAGGTGACAAGCTTAAGTGTTGGTGTGTTTAAATTCCTGTACTCGGAAAAGGAACTTGCCAGGCTTTCCAAAATGTGTGGTTTTATTGCATCTTTAAGGCCAGACTGCGCGTCCATGGAAATGTAATGGCTGTTGAAAACCTAGTTATTTATGTATGCATATAGAAGTCTATGGGGACACATTTGGTTTTCACGTAACCCCAAAACGTGTCCGCCGACTCGACGTGAGTTGGACAAGACCGGTACGTCAGCTCCGCCAAAGTTGGATCTCGGCTTGGGTCAGGCAATGTTAAATTTATGTTTTGATACCTGTCAGTTTCTCTTGATAAATTGTGTGAGTTTAGACGAAACATTGACAAATACGTCAGTAAATCTTATACAAACATTGCATAGGTTTATATAAACTGTAATAGGAAATCGACCGCCTACGTGGTCTAGTGGTAGAGCGTCCGCCCGGAGAGCGGAAGGTCCGGGGTTCGATGTTCAAATGTTAAATGAACGTGACACTGAAGGCGCTGGACGCCTGAATCAAATATGTATTGTGAATATTGCTATATATGTAGATTAGCTACGTGTCACAGCCCGTTAGGAAATATGCACATGTCAAACGGGGGCAAATGTCGTTCAGTGTGCTTCCACTCCCTCACTCACTCACTCACTCAGCCAAACACATGATCCCGTTTAACTAATTACAGTGACGATTCCGGGGTGGAATAGGTCTTCAGCAACCCATGCTTGCCGTAAAAGGCGACTATGCGTGCCGTAAAAAGCGACCAACGGGATCGGGTGGTCAGGCTCGCTTGCTTGGTTGATGCATGTCATCGATTGCAATTGTGTGGATCGATGCTCATGCTGTCAATCACTTGATTGTCTGGTCCAGACTCGATTATTTACAGGCCGCCGTCATATAGCTGGAATATTGCTGAGTGCGGCGTTAAACAACAAACAAACCAAACCAACAACAAATTACAATATCTGAAAACATATTCCTATTATGCAAGATACGAAAATAACACCAACATGTAAGTAGCTCTTTAGAATTTACCCACCAGCCACTCGGTAGACTGTGAAAACAATACGTGGGAATGAGGACTGTAGTGGTCACCACGGTGTTATGCATCAGCCACTGAAGCTTTTCGGTTTTATTCCAAGACGGTTTTAAGCAATAGAGATAGAAGCAATGTTTTTCATTCCCAGTGTTCATGTGCTGAAACCAACTTAGACAACATGTTTGTCTCGATTGACTTAACAATGAGTTTGCAGTAAGAAGACTACGGATTCTAAATGCTGACACTCACAATTCTCTCTGAATTACTTGAACAGACAGAAATGTTGTAAGCTATATATCGGTAATTGCGTTATTTATTCTTTGAACGTTTTTAAATGCGGAAAATTCAATTATTCAAACTTTGCAAATACTATATTTTCTATACTTCCATTACATCGATAGACCAGTTGGCGACCCCCAAAGCATGTAATCATATGTTTTGAAGACACTAACATAAATCAAAATGTAAAGTAAAACAACGTCAGTGTTGATTACATGGCTTTGATCAAAGCCTCTTGACACGACAATTAACACAGACAGGCTGAGGTGAAATTGGGTTTAACGTCGCGTCCAAGATTATTGCACTTATATAGCGACGTGCATGCACGTGTGTGTGTGTATGTGTGTGTGTGGCTGCTTGTACTAGTCCGGACTGATGCCGATGTATAGTGCTAGCTCACTGAGATACCATGCCGCAGTTTAACATGAATACCCCACTCAGACACAGTATACTGACTCCGAGCCGACCAGTCCTTGTTTTAGCCCCTTAATGCCGAGTGCCAGACAGGGTAACAACAAGTACATCTTTTAACGTCTTTTGGTATAACGCCGGGGGAACCCGATCGAACCCCGAACCTTCCGCTCTTCGGGCGGACGCTCTACCACTAGACCATGGAGGCGGTCGGAGAGTTAATGAAGTTTAAGGGGACATAAGAAACGGTCTTCCCATACCAGGGAATGTGACCTGCACCTTCAGCGAACTCATCAATTAATATGAACAATAGCTTAAGCATATTAATGTATGCACATTTTATTCAGGTCAGTATTAGAATTGATTGTTAACTGCAACGTTGGTCATGTCAACATAATTATTTAAAGGCAATCGTCATACAGAAGGAATACTGCTAATTGAAGCGTAAAACAGCAACTAGTCGATACTCCTCAATTAATATGTTTTGTTTGTTTTGTTTGTTTGTTGTTTTACTTCGCACTCAGCAATATTCCAGCTATATGACGGCGGTCTGTAAATAATCGAGTCTGGACCAGACAATCCAGTGATGACATCATGGACATCAATCCACGCAATTGGGATCGATGACATGCATCAACCAAGTCAGCGAGCCTGACCACCTGATCCCGTTAATCGCCTCTTACGACAAGCATATTGGCCTTTCACAGCAAGCATATGGTTTTAATAAGACAACAGTTTAAGTATATTTGTGCAGACGATAGGTAACATAACTTGTTTGATAGACATTACTCAGAAAGTGACGGGTGACAAGGTAGACACAATTTTATGGATAACAACTTCTTTATTACTGTAAAAAGCGACGTTTCGGTGTAGATCATTATATCGTTGTCAAGCAAGTAATCCATCAAATTGTGTCTACCTTGATATTGGGTACATTGCTACATAGGCAGGGAGACATTAATTACAGATAAGTAATTTTTGTGTGTGTTTCTTGTGCATCGCGTGTCAAATAGACCCAGGCTAGCGTAAGGTGCGTTATCACGCATGAAGAAGAGCAAGTGTCCTTAAATTTTGCTCAGTTTGTATTTGTGCCTTTTCGTTAGTAATGGGATCAGCATATATAATTGCCAGGTCCTACCCTTGCACAATTTCAGTACAAGATAAAATCGCACTTTTGCTATGTCTTTGGAAATTAAATTTTGTTAAACAAGTCGACATTAGCTGTTGAGTATCAAGGCTGCAACATGTATTCTATTGCAACCGCACCCCATACAAAATATAGCACGAATAGATTGGGAGAGTATACACGTCATTCGTCAGCACTCGCCCCTTTCCGTCAGCACTCGCCCCTTTCCGTCACCACTCGCCACTCGCCCCTTTCCGTAACCTGCAAGAAGACTCGTCCCCATATCGATGAATGTTATGTGCGAAATTTCAAGCTGTTCGTCAAAGAGTCCCTCAGAAATAGTTTTTGATTTTACATATATCTTGCATCTAAAAATATATCCAAGACACAGTTACTGTGTTCAATCATATTGTATAATTCCGCATGTCCAGATGTGCCTTAAATTACATCTGAAATATATATAATATATGGGGAAATATACGCAACCATTACGCAACGAGTTGACAATTGTTTTAGGTGTGCCCGTTTGCGCTAAGACGGAACCCGGTCGCGAAAATGGCCATGAGAGGGCACGAGTCGCAATTCGGCTTGTGCCGGAATAACACGAGTAGTTCACGAATGCATACACTAGAATTGTACGGAATTGTACCAGGCTGGTGGCCATACGCACTATTGCCCCTCCCAGTGGCAGTGGAATATCTGATGAATCTACCAACATGAGTTAGTGACATTTATTTGCCTTGGAATATGTTTGTTTAACAATATATTATATGTGTTGCTACGTGGCGTGACAAGTAAGAGAGTAGACGGAATCCTTCCATACAACAAGCCTTTAATAGGTTTTAACAGTTGGAAGAACATGCAGACACACGGATAGTACGAATAACATCTCTTAACTGTGTGTAAATAAACGCGACAAAACCCGTTTCATATTATGAAGTCTCAATGCCATTTAAAAAGAGATTCGAACCCACACTGCCAGAGTGAGGCACCTTATCGCCAGCGCACAAATTCGGCGATCTAACCCACTCAGCCATCGAGGCTTTCACAAAAATACGTTGTTTAGATGATGTACTTTGTGTAGGTCTCTGACAAGTGTAAATTGGCACGGCTCCCATGACTGAAAGCTATAAACACGCAATGCCATTTAGAAAGTGACCAGATATAACGAATGTGATATGTGGGTTAACACTTTCTTAGTAAAGTACAGATTCTAGTACCTTTTTGTATTTATAAGACATCTCTGCCGAGAGCAGAGTCGTTTATACGATTACATCCATATTGTGAGCTTGTGCTTGTGACTCACTATCAAATAGTGTTGATACCAGGCGCTACTTCTGGCCATTTGATCAGCCTTTCGATGCAGCCCTGAAGCGTCGTTAGATACAATCTAAAACTTATTATCCATAAAGGTTTCATGTCTTCATATTTCATCCATGACATAACATACAAAGCCCATTTCTTGTGCCCCTGGTGTGATATATCTCTAAAACCAAACGCCCTGTAATTGTACAAAACAACCCACATTGTTTAAACGCACAGTGGGGGGCACGGGTGGCCCAGTCGTCTAAGGCGCCGCAATTAGCTGTGCAGAGTTGCGTCCCTTGGGCACGCCATAAACCAATGATTGTGGGTTCTAATCCCGGTTCGCCCCGATTATGTTTCTAGGTTTGTCAGCACCATACCCGTGCTCGTGGGTTTCACCGAAGTGGTAAACGTCTGAGACCTGCATCACTTCGGGCTTTCCTCACATTAAGCTGACACGCTGTGATATAAGTAGAATACTGTTAAAAGCCGCGTTAAACCCAACTCACTCACTCACTCACTACACGCAAAGTTATATCAAATTTTCCTCTTCTTGTACAATACTGCCCACGTTGTGTTTTTTTTTTGTACACGCAAAAATAAAGAATTCATCGGAAAAGTGAAAGAAAGCATCATCATCGTTACTTGGAGCTCATCGATGACTAATATAAAATCGTTTGGTTCGATGAAATATTTAAATGATATGCATACTCAACTATCGACGTTGCCACTTCCCACCTGTTTATTATACTGTAGCAACAGTAGAGATGTAATACTGGATTGATAGTGCACCACGAAATTCCCACCGAAAGTATACTCAGCCATCCCACATTTGTCTATTGCCATATTGGTGATCTCTTTACGTCCAGCACATTTCAGCCAATGATGTTTTTCCATCACAAGGGATAAGTATTTCCAAGTTTCAGCCATCAAGGATCTTTTCAATCAGGTAAGTTATCATTTAATTCTTGTTTTTTAAAGGAAATTGAATTGAATTGAATTTTGACTGCTATATTATGTAAATAAATAAAAAAAATAAATTAACATTTACAACTTGTAGTATAAATCATGTAGCTGAGATTGTTAGTGGCTATACCCTTGAAGGGGGTTAAAGTAATGTAAAATTATTGTCCCCCTGGGAGGGTATGTAAGACCACTGCATTCAAAGTAATTTGAATATATTGTATATTTTAATGTTTGACTAATCTCATCAACAATCACAAATGACCAGAGGGATGGTGTAAATCATGCTGGGGAACCATGCAGGTAGCAAAGTTCTCATGGTCCCTAGTATGGTGGCCAAGCTTTAGTTGTTGGTGATCTCTGAACTTGAACACACAATGCCTTGTAGAATGTGGTCAAATGTAACAAATGTTATATTTGGGATAACACTTTCTGAGTTTGTGGTTGAATCCCGTCCGGGATTGGAACCCACACTGCCAGAGTAAGGCAACTAATCGCCAGCACACAAAGTCGGCGATCTAACCCACTCAGCCACCGAGGCTTCCAGTGGTGCCTCACTCTGGCAGCGAGGGCTCGAATCCCGGACGGGATTCAACCCTAAAAAGTACGAGAATCTGTACTTTACTTAGAAAGTGTTTTCCCAAATATAACATTTGATCCCTTGCCTGTTTGTATAGTGTGTCGTCCGTAATAATCTGAACATTTTATTCTTCTTAAACCATTTTTACAATTATTATCTGTGATATATTGCTGGTTGTTGTACTGTCCTTCGACGACATTTATTGTATATATAATATAAATGCATATCTTGTTCAAGTCACGATTTGGCTGAAATATTGCCGATGTGACTTTAAATATTAACTCAGTCACTCACTCACTCACTCACTAACGCATTCAGTGATGTGACTTTCAAGTACTTACGCGTCGTCTGTAATCAGGTAATATAACTACAAAGTACGATGCTGCTTACTTGAGACACAAAGAGTTAAACCATATTTTCAGTAATATATCGCTCTTGTTTGAACAAAGACTTAAGGCGAGAAAGTGTTTTCGTGTTGTTGTCTAATCCGCTGATGAATGTGACAGTGGTGTCTGGATGCTTGATAACTGCAGATATAGCCTCGTCATATCGACCAACACAGACGATGTTAGCCATAACTCTTCTCGACAAATGGGTTTCTTTGACCAATGCTGACAAGTAAATGGTAGAAATGAGACGATGTAGTCAATATACGATCTCAGTCCAACTGAGATATTCTTCAGATAGTCTCCCAGGAACATATTTGAAAACCACAAATTCTAAAATATCCATCTGATTAATAAATAATTTTTCAATTATAGCTACATTAATTGCTAAAACAACTCGATAGTGTTTGCATATAGATGGTTAGCCGGTTATTGATCCAGATAACGTCATCGTAATTAGAAGGTATTATTATTCGAATAACTACGGTTATAGCGAACTCAAATGGACCACAAATTGTAGCTCGTAATAACCGTAGTTCGTTATAAGCATATATACCAGTCAGCATATAAACAGCAAATGGCAGGGACCTAAAAACCAGTTCGTAATATCCGCCAGTTCGTTATAAGCGTGTTCGTAATAAACGTTGTTCACTGTATATGTCGGCAGAAGTTGTGGTGATTAACAAATAGTGTAGTTTTTTCAGTATAGCATTTAATCACACATTAGTTATCGAAACATGGTTACACGTGAGTACTTACTCCTGTAGGCGCGGTCGGGTAGCCTAGTGGTCAAAGCGTTAGCTCGTCACGCCGAGGACCCGGGTTCGATTCCCGACATGGGTACAATGTGTGAAGTCTATTTCTGGTGTTCCCCGTCGTGA
Organism: Haliotis cracherodii; assembly: GCF_022045235.1. Taxonomy (NCBI): domain Eukaryota; kingdom Metazoa; phylum Mollusca; class Gastropoda; order Lepetellida; family Haliotidae; genus Haliotis; species Haliotis cracherodii. The sequence goes on along the minus strand of NW_027266269.1, from coordinate 27,230,833 downwards.
TATTGCTTGAATATTGCTAAAAGCGGTGTAAAACCAAACTCACTCACTCACTTACTTACTCCCGTGGATGGTATCTATATACTGATACAGAAGACGGAGGTGTTGTATTTATCACCAACCCCCAACACCTCATAAGTATCAAAATAATTCACTTTATTTCCATCTGCAATATCACCTATCTACCGTCAGGTGAACGTATTGTAATTGTACGTGGTGCATGAATAAAGGCATCTTAATGGATGTGATTTCCCTAAAGTAGCGACCGCTTCCGTGGTGTAGTGGTATAGCGTCCGCCCGGAGAGCGGAAGGTCCGGGGTTCGATACCCGGCCGCGTTATACCAAAAGACGTTAAAAGATGGTACTTATTGTTATCGTGCCTGGCGCTGGGCATTTAGGGGCTCAAACAAGGATTGGTCAGCTCGGAGTCAGTATACTGTGTCTGAGTGGGGTATTCATGCAACTGTGGCATGGTATGTCAGTGAGCTAGCACAATAAATCGGCATCAGTCCGGACAAGTACAAGCAGTCACACCAACACACACGTCGCAATATAAGTGCAATAATCTTGAACGCGACGTTCAACCCAATTTCACCTCCCCTCACCCTAAAGTAGCGGAATGCTGAGGCTTGAAACACCCAGAGGGAGTATAAATGGTCCCGGACTGTACATCTGCATCCAAACCACTCCCAAGTCTAGGAAATGAGCTCCGTCACACAGGCTTGCTGTGTACTGAGAAGGTATATATGTTCCGATTGTAGTTACATTCTCTGAAACCCACGAGCACGGGTATGGTGCTGACAAACCTAGAAACATAACCGGGGCGATCCGGTATTCGAATCCACAATCATAGGTTTCCGGCGTGTCCAAGGGACGCAACTCTGCACAGCGAATCGCGGCGCCTAAGACGACTGGGCCAGCCGTGCCCCTGGTTATTCGATGTTGTTCTTAAGAATCACGGATTCATTGAGGAATCGCAATTTGGTTTGACAGAGTAATAGCTATATGTGTCAGCACGCTACACCAGCCTTTGCCATCATCACCCTTTACATATCGCGTCGAGGACAGATTCAGTCTTCAATTTGCCTCAATTCAAATACAAATTACATGGCCACCCATATTGCCCGTGCGCCACCAACCATCAGAATGGAAACTGATCACATGTACGTCCAGCTTAATTAACGCCATCACTGTGGGATGAAAGAAAGTGCCTGTAATATAGCATTACTAAACACTTCATGAAGCCACCTCCTTGAGGCCTTGTACGACAAGCTAAATCGTCCTTCTAATAACAGTGTAATCGATCCTTTCTCATTTTGTCTTGACCTTTTACAGGCCGAATAGATCAAAGCCATGTCAACACATAACGGTGTCATCAAGGGCACTGTGTTATTAGAATCGTGTTTACGTAATTTTATTCATCAAATATAATGCATTATTAAAAGTACAAAATGCCAAAATTGATCGTATTCGAAAACGCCCCTTGGTTATGCTTGGAATTTGATTGAAAGACATCGAGTTTATTAACATCAAGTGTTAACCCTTGCGCTTGCACAGCGTCTCTGATGTCACAGGTAGTCCATGTGAACGTCAACTACATTTACTACATCACCAAAAATGAAGATCCGGGGTAGAATAGGTCTTCAGCAACCCATGCTTAACGTAAAAGGCGACTATGCTTGTCGTAAGAGGAAACTAACGGGATCGGGTGGTCAGGTTCGCTGACTTGGTTGATGCATGTCATCGTATCCCAATTGCGTGGATCGATGCTCATGATGTCAGTCACTGGATTGTGTGGTCCGGACTCGATTATTTAAAGACAGCCGTCATATAGCTGGAATATTGCTGAGAGTGGCGTTAAACAACAAACAAACAAACAAACAAACAAACAACATCACCAAAAATGTAATAAGGCTCCCTTCACATTACCATTCTTACATGCAGTACTTGAGTTCTGCTTATAAAGCTGTTAGAGACAACATAACAAAACTGTCAATAACTTCCGTACCATATCTAAATTTGGTCAGTGTCTTTCGGAAATATACGTTATCTTTAAAGTATTATATTTAGTTCTCGTCAATTGTGTTCTCCAAATTTAAATGTAACAATGTCTGAAATGGTTTGTTCATTGTGGATTTGTGTATGTGTGATCGCCAGAAATGATATATTATTGTTGCATTGCATTTGTTTCTGCATAAAGGCTGGACCTGTTTGATCTCAAACTGTTATGGGAATCAAACTCTCCGGTACTTTCCATTGTCTGGGGCATCACAGAACAGCGATTGGCGTAAAGAGCGCAACAGCCGAGTGATAACTGTCCTTCAACGTTACATCGATCAAACCAACGATGAAAGTAATGCGTCAGTGTTGAAGCAGGTTTCGTCTGCAATATAATGGTCCTTAAGTGATAGATGCTTAACTAAATTAAATTTAGTGTGACTACCGTCTGAGCCTAACGCGTGGGGCCACAGTAAAAATAAAAGAGTTGCTCTCCTTCAACTACAATGCTCCATTCACTATCTTATTCCCTATCCAAATGTTTTGTATGTAGCAAATCACAGTCGGTACCATGACAAGATTGTTTAAGATGAAGGAAGCTGGTTCGGGCTGCATGGCGTCGACCGTTAACATGGAACCATGTGGTCCGAAGGGAACGCATCAAGTAGCCACTGTTCTAGCTTGATGCTGTTAAGAACCATTTCAACGTTTTCTGTAATGAATCAGAAGAGACGCGTGTCCCAGGTTATGCATAATACCTTTTTAACTAAGGTGTCACTATGCATGGACGGGGGCGGTCGGGTAGCCTAGTGGTTAAAACGTTCGCTCGTCAAGCCGAAGACCCGGGTTCGATTCCCGACATGGGTACAATGTGTGAATCCCATTTCTGGTGTCCCCCGTCGTGATATTGCTGGAATATTGCTAAAAGCGGTGTAAAACCATACTCACTCACTCACTCACTCACTCACTATGTATGGACACAACGGGACTGAATGTGAAATCAATAAAAGCATCAAAAACTAAACTAAAGCCAGAACCAAGTAAACACATATCTTTCACATGGTGAATGTCTCATTTCCGTGTTGCATGGTACTTCCCCTGGGTTCCTAACCACAACTAAATCCCGGTCCAATTTGATGATGGTTTGTCTTTGAAGGAAAACTAAAAGATAACAGAGTATAGTGATTATTATCTATTTCAGATGAAATGATCGTATAATATAAGTAAGGTCTATAATTTATGCCTGTGCCTGTGCCATTCGAACAAGCAGTTCCGCTAATGTGTATCTTGTTACTAGGGGCGGTCGGGTAGCCTAGTGGTTAAAGCGTTTGCTCGTCACGCCAAAGACCTTGGTTTGATTCTCGACATGGGTACAATGTGTGAAGCCCATTTCTGGTGTCCCCCGCCGTGATATTGCTGGAATATTGCTAAAAGCGGCGTAAAACCATACACACTCACTCACTCACTCTTGTTACTGTAACGAATTGTCTTTCAAACGTCCGCAGCTCTAATCATACGGTAACAGATAATAAAAAAACAACTCCTGACCTTCATAAAGCATTACTTGCACAACAACGAGCGACCAAGCAGGATTTACGCATTGAGTGTCCCGGTTGTGTGACACATGATCTCTATAAAGTGTAATATATATTTAGTTCTCGTCAATTGTGTTTCCCAAATTTAAATGTAACACAATGTCTGGAATGATATGTTCATTGTTGATTTGTGTATGTGTGATTGTCAGACATGTATGTATTATTAAGGAAGATAATTTATGGATGTCAACTTCTTTATTATGAGGAACACAGCGTTTAGGAGTATATACTTACTCCTTCGCCTGATGGATCCAGCTGACATCCATAAATTTTCTTCCTTATGTGTCGACCGCCTCCGTGGTCTAGTGGTAGAGCGTCCGCCCGGAGAGCGGAAGGTCCGGGGTTCGATCCACGACTGCGTCATACCAATCACTTTAAAAGATAGTACTTGTTGTTACCCTGTCTGGCGCTCGGGGCTAAAAGGGGCTGGTCGGCTCGGAGTCAGTATACTGTGTCTGAGTGGGGTATTCATGTTAAACTGCGGCATGGTATCTCAGTGAGCTAGCACTACAAATCTGCATCAGTCCGGACTAGTACAAGCAGCCACACAAACACACACACGTACATGCACGTCGCTATATAAGTGCAATAATCTTGGACGCGACGTTAAACCCCATTTCACCTCACCTCCTTATGTGTCGTGTGGAAGCTGAAAACACTTGGCAAGCGGCAATAATCAGAAATTCCATACATCAAGTATGTTCATCCATAGCTCCTCCTCACAATGAAGTATATACACCAAATTTACCAGATATAAATAAGTGAATCGCTTAAGCTGGATTGGAAGATGTTTAGAAGAGCATAAATAGTAGTTACTATCCATAGTAGATTGATGGATCGTTTATTGCAAAATGAAGATTGCCACGTTGAATTTGGGTCAGTTATTTCCCTGATAAGCTCTCATTTGTTCAGTACCACCTGATACCTGACGTATTGACTGATGTGAGCATGCTGCAGAACATTCTGCTGTTCATTTGAAATACAGTAGAACAAGGGACCAGAGAAATCAGTTCGTTATATCCGTTGTTCGTTATACATGTTGTCGCTCGGAAACGTCCGCCATCTTGGATAAGACAAAACACAATTGCAGTGTTGCACGTGAAATCTTCATGGCCTAATTTCACTGCAAGTTCGTCAGCTTTGGTCTTTCTGGCATTAATAATTCTCAATTCCGTGTCTAAACTGATAGCTTTCCTCTTATTATTGATGATAGCATATGCAAGTGAACTGACACTTGGACACATCTCGTAAAATGTATATGTTTCATGTTTGTTTTACAGGCAATATTACATGTACAGGTACAATTAACACAATGCAAATTTAACAAGGTTGATCAGTCACGGCTGATTGTATTGATTCGTCATTATTGTGTTGATTCACCACTGATTGCGTACAGACAATCGTATATGTTTATATGTGTATATGACAGACAGACAGACAGACAGACAATATTTTATTTGCATCTCACCCATAAGGTACATTGTACAATATACATATAAAATCAAAACACGCGTAAAACTTACAGCCAGTCGTAAAACGACTTATGAGAGACGATATGATCATAAAACAAACACGTATACTAAGATGAATGTACATACAATATATACATCATGAATATAAAATAGATCGGCGCTTCAATAACATATCATAGCAGGTTTTGGCCACGTAAAAGGTGAGATCGGAGCTGGATAGAAGTAGTGTAAACTGCTCACAGTAGGAATAGCCTTTGAAATACGGATCAGTAAAAGTACATCGTTTAAGAAGATCTGTTCTCACATCATTATATAGTGGACATAAAAGTAAGACGTGTATCTCGTCCTCCACATAGTCTCTACAGTTAAAACAAAATCGCTCTTCTGCTGGAATATTAGAATAGCGGCCAGTTTCTAACTTTAATGGGGCTACCCCGCATCTAAATTTAGCAAGCGCACTTCTGTGGCAGCGACTCAGTGGTTTCTTAACGTAATCTTCCGTATCGTAATCGTGTTTGAAACGCCTGTAGGTTCTCAGTTTATTATCGTATATGTTTTTGTTGGTTCTTTGAGGAAGTGTGTACAGATTCCCTTTCTGTGATCAGTTGTAATTTCGTCAGCATAATTACAAAGAATATATTCATCACATGGAAATAAATGTAGGTTCAACTTGACCGTTGTGGCAGGGAGGACTGTATGGCAGCTGTAGCAGAGAGATTGAGAGCTGTTGTCGACGAGAGGTACGTGCATCGCTAGGTCATTTGTAGAATGTAACTAGACTTTGAGGATTTCTATGGCCAGTGACGGAGGTAATGCAAACTCCTTCCACACTGACACCGCATCAAACTTATTTGTGTGCCGATTACATGACTCTTTCGGACAGGGTGGGAAAGAGGGATGACAGTTCACGCGAAACGGAGGACACTGTCTGCCTCTGCTTGACACCGCCTTTGCTATCACCTCCAAACATACATGTACATATGTAATAGAATGAACCATTAAACGATTATACACATCAGGATCGCGGAAAAAACAAGGTTCGTTCTATAGATATATCAATACATTACTGTTTCATTGTTAAAGTGACTTTCATTGGAATTGATGTTGCCACTACCATTCAGATACCGTTCAAGTACCACCGGGAAACTTAGATGAATACATTATATACAATAATCGCCATTTGTCTCTGCTCATGTAGGTCCGTCACATTTCATCCAAAGATGTGACCCTCAAGTACCTACTCATCCTCCTTAATCATACACTAAACAACCCACAAGTCTACTGTTGCTAACTTACGTTACAAAGTACATAAAGCTTTTTTTCTTTATATATCAGTCTAGTTGCATAAGGAGAAAAGGAATGAAATTGGTTTCGCGTATAGTGTAATCTGCAAAATCAATGTGACAGTGGTAATGCTTTGTGTGTCCATTAGGGCACTGGATACTCAATAAATGCAAATGTAGCCTAATTATATCGACCAAACACGTCAATTTAGCTATAAGTCTTCTTGGTAAATCGTTTTTTTATAAGCGAGTGTTTAGAAGTACACGGTCGACAGAAGAGGAGAGGGTCATTATGGTTTGTCGTGTCATGACAATGTTCAGATGTTATTTTTAGCTAAACATAAAATCCCACCATGAAGTCAGTTTTAATGTCATGCAAGTCATGCAAGTCATGCAAGTCATGAAAGTCATGCAAGTCATGCAAGTCATGAAAGTCATGAAAGTCATGCAAGTCATGAAAGTCATGCAAGTCATGAAAGTCATGAAAGTCATGCAAGTCATGCAAGTCATGAAAGTCATGCAAGTCATGCAAGTCATGAAAGTCATGCAAGTCATGCAAGTCATGCAAGACATGCAAATCTTGAAACAGTAATAACACATCGAAGCTGGTTATTGTATAGTGTATTGGGTAAAGATGCGAAGGTGAAATAAACCGTTACAATATTGATATGAGTGAGTGTTTAACGCCGCTTTTTAACATTATTCCAGTTATATCACGGCGTGTGAGCTTAATGTGGGAGGAAAGCCCCAAGTGATGCAGGTCTTAGACGTTTACCACTTCGGTGAAACGCACGAGCACGGGTATGGTGCTGACAAACCTAGAAACATAATCGGGGCGAACCGGGATTCGAACCCACAATCATAGGTTTCTGGCGTGCCCAAGGGACGCAACTCTGCACAGCGAATCGCGGCGCCTCAGACGACTGGGCCACCCGTGTCCCTGTAAATCATACACATTATTACAACCTTCGGTGAAGCACTAAACATTATCAACCCCACTTGCACCACTTTCTTTAAAACAAGTGATGTACGTTCCATGTCTCCATTGAATCTACCATTATTTAGCATTTGACCATAAGTCAATAAGATCCTTTCCAAAGGTATGATACACAACGCCTCTTCTATTTCTAGGTGAACTAAATATATTCGCATTATAGCTAATATTTTCTCAGCTTTGGATAGATTTGCATGATCACAAAAAATTTCTGACAAACTTTGATCAAAATAATCGCGAATCGTTTGTTGTGTTTGTTTGTTTATTTGTTGTTTAACGCAGCCAAATGTTCTGTTCGTCTGTAAGTCCTTGCTGGTTGCTGGTTATTCTGCAAATGATGCATTGTTTGTTTGTTTGTTTGTTTGTTGTTTACGCCGCAGTCAGCACTATTAGCTATATTACGGCGGTCTGTAAAAGAAATCGAGTCTGGACAAGACAATCCAGTGATTGACATCATGAGCATCGATCCACGCAATTGGGATACGATGACATGCATCAACCAAGCCAGCGAGCCTAACCACCCGATCCCGTTAGTCGCCTCTTACGACATGCATAGTCGCCTTTTACGGCAAGCATTGGTTCCTGAAGACCTATTCTACCCCGGATCTTCACGGGTAAGCAGCAGATTAACATTGACGACAACAAGTAATAGATAATCAGTAGCATACAGAAAATTGGATAAAGCCAAGCGTACAGGAAGAATAACAAATAGCACACAGGTAATGTACGGCTTCTTACTTACTCACCAACTTCTAGAATGCCAATCAAACACTACAACATCCCTAGTGCCAGTAATAACTAGTATGAATTATAATGTGACAGGAAATCGGATCATTATCTTGCCTTTATTTCAGACACTAATTGATTGATAAAGAGGATATCAAAGAGAAGATTATCATCGCCTAATTTAAACGACAATTAACACAGACAAGCTAACGTCGAGAATTTATGAAGCGTAATGCGGACACAAGACATGGACTTCTCACGGTGAGAACTCCGACCCCGGCCTCCAGTGTCAGCTGAGGCTTGGTTAACCACGCAGCTACCCCACCGCCCCGAGCAACGGTTGATTACCCCCCATCTGTCTGACAGTGCCGGTGATGGGACGCTGGTTAGAAGACGTCTCCAGTATTCTGCTGCTTCCTTTCGAGCGACTAATAATTTGGATTGGTGGTTAGACACGGTTCCTTGGTTGATTTCACGGCATCGTCCTAATGTCAACATTAGGCCACCTTGATATAGTCAGTGTAGTGTTAACGTTATTTCAGGCTGCCGTGGTATAGATGGAATATTGCTTATTGAACAGCAGACAGTCGATACTGGTCAGTTAATATGAACACTAGTTTAAGCATATTCATGCAGGCACTTTTGATACAGCAAATGCTAGAATTGATTTGTAGGTAATTACGAATAGAGAATAATTTTCACACACGTTGTTTTGTTTTGCGCGTTTTTTGGCCCAGATGGTAGTACACCATATAGCACATAACAGAAGGTTAGTGCAGGGTATGGTGTCACACGTGTACATGGAGTTGATCATCTCTGCTGAAATCATGCCTAGTAGTATGTTTTGCTGCGCGGTCGTAATGTTGTCAAAATCTAGTCCTTCTCTAGTCCATTATTAATTTTAGTACAAGATGCATATAACATTTTGGAACGTCTGCACTGTGTATACAATTGTAACATTACCTTGGTTCCCCGATGTGATATAGACCGCCTCTGTGGTCTTGTGGTAGAGCGTCCGCCCGGAGAGCGGAAGGTCCGGGGTTCGATGCCCGGCCGCCTCATACCAAAAGACGTTAAAAAAGGTACTTTTTGTTACCCTGTCTGGCGCTCGGCATTAAGGGTCTAAAACAAGCATTCATGTTAAACTGTGGCATGGTATCTCAGTGAGCAAGCGACATCAGTCCAAACTAGTACAGGCAGTCACACACACTGACACACACGTGCATGCACGTCGCTATATAAGTGCAATGATCTTAGGCGCGACGTTAAACCCAACTTCACCTCACTTTACCCTGATGTGATATAGTAGGGAGGCTTCATCTAACCCCCACTCTTTCACTCACTTACAAATATGGCATTACCCATGGTTAGTATATGTGAAGGATATTTTTTTATTCCGTTATTGACACCCTACGCATTGCCATTGTTTTGTAGTTGCACCACGGGTGGCCCAGTCGTCTAAGGCGCCGCGATTAGCTGTGCAGAGTTGCGTCCCCTTGGCACGCCAGAAACCTATGATTGTTTGTCGAATCCCAGTTCGCCCCGATTATGTTTCTAGGTTTGTCAGCACGATACCCGCGCTCGTCGGTTTCACCGAAGTGGTAAACGTCTGAGACCAGCATCACTTTGGGCTTTCCTCCCACATTAAGCTGACACGTTGCGATATAACTGGAATACTGTTAAAAGCAGCGTTAAACCCAACTCACTCACTCACTGATCCCCGTAATCCACCTTGAAGATGTCGAATGATCGTGTCTTGACTGCAAAACTACATGTTTACTAAACCATCTGATCAAAGATGCTAGATGGTAAAGACATTACTGATAGCGTTGTCTGTAAGCGATATCTGCACTCTAGCTTCATATGGTGTTTGTATCAATGGCCGGAATGTCGATTTCATTGGTATGGAATGGTAATCGTGAACCTTGGGTTGTATTTGTGTTTGTTTGTTTGTTTGTTTGTTTGTTTGTTTAACGCCGCTTTAAGCAATATTCCAGCTATATGACGGCGGTCTGTAAATAATCGAGTCTGGACCAGACAATCCAGTGATTGACATCATGACCACCCGATCCCGTTAGTCGCCTCTTACGACAAGCATAGTCGCCTTTTACGTCATCTGCGATGAACCTGTAAACCAATAGGATTCATAGGAAGGGTTGCAGGTCTTTAAAAGTGTGGCCATCAATCAATACCAGTCACAGCGACATTGACTAGTCGGAACTGTCATGATTGTTTAAACATCTCAGGGCAACCTCGATGACAAGCATACAAACTGGAGAAAGGTGAAAATAAATACAAACATGTTAAATATAATTGATTTCGCCGACTCACATCAGAACAGTTGGACTTGGTGAAGGCACTGTGTCGATTGTTCGGGTCCCTTCATCCTGTCATACGACTCCCGAAAAGACCAGTGAAGATCCTGGGTAGAATGGCGACTATGCTTGTCGTAAGAGGCGACTAACGGGATCGGGTGGTCAGGTTCGCTGACTTGGTTGATGCATGTCATCGTATCCCAATTGCGTGGATCGCTGCTCATGATATTTATCACTGGATTGTCGAGTCCAGACTCGATTATTTACACAAGCCAGTACACAGGCCTGTACATCAAGGTGTAATGTGTCGGTTCCACGGCAATATCATCCCTATTCCCATGAGCAATCAGAAAAAGGCAGTCGATGCCTTCCTGGACTCTCAGAATATCTAGAGTCCATATTGCGACTTCAGGCACCCCTCTGGGAAAAAACTATAGGTAGCCTTGTACTGCTGAACACGGGTTGACCTTCCTACACAATATTATGTTAACGTAGTGTTAGCCGCCTCCGATCGCTCATATTGTACCCCATTTTTGTTTTGGACAGTTCTATATGTGTTAGGAAACTAGAGCATCTTTCTCACTGTGTAACTGAAGCTTCAGATAACAAGTACGATTTATACATACTGAAGCATAGTTCTCTGCTATCTCCTCTGATATATAAACTTCGCTTATCGCTTTTTAGTCGATCCTCATGTTAACCAATTCTAGTACAGAATATAGAAATCCTGTTTGATAAAAAAAGGTTATCAATAACAATGATTCAATCGTCAGTATTGTACAATGCATTAGGTACTGTGTGACGGCATGCACGATGACGTACATCGCCCTCCTTCGGTCACAATGGCATTATCATACCATTCTAAATGTATGCCTGTCAGGTGAATGCACGGTTAAACTTAAAAGATAAACTAAAATTTAAAAGCAGCAATGATAATACAAGGAATCGAAATATGATATTTCAATCAACACTAGAGACTGCAATTTAATTCTGTCTCCTCTGTAAAATAGTCAAACGACGGTTTCCAAAGTATCTCTGTGATTTATCACCCGATGACATAGCATCTGCTATATATTATATTCTTAAATCATCGGAAAACTCTTACCTTCCGTCAGCTTTTAACATGTCAAATAATTTACCTGTCAGGAACAGTACAGTAAACTACGGTTATAACGAACTCAAAGGGACCACGTATATATTTTAGTTCGTTATAACCGTAGTTCGTTATAAGTATATATACAGCATAACCATAGCAAATAGTCGGGACCAAAAAGTAAGTTCGTTATATCCGTCAGTTCGTTATAAGCGTGTTCGTTATAAACGTAGTTTACTGTAATTATATCTTGACATGTAACTTCAGGTGAGATGTTATGTCTCTACTGGCGTACCAGAAACGTTTGATCATTGGTTCCATTCGACCCAGTTAAGCTTTACGGTTTCGTCAAGTTGTGCTCGTCACAATCTGGATACAGTAAAGTACGGTTATAACGAACTCAAAGGGACTACTAATTTTAGTTCGTTTTAACCGTAGTTCGTTATAAGCATATATACAGCATAACTACAGCAAATAGTCGGGACCAAAAAAGTAGTTCGTTATATCCGTCAGTTCGTTATAAGCGTGTTCGTTATAACCGTAGTTTACTGTAGTTGTAAATGGCGAAAACCTGCCAAGGCCACATCAGGCTTTTCCCCGCATTAATCTCACATTACGTGAAATACTGCACAAAGCAGCGTTAACCAAACCAATACACTCACTCAAAAAAAAAGATGCCGAAATAAGTTTAGTTCTGTAGGATGAGCACTTACGTTAAGTCTTGCAGGCAACAGGTGGATTGTTTTACCTCTTCGATAATGTTGAAGACGCTTCACTTAAATGTTTATTGATCGTTTGCTCTTGTAAATATGCATTACCGATACTGTGTCAACATCATCTGTGTCAACTCACTGATGAATAATATCAACTTGTTAGGGGTCGATGACATATTTAAATGACATTCATACAAGACCCTTGAAGATCCGGGGTAGAATAGGTCTTCAGCAATCCATGCTTGCCGTAAAAGGCGACTATGCTTGTCGTAAAAGGCGACAGACGGGATCGGGTGGTCAGGCTCGCTGACTTGGTTGATGCATGTCATCGATCCCAATTGCGTGGATCGATGCTCATGATATCAATCACTAGATTGTCTGTTCCAGACTCGATTATTTACAGACCGCCGTCATATAGCTTGAATATTGCTGAGTGCGGCGTTAAACATCAAACCAACCAACCAACATTCATACAACAAAGTCGATGTAATGACTTGCTACCAGATCATTATCCTGTACATGAGTACGTTTGTGATGCTGAATTGATAATTATTGTGTCACGACAGCTTTGACAAATGATTGAAAAGAACCTATACTCTGTCATCCCTATTCATCTCCCCAAGTACTTACTCGTACTCCTCGCCCTTAATCAGGTGCTGTGATAACCCACAGGTCTGCTGTAGTCTACTTAGGACACACAGTAAACTAACTACATTTTAGTCATATATCACTCTTGTTTGAACAAGGACAGAAGGAGAGAAAGTGTTTTCGTGTTACACTCTAATCCTCAGATCAATGTGACAGTGGTATGTGCTGGGTGTCTACGTTACGTGTCTGGCTGCTTGATAAGTGGAGATGTAGCCTTGTCATATCGACCTACACAGACGATATTGGCCATAAATCATCTTCACAAATCGGCTTCATTGACCACTACGGACACATGAATTGTCAACAGTAGACTATGTACGACCAATATACGATCCAAGTCAAGTGTGAGGTTGCATCTACGTTTAGGCCACGTTATGAAACCTGATTTATAATCACCTGCTATATTAATTTATCACAAAATGAAGTTATAATATTTGTACTTTTAGGATTGGATAGGCATATCTTTAAGACGAAATGAACCTCTTCTTGTCAGGGTTAATATTAATTCAAATAGAATGTCTTCAAGTTGTTAATCCATTCTCTTATCACCAAACGGATTCGCCAGATCAAATGATTTTGAGAATGTGTGTGAATGTGAATGATGTACATATTCCCAAATCCTGATGCTATGCACATCAGTACAAAATAACCTTTTATTACACGTGTATACCATTAGTGCAAGTGAGTGAGTGAGTTGGGTTTAACGCCGCTTTTAACAGTATTAGCTATATCGCGGCGTGTCAGCTTAATGTTGGAGGAAGCCCGAAGAGATGCAACTCTCAGACGTTTACCACTTCCGTGAAACCCACGAGCACGGGTATGGTGCTGACGAACCTAGAAACATCATCGGGGCGATCTGGGATTCGAACCCACAATCATAGGTTTCTGGCGTGCCCAAGGGACGCAACTCTGCACAGCAAATCGCGGCGCCTTAGACGACTGGGCCACCCGTGCCCCTGGTTATTAGAAAGTCGATGTTGTTCTTAAGAATCACGGATTCATTGAGGAATCGCAATTTGGTTTGACATCCCCCAATCAGATATAAAGACATGGTTGTATTATGAAGAACGACAATGGACGAACACATACCTCACAGTTGAGAGTTACACTTCAGTAGTTATTATTTTGGAAGCTGATTTTGAGGGAATTGACCTTCCATGCTGAACATTCAATGATGGTAAAACAACCAACTCCCTTCCATTCAGTTACCCACGTGAATCAGAAACAGGAGTTACTGGGGGTGGTGTGTTTAGCTTCCGGTACTCGGAAAAGGAGCTGACTAAGCTAGTCATAGGACGCCTTAGCTGTTTCATACTTAGAGCTATACACAAAGATTCAGTTGGACAAACACATATCCACAATAATGTATGATACGAGGGATGACTTCAACCTCCAATAGTCCCTGTATGTCGAGCAATATTCCAGCAGCTCACGTCTTGGGTGTTTTCAAGTGACATGCTGTGGAGTACCATTGAGTATGCTCTGTCCACGAAGATTTTACAGATGGTAATATGACCCTGGTGATGTCCTCATGTTTGTGAAGCGGTAGCGAACACTACGATTAGACTTTAATGAGATTGATGGGCCTGTGGTCACACATTCATCCTGTAAATCTAACAATTGAAAGGAATAGCTGTTGGCGAGGTAGGTTCAGTCAGAAAATAATTCACATTATATTTGTTCCCATTAGCTTCTGTCTGCCAGTATGTCTGTCTGCTTTCAAGTCAAATGTATGTTATTGTAGGTGGTACAGAAATACAGGCATCTAAATGGATTTGACTTCCGTCAAATGATAGAAAGCGGAGGCCTGAAGCACGATGTGGGAGTGTGAATAGTCCCAGACTGTACCACAGCACCCATGCCATTTCAAGTTGAGGAAGTGATCTCCGCAACATAGCCTTGCGTGTCCTAGCGGAGAATTGTGTTCCGATTGTGATTACTTTTTCTTCAGAATAAAACTGATTGTCGCAATTCTCTGATGGTGTATACCCACCGCTATACCCCCACACACAAATCAACAATATAGTGTTGCTTAAGGTGAGGTGAAATTGGGTTTAACGTCGCGTCCAAGAGTATTGCACTTATATAGCGACGTGCATGCACGTGTGTGTGTGTGTGTGTGTGTGTGTGTGTGTGTGTGTGTGTGTGTGTGTGCTTGTACTAGTCCGGACTGATGCCGATTTATAGTGTCTAGCTCACTGAGATACCATGCCGCAGTTTAACATGAATACCCCACTCAGACACAGAATACTGACTCCGAGCCGACCAGTCCTTGTTTTAGCCCCTTAATGCCGAGCGCCAGACAGGGTAACAACAAGTACCATCTTTTAACGTCTTTTGGTATGACGCGACCGGGGATCGAACCACGGAGGCTGTCTGTGTTGCTTAAGAGTGAATGCCATGTGACATGTTCATCGACAACCTGTACATCCTTCAACTGCCTCACCAGATAACCGTCTCTGTGTTTTACAGTAAACTACGTGTATAACGAACACGCTTATAACGAACTGACCGATATAACGAACTCATTTTTAGTCCAAACCATTTGTTGTATAAATGCTATACATATGCTTATTACGAACTACGGTTATAACGAACTACATTTATTGGTCCCTTCGTGTTCGTTATAACCGTAGTTTACTGTAATTAGCTGATATCAAGATATCAGTCGGCCACTTTCCCTCAGATCACTCAAATGGTAACAGTGGACAGACAGCACAGATCTCACAACCTCAATTTTCCCCCACTCATTTTGGTGTCAAATGTTGACCTAAGTTTACGTTGGTGGTGATAAATGCCAAATGACATACATGTATGTTCTACTAATATGATTATCTTATTCAAACAAATTGAAAAAGTCGAACCATAAGTCCTGGTTGCTAGGATGTCGACGATGTTCTTCAGGACCACGGTTTTATCGAAGTGTGGCGTTTTGGTTTGCCAGAGTTATAGCTGTATGTACCAGTAGGCTACACTGGTCTTTGACCGCCTCCGTGGTCTAGTGGTAGAGCGTCCGCCAGGAGAGCGGAAGGTCCGGGGTTCGATCCCCGACCGCGTCATACCAAAAGACGTTAAAAGATGGTACTTGTTGTTACCCTGTCTGACGCTCGGCATTAAGGGGCTAAAACAAGGACTGGTCGGCTCGGAGTCAATATACTGTGTCTGAGTGTAGTATTCATGTTAAACTGCGGCATTGTATCTCAGTGAGCTGGCACTATTAATTGGCATCAGTCCGGACTTGTACAAGCAGCCACACAAACACACACAGGTACATGCACGTCGCTATATAAGTGCAATAATCTTGGACGTGACGTTAAACCCCATTTCACCTCACCTCACCTTTGTCATCATCCTTTACCGTTATCCCAGTGGAGGTTACTGTTATATATCGCGTCGATGACAGTTTCAGTCTACAATTTGATTCAACTCAAAAGCAAATTTCAGAAGAATATAATGCCGTCTCACAGCTATGGCCCTATACAATGGGAACTAAGGATATGTACGTCAAGCTTACTTATCACCATCGGTGTGAGATGAAACATAACCATGCTCCATAGCATTACTGAGCACTTCCTGAAGGCGCCTCCTAGAGGCCTTGTAAAAAAATGCTCAAATTTCCTCTTCATGATAGTGTAATCGATTATCTCGTACTTGTCTTACTTGTCTTAACCCTTTACAGGCCGAATAGATCAAAGACATGTCAACACATAAAGGTGTCATCAAGGGTACAGTGAGAGCGCTTTATTAGAATCGTGTTTACAATCAAATGCAATGTATCGTTAACGCAAGTCTTCGAGTTTAGTAACATCTAGAGGTTTATTTGGATTATCGCATACTCAAACTGTTGTCACAGGCAGTGTCTGGTAGATATGAACACACCAGCTATGTTGTCTCAGGTAGTGTCAGGTAGATATGAACACACCAGCTATGTTGTCTCAGGCAGTGTCTGGTAGATATAAACACACCAGCTATGTTGTCACAAATAGTGTCTGGTCTGGTGTCTGGTGTCTGGTGTCTGGTCAGTGTCTGGTAGATATGGACACACTAGCTATGTTGTGTCAGGTAGTGTCTGGTAGATATGGACACACAAGCTATGTTGTGTCAGGCAGTGTCTGGTAGATATGAACACACTAGCTATGGTGTCTCGGGCAGAGTGTGGTAGATATGAACACACCAGCTATGTTGTCACACGTAGTGTCTGGTAGATATGGGCACACTAGCTATGTTGTCTCAGGTAGTGTCTGATAGATATGAACACACAAGCTATGTTGCCTCAGGTAGTGTCTGGTAGATATGAACACACCAGCTATGTTGTCTCAGGTAGTGTCTGATAGATATGAACACACTAGCTATATTGTCTCAGGTAGTGTCTGGTAGATATGGACACACTAGCTATGTTGTCTCAGGCAGTGTCTTGTAGATAAGAATACACAAGCTATGTTGTCACAAGTAGTGTCTAGTAGATATGGGCACACAAGCTATGTTGTCTCAGACAGTGTCTGGTAGATATGAACATACAAGCTATGTTGTCTCAGGTAGTGTCAGGTAGATATGAACACACCAGCTATGTTGTCTCAGACAGTGTCTGGTAGATATGAACACACCAGCTATCTTGTCTCAGGTAGTGTCTGGTAGATATGAACACACCAGCTATCTTGTCTCAGGTAGTGTCTGGTAGATATGGACACACTAGCTATGGTGTGTCAGGCAGTGTCTGATAGATATGAACACACTAGCTATGTTGTCTCAGGTAGTGTCTGATAGATATGAACACACCAGCTATTTTGTCTCAGGTAGTGTCTGGTAGATATGAACACACTAGTTATATTGGCACATGAATCAGCCCCAGGACTCCGTGGCTGCTCCAGGGAGAGGGAAGCATACTTCAAATCATAACAAGGCTGCTCACAAATCCTGTCAGCACTAAGCAGCTGGAGTATGTGACCGCCACATTATCACATTGATATAAAATACCTGGAGTCTGCTTATAATGCTACAAGAAATAAAGACACCATATGAAAACGGGCACAAGAAAAACCCCAATACCATTGGTAAATCCAGACCTGTAAAACGTGTAACATTTATTTCTCTTCTATTGGGTTTTCCAAATGTTACACAATCTCTGGAATATGACCACAAGACTATCAGACTTTAGCCACAGTGGGGGCACCATTACATTACCACACTGACATTATATAGTTGGACATGTCCACATTGACCGAATCTGTTGTCACAGATTGCGCCTTGTGGACATAAACACACTGATTCTGCTGTCAAACGTAGTGTACGGTAGACATCGATCATGCTTAACTGATGGTGCTCAGACTGTAAATATCAATGCCTGCACTGAGCACTGCGAGTACGTTACTACATTACGACAAATCTAGTCACAGGGAAGGCTGCTTTATATTACCACACTGACATTATATAGTTGGACGTGAACACACATTGACTGGTTCTGTTATCACAGATTGCGCCTCGTGGACATAAACACACCGATTCTGCTGTCAAACGTTGTGTCCGGTAGACATCGATCATGTTTAACTGATAGTGCTCAGACTGTTGATATCAATGCCTGCACTAAACACTGCGACAACGTTACTACATTACGACAAAACTAGCCACAGGGATGGCACCTTCATATTACCACACGGATATATAATACTTGATTTCTGCGTATAAACTCCACGAGAAAACACGTCCATACTGTAAAAGGAGAAACCTCTACATCATTTAATACAATATCTAGATTTGGTCAGACTATTTCGGAAATATATGATCTCTTAAACTTGTTATATTTAGTTATCGGTTTTCCAAATGTAACTCAATGTCTGGAATGGTATGTTCATTGTTGATGTTCGTGTGTGTTATTGTCAGACATGTGTATATATTGTTGCATTACCCGTTTATGTTCATGCACAGACGCTCGACCAGTTATTTGGATGAGCGTGTAGTAGTTTCCATTGTCTGGGACATCAACGGAGAATCGGCACTGATTGGAGTAAAGAGGCTACAGACGAGTGATAACAGTGTCTGTCCAAACACATCAACGAAACCAACGATGAAAGCAATGCGTCAATGTTGCAGCAGGTTCCGTCTGGAAGATAATGGTTTATAAGTGATAGATGCTAAAGGACAATAAGTTTAGCGTGTCCGCCGTCTGGGCCTAACAGGTGGAGCCACGGTTATGATACACGAGTTGCTTCTCTACAGTTACAGGAAGCAATCTGATCTGATTCCCTATTCATACGTTTTGTATGTTTCAAATCACAGTCAGGAGTAAGACAAGATTGTTTCAGTTGAGGGAAGCTGAGTGTAGGCAGATTGTCGTCTACCGTTACCATGGAACCATGTGGTTCCAAATCATCAGATAGCAAGATCCCGACACCCTGATACTGTAAATAACAGAGACAAAACCCTTTCCCTATTGATAAGAAATTTCTGCCGATTGTACGATTCCGACAATATCATGATCATGAGCATGTGTTTAGGAACCACTATCAAATAGTGATGATACAGGTGTTCGCAAAAAAGGTGATCGTATCCTGCCCCACCGATAAGACCCGTCACAAAACACACGCAAAGGCAAGCAAAGCGTCGACTGAAAAACACGTTCTTGACAATCATGTCTACCATAAAATGTTTTGAAAGCTTTACTGAGGCCTTGAATATTGTAACCTTGATCAAACAACTTCCGAGCAAGAGTTGTATGAAATCTTGGTAGAACGAGTATGCTCGATTGTACCTCAAAAGATGTGAAATGTAGACATCAAAAGGCTGGAAGTGCTGAAATATTGCTTGACATAAAAGGAAAGTTGACTATTGGAAAGTTGAAGTCATCCCTTTTGTCATA
Source organism: Haliotis cracherodii (assembly GCF_022045235.1). Classification (NCBI taxonomy): domain Eukaryota; kingdom Metazoa; phylum Mollusca; class Gastropoda; order Lepetellida; family Haliotidae; genus Haliotis; species Haliotis cracherodii. Next base: position 27,211,146 of record NW_027266269.1, on the reverse strand, counting down.
CTGTCTGGTGAAGAGTTTTGTCACTCAGAATCTTTATGTATAGATCTAAATGTCAAACAGGTAAATAAATCTCACCGGACTGATTTCTAGTTCAGATGGGTAAATCAGTGGAAAGGAACAGTTACTGAAATTTGGTGCTTATTGAACGATATCAGATCATCGATATACTTGAAGCTTATGTTAAACGTCTTGGCCAAATTACCTTGTATTGACTTTGCCAATCTGAGCAGAAATTCTGAATCACATGCCGATTCCTATCTGGATAGACGATTACCCAGACACTCAGTTGTTGATTGATGAGATCAAACCTAAAAACGAGATAGCTGTTCTAGTGGCATACATCATGTAAATTTATATCTTGATTCTTTAATCAAGTGAGTATTGATTCATATCTGTGATCTGTTGGGCTTTTATCAGCAACATTACAATGAATCTGTGTATTCATGGACATAAATGTAGGTTCTTGCTATGACACAAAACATACCGTGTCATTGTTATTGTGACTTGGAAGTTCACGACACATTCAATTTATTTGCATAACCTGATGTTGTCACTTACTCCCTGTTCAATATCTTGCAGCAACAATACTGTTGTAAAAATGGCGGCATGTTCTTTGATCGCCGTCAATTTACATGAATAAAGTATACTCAGTAATCCACATTAGAAGTAGAACACATTTAATCCAACGATGCGACCCTAAAGTACATTGTCATCGTCCTTAATCAGGTACTCAAATCAACCCACAAATCTACTGCTGCTAATTGAAATTACAAAGTACATAAAATGTCCTTTATATATCACTCCAGCTTGTGTAAGGAGAGAAGGCAAGACACGTGTAATCTCCCGGATTAATGTGACAGTTGCAAGGGATTTGTGTTTCAATTAGGGCACTGGTTGCTTTAAAAACTAAACCCAATTTAATTGTATCGACACACCAATTAAGCGAAAAGTTATTTTTGTAAATTGTTTTTATAAGCGAATGTTTACACGTTAGAAGGAGGAGAAGTGTTTAGTCATTATGTTTTCTCGGGACATGACAATGTTCAAATATTTTGTTAAGCAAATGTCACATATAATCAAGACTGTTTCAATATCTTGCAAGAAACCGAGGAATGATTATATTGCTGGAATATTGCTAAAAGCGGCGTAAAACCATATTCACTCACTCACTCTTTGTCATGCTAACACAGCCCTACTTTATTCGAGATGCTCACTTTGCATGTGTGACACGCTACAAGTACCTTCAGCAGAGAAGGGTGCCTTAATCATACCATTCCAGAACTACTTGGGCTAGGTACTTGCGCTGCTTGGATGCTCTCCAGTCTTATAGACGCATCTGGCGTATTGTCCTGTGAAAAAATAAACGTTGTTTACGTCAAGATCAGTGCTATTCATCATATTTTGCGATCAATATCCTTGCGAATAGTGGAGGAATAGAAATAGTCGTGCTCTTTGTTCCGAAGCCAAGAAGTTATGTTGAAATCCAATTCAGTTTCACACTCCATCCTGAGATTTCATTATCGTGAAAAATTAATATACATATTACCAATAACTAGTGGTTGATTCTTGACAAATCCGCGTTCTCATAGCGGTGAGGTGAAATGGGGTTTAACGTCGCGTCCAAGATTATTGCACTTATATAGCGACGTGCATGTACCTGTGTGTGTTTGTGTGGCTGCTTGTACTAGACCGGACTGATGCCGATTTACAGTGCTAGCCCACTGAGATACCATGCCGCGGTTGAATATAAATACCCCACTCAGACACATTATACTGACTCCGAGCCGACCAGTCCTTGTTTTAGCTCCTTAATGCCGAGCGCCAGGCAGGGTAACAACAAGTACCATCTTTCAGTGTATTTTGGTATGACGCGGCCGTACCATCTTTTAACGTCCTCTGGTATGACCCGGCCGGGGATCGAACCCCGGACCTTCCGCGCTCCGAGCGGACGCTCTACCATTAGACCACGGAGGCGGTCTCTGGATGTGTGAAAGCCTGGATGCTGTGTAGACAGCATCTACTCCAAACGTCAAATCTCTGAAAGGCGTTTAGAAGTTGGCATCATTTGGTGACATGAAACCTTCCTGGATGACAACTTCTTCATGGTTTGTGGCGACGTTACAGGTCTACGTCTCACCCCTTCATGATATAGCCCTAAAACGTCGTGACAATGTACAAGATGCTATCTATGGGAATTTAATGTAAAAATTAACCATACATGTCACGATGTGCAAATCCCATTCGCTGTGTTCCCTGGTGTGATATAGCTGGAGAGTTAAACCTAAACGCTACATCCCCTCTCACTTCCTGTTGTCACAATATCTACAAGCAGTGTGTTTGAATCGCCTTCTTGATTTCCTCCGCAAAGATATTTCACATGTCGTATTAGCGTCTCTTTTCTGTGTAAAACTCTCTTCTGTTTATAAAACCATCTGAAATTTAATCAAAGTTTCGAGACAGCAATGATCTCATACCTTACTGATGATGGCTCACCTTATCTTCACATGATGTCTGTGCATCAATAGCCTGAATGGCGAATCTGGTTTCAGAGGGATATACTAGTACCGTGTCGTTCAATGTTAGCACGTAATGTAGTATCCTCGAGGGAATTGTGTATTCATGTTCTAGTGTATAGTGCAGTGTGGGCGTTATTTACGTACGCGTATTAACGTTATTCGCGTATTGTGGCCAGAAACTCCATCATTTAGCAGGAGTGAGTGAGTGAGTGAGTATGGTTTCACGCCGCTTTTAGCAATATTCCAGCAATATCACGGCGGGGGACACCAGAAATGGGCTTCACACATTGTTTCCATGTCGGGAATCGAACCCGGGTCTTCGGCGTGACGAACGAACGCTTTAACCACTAGGCTACCCGACCGCCCCTCATTTACCAGGACTCGGGGAAGGGTTGATTCAAAGAATGGCTAAAACTGACTGAGTGATGCCCATATATGGCCTGGAAATAGCATATGTGAATGTATAATTATCAGCATGGCGCACCTGTAAGCTAGAAAGATTCTAATGAATGATTGTATGGTTCAATATCAGTAAACTGGTGCTTTTAAAAGTTCATCAATGTTAAAAGATGTCAATCAGCCGGAAGTAGGGCCTCATGGATGATAGGCATACTGACTGAAGTATAAACGGAATGCATACAAGTTGAATAAAATTGATATCACCTGCTTATACCAAGACTCTTAAGCTTGGTGAAGGCACTGACAATTGTGTCGATTGTTCGCTTTCCGCTATGCCGTAATTTGGACAGTTGATATCCGACTGATTGATGCAATGTTGCTTGGTCAAATTTACCCTGACAGGTTTCCATACATAAATACATCACATTAATCTAAACTGGTCGGTTCTGCTGCATACGAAGACTATTCTTGTGACAAGACCTCCAAGCAATCAGTCAAATACAGTCCACTCCCAGGCTCCAAGAATATCTAGGTCCTCACTGCAGCTTGAGGCACACCTCTTGGCTACTACTATAAATATACGTTACCAACATATCAACTGTAAGTGAATGGCATCGTGCACCTGAAAGCTGGAAGGTTCTGATGAATGGTTGTAAGACTCAATATCAGAAAAATGGTTGTCAACTCTTTTGAAAGACATTTTTGTTTGGATGTCAACTTCTTTATTATGAGGATCGTAGCGTTTCGGAGTATTTTCTTACTCCTTCGCCTGATGGAGGAGTTAGCATATACTCGGAAACGGTGTGTTTCTCATGATAGTGAGTGAGTTGGGTTTAACGCCGCTTTTAACAGCATTCCAGTTATATCGCGGCGTGTCAGCTTAATGTGGGAGGAAAGCCCGAAGTGATGCAGGTTTCAGACGTTTACAACTTCGGTGAAACCCACGAGCACGGGATTGGTGCTGACAAACCTTGAAACATAATCGGGGCGAACCGGGACTCGAACCCACAATCATAGGTTTCTGGCGTGCCCAAGGGACGCAACTCTGCACAGGGAATCGCGGCGCCTTAGACGACTGGGCCACCCGTGCCCCCGTTCCTCATAATAAAGAAGTTGACGACCATGATGTCTTTTCCTAGTGTGTATCACTTCTAAATGCCTTTCAAAGACTTGACATTTAGAAGTTGGAGGAACATGAAGAAAGATACTTTTATAAAACCATCGGTTTCCTGGTTTTATTGTTACCCCCGTACATTTATCCCAGCTTGTGTTAACTTCTCAGCGTATAGATCACCACCTGATGAATGGGTGCAACAAGTGGTTCTGCATCGTCGTAACAAAGCTTTCATGTCCTCATAAAATTGTGTGTGTACACGTTCGGACACCGATCCGTCAAACCTGTCACGGAGACATCGATCAGTCAAACCTGTCACGGAGACATCGATCAGTGGATGTCACACCCGGGATCAACTTTGTATGATACATCGTCGGGTTAAGAGGAAGCATACATGTACACACTGAAGGGTTTACCAATACATACAAGTTGAATATGATTGATACCATCTACTTACATCAAGGCACTTAAGCTTGATGAAGGCTATGGTAACTGTGTCAATTTGCCGTTATATGGGCAGCTGATGTAGGACTGATTGATGCGCATGTGAGGTTACTGCGTCAGATTTCGTGCCTGGCGGCGTTCTATACAGAAATACTTCAAGTATAGCATCCCAGCTACTGTTTTCTTCACAGCAAACGTGTACCACTGAACCTTTGAACAGATAAGAGGATGGACAACATTCATTTTAACATCCTTTCCACTCATCCCCTTCTGAAAAGTGGTTGTTTCAATTTTGTGTACATCCGATATAGTATTGTTGTGGAGACTATTGAAATGGTTGGTCTTGTTGCGAAATTCAGAGATCAACAAGATAACGAAAGATGCACTTATGTGTAATTTGAATGAAGCCTAAGTGTGTTGTTTAGACTGTATATCAATATTTGCTTACCAAGACCTGGAAGCAATAGGTCAGCAATTCTCCGCCTTGAATATCTAGATTCTCTATAGCCGCCTCGAGTCTAACCGTGGGACATAGATATAGATAGTCTTGGATTGCCAAACACTGAATAACCTTTCTGTCCAATGTTAAGATTGCCCAGCCTGACATGTCATCGTCTAACACACTGGATGAAGGTTGGAAAAAAATCCATCTAAAATTTTACGCTTTTAATTCCAAATAAAAGGGTAGACAGCGAACATGAGAACGATTTTACAATCAGCGCATACTGTTGATACTCTCCTTCATCTACACTTTCACACTTCATACACAAGGCTCTTGAATGTCAACTACAGCCCCACAACATGGAACTCCAACAGAGTGGCGACTGAGTTCCAAACTATAATCATCCGCTTTCCCTAACATTTTGGTATTTTGTGTGTATAGCGCATATGTACAGCGCTTATTGTTATCAGTTCTCTGTGCGTTAGGAAACATTTTGACAGAGCATCTTTTTTACCCAGGCGTCTCGATTATATGCGTCACGTATATGACGTATAGTTTAGTTTGAAATAGTAACTACAAACGCGACTTATTTACAAATACAAAACTGTTTTTTATTTATTTTTTACGACCCCTACCGATATAATGTGTGTACAAAAAAACTGTGCAAAAAGTACTCAGTTGAATTTCTAGAATAAATTTGGAATCACCTGACATGGTTTAGTATTTTTCTTCAATAGTCCCGAAAATAATATACCATCTTAAGATACATATTCCATGTTGATAATAAACCTGTTCGAGTATGGGAACAAAATGCAATATCATGGGGACGTGTATATCATGTTTAAGGCCGGGCGTGACGTCATGCATGACGACTTACAACATCATCACTCCAACACTTCACTGACGTTTCTGGAATGTAATGAAGGGAAGTTAAAGGGAAATAATTCTTTAATCCTATATGTGTGTATGGACCGGTTACACGTTTTTGTTTTCGTCGTCGACTTGTGATTTGGACATTTAACTTTTTTCATTAAATAGTATTGTCTATTTTTAACACTTACTTGAAAAAAACTGATCAAAAATACAGTGTACAACTGACATTGGTCAACATAGTATTTCATATAACCTATTGTGGGATCCAGATGTCAAAGCCGCCTTGGTCGTTGCACTTTTGGTGTGGGTTTGATAAGCTTGCCAGAAACATACGATCTAGGGATTAAGCTGACACGCTGAGATATAACTGGAATACTGTTAAAAGCAGCGTTGAATCTAACTTACTCACTCATCAAGCTAACATGATGTAACATAATTGACAGACTGATCAAAGCGGGGATAAATCAGCCGCACTCACTGTCTTGAGAGAAACATATTTACCAAGACAAGTCGTCGGTCGATACGACGACAATCAACAGCAACAGGCCTACCCCATACCTCATCTAGTTTCCCTTGATCACCGATGAAGCAATAACATTGACACAACCAGTACATATCATTATTCGGTGCCCTATATATAGTGGCACTGGATTCCCACAAACAGAATAGCCCCTAACGTAATTTCCAATCTCTCTTTAAGCAGCAAGGGTATTAAGTTTCCTTACGCGTCGGATTAGCAATGATTCAAGAGTCTGGAGGTTTCATGGATGCCAATACAATATACAGATTCTAATCTTTTAGGTTTTTCCGAGACAGTATTTGATTCTAACGGAAAAGGTGTGTCTTACTGGTAGATTACCCATCAATTTCAAAGTTTCAGTAGCTTGAAAGAGCAATACGGAGGTATACAAAGTTGAGACATATTTGCAATATTTTATGTTCATTTGTTATTCTTTTTAAAAAAAATGTGCGCATAGACATATAATGCAAACTCAACAAATGTTTTAACAAGGTCTCTTAAAGGTATGGTCGCGAGAGTGAACTGAGGTCACCTCAAATGACAGAAAGAGGTACTTCGAACGCCACCAGTGAGTGAGTGAGTGAGTGAGTATGTGAGTGAGTGAGTCTTCAAGTTGTTAATGCATATAATATTGAGAATGTGTGAGAATGTGTGAGAATGTGAATGATGTACATATTCCCAAATCCTGATGCTTTGCACATCTGTACAAAATAACCTGTTATTACACGTGTATACCATTAGTGCTAGTGAGTGAGTGAGCTGGGCATACCGCCATATCTAACAGTATTCCAGTTATATCACGGCGTGTCGGCTTAATGTGGGCGGAAAGCCCGACGTGATGCAGGTCTCAGACGTTTACAACTTTGGTGAAACCCACGAGCACGGGTAAGGTGCTGACAAATCTTGAAAAACATCATAAGGGAAACTCAAATTGCTTCCATTCTCAAACAGATATCTATTCGTCTTCAGGCTAAGTCACATTTTAGAACTTGGAATTTGGTTTTGAAAGTTTTAATACAACCGCCATGCAACAATTCAGACACATGTATCACATATATTCCTCTACACTTCCTTCTTTAACGAGCTTGTGTGTAGGGATGCCAATGTACAATCCGGACATACTCAGTAGGGAACCTTCACTCTATGGAAGTCGAAATACATTTTACCTTTGAATGTCCTTATTATGCAGAATTACGTACTAAATATATACCAGTATGTTTCTTATCTAAGACGAGTAGAATAGCGTTTGTTTCTATTTTGCCGATGTAATGTTTAAACTGTCTTTATTTGTAAAACATGGGATGGGATGTTGAGTGGAAATTCAGAATTTTATTTACCTTACCCTAGAAAGTCATCATGATTATCACCGATTGTTAAATGAATGTTATATTTTTATAATTTTTGTTGTATCTCCCAATCTGTAAATTCTCACCCACTGTATTTATCTGAACTTGTATATGGGCCATTCACTCTACCGCCCACAAACCTTGACACATAGTCGGTGTTGGAATCGAAACTTGGATCTTCACCTAGGAATAGGATTCTGGTACGCCTTAGGGAAGCTACTCTAAAAAAAATACTGCTCCTTAGACGACTGGTCCCTTCGTGATTTTTCAGGTGAATAATGGACATGCTTTTACATGTGTTTGTGACGGGTGCCCCATGTGGGCCGTTTACGATCTCCTTTTAGCGAGCACCTGGTGTCATCACCTTTGCATAGTCATTCTTAGGCACATGCCGGAATGATACATTGTACTACACTATGTATCATGGGTAGGGTTTTGTCGGTTTCAGTCAGATGGGGGAACGGATTGCCAGCCACTCTCTGTTCTTATGTTGGTCATCACAACCGACTAAGTGGCATCGACTGGCATAGCTCTGTGACTTGGCTTGCTACATGCGATCTTGTCCTGATGGCGAGCACGGAAAGTCTTGCTTTCAGTCATCGGTTTGCTTTGTCCAGACACCATTATTTACATATCATCTTGATAAAAAAAAGCATTAGGATACTTCTGATTGTGACGTTAAACAACCTACTTTTTTCGCAGAAAAAAATGTATCTGCATTTTCCAGTTTCCTTGCATTGAGAAACGGAATTCGTCACGTCTCCGATTAACATTTACCAATCAAGAAATATCCTGTTAGCGCAAACCTAAAGGTCAGGACAGTTTTCTTTCAAATCAAGACCAACACAGTTGACAAAAATACACTTGGCTTCCTGGTAATGGAGCGCAGAGCTGAATGAATGTGACAGAAGCATGAAGTCCATGTCACTCCAAAGTTCAGCAACCGTTCATTAAGTAACTAACTCCGGAACTGTTCTTGAGAGCATTGCATTACTTAAACTCTAGACTATGAGCAATGGTGTGATCAATGGCCACATGCTGGTTCATCCCGGAGGTTTATCTCACCAAGCAGGGGGGAATGTAAACAAGTCACATATAATGAAATAGTGTTAGTGTGGACCAGGTCTCCTCTGTGGTCTGGTTGGTAAAGCTGCCTCGAGAACAGAAGGTTGGTGGTACGATCCCTGATCACGTCCAAAGCAAAAACCTTAAATAAAAAAAAAATAACTGGGGCTTCAATGCTAACACTCGGCATTAAGGGACTAAAACTGGCTCGGAGTCAGTATGCTGTGTCTGAGTGGGGTATTTATGTGAAACTGATATATGTCCGGAAAATTTATATATACCATCTATCTCTCTATATAAAATCTTTATTTTTGCTCTGAAGTATTTGGCACTGTGAATCACTTTGCATACATCTAAATATGAACCAGATAAGGCGATGTCACTGGTCGCTTCTATTTCTAGCTCATGGCCCTGTCTGTTTGATCTAGGACTTGATTTTGTCAAAGTATTTTTGATCAACTGTTTATTTACATTATGTTTCATCTTGTCAGAGACAGTATATAACTTTAACACGTGTTCTCATTTTGAAAATAAACAATGTGTTTGGTTATATAATTATCCTACGTGCGTATAAATGTATTCCTATCAGTCTTTTTATATACCCAATATACAAGAATTTAATTGGCATATCTTGCGGTGATACTTGGTATTCTTTTGTTAAATGAAATTTTAAACAAATTCTAATATCTAAGTCCTTTGAAGATGTACTCCAAGATGTGCGAGACATTGAATGTGTCTGCTATGGATTCGAAAAAAATTTACATCAATGTTATTTCCGATGACACAAATCAGAATCTCATGGATTCCGTTGCTAATAAACAGCCTCAGAGAAACGACATCCATGACTTGTACTGACGTTGTCGATTCGTATTTGTGCCGTGACTGACACCCCTGTCATAGTACGTGTTGACCATCCATTGCTATCGACTGCTATTGTACAGGGTAGTGCAGGCTGTATCGTTCTGAATTCTCTGTCGTTTCATTTCCTTTATATGTGGCTCTTTCTTGTCATAAATCGACCGTCACTCCTATCAAGCTTTCCTTTCGTCATCTCCTTCATTCTGCGTCTCGTGTGTTTGACTTGCTGATCTTAAGGACTTTACATTCACATGTATGGGAGACAAATGGAATTAACAACTGTTGGCTTCTGAACTTGAAGGCTTTGCTTGTTTTTTTGAAGCTACATATTGTCAAAACATTTGATTTGTCATCAGTTACTCTGTACATCAGCATCCCATGTTACAAACTTAGAAAACTGCAATCCTTCATCCATGGGGCGTTTGTAAGTAAACGTGGTGATCATAGGCATGGTCACACCCCTATCTTCACAGGTTCAGGACCCGTGAAGATCAGGGATAAAATAGGTCTTCAGCAACCCATGCTTGCCGTAAAAGGCGACTATGCTTGTCGTAAGAGGCGACTAACGGTATCGGGTGGTCAGGCTCGCTGACTTGGTTGATGCATGTCATTGTATCCCAATTGCGTGGATCGATGTACATGATATTAATCACTGGCTTGTCTGGTCCAGAGTCGATTATTCACAGACCGCCGTCATATATATATATATAGCTGTAATATTGCTGAGTGCGGCGTTAAACAATAAACCAAACTGAACCAAAATCACAGGTCAGGACAATTTGTCAGAAATGTATATAACGACACCATGTGCATGACGTTAACTGAGATAACAATATGTGACATTCTGGACCTTCTCATTAACTACAACTATCAGAAATGATGGGATAGCTCATGAAGGCAAGATGTAGGCTTCCTCGTGAGCACAAATTGTGCTCCCTCTCCCTGCGTTAACTTCTCTAATGCACATGAATTGGATTTGGGAAACTCAAAGCAAGGGCATTTGGTCAAGAAGTGTAACGCAAGCTTCAGGTATGTCGATGGTGTGATACAGTTCAAACATGGTCAAATATCCATTTCCCTTCCACTGACTTGAATCAGACAGAGACGAGCGAAACAATATTCCAGCAGCTCCAGGCTTTAGTGTCTGCATGCTACATTACGGTTATTTTGTTAGTCAATCGGCTGTTGTCTCCTTGACCATTAAAAACAAAAAAAGCAGTTCCATAATAATTACAAATGTATACTAAAAGCAGAGTAAAAGTCAAAACAGGGAAAAGTTTGAAAAGGAGTCCAATGAATACTTTAAAGAACAGCTTTAAATATTATTTCTCCTACCACAAGAAACCCACTGCATTGAATCCCTTGTACGGTGCGTTTATGAATTTATTAAATAACGTGACGTGAGGTGAGGTGAAATTTGGTTTAACGTTGCGTCCAAGATTATTGCACTTATATAGCGACGTGCATGCACGTGTTTGCGTGGCTGCTTGTACTAGTCCGGACTGATGCCGATTTATAGTGCTAGCACACTGAGATACCATGCCGCAGTTTAACATGAATACCCCACTCAGACACAGTATACTGACTCCGAGCCGACCAGTCCTTGTTTTAGCCCCTTAATGCCGAGCGCCAGGCAGGGTAACAACAAGTACCATCTTTCAGTGTATTTTGGTATGACACGGCCGGGGATCGAACTCCGGACCTTCAGCTCTCCGAGCGGACGCTCTACCACTAGACCACGGAGGCGGTTTATTAAATATCCAGGGTACCAGGTGAAAAGTGAGCGTATCTTGTCCAAACGTGAACGGTAAGTAGAACGCTCGCCGGAACAACAGCTACAGTTTGGTCGGCGTTTGTCCACAGGTGACAGACAAAAATAACAGTTAAGGTGTGGGGAGTCAGAGCTATTTCTCATATGTAATTGTGGCATCCCATTTCACTTTGCGTCGCCTCTTTCAAGTACAATATATCCAGCTCTGTGCTGTCACGGCATCCCAGTGGCACCATTAAGAGTAAGGAGGTGGGATGCATAGTTAGTTGGAAACTCGAAGGCCTGGCCCAGATTTGTGTGACAGACAACTAGTTCATTAGTGTCACCGCAGAGACAGGGACGGTGTCTGGAGCTGTCATCAATGTCTTCATCTCCATCACAGACTGCAGTACATGATACCTGCAGACGGATTATCAGTCCTCTGTACAGGATGTGGAGACAACATGACACTTGATGTGGGATGCTCCATGACACTGAATGAAACACCTGCAGTCTAGCTATGAAGTGGCCAGTTGTCATGAATAGTATATATAAGTATTGTTTCAGGTCTCGAACCACATATGTTGACAAACGCAAACGATATGATGTGTAATGGGCTGTAGCAAAGAACAGAAAATACTGAAAGAGCACGGAAACACATGGCACAAGTCAAAATAGGAAATTGCATCGGACATCATTTTTGTCACTGGTACGTCAAATTTGGATATGTCTACCATAAAACGTTTTGAAAGCTTTACAGCTTGAAATTAAGACACTAAGGGCTAGGGCTGGAGGAACATTGCTCGACATAAAAGGAAAATTGAGACGGTTAAGCAGTATAACGTGTTGGAGCGTCAGTGTTATGTGTACCCGCAACAACGGTCGCGATGGTGAGGCCCTGGGGAGAGGAAGGGGGGGGGGGGGGGGGGGGGGGGGACTGGGTGAGGCCCTGGGGAGAGGAAGGGGGGTGGGGGGAGACTGGGGGCGGGTAATCATGGTCGGAGTCAGAATACTGGGGACTAGCTATTTGTAACCTGCACGATCCCCGGCCTTTCGTTCAACATTGAGAGGATTAAGACAAGAAGGGCTCGGAGTCAGTATACTGTGTCTGTGTGGGGTACCAGTTTTCATCATAAACTGCAGCGTGGTATCTCAGTGAGCCTACACCATAAATCCGGTATTTGTCCGGTTCAAGCATCCAATTTTCCCAGGTATAAAATCCCGAGAAAGATACTTACTTTTCACCGACGGTGATGCAACTCCGCGTAACACTGTTGAACAATAATGAAACGCAATCACATCTGATACTGCCTGAAGCGCGGACTTGGCATCCTTCAAGTACATGTCAATATTCATGCAAGGAAACATCCATTAAGATTTAGTACCAATTGCTTGGTCTACAAGACCGGGTCATGCATTCTTATGAATCAAATTAACGTTTTTTAATATACATTTAGAGTCTTATATACAATTTTCACATGTTCATGTTTATTTTTTGATTTCACACGCTTAGAGTATGAAACATGATATGAATATTATACAATCCTGCTGATAAGTTTCATTTGCAGCTCAAAAGAACACAGATCCCGTTTGTTCCAGTATGAATTGATAGACGTGCAAACACACTCGTCATAATGTATTTTTAGCTCATACTTTTAAGTTTCATCTTGTCATTTTGTGGTTTGACTAACAACAGATTATTGAGTGGATGACCAAATATGTTGGAATCACAGACAGGTGCCCGACGCGTCAGCAAATGCAAAGTGTTACCCTAATCCTTGACCTTTATAAGTTTACCATTATTATGTCACTTGTCATTATTTTGATAAGCGGTAAGGTGTGGAAAGCTTGAAGAAATATCAGGCTAGAAACAAACACATACTGTTTGAGAAGTTAATATATCTGGTACAAGCTCTCCAACATAGGAAACCTTCTTCCAGCTCTTTACACCATGGAGTTAGATATATATTGCCAATTACCATAAATCTGTTAACATGTACAACCTTTGAGTAAATATGATAAAACCATTCAATGTAACTCTGTAGTTTTAAAGCACATATGTGACGTTACACTAGTATGCTATTCCTGCCCATGGAATTGATGTTTTGACTCTCAAGTGAATGATTTCAAAACTTGGCGAATATTTTATCGTATGCTGTGTTCCAAAATGTCACCTGTAACGATGCCAATGATAAAGTAATGAGAGAAGTCTTTGATGAAAGAAACAACGAAAGATATAAACAAATACACATATATACTGATGGAAACGAATAAGGAAACAATGACAAACATTGGGAAAATAATCTGTATTGTCAGTACATTTGAAATAGTCCATACAAATTCAGCACATGCCAGCATCAAATGTTGGGATGTGTTTGTATGAATTGTCTCCAACGCGTATTTGGTAGATAAGCCTGGGAACCCGTGACAACATATCAATTTACTTGGCCAAACCTAGGTGTGCCCTCATTCACTTCCATAAGACTGTGCATTGCTTCCAACGCGCATTTGGTAGATAAACCTGGGAACCCGTGACAACATATCAATTTACTGTGTCTAAAACTAGGTGTGCCCTCATTCACTTCCATAAGACTGTGCATTGCTTCCAACGCGTATTTGGTAAATAAGCCTGGGAACCCATGACAACATATCAATTTACTGTGTCTAAATCTAAGTTTTCCCTTATTCATTTCCAACAGTATATATTGATTAAGAGTGAGTGAGTGAGTGAAAGTTTAACTTCACATTGGCAATATTTCAGCCATATCGTGACGAAACAAAAGTTGACATGAACAATATATTTTAAACTGCATACAATTCTGCCGACGAAGGGCAGTATAATAACTAGAATATCACAGATGTACATAAAACTAGTCATAGAGCATGTAAAAAGATATTAACATTTTACAACACAACATAAAAACAGGCTAATATTGATTAAGAGATGGGATACGCTAGTGTAAGTAGATATAAAGAAATCCACACACTAATAACACAAAACGAATTGTTGGGTGTTTGTGTGTTACCTTTTGTCCCTGAAGATACAACTGAAACATGTCGACAACAGCGTACATACCAAACAAACAGAGGGTAAAGAGTTTCTGTTTTACTTTTCCAATACTTTCCACAAACGAATGTTTTGTCTAAATCTACAAGTAGGGATGTGTTTTAAGTATCAGGAAGTAGGGATGTGTTTTAAATCATTTAACACACTCGTTGCTATCAGCTCGTGAATAGGAATGGGCATCCAAGATATATACTCTCCCAAAAAAGTAGGCGATGTTAAAAAACCCCAGATGATTATAAACACACAAAGAGGTATCGAGTGATGGTAATGGATGCATAATAACATGCAAGGGCTAGGTGTAACATGGCAATCAATAAAATATGTTGGTGGCATATTGTGTGGGTGCAAGCAACTAAGAAGGACAACAATGGTATGTAGTCAAAATATGAACGTTTGAGATGATTTGATCAGTAATGGTCATTCCTAACAATTGGTCAAATATTCGTTTACTAGTATACGGCGTGGCATGGTCTGAATCAACTCCCAGTAACAATTTGAAAGAGTCTTGTACGCTCCATTGCAACGCCAGGTCAAGGTCGGATAATGAAGTGGGTGTACACGTTTCCCGATCATGTCCAAAACATGCCCTGTGGGGGAAAGGTCAGAACTCAGGATAAGCCTTTGCATTCTGGTGATGGTGTTGCTGCTGGAGGTAGTCAGGTATGATATGTGTTCGCTTGGCACGAGACTTATCGCCTTGAATGACAACATATGGACCAGCGTGGTGCGCAAACGGTACAACTCTGGCGCAAGAGTGTTGTCTAGGTAGGACTTTTGTGACCTTTCCATGGACAATTTGCAGTACCGTTCTGGCAGTCATAGAAATCCCACGCCATATCAAACAACCCACCCCCAAATATATCATGTTGCCTTGTATGTTGACGTCCATATGACG
This sequence comes from Haliotis cracherodii, assembly GCF_022045235.1. Taxonomy (NCBI): domain Eukaryota; kingdom Metazoa; phylum Mollusca; class Gastropoda; order Lepetellida; family Haliotidae; genus Haliotis; species Haliotis cracherodii. The sequence continues at coordinate 27,195,857 of NW_027266269.1, read as the reverse complement.
TTCGTTTGGACGCCTCCAGTTACGTTCGCAACTATTCAGAAAACACAGAGGGCATCTGGACTCATGTGAAAACATTACACGAGACCATCAGTGATTTCCACATTGTTTTATGATCTGAACACCATTGCCGTCTGGCTAGAATGTATTGATTTATTAACAGTGGTACAACACGTGGTCGCCGATCATGTATATTATCTGCAGGCGTACGATTTCTACTTGTCTGGTCAGTAACCTGAATTCCGGTGGCCGGGCCCCAGCTACTACAGCTACTAGGTTTGATAACGTTTCTAATATTTTGGTCAAATCTAACTTTCAAGTTTTTTCTTTATTTAAGCCACATGTTTATATGTCGGCTTGTAAATCTATTTGGTCACCTCTTACGACCGGCATAGGTTTCTGTGGACCAGTTCTGACACGGAATCCCCACAGCGTCGAGTGATCTGACAAAGTTGATCTTTTAGTGAATAGCGCTACGTATACCATGAGTGAACCTACCAACATGATAATGTCACGAAATAAGACAAACACGTGTATCAAGAAGACTGTTATATATGTGACAGTATCAGGTTGGTGTCCTGAATGACTAAAACAGCCTCTGCTTTAAATACCTTCTGTTCATCTTATTCTTGACACGTTGCCCGTGATACCTGTAATATGGTTTCATATATGTACATTTGTCAGTAAATATTACAAGCTGCTCTTTTCGCAATTGGAATATTATAAAATGGTTATGTTCACTTGTAGAACCATTGAAACAAGACTGAAAGCAGACTGGACTGAAGGGATTATACTGTCAACGAAGCCACATGCAACTTGTTTAGGTAAATATTGTATCATTTATCACACAAAGGAGAAAAAACAACTATTTGCTATTTGGTGTTTTGATTTTCAGTGGAGAACTGAAATAATCATTAGGACAGGATAAATCAAACCAAAGATATACACGTGATTTTCATAATGGATCCGAATGTTTTCCAAGACGTTGCCAAGTTGAAGTGGAAGCTACCCGAGTAATGCGTTTCCGGGGTTCAGTTAGTCTTGATACACGAGCAAAGACGACCTCAGGTTATCAGCCAGCTCTATCTCCTGGAGCCTTGCTGCTCGTACATCAGGGCATGGACAGGGATCACGTCTAGCCATCGATACATGCCATGGAGCCATATACACAGTTCGTCGACTGTTGCATCGTAAAGGACTGGAAAAGTAGAAAACTTCTGATTTGGAATAATAACTCTGCGAACAAAAATCTACACAGTTTAGTGTGTCTCATGAATGGAAAATTTGGGATTAAAATAATATTGTACTCAGCGACTTCATTTGGGATATACGGTTGTAATATTCTTGACAAATAATATTTTATTTTATGACCTTCATTGAACGAGGACAACTGTTTATGTGTGCCTCAGACCGAGCGTATTTTACGACATTGCCAAGAAACTGATTTAATGATTAGTCTTCTACTAATCACACTTAATATTTTGAATGTTTGCATTTATGATAATTACATCTTTGGGTACGGCCATTTCGAGATAATGTCCTTGATGGGGATCATTTCATGATATTGTTGGAGACAGGCAATTTGTGATGTTGTCCGTGATGTTCACCATTGACAGGGGACATTTTGTGGTAACATAGCAAGAACAAGAACAGTCTACACATGGGTACAACTTGTCTGCAGTAGCAGACTCGACCACAATGAGATACGGTTGAATTATTGCAAATGTGAAGTAAAATGGCATTCACTCGCTCACTATCACAGTGTTACACATGTATAAGTTAAATAGCATGAGATATCGTCACATTGGTGAATCTTAGCCTGGACACATCTGTCATAGAACTTCAATAACTCAGAGAATTGATAGACGTGCAAACCGATACCAAATGCAACACTCTTGTCATAATGAATATATTAGCTCATACTTTTAGCGGAAAATCAATATGTCGATACAGCTTGTCTGCTTAAACATACTCTATCTCAAAGTTACACATTCTACGGTAAAAGAGTAACGGGAAGCATCCCATTGGTGACCCTGGAAGCACCGGTCCTGGAACTTATCATCCCATGCATCACCTACATCCACACCATCAATCAATTGACTTGAAACATGCCCCAAACCTATAATCGGTCAATAATCTCCAGGCAAATTAGAACCAAATTTGCCACCTTTCAGTTGACGTTAAGTGTTGAGATCCTCGTACAGGGGAACTGCTACCGCCTGATTCCTATGACAGAGTGATAGATGGCTGGGGTCAAGAGTGTGTATGTCGCATTTCTAGTGCTGTACAACTAGAGCTACGGAAAGCAGCGAGACGCCTCATTATATTAGTGACCGAACACAAGGTGAGCAGGCCCATGTAGGTTGTATATATCATGCAGGCGTTGAAATTACAGACTATTTGACACTTGACAGTGCTGCCAGGAACCTCGTGTCGTGTCACAGGATTGGACAGCCTATGTACCTGAGGTACCTATCGACCAGCGAGCAAATACATTGTACTGTGTTGGAAGTCTCGTTGTCAACATGTTTGTCTTCCGTACCTGAGATGTTAATGCCAATGGTAATAAATCCATGACCATATGAATAGCTTTGTATCAAGATTGCCTCATGCTGATATATGGGCACTGGATGCTTCATAGACAAGTGACCTTGTTCAAACAGTGCATGTTGTCTTCTGGAGATAGCATTACCTAGAGGTGCTGATGTAAATGAACGCCAAATGACAGGTTGTCAGATCAGGCTATAAATCCTCAAGGACGAGAAAACTGAATTGTATTTGATTCGTGATCCCCACTTTAAGCACTATTGCTGTACTGCCCTGTCTGTTAGTTTTATTAAGCGTGATGGTACATCAAAACAGGTTTTAATGACAGAGGGTTGTTGGTACTGAAGGACACACAAAAATCGTCGGGTTAAAACTTGGATTTGACTTTAGATAGTTGGAATAGGACGGCGTACTATATATCCCAAAAAAATACTTCTAGCTTTTCTTATATGATGTTAGCCACATATATGTCAATTGTTCCGATCGATTAGGGTCAGTATCCAGTGTTCCTTAAATCAAGATGTATGTAAGCCTTCAAGCACTGTTTGCAAGACTAAGATGTCTACGTCTACAAAATCTTGGGCAATCAGCCCCAAGTGCCCAATTATAGCCGTTAATGGTGATTTGAATGTGAGATCTGCGACAGTGTGCTAAGTGCCCACCCTTGAGCTATAGTGTAGATGATTACATATGTCATCACACCCTGAAGGCCTAGTTACTTGTAGATATGTTGCTGTAGTGGGTTGATCGTTCCTTATGGCCACTTGCATACCAATGTCGTGTCACAGGAACAGACACACCGACGGCTATGGTATTCCGCCGACATAACTAATCTGTACATGTAAAGGGTTCCAAAGAACTTGTAACTCTGTTGTGGAGATGGGTTTCACTACAAGGTTGTAAAAGGGGCAACAGCTTATTCATGCATATTTATCTTATGTGAACGAAATATGCACAAACGTAATAGCATGCACGTGTGAGTGTGCGAGTGTGGCTGCTTGTGCTTGTCTGGTCCGTTGCCAGTTTCATAGTGCTGGCACATTGAGACACCGTGTCGCAGCTTCATAAAATACCCCACTGAGACACAGTATATTGACTCCATGCCAATCATCCTTACCTTGTTTTATTCCAAAGTGAACTGCGATATGACATGCTGTGAGTGTTAGTTTGTTAGTGTGTGGTAGCGTATGTGTAAGGGGTTGGGGTTGGGAGTGGGGTTGGGGTTGGGTGTGGGGTTTGGGGGTTCTATCAGAGGTTTTTGATGCTCCAATCTACAGAAAAACCTTGCCCTCCCTTGATGCTTGGCATATTTTGTATGACACTCCCAACGTCCCCATAGATTTTTACCATGACCCTCCAAGCGCATTATTATTGTGTCAGTAGATCAGTTTGCTCTCGATTTTCATTCTCAGCTTCTTGGGGAGTATATCAATCATTTGCCAAAGTATCTGATGCACATTGTGTTCAGACGACGTTCCATTTAGTTTGACATATAACACTTACTTGCTGATATTTAGTGCCAGAAAACTGAATTGACTGTTTATAGCGTCTCACTCTGATATGATTACTGTGACAGGCTCAGGCACCTACTGCTACAAGACTGACCTGGAGTAACATTTCATCTGCCTCTGCAGACAGTACGTACTTAACTTTGATCATAGAGGAGAAGCAGTGAAAGCGTTCGCTTGTCAAGGCAAATGTTTAATTCACCCACTAGCCCATATACGTAAATGTCAAAATATCAAACGAGGACAATACACTCTACCATTTCTTTTCATCCTATTTCCATATATTTATGAAATACATTTGGTCCCTTTTAAAAACGACGTGTCAATTTAAGTCTCTTACTGGAAATGATGAGATGCTGTGCTATTATCTTCTCGTTTGCCTGATACAGTGAGTGAGTGAGTTAAAGTTTAACCTCGCATCAGATTATTTCAGCCATGTTGCGACGAGAATACAGATACAGATCAGTCGGTACTGAAAGTAAACAGAAAATTCCTCCAGTGTACTCCTCCAGAAAATGTTGCCCAAACCTAGTCCTGAAAACTAAAACCAAGGTTTTGCTCAATACATCTTACCCGTTTCCCTGTTGTTCCTGTTGATAAATTTCATTTGTGTGAATAATGCCCCAATCAAACTTTGCTTCATAACATATTGTGTCATATACTGTACTATGTCCAATTGAGACATTGAAAAAACATTCCGAGCGATATAGTTTTGTGTTGGTGTGAAATTGAATCTATTCTGAAATGCCAGGATTATCACTGTTTAGGTAGAAGCTATTACCCAAATTTTCAAATAAACTGACGTCCAAAAGAAACTTTACCAGATTTTGAAATCACTCTTGCTCAAAGACAAAAAAAACATACATGCATGAAGTAAAGTGTATTGGGAAGATCGATATATCAACATAATCAACACTGAAAATGACAATCATACCGCGACCGAGAATGACGTCAGAGCACCCCAAAGTTGGGTGTGGCACAAAACACGAGCTTTCAGAATCATTGACATTAGGCAGAGTACATAAACAATCGCTCACGTTCAAAAACAAGTCATTAGTAGCGTGTGTGACCACCAAATGCCTCAATACACGCAAAAAACTCTTCGACGCACAGAAAAAGTCAGTCGTCTGATGAGGACACCATTCTTTTTAGGGGGACAAGTTCAGTTCTTGCCGGTTGGCTGGAGAGTGTGGTCGTTGTCGAACACGACGATTCATGAAGTCCCAGAGGTGTTCTATGGGGGACATGTTGGGTGAGCGTGCAGGCCACGGCAGGGCTTTGACGTTGTTGGTTATGTTAGTGACAATTCTGGCTGTATGGGCTCTAGCGTTGTCATGCTGATAAATGACACCACGTGGCTGCTGTTGGAGAAATGGTAGGACAACTGGACGAAGAATGTTATCCATGTAACGCTGAGCAGTCAAATTTCCGTCAACGATGACCAGCGGTGTCCTCTCCTGCCCACAGATCCCTCCCCACACCATGACTCCCTCCACCATATGGTACGACCTCCTACACGCAACACGCCGCCGTTCGTTCCAACCCTTCGGCAGTAAACACGTTGTCTTCCATCAGCCCTAAACATACAGAATCGACTTTCGTCAGTGAAGAAAACCCTCTGCCAGTCACGTCGTTGCCAACGTCGTACATTCCGGGCCCATCTCAATCGCAGACGACGATGTTGCGCTGTCAATAGCTGTCCTCTGTATGGTCTAAAAGCCCGGATTCCTTTAGCCCTGAGTCTCCTGGCCACTGTTTGTCGACTAACCCTGTGGCCTAAGGCATTTGTCGCCGATGACGTCACTGTCAGGAAGCGATTTAGGAGGTGCAAGGTACGCAAGTACTGGTCATCATGGGGCGTGGTCACCCTCGGTCTGCCTGTTCTTGGCCTGTCAGCGGTCCGCCCTGTCTGTCTGTAACGTTGCATCAAGTTGGTAACGGCAAAACGGAAGCAACCGAAGGTTCGTGCAATATGGGCGTGGGTGGCTCCCATCTGTTCCATACCAAAGGCTCGTTCACGTTGTTCGACTGAGTCGTGGCATTTCCTTTTTGTTTATATATCACTGTTGATGTCTGACTTGCCGTTGCAATAGTTTTATACCCTTACCCCCACGTGCATTTGCAGTTGTCCGTGGTGCACGTGTTTTTCACTTTTTCGCGTGTTATCTCGCAAACATGTAACAGACGATTAACATATTCTGCATACACTATTGTTGTGTTAAGGTTATGTGTTTTAGATAGACTTCATCGAAAAAACATTTATACTTTGTCTGAAATTTATATTTTCAGTTAGTAAAGTTTCTTTTGGACGTCAGTTTTTTAATTCTATACTCAAAGCTCCCGAGGCGCGTGAAGAAAGCACCAGAAAAATGGATATTGGCAGAAGGCAAATGCCATGTGTGGAAGTCGAGAGCTTTTAACGTAACAATTGTTTCCTGCATCCCTCAGGCGTTGTGAATGGAGGAAACCTCAGAGTAACTAACCAGTGAAGCATTTGACTTTTTCTCTGACATCTAGCATCTTTTTATGCCGAGATTGAATGCCACAGTGCACAATGACAGCGTGTGGAGCGGGTTGGGTTGCCCCTCATGATAGGCAATTTGCAAATTGCCATCGCATCTTATGAATGGATATTAAATCGTGGCGGATGCTTCCGGTAGGGCAGGTAATGCTTACATTTCCACTGATGTCTTATAAACATCTTCTCATCCAGCTTAAACGAATCATTGATTTACATGCTGGTGTATATACTTCATTGTGAGGAGGAGCTATGGATGAACCTACATGTACTTTATGTATGGAATTTCTGATTATTGCTGCTCGCCAAATGTTCTGTGCTTCCACACGACCGGGACACATGATGCGTAATTCCTGCTTGGTCGCTCGTCATTGTGCAAGTGGTGCATTGTGAAGGTCAGGAGTTGGCTGCTTATAATCTGTTACCGTATGATTAGAGCTGCGGACGCTTGACAGACATTTAGTTACAGTAACAAGACACACAAGAACGTAACTGCATGTTTGAATGATACGGGCAAGGTAATTTCATGTATTATAGACCACACCAGACAGTCAGATGACATGTATATAGGAAATGTGCAAACACCATATAATATCGAGATGGCTTAGACTAGCATTGCATCGTGTGATTGCGCATAGTAGTTTAATGACGAGATAACAACTTTTTCATATCTGCATTGTCGTGAATGTAGCAAGGCAGTGTAAAATGCAGGCACAAAATGCTACGTCCGCCCTGTTCTTGGTATTCCTGGTTTTGTTTTACCAAAATTAAATAAAATCTAACAGGCGCTACTGAGTAATACTTATGGCTATGTTTGGGGCACGGGTGTCCCAGTCGTCTAAGGCGCCGCGATTCGCTGTGCAGAGTTGCGTCCCTTGGGCACTACAGAATTCTATGATTGTAGGTTCGAATCCCGGTTCGCCCCAATTATGTTTCTAGGTTTGTCAGCACCATACCCGTGCTCGTGGGTTTCACCGAAGTGGTAAACGTCTTAGACCTGTATCACTTCGGGCTTTCCTCCCACATTAAGCTGACACGCCGTGATATAACTGGAATACTGTTAAAAGCGGCGTTAAACCCAACTCACTCACTCACTCACTATGATTATGTTATTTGCGGCCATGTTAGAGGGAACAACTACAAACCCTTCGGGTAGGGCAGACATGCTTTGGATAACAGCTGGTTGGGACCGAATGGACTTATTCTGTTTCCTCTCGTTCAGCTTGTTGGATGGTGGGGTAGCCTAGTGGTTAAAGCGTTCGCTCGTCACGCCGAAGGCCCTGGTTCGATTCCCCACATGGGTACAATTTGTGAAGCCAATTTCTGGTGTCCCCCGCCGTGATATTGCTGGAATATTGCTAAAGGTGGCGTAAAACCACACACACACACTCTTTCAGCTTGTGGTTTCTACTATCGATAGCATCATGCATTTTATGAAACCCACTCTGAAACACATGCAACTGGTCCATTTTCTCTTTTAGCACAGTTATTGGATATGCTTTGACAGCATCCATAATTATTTTGACGTTGTGATCTAAATTGGGATGAGGCTCTTCACGATAGTTTGGTTCATATTTGAATAGCTGAGAAATGTTTCTATCAGTTCATCAATTAGCATCAATTCCCTTGTTTACACTTTTCAGATTTAATAAGTCTGGTGCACGGGTGGCCCAGTCGTCTGAGGCGCCGCGATTAGCTGTGCAGAATTGCGTCCCTTGGGCACGCCGGAAACCTATACTTGTGGGTTCGAATCCCAGTTCGCTTCGATTATGTTTCTGGGTTTGTAAGCACCATATCCGTGCCCTTGGGTTTTACCGAAGTGGATAACGTCTGCAACCTGCATAACTTCGGGCTTCCCCCCCCCCCCCCCCCCCATTAAGCTGACATGCCGCAATATAACTGGAATAGTGTTAAAAGCGAGGTTAAACCAAACTCACTCACTCACTCTCCCGGAGAAGCTAATATATTCCAAATCAATAGTATCATTTTGCCTTCGTCCTTTCTTGTGACCCTAGCAAAGCCGATGTCTTCTTTAAACCAACCCTAGACCACATCAGGAAAAGAATTGTAATTGATCGGTATTTCATGCAAAATGGCTCTTTTCGAATGTCTCCACAATTTTGCTAGCAGTACTGTATTTACATATGCTTCGCACATGTTTACAAGAGGGCCCTCTAGTTTGACGTGTATATAATTCCACAATCTAACTAAACAAATGTGCAAACAAAACACTGACATGTTCCAGACTTCTTACATGTAGAAGTAAGAGGATGCCAGCTGTTCTAATCGTTTCTGGAAATTTGAACATCACATCAACTTCTAACTTTAATTCTGACGTGCTCGTTAACCTTTAACTAATATTGTGTAAGTCAACGATGGTGGTTAAATGTTAGTACTTTAGTTTTCATGTGGCAGCCTACGCAAACTAACTACAATATATGTCTAAATAGATAAAAATATCCACTGCACGTGGGTTTGAATCTCAGGTGTAATTTCGCATTGATGAGGCAGGAAACCTTTGTGCGGACACGTGATTGCACATTTCCAATCAGGCTTGTCTTCAAAGTTTCCTGTTTCACACTGTTTCACACTGTTCTTTTTCATGATGAAACAGTATACATATGGATATCCCTCAGGGACTGACTTCTACATTCACGTGTCTCAAACAGTCGACTTGTTGCCATGAGGAACAACGCTGTCACCAGGGGTTGGATAAACGTCACAGCCAGTTTTATGTGCTTCTGAAGATGGCAAGGTCGCAGTGAAATCTAAATTGGTCATAGAAGTTTCGACCTCCGTCAATGTCAAGAAAATTGCAAAGGACGTCATCAGCAACGTGACCCAGTCTGATTAACAGCTACGTATACGTACATCACTGGGCTCTAGATACAGAACTAGACAGTGATATTGAGTATGTGGATGTCATCAACGTGTCAAGGTAAAATTTCTTAGTATATGCTTTTCAATTGAAAAATGAGAAAAAAAATATAGCCTGATCCCTTTCTTGAGTTTCATGTTTCTTTTTTTTTAGCCTGTTAAAATAATGAATAAGTGAGTGAGTGAGTGAGTGAGTGAGTACGGTTTTACGCCGCTTTTAGCAATATTCCAGCAATATCACGGCGGGGGACACCAGAAATGGGCTTTACACAATCGAACCCGGGTCTTCGGCGTGACGTGCGAACGCTTTAACCACTAGGCTACCCGACCGTCCCTTAGTGAACAATAAAATTCCTAAGTAAGTTGTAAACTTGTGCTTAATCCTTACGGTTAGCAACAAGAATTATGCTCAATGAAATCAAGGTGAATTGCGCTTCATCTCTGGTTTGTCTGTCCTCTGTGGTGTTTCTACCAAGTTTACATTTTTTATATCAAGCATATGAACCATTTCTTTGCATTGATGATCACACCTTTAACCCTTCTAACCACATTTTGCGATCCCATTGTAAACATTAGTTATTTCATGCTGTAATTTTAATAATCATGTATGCATGCATCACAATGACATTATGCGGAGTAATACTATACGGAATAATACATCATGCGATGTTTTGCATATTAAGATTTTAGGTTCAGCTATTACAATGACCTTCACAAGTTGTTTTTCTAATAGTACAGCATTTTCGCCATTAACCCTGATACCACTGGTCTCGAGAAAGCCAACAAGGGTGTCATATTAAAAATGTTTACATTTTAACATTTTTCTTTGTATCATGACATTTCATATTATTTTTGGCTTTGTATTGCATAATTTGACAAGACTTCAACATTTGATAATGCAGTAATGCATGGACATATATCCTTTGATCTTACTTCTTAACCTTCGTAAGAACTTTTCGAGCAGATGCCTTTCTGAGTCTTGTGGCTCTGTCATTTCCAATTCTGTTCTGCAGTGAACCGCCTATTTTAAATGGTATGTAAAACAGTTGTTAAATTTGTTCTTTTAGCCTTCACTCATTCCTGCAAATGTAGTCTTTGGTTGGGTAATTTTGTGTAAAAAAATATCGGTTCAATGAATCCTAACACATGGCTCCTACTATGTTTGAAATGTTGTAAACTGATGATGAAAAGAGTAAAAAGTTTTGACTTTCAAAAACAAAATATCAGAGATACCTATCTGCAGTTGTGTATTTAACAAAATTTTTAAAGTTTTAAGTCAAATTATATTTTTAAAATAAACCAATGAAGATATATTCTTTGAGTGCTGACTAAACGCCAGTACAATTAATATTTGTGGATATAACATCGCTATCATAACATATTTTCAATTGAAAATCACATAGGATAAAATCACCCGATAGTAAAGTTTATTTTGCCCTTAGCATTGTTTAAAGATCAGTGTTCCTGACATGTGGATTCTTTCACAATTTTCATTTTGATTTTGATTTTGAATTGAATCTTTGTACAACGATTTTGCTTCCAAACCAGTTTGTCAAGACTGGTCGCTAAAATACACAAGATGTTGGAATCAGATTGAGCTCAACATGGTTGCATGTACCTTCCCTGGAAGGTTGTATCTACCCCAAAAGAGAACATGTGACACGGAAATATGAAAGGAAAGTAGTGTTAGTATTATACCATTACGATTCTTTGAAACAAAAGAAAATCATTGATGACACTTTCCTGCTGTCAAAGAATCTATCACAATCCTACACTAACTAAATCTTTGGTGAATCAAAAACTTGGAAGAAGCTGTGGCTGAGCTCTGCGAACCTCTTACCAATTGCGACATGTGCGAAATATACACAGCACGTTCATTTTTGTCAGTTGTTTACAGTATTAGTTCTTTAATACGGACAATGCATGAAATCCTTAATATTACCTTTGATTCTTAATATCGACTTTGCTATTAAAACTGACAACTGATTTTAATGTGCCATTTCGATATTTTGTGATAAAATAGATATCCCCAAATGAGAACACAATCTGTTAGTTTTCGTGCCTGCCTGCGAAAACAAATGTTAAAACCTACTGCTAGTGTTATCGACGACAAGCGTGCCTGCATCACAATGTTTCACACGCTAATGTAAAGTAAGTGACAACAATAAAACCAGCCTTTATGTCATGCCTAAGTCTTGGTCAGGAAGCATCTGTAATATAGAACTATCACCCTATATTTCCATACGCTTCGTAACATGTCCCCCTCATAAATATAATATAGATCGATATACCAAAGGAAAATTAGAACAAAACCTGCCACATTTCAGAAGAAATTGAGTATTGATTTCCATGCACTGGTGGCGTGTCAGCGACTGATTCCAATGACGGAGTGATGGATAGCTGATCGCTATTACTAGAGCCACGGAGAGCGACCCTTCAATATTTGTCCCAGCTTCAAACACTCGACCCGTGAAGATCCGGGGTAGAATAGGTCTTCAGCAACCAATGCTTGCCGTAAAAGCCGACTATGCTTGTCGTAAGAGGCGACTAACGGGATCGGGTGGTCAGGCTCGCTGACTTGGTTGATGTTTGCCATCGTATCCCAATTGAGTGGATCGATGCTCATGATGTTCATCACTGGATTGTCTGGTCCAGACTCGAGAATTTACAGACCGCCGTCATATAGCTGAAATATTGCTGGGTGCGGCATGGGTTGCTGAAGACCTATTCTACTCTGGAATCTTCACGGGTCTTCAGGTTTTTATCCTAGTGTCCATATGTCATGTTCTCAATCACGTTGCTAACGTTTGCAAAGTTTAAATTACATTTGCAAAACAATAAAACACATTTACCAACTAGCACAACTCAGACTGACTAAAGTCCACAAGATAAACGTGTAATATTTTCTATTGAGATGGGGCTCACTACAAACAGAAATGCTCTATTGATCTTCGCCAAGTATCATAGAGGCTGATTTGGGACAAGTTTGTCTAAAAGAAACATAGGCTAATTACCACCCTGTAGCCATGACATGCATATGTCTAGAATCAATTATTTGCCATTACTTTAAGATGCGAATCCCCATTGTATTTTGCATTGACTGTCTGCCTGTTTTATTATTGTTGTTTATATTTTGGCTTAATCCATGTCAGGTGACAATTAACGCGTTTGTTAATTAGGTTGAGTTATCGGGTATGCCAGACGTCTTGATCTGTCCTTTCCTGTACTTCATTCCAGCTATGTGTATGGTTCACAAAACCTGGAAGAGAATTATCTTGAGGATCCTGAGGTGGCAACCATAAAGTCAAGGCATGTTGAACGAAGGAACGTCATGTAACAACACATCCTCTCCGTTGCTAAGCCTTTCCTGATGAAATATTTTTGTGAACACTAATTATACTACCCCTTTAAGATTTCGTTCCTACAAAGGAACAATCAAGTACTCTCTTATTTCCCACATAGATCCGACCACATCCATCATCAAGCATTCCCTGCACCCATCCAACCGCCTCACGAGCACCTACAAGATGGACACTAGATCTCGAGTTAATTGTGTTGCAATTGTCTCTATATATGCCAGACATATAGATACAGCTAGGACCCAGACACAACTTTAAGCTAGTCATTTGTTACAAGTTATCAGTGTGTGCAGTTTGATTTCCATAACGGAACTGAATGTTTTCTAAGACGTTGCCAAGTTGCAGTGCAAGTTACCTGAGCGATGCGTTTCCGGGCTTCAGTTAGTCTAGATATACGAGCAAAGACGACCTCATGTTATCAGCCAGCTCTATCTCCTGGGGCCTTGCTGCTCTTACATCAGAGCATGAACAGGGATAACGTCTAGCCATCGAAACAGGAGGCATATATACAGTTTGTCATCCGTTGTATCATGCATGAACTGGAAAGAAGAAAACTTCTGATTAGGGATTATAACTTTGCAAACGAAAATCTACACAGCTTTGTCTGCCTTTTAAATGAGAAAATTTGGAATTATCGACTTAGAGACTTAACTCAGTGCATGTGGTTATACTATTCTTGAACATAACCTTCATCTACTGAGGACTGTTATTGATGTGTTTTTCAAACTTGACATATTTTGCAGCATGACCAAGAAATTGATTTAGTTAGTCTTCAACTTATCACATATAATGTTTTATTTAGAACACAGTATCATGTCGACATATTGTACTTTCATGACATTATTGGTGAAGTATATACTTTATTGACAGGTATCATCGCTAGAACAAGAACAGTCTACACATCGATACGGTTTGTCTGCAGTAACAGACGCTATCACAATGTTACACATAATAGAGTAAACAAGAAACAGGAATCGTCCCTTTTGTGAGTCTGAGCAATAAAACACCTGTCGTGGAACTATAATAACATATCATCATATCCATCAGCTACATCTATGGCATCACTCTATTGACACAAAACGAGACCAATATCTATGCTCTGTCGATAACCTAATGGCAAATTAGAACCAAATTTGTCACCTTTCAGTTGACGTTAAGTGTTGAGATCCTTGTACAGGGGAACTGCTGCCGCCTGATTCCTATGACAGAGTGATAGATGGCTGGGGTCAAGAGTGTGTATGTCACATTTCTAGTGCTGTACATCTAGAGCTACGGAAAGCAACGAGACGCCTCATTATACCGGTGGCCCGACACCAGGTCAGCCGGACCAGCATGTTTGTATATGCCATGGAGGCGGTGAAATTACAGACTATCTGACACTTGAAAGTGCTGTCATGGTGTGAAACAGGAACCTCGTGTCGTGTCACAGGATGTGACAGCCTATGTCTCTCAGTACCTTTAGTACTGTGTTGGAAGTCTCGCGGGAGTCGTTTGTCTTCCGTACCTGAGAATGGTAAATGATAATAAATACATGACTTTGTATCAAGACTACCTCATGCTGATATATGGACACTGGTTCAAGCAGTGCATGTTGTCTTCTGGAGATATCATTACCTAGAGGTGCTGATGTAAATGAATGCCAAATGACCGGTTGCAATTGTCAGCTCAGGTTGTATTTTCTCAAGGACGAGAAAAGAGAACTGTATTTGATTCGTGATCACCACTTTAAGCACTATTTCTGTACTGCCCTGTCTGTTAGTTTTATTAAGCGTGATGGTACATCAAAACAGGTTTTAATGACAGAGGGTTGTTGGTACTGAAGGAAAAACAGAAATCGTCGGGTTGAATCTGGGTTTTTGATCTTAAGACCGTAGATCGTGGGAATAGGACGGCGTGACATGTTTCCTCATGAAAAAAACCCACTTCATATGTTTTCTTATCTGATGTTAGCCACATGTATGTCAGTAGTTCAGTTAGGATCAGAGTTCCTCAAATCAAGAGGATTATGATGGGGAAACTATTTATTCATTCATATTGATCTTGTGTGAACCAAATATGCACAAACGTAATTGTATGCACGTATGTGCATGTGCGGCTCCTTATACTATGCCAGGTTTATAGTATATAGATATTTAATCGGTATTTAAGGCCACTGTTGACATTTTCAGTTTCATTTGTTTCGTCACATGATGTACATGATACATAAAGACTATCTGAGCGAGTTACATGTTTCAACAATATTGCTAATGAACGCATAACAGCAGAGTTGTTGGATTTTATAAGACTGATCATTAACACCTTGTTTTTATGCCTTTTGTAAAACATCGGAACATAATTTTCCTCTGTGTTGTTCATACTTATCACAAACTAATAAAACATGAAATTCATCCTCAATCTCTCCTAATCGGCAGCTTTTACAGATACCCATTTCAACTTCCCTATCCTCACCTCTACATCTAATATTTACACTGAAATTGTGTAATGACACTCTGAATTTACATATTGCCCAAACAAGCGATATATCATCTTCCATGCTTATATACTTCTCTGGTACTATCTTGATATCCTTGTTTTAAAGTGCTGGTGCATTGAGACACCATGCAACAGTTTATCAAGAATACCCCAAGGAGACACAGTGTCTTGACTCCAAGCCAATCACTTTAAATCCCAAAGTGACCAACGATTTGATATTATGTGTGTTAGTGTGTGTGTAGGTGTGTAAGGATGTTGGTGTTCTGTCAGAGGTTTTTGATGCTCTAAAGTCTCTAAAGACAATGCTGACCCTTCCCTAATGCTTGGCCTTTTTGGGGATGATTTTGCTTGATAACATAATGTACCTTACACTTAGTCTATTTGAGACATATAAGAAACATTCCGAGGGATATAGTTTGTGTTTTTGTGAAATTGAATCCATTCTGAAAGTTCAGGAATATAACTATAAGATAGAGACTTTGCAAATATTAATTCTATACTCGAAGCTCCCGAGGCGCGTGAAGAAAGCACCAGAAGAACAATAGATATCGACAGAAAGCAAATACCATGTGTGGAAGTCGAGAGCTTTTAACGTAACAATTGTTTCCTGCATCCCTCAGGCGTTGTGAATGGAGGAAACCTCAGCGTAATTAACCAGTGAAGCATTTGACTTTTTCTCTGACATCTAGTGTCTTTTTATGCTGAGATTGAATGCCACAGTGCACAATGACAGTGTGTGGAGCGGGTTAGGTTGCTTCGCGTGATTTGCAATTTGTGAATAATTATCGCTTCTGTTGAATGGATGTTGAATGGTAGTGGTGCATCCTGTAGGGCAGGTAATTCTTATCCTTTCACAAACACTTGGTGTGAGAGATTGCAAACACCATATAATACGTATCGAGATGGCTTCGAATATTTGAGGGGCAGTCGGGTATACGTAGCCTTGTAGTTAAAGCGTTCGCTCGTCACGCCAAAGACCCGGCTTCGATTCGCAACATGGGTACAATGTGTGAAGCCCATTTCTGGTGTACCCCGCCGTGATATTGCTGGAATATTGCATAAGGCGGCGTAAAACCATACTCACTCGCTCACTCGAATATTTGAGTTTGTCAGGGTAGTTTGTTTTTATCTTGAAGAACAAAAGATCCCCACCACTGTTCAGACAAACGTAAGGAATAGCTTAGCAACTGGAAACTATCAACTCAAATATTGAATAATTATGTCAACCGTTCGTTTCGTTTCGAGTATTCTTCACCCGAGACGCGTAAATCGTGCGCCGCTCGGTCTTCTATGAGAGATGGACTGTGAAGGTAATAAGGTCTGGTTGTTGCTATCTAGTTCAGACTTGAGGGAACAGGACAGACATTTGATACAACGTAACAAGACACACAATAGGATATCCTGTCGCTTGATTACATGTTTAAAGTACATTGCGTATATATGATTTATCATACTTTACAGGCTGACATGACATATCACTACTTACAGCATGACCACTTGCCGCTAAAGGTTGCTATTAATACCCAAAAGACTGTCGTCAGTACATTTCGTTACCGACTAAAGGGACGTGATCAGTTCCATTGTGTGACCAGGTTAGTTCCGTGTTTCCGTACGCTGATTGTAGCTCGGTGTAAATGGTTCATTTGGCGATCAATTTCGGGTATAACAGGCAAATTCATTAACCAATTCACTACGCTGAGTCTTGAGTTCACTTGACATGTGTAGTGACAGTGGGTAATTTGATCCGTGTACATATATCCTTCTCTAGAACTTCACTTATACAATGTATGTCATAGAAACAGAAACACGTTCTACCTACCTACCTATCACCAAATTAATGAGCTGGATTACCTGCAATACAATTATCCAATAAGTGTTGAGAATGTATATTCCATCTCGGGTTGACCTGATTTACTAGCTAAGCATATAACACCAGACTAGTGGATGTTTTACATGGATACGGCTTTTCAAAGACACTCGGTCCTAAGTATTTAAACACCAGGGAACACGAGATGCCCAGTCATCAGAGTTGCGTCCCTTAAGAATGCAGGAAACCTATGATTTGAGGTTTGTTTGTTGTTTAACGCTGCACTCAGCAATATTCGAGTTATATGACGGTGGTCTGTAAATAATCGAGCCTGGACCAGACAATCCAGTGATTGACATCATGAGTATCGATCCACGCAGTTGGGATCGATGACATACATCAACCACGTTAGCAGGCCAGACCACCCGATCCCGTTAGTCGCCTCTTACGACAAGCACAGTCGCCTTTTACGGCAAGCATGGGTTGCTGAAGACCTTTTCTACCCTGGATTTTCACGGGAGGATTGGGGGTTGGAATTTCTGTTCGCAACCATGTTTCATGGTTGTTCACCACCATACCCATGATCATGGGTTTCACTAAAGTGGTAAACGTCTGAAATCTGCACCACCTTTGGTTTTCCTGCCTTAAACTGTCACACTGTGACATAACTGTGATGCTGTTTAAAGTGGTATTCACTCATGATCACTTACTTTAAAAAAACTGATCATGATGATGGTTTACTCCAAAGAACTGACTGCAATGAGACATCTTTCCCAAAGCATTCAAGTCAAACAGAGACATATGAGTGAAACACAGGGCAAAGTGGTTGTCAACGTCATCATTGCCTGAATATGATGGTTCCCTGGCAAAGTCAGCGATTTGTATTATGTTTGCCCTAAAAGACTAACCATTTGTTTGAAATGAATGTCTTAGGCTCAGCCGTTAAGGGAAACCTATGTTTGCATAGTTTGTATGTGCTGAAAGCATCTTCACATACGTGGAACCTAGTTTTCGTTAAAGGGCTTTTTACAGAACACACGAATGTCGTTCCAACGCGATCTAAAGATTACATGGCAGGTATACTCACGACAGTTCTTTATTAATGACAGTGAGGGACTCTTTGCCTCGAGACGACGTGGTAAGATGTACCATTCTCCATGAATTGCTAAATATACACTGTCTCTACTGAGAGGCTAAACGTGCAAGCGTTTAAGTCTATTCTTATGCGGTTGATAATTGTAATGTAGTTCTCAAAAGCATTCTCGAATTTTGTGAGACTGGAGTCAACAAAAAGACCAGATGCATTTTAAATTGTAGATCTATTCTGGTGTCTACACATTGTAAAGTTGTACTATTTGCGAGACTGTCTCCCTCTGATCACTGTGTTTTGTGTATGTTTAGTTCCAAATAGGAGAAGGGCACAACCCATTTTCTGAAGAAAGACTGTAATTACGTCCTCATGTTACATGCTGATATTTTTGGATGCAGATTTTCTCATTTTCTTGCGTGTTATTCTGCCATGATGGAGCCCTGTTGGAATAAAGTGTTTGTAAATGATAATGATCACATTGAGTTCGTTGAGTATGATATTACTGTGGTAGATGTTTCATTGTAGTCCCGCTTGTGGGGACCCAGATGGCGCTGCAGCTGCTGAGTAGAATAGCGTCCTATGTCTGAAGTCTCGTTCTTTCCACAATTATGAGGCCGGGGAGTTAAGCAACAATTCCATCTTCGTTTCTACATGTTCTTTTTATCTTTTTTATTATTTTGTGTTATCCATTTACTAAAGAGTTTTACTATGTGACTATCTGTCACTTCCATTAAGATATAAACTCAGATGCAATTTTAAATTATAAGAAATGTTGTCACATTTGATTATGTCTATATAGCCATCTTTCATTCCAACAACAAATCTCTCAAACAAGAAGAAGATCCACATTTATGACACCTCTTTGCTGTAAAAGGTTCTGTCACAACCACACTTACTAAATCTGGAAGCAGCTGTCATGGAGCTTCATGAACCTTTTACCAATAGCATTTCTCAACAGATACGAAATATACACCTCACGTTTATTATGTTTTAATGTACAAGACACATTTGTTGGCTGCATTTATCCTTAAAAGAGATAATGCATAATATATTTGAAGTCACCTTTGATTCTTCAGACCAACTTTGACTTTGCTATCTAAGACATTAGATCCTTGACGAGGGCTATCTCTTGATATTGCCTTTGTTAATGGTCAGTTCGTGATGTCAACTTATTTCGATGTGACATTTAGATATTTTTTCACAACATATATGTTTCAATAAGGACGCGATGTTCTCGTTTTCGTGCCTGTGTGCGATAGCAAATGTTACAACCTACTAATACTGTTATTGTCAACAAGCGCGTCCGCATCACAACGTTACCCACGCTAATGTTAGTGAAGGGAATTAGAACAGATGTATGTCATGATGTTATCAGGAAACTTCTCCAAATGAGCTTCGTGATACCATTACCCTATATTCACATATATCATCAATGACATGAGGCAATGTTACCCTTGAATCGTAACATGACCCTATCCTAACTATCCGTTCAGTTGACAATCCAGTGGAAATTCAGAAAAAAACTACCACCTTTCAGAAGTGGTAGTGACCGATTCCAATGACAGAGTGCTGGATGGAGGACCTCCAGTACTGTATTAGTAGAATCACAGAGAGAAGAGTGACTCTGTTCTATCTGTCCCAGCTTCCCACACAGGTACCAGCATGCTCTCAGCCATATAAAACATGCGAACTGTGAGATTACAGGGCATCTGACACATTGCAAGACTGACACCCTTGAATCTGCACATTGGTGAACTCATCGTCTCGAACGCATGAGCTTAAAGCCGCAAGTAAATTCACTCTTTCATCGAGATTTGGGTTTTGTTTAATTACTTTCTAGGTGTATTTATATAAAGTAAATGCATTTCAGCAGATACCAACAGATTTCGCAAGTAATTATGGGACTTCAGATAAAGGTCGCATCCCTGGACAGCAGCTTCAGTGCCACCAGTACCCCACTAAGGTACTACAATGATACAGCTGCAGCAGGAGTATCATACTTAACTTCCTCAATGTGATCACAAGCATTTACAAGCAATTGTAGATTATTCCCATAGGAGTCCACCCTCAGCTGAATAACACGCAAGAAAAAGAGAATATCTGCTTCCAAAAATATCAGCATGTAACATGAGGACGTAATCACAATCTTTCATGTTCTGAAGTAAATTGGTTATGCCCTTTCCATATGCTCAACCAGCTATACATGAAACACAGTAATCATAGATAAAAAGTCTCGAAAATAGTAGAACTTTACAATGCGTTGAAATCAGAATAGATCTACAATTTTAAATTGATCTGGTCTTTTTGTTGACTCCCGTCTCAAAGAATGCAAAAAAGCTTTTGAGCTTTACATTACAATCATCAACCGCCAGAGAATAGACGCTTGAAAATTTAGCCTCTCTGTATAGATACTGTATTTTTAGCTCATATTTATACATGCAATTCATGGACACGTAGAGAATGGTAGATCTGAGCACATACTCTGGAGACAGAGATCTTCTTCCCGGTCATTTGCCAAAGAACCGCGGTAAGTATACCTCTCTGGTAATCAATAGATCGAGTTTGAACAAAATTCGTGTGTCCTATAAATAGCCTTTAACGAAAAGTACAATGAAGGTTCCCAGTATGTGAGAATGGTTTTAGCACATACAAACAATGCATACTTAGGTTTTCCATACGAATCGGAACGCCATCCCTATACCATGTTAAGGTCATGATGACGTTTATAACTTCTTTGCTCTTCCTTTCACTTTTATATCTGTGTTTAGGGTGAATGCTGGAGGAAAGATGTCTCATCGGAATCAATGCTTCAGAGTAAACCATCATCATGATACGTTTTTTAAAGTAAATGATCATGTGACAACACCCCTTTTAACAGTATTCCGGTTATGGCACGGCGTGTCAATTAATGTAGGAAAACCCAAGTTAATGCATGTTTCGGACGTTTACCACTTTGGTGAAACCCATAAACGTGGGCATGGTGGCGAACAACCAATATCAGGTTTCCTGCATTCTCAAGAGACGCAACTCTGATGACTCGGTCTCTCATGTTCTCTGGTGTTTTTTAAAATACTTAGTATCGAGTTTCTTTGGAAACGTGCATCCATGTAAAACATCCACTAGTCTGGTGTTACATGCTCAGCTAGTAAATGAGGAACTTGGTCAACCCGAGATGGAAAATACAATTTCGACACATTTGATAATTGTATCGCAGGTAATCCAGCTCATTAATCTGGTGATCTTTGAGGTATGATAAATCATATATACGCAATGTACTTCAAACATGCAATCAAGCGACAGGATACTCTAGTGTGTGTCTTGTTACGTTAAATTAAATGTCTGTTATGTTCCCTCAGGTCTGTACCAGATAAGCAACAACCAGACATCCTCACCTTCACAGTCCATCTCTCACAGAAGAGCGAGCGGCGCATGAGGAATTACAATTGCCGCATCTCGGGTGAAGCATACTTGAAACGAAAGGAACGTTTGACATAGTTATTTAATATTTGAGTTGACAATTGCCAGTTGCTAAACTATTCCTAACATTTGGCTGAACAGTGGTGGGGATCTGATGTTCTTCAAGATGAAAGCAATGGTTCTCACGATAAAAATACAGGAACTAATGCGTTGAATGTGGTTAAGGTGTACATTGACAATATTATGACGTTGCATCTCAACGCAAATTTTACATTATGCATACACAGCACGTGATTCACTTGCCAAACACAGAAGCCAAAGTGTTTCAACAACATGGGAACGCATAATCACACACATGCGATTGAGCTAAGCACACGCTTAAAATGACACCGAGACTAGTGTTGTGACGGTAGAAGGGGCGTGGGCTTTTGGACGTCAGTTACCAAACTATTCACTCGTTTCATAAAATCGGTATAACACGGGGGCTCGTTTACTATTGTAAATATCACAATGTGTCAGACGAACTGATAAAGCGGCGTAGTTCATTTTCGAATTCCATGCTGAAGGCCACGAGCGCTGCATTAACCATGCGAAATTTCAGCTGAGATTCAAATCCACAATCAGTGGATATTTGCATCTATTTAGACAGTTATTACAGCTATTTGCGTAGCCTGCAAAATGAAATCTCTAGTTATGTACACTTTATGACTTGGGAACATCGTTCTCTTACACCCCATAAGTTTAGGTGTTGGTAATAAGCCAGGCTTAGAGTTAGAAGTTGTAAGTGTGATGTTCAAGTGTCAAGAAACGATTAGAACAGGTGGAATCGACTTTTTGTTATAATCTTTCTCATCGTGCATGTCGGGCACCGATTTAAGAAGGGTTGAATATTTCACACACATGTATCAGTGTTTTGTTTGCACACTTGGTTTAGTTGAAGTGTGGAATTACATACATGTCGAACCAGAGGATCTTCCTGTGAACCCGTGAGCAGCATATGTAAATACAGACCAGCTAAAAAATGTGAAAACTTTCGAATAGAGCTAATTTACATGAAATATCGATCAATTACAATACCTGATGTCGTTTAGGGTTGGTTTAAAAAAGAGACATCAGCGCAGCCACGATCACAAGAAAGGACGAAGGCCAAATGATACTACTGATTCCGAATATATTATCTTCTCCCTGAGAAACGACTGAGACTGCACAAAGAAAGAACAAGACATTACTCTGGGTTGTTAAAAGAAATCAAACGATACAAGTAACATTTGATGATGGATAAGTCCATAAACAGTAAGAACCCACAGTATCGACCAGAGAGTATAGTTCTTGACATTGCTTTGAAACCTTTGCCCAAAACGAGAAACTGCCTTCAAGAAATCTCTAGAAGACAGCATGTTGGTGAATCTGAAAATTGCTTTCAAGGAAATTTATGCTTTACAGTCACAGCTACAGTCTTAATGTCCTTTACGAACACCAAAGTTGTTCAATTACAGGAACGTTATGTAGAATGTGGACTTGGCATCTCATGGTGTAAGTGCTACTACTTGTGTTTGAATCATCACTCTGCTAACAATCTTTTCGTTGTGTAATCACAGGTGATTTCTCTATTGTTGACATCGAAACATCGTCAGTTACTCAAATATGAGACAAACTATCATGAGCAGCCTCGTACCAACTGAGGTCACATCGTTAACATTATCATGGATTCTGTGGAAGCATATATCAAAGTTTTCCAAAGGAAATGGACCTGTTGCATGTGTATCAGGGTGCGTTGCATGAAAAGCATGATGCTGTCGATAGTAGAAAGCACAAGCTGAAAAGGAGGAAACAGAACTAGAATAAATCCATTCGGTCCAAACCAGCTGTTATCCAAAGCATGTCTGTCCTGCCCGAAGGGTTTGTAGTTGTTCCCACTGACAACGTCTCAAAAACCATAACCATGAGTATCACCAGGTAGCGCCTTACAGATTTGTATTATTTTGGTAAAACATTACCAGAAATACCAAGAAACAGGACGGACGTAGGACCGGAACATTTTGTCCGCATTTTACACCACTTTGCTACATTCACGACAATGCAGATATGAAACAGTTTTTATCTCGTCATTAAACTATTATGCTCACTCACACAATGCAATGATAGTCTAAGCCATCTCAATATTATAAGGTGTTTGCAAATTCCATATACATATGTCATCTGACTGTCTGGTGCAGTCTGCAATATATGCAATTACCTTGCCTGTGCCATTCAAACATGCAGTCACATTCTTGTGTGTCTTGTTACTGAAATGAAATTGAGCGTCCGTAACTCTAATCATTCAGTAGCAGATAATAAACAAACAACTTCTGACTTTCACACTGCATCACTTCCAGAATAACCAGCAACGGGCCAGGAAGTATTACGTATCTCGGTCGTGTAGAACCACAGTATCTCTGGCGAGCAGCAATCATAAGAAACTTCACATATCAACTAGTTTCATCCTTTGAACTTCTCACAATGAAGTAAATCCACCAGCATGTAACTCAGTTATTCGTTTAAGTTTTATGGGAAGATGTTTATCAGAAATCGGAGGAAAGAGGGGACTCCGGCTATATGGTTTTAAATTATCATTTTACATTTCAGATAATTTAGAATCGATAATTTGATGTAAATATCATGGTGTAATATTTATACATCATTTCATATAATAGTTTAGCAAGTAATACTTGTCATCAGGTAAAATGCACATATAAAATATCAGCAGTTTCAGTTATAGCTTTTTAGACAGATGCTAGCCTAAGGTAATGGGAGCGCATCTCCTACTTACTTACTTACTTTGGAGATTTAACGTGCGCTTTCCGACTGATGCGTATTTCGCACACGGGCCCGGCCAGGCCATTTAATGTGTTTCCGAAAGGGGCGAAGGTGGTCTGTGCAACCCAAGAGGGGGCTTTAGGGGTTGCTTATATAGAATTTGGGAATTATGAGATTTGGAATAGATGCCGATGGGGTTGGGGAGGAGAACTAAGGGAGCTGGGTATGGTGGATGTTTGTTTGTTTGTTTATGTGATTTTGATTTGGTAGGTTATTATGTTTTTAGATGCGTTTTATTAGTTCCGTTTTGATTAAGAATACGCCTAAGGCCTTGAAGTTTTCTAGTTTATTTTGTGGGTTTAGTATTGCTTCTAGAGTGAGAGCCTTGTTTAGATTGAGGGTGGTTTGTAATGCGGTTCGATGTGTGAGGTAGTGTGTGCAGTGGATGAGTGCGTGTTCTGTGGTTTCTAGTTGTTTGCAGTGTGGGCAGTTACCTGTAGTGTGTTTTTTTAATTTTGTTTAGGTGGTTATTTAGGTTGGTGTGTCCTGTTTGTAGTTTAGTGATTACTCTGTCGATTTTTTTTTTGATGGATGGAGAATTTTTGGTTTGGTTAGTGGTTTGCTGAGCACTCTTTTGATTTGGCTATTTGAGTTTAGATATAGGTTATGCCATTTTTTTGTGATTTTTTGTTTGTTTACACTTTAATTTCTGATTTTGAGAAATTAAAAGTGTAAAAAAATAAATAAAATCAATCTCCTAGACATACTATTCAATAAAACAAGAGTTACGTCTACATAGTTTAATTGATTTGAAGCTTTTAGATAAATGCTAGCCTAAGGTATCAAGATCCCATCTCCCAGACAAAAGATATGTCTACATAGTCTTATAGATTACCTTGAACTATTTTATTTAAGTAAATCTGTCATCACCTATATTAGAATAACATTCAGCAGACTCATTAAGGATTAGCCTACATCCAAGCTCGTTTATAGGGCATTAAGGATTAGCCCCCATACAAGCTCGTCTATAGTGCATTAAGGATTAGCCCCAACACAAGCTCGTCTATAGTGTCACCATAATCTCTTTCAAAGCATCCAGTAAATATGTCAACAAGATTAGTGCCAGTCCAACAGGATTAACAGGATTAAGTATTCCCCTCTGTCTAGCCATTCAATTAGCATAGGGCACAACCAATCGTGTATCAACCAATCACATTCCTTTTTATTGTTCAAATTTTTATTAAATACATACTGTAGCAACATGATAGGGCAGAGAAGGGGTTTGACTCTCTTACCAAGCAGACCTCTCTCCCACAACCCAGAGGGTTGTACCGACTCTCTGTGGCACCCTCAGCTATTCTCTAAGATATTGTTAATTGTTCTTGTAAATAAAATTGTGATTAGTCGCATGTGGCTCCGGCTCTTCGCTGACTAATTCCCCCAAGAAAACCAGCACGCCATCTGGAAGGTATTGTTCACCCAGAACAGTCCATGATATAAATATGAAATGTCAACGCCAGTGAATCATCAATCTCGACTACCTGACGAAACAATCATTCCAATTGGCGTAAAAAGCAAGAGAGAGGCGAAAATGAAATGTTGAAATCAGCGATGACACCAGGTGTTCGCGAAAAATATAAGCATTACCTGCCTTACCGGTAGCAGCCGCCGCGATTCAATATCCATTCAACAAATGCGATGGCAATTCGCAAATTGCCCTTCACGAGGAGCAACCTAATCCGCTCCACAAGCTGTCTTTGTGCACTGTGGCATTCAATCTCAGCATAAAAAGACAAATGCTTCACTGGTTAATTACTCTGAGGTTTCCTCCATTCACAACGCCTGAGGGATGCAGGAAACAATTGTTACGTTAAAAGCTCTCGACTTCCACACATGGTATTTGCCTTCTGCTGATATCCATTGTTCTTCTGGTGCATTCTTCACGTGCCTCGGGAGCTTCGAATATAGACTTAATATTTGCAAAGTCGAGTAATAGCTTCAGTGATAATCCTGACATTTCAGAATAAATTCATCTTCACCAAAAAAACACAAAACTATCTTTGCTGTCAAATGGAATAAAAGTATGGCACAATATGTTTGGGAATCAAAGAGGTTATGAGGAGGTATTCAGACAAGAACAGTAAATGGGTAAGATGTATTGTAAAAACCTTGGTTCTAGTCTTCGGGACTAGTATTGTACATCGTACATGCCTGCTATTTGAAGAGCAAACTAATAGTGCACGTGCAGTTCGGTAATGGTATGAATATGTGTTTCATTCAATTGTAAACGTCCCTTGATCACTGTGTAGGGTAATCTGAAGGGTCCTCGATATCATCATGACCTGTCTTTTCCCATTTTGACAATCATGCATTGTCTTCGGCACCTGTCTTCAAGGATTATATTGCTAGCCCTCACGGATCACGTGCTGTGAGAATTGTCTTTCTTGCATCTGCTGACATTGGTTTCGAATTTCGTTGATCAAAAGTAGTTTTCTCTTTACTTGTGAATATATATGTATATACAAAATCAAAAGTGACTTCAAATATAGTATGCATCATCAGCATTAAAGAAAGAATACTGTCAACAAATGTGTCTTGTACATTAATACATAATAAACAGAGAGGATAATATTTCGTATCTGTCGAGAAATGCTATTAAAAGGTAAAAGGTTCATGAAGCTCCATGACAGCTGCTTCCAGATTTAGTAAGTGTGATTGTGACCGAACCTTTTACATCAAAGAGGTGTCATCAATGTGGATCGTCTTCTTGTTTGAGAGATTCGTTGTTGGAATGAAAGATGGCTAAACAGACATAATTAAATGTGACAACATTTCCTTCAATTTAAAAATAATAAAATTGATGTACTTTCTTTTGCATCTGAGTTTATATCTTAATGGAAGTGACAGATAGTCACGTAGTAGAACTCTAAGAGTAAATTGATAACACAAAATAAAATCCAAATAAAAAGAACATGTAGAAACGAAGATGGAATCGTTGCTTAACTCCCCGGGCACATAATTGTCGAAAGAATGTGACTTCAGATGTAGGACGCATTTCTACTCAGCAGCTGCAGCGCCACCTGGGTCCCCACAAGCAGTACTGCAATGAAACATCTACCGCAGAAATATCATACTCAACGAACTCAATGTGATCGCTAGCATTTACAAGCAAATTATTCCACTTTTTATTATTCCATTATTGACTCTAGTCTCACAAAATTCAGGAAAGTTTTTGAGAACTACATTACAATTATCAACCGCATAAGAATAGACTTAAACGCTTGAACGTTTAGCCTCTCAGTATAGACAGTGTATTTTTAGCTTATATTGTCAGGTCGGTGCAATTCATGGAGAATGGTACATCTTACCACGTCGTCTCGAGGCAAAGAGTCCCTCACTGTCATTAATAAAGAACTGTCGTGAGTATACCTGCCTGGTAATCCTTAGATCGAGTTGGAACGACGTTCGTGTGTTCTGTAAAAAGCCCTTTTGACGAAATGTAGGTTCCCAGTATGTGAAGATGGTTTTAGCACCTACAAACTATCCATACATAGGTTTTCCTTAACGGCTGAGCCTAAGACATTCATTTCAAACAAATGGTTGGTCTTTTAGGGCAAACATAACACAAGTCGCTGACCTTGCCAGAGAACCATCATGTTCAGGCAATGATGACGTTGACAACCACTTTGCTCTGTGTTTCACGTATATGTCTCCGTTTGACTTGGATGCTGGAGGAAAGATGTCTCGTTGCAGTCAATGCTTCGGAGTAAACCATGAGCATGATATGGATTTTAAGTAAGTGATCTTGAGTGAATACCGCTTTAAACAGCATCCCAGTTATGTCACAGTGTGGCAGTTTAATGCAGGAAAGCCCAAGGTGGTGCAGGTTTCAGACGTTTACCACTTTAGTGAAACCCATGATCATGGTATGGTGGTGAACAACCATGAAACATAATTGGGGCGAAAAGAAATTCAAACCCCCAATTATAGGTTTCCTTTCTCAAGGGACGCAACTCTGATGACTGGGCCTCTCGTGTTCCAAGGTGTTAAATACTTAGGATCGAGATTCTTTGGAAACCCGTTTCCATGTAAATCATCCACTAGTCTGGTGTTATATGCTTAGCTAGTAAATGAGGAACTTGATCAACCCGAGGTGGAATATACATTCTCAACCCTTATTGAATAATTGTATCGCAGGTAATCCAGCTCATTAATCTGGTGATCATTGAGGTAGACACAACGTGTTCCTGTTCATATGGCATACATTGTATAAGTGAAGTTCAACAGAAGGATATATGTACATGGATCAAAGTATCCATTGTCACTACACAGGTCAAGTGAACTCAAGACTCAGCGTAGTGTTTGTTTGTTTGTTTGTTTGTTTGTTTTTACGCCGAACTCAGCAATATTCCAGCTATATGGCGGCGGTCTGAAAATAATCGAGTCTGTACCAGAGAATCCAGGGATTGATATCATGAGCATCGATCCACGCAATTGGGATCGATGACATTCTTCAACCAAGTCAGCGAGCCTGACCACCCGATCTCGTTAGTCGCCCTTTACGACAAACATAGTCGCCTTTAACAGCAAGCATTGGTTGCTGAAGACCTATTCTACCCCGTTTCTTCACGGGTCCTCAGCGTAGTGAATGGGTGAATGAATTTGCCAGTTATACCCGCAATTCATCGCTAAAAGAACAATTTACACTGAGCTACAATCAGCGTACGGCAACACGGAATTAACCTGGTCTCACAATGGAACTGATCATGTCCCTTTAGTCGATAAAGAAACGTTCTGACGGCATACTTTTAAGTATTTATAGCAACCTCTAGCGACAAGTGGTCATGTTGTACGTAATAATATGTCATGTCTGTCTGGAGCATGTAAAGTATGATAAATCATATATAGGCAATGTACTTTAAACATGTAATCAAGCGACAGGATATCCTATTGTGTGTCTTGTTACGTTTAATCAAATGTCTGTCCTGTTCCCTCAAGTCTGAACTGGATAAGCAGCAACCAGACCACATCACGTTCACAGTCCATCTCTCACAATAGAGCGAGCTACCAACGAGGAATTACTTTTTATGGATCTCGTGTGTAGAGTACTCCAAACGAAAGCAGCGGGTAACATAATCATTTCACATTTGTGTTGATACTTCCTGGTGACTTTTCCTCACATTTGGCTGAATTATGGTGAAAAACTGATTCTGTGTAAGATGAACTGATTGGTACTCGTTATATAGAATGCGTCATCCTAAGGATGATATTGACTAAGAATATCTTTAGCACAATAAGTTCTAGCCATCAAATGATTTGGACTTCAGTCATTCCAGGACGTGTCAGCTTCATGTGGGAGCAACAACACTTTGTGAAGCAGCATTTGACAAATGAAGACCGTATAGTCAGGAAGTCAGAAAACATTAAGGACAATAATGATCGCATTACTCTGATATGTCATCAGTGAGTGAGTGAGAATTCAGTATTTGAGTATCATTCCGTGTCAGGGTTAAGACTGGAGGACTCCACAAAGTGACGCAAGTCGTTGATCTGAAGGCAGTGTTACAGTGTAATTAAAATTTTAATTAAGTGGTTCATTGCAGAACAAATTTGAACATAAAAGAGCCATGAGGCTTTGTGAGGCATCGGAAAGATCATATGACGAGACAGAAGGAACACCAAAGGAGATATCCACAAATCTGATATCTTCACGGCATGTTCATGATGAAATATAGAAGCACTAAAACACAACACATTCAGTTATGGTCCCAAAATGCCGAATATATATGGCAGCATTGCTGGGTTTCATGTAAATCAGAGTTTCAGGATCGATTGCGAACATGTTAATATAGAATAAAAGGATTATATATTAATCTAATAATTATGCTAAACATCATATAACCTTATTCGTCATGATGTCATAGTGATACATGTTGATGTGGAAATAACTGACTGATATTTACAAAGGGATTGCAATTTGACCCAACACACGACAGTTTGGTCCAGTTTGGGGCAGCTCTTCGGGTGGAATGGCGTGCAATACCAAGGACAACCAAACACAGTCATGCTATTCAACAGTATGCCATCAAGATGTCGTGCAAGTATCGACCAACATGGTGGACACCCCAGATATTGATATATGAGCCCAAACCTTTATCAGATATCTATCGACATCACACCTTTCACTATCATTTTATCAGTTTCCTTTTTGTTGGTCGGTTGTATATATACACTATACGTCATCCATAGGAAGATGTTGAATAAAATATCACCAGCTCAATAAGTCGATTATTTGGATTATCAGGGCGTGTCAGCTTCAGTTTGGAACAAACAAACATTGTGAAGGAGCATTACATAACTAAGGGCCATGTTTTTACCAAGTCAGAAAAGGCTGAGGACAATAATATTCGCAATACTCTGATTTGTAATGCGTGTGTATTCCGCATTTGAGTAATATCATGCCGTGTCAGGTTAACACTGGGGGACTCCCCAGTGAGACGCATGTTGTACATCGTTTTCCAATGTATGAAACCCACATTACTATAATCAAAACTTTAACAAGAGAAAATAATCAATTAATATATAAATAGCTCTCATACTGAATTTTAAAGCAATGCTGTAATGGTGTCTGCTTTTGTTAAAAAACATGTGTTTTACGAGGAAAATATCTCTGAAAGACTAATGAAAGACTTTGTCCTGACTAATGAACTACTGCATAGTATTGAAGAGGACAGTGTTACTGTGACATTATTATTGAAATTAGGCGGCTCACTGCAGAACAAAATTGGAAATAATAGAGCCACAAGGCTCTGAAAGTCATCTGATCGGAAAGGTCATACGAAGGTTAAAAAGAAATACCAAAGGAAAAATCAACACAACAGATATTGTCACTGAAGGTTTATGCATAACTGAAATTGAGCTATCAATTTAGCTTAAATCATGACTGCCTCTTGCATAGTTCTGATATCTGACACGCCTTTGCTCGTCAGATAACAAACTATTCACTCGTTTCATAAAATTTGTATTACACGGAAGCTCGTTTAGTATTCTATGTATCACAGTGTGTCAGACGAACTGATAAAGTGGGGCAGTTCATTTACAAATGCCATGCTGAAAGCCATAAGCGCATCATAAACCATGTGAAATGTCAGCTGAGATTCAAATCCACAATCATTGGATATTTGTTTATATTTAGACATCTATAAAAGTTAGGTTTGCGTAGGCTGCCACATGAAATGTAAAGTAATGTACCCTTCATTAAATCAGAAACAGAGGGAATGTTCCTGAATCTAAAAAATGTAAACAAGGGGGTTGATACTAATTTATTAACTGAGAGAAACCGGGATTCGAACCCATAAGGATAGGTTTCTGGCGTGCCCAACGGATGACGCGATTCGCTGTGGAGACGATTTGGTCACCCGTGGCCCCTTCTCCGGGAGAAAGCACTGGGACTACACAAAAAGGAACAAGACTATACTCTTGGTGGTCAAAAGAAATCAAACGATACAAGTAACATTCGCTAATGGATAGGTCTATAAACAGTTACAACCCACAGTGTCGAAAAGAGAGTACAGTTCTTGATGTTGCTTTGAAACGTTTGTCCAAAAGAGAAACAGACTTCATTAGATCAGCTCAATCTGAAAATTGTAAACAAGGGAATTGATACTAATTTATGAACTGGTAGTAAACTTCGTCAGTTTTTTTAAATATGGACCAAACTATCGTGAGGAGCATCATCCCAATTGTGATCACAACGTTAAAATAATTATGGATGCTGTCGAAGCAGATCAGAGAACATTTTACGTGTTGTATGTGTTTCAGAGTGGGTTGAATTAAATGCATGATGCTGTCGATAGTAGAAATCACAAGCTGAAAGAGAGGAAACAGAACTGGAATAAATCCATTCGTTCCCAACCAGCTGTAACCCAAAGTATGTCTGCTCTACCCGTAGGGTTCGTCGTTGTTCTCACTGATGAGGCCTCACATAACATAACCATTCTATGTAAGCATTCTCAGTAGCGCCTTTCACATTTGTTTATTTTGGTAAAACAATACCAGGAATACCAAGAAACAGAACGGACGTAGGATTGTAACTAGCGAGTGAATTGGATAGTAAAGGGTACACCTTGTCCCTGGATTATGCACTACCTTGCTACATTCACACAATGCAGATATGAAACAGCTGTTATCTCGTCATGAAACTGTCATACTCAATCACACAATGCAGTGACGTGAAGTCAATTGCAAAAATAACAATTGCATTACATGTGTGAGTGAGTTTGATTTAACGCCGCTTTTAACAGCCTTCTAGTTATATCATTGCGTGTCAGCTTAATGTGGGAGGAAGCCCGAAGTCATGCAGGTCTCAGAGTTTACCACTTCGGTGAAACCAACGAGCACGGGTATGGTGCTGACAAACCTAGAAACATAGTCGGGGCGAACCGGGATTCGAACCCACAACCATAGGTTTGCAGCGCGCCAAAGGGACGCAACGAGGCAAAGCGAATCGCGGAGCCTAAGACGGCTGGACCACCCGTGCCCCCTTGAATGATATTGTCATGTTGATATCGAAAACCAGGTTCCAAATATTTGTTGTGTCAGTGAGTTGGTTTTGCGTCGAGCTCCCGTGGTCTGTATCTTAGTTATACCAAGCGTTTCAGTTGAATGGTGGAGGAATGGAGTCTTGTGTTGCAGACGAGGTTTTTGGTGTGAATTGGTGTCAAGAGACCAAAGCTTGAACTTCGCACACATGTTTTGAAATGTTATTAAATATTAACCACATATACAAGTCGGGTTTGTGATCTGAATCATGACAAACAAAAGTAGTCCAAGCCATCTTGATACTAATAATAAGGTGTTTGTGTAGGTGGCAGCAGTGATGACACCAAGTGTTCGCGAAAGGATTTCAATATCCATTTAACAGATGCAATAATAATCACGCGAAGCAACCTAACCCCTCCACACGCTGTCACTGTGCACTGTGGCATTAAATCTCAGCATAAAAAGACACTAGACGTCAGAGAAAAAGTCAAATGCTTCACTGGTTAATTACTCTGAGGTTTCCTCCATTCACAACGCCTGAGGGATGCAGGAAACAATTGTTACGTTAAAAGCTCTCGACTTCCACACATGGTATTTGCCTTCTGCCGATATCCATTGTTCTTCTGGTGCTTTCTTCACGCGCCTCGGGATCTTCAAGTATAGAATTAGTTGAGCAAAATCGAGAAATATTTTCGCCTTACAGTGATAATCCTGGCATTTCAGAATGGATTCAATTCACACAAACACCAAACTATATCCCTCGGAATGTTTCTTCAATGGACTAAGTGTATGTTATGAAGTTTGTTTCGGGCAGTCAGTATTCACACAAATGAAATTTATTAGCAGGAACAACAGGGAAACGGGTAAGACGCATTGAACAAAATGTCCATCTAAGATAATCTTCCCGAGGCAAGGGCTTTAACTAACTATAAAAGTCCAGTTTCCACCTTTGCCAAACTTTGCTGGAATTCCGGAGTTACAGTTTGGGTGGACTGACGAGTCTGTGCATAGTCCCATCAAAATCGCGTAACGAACCAGACATCCGGTTCGAAAACAACATGGATGTCCACGAGCATATTTCGGTCGACTGATGGATTTACAATGCATGTGTACCGTCAACTGGGCATCGACAGATATTTCGCAAATCTTTTCATGTTTTTAATCAAGGTGCTCAAGTGATCTGATGCAATTCGCAGGGTAAGACCCGTTTTATAACAAAATCGATATTGTTTATCGATCAGATCGTCTAGACTATGCACCTCTATTTAGTTTTAAGCAAATTCAAGTGATATGAGGGAAGGAATCTGATCATGTTTGGTCAATAGGAGGGACAAAGAAGGAACATCACTTGAAATAGCCATTGGTGGGGCTACGTTCGAGCCTAGTAATTCCAGCCATGTTCGGCAAGGGTGGAAACTGGACTAATATATTCAGCTTAGGCCCTTGCCTCGGGAAGATGGGATAGGACGTGTTGAACAAAACCTTGGTTTTAGTTTCAGGACAAGATTTGTGCATTGTTTTCTGGAGAAGTACACTGGAGGATATTTCTGTTGACATTCAGTACTGACTGGTCTTCTAATCTGTAATTAATTCTGTATTTCGGCAAAAGTTAACGTTAAAGCACAGCATCCCTTCCTTTCCATTCCTCTGTATGAAATATGAGACTTATATGACACATCACTTTTAAAAGGGTTCAAAGGTATTTCATAATATGTATGGAAATAGGATGGAAAAAACAAAGGGTAGAGTGTATTGTCCTCGTTTGATATGTTGACATTCACGTATATGGGCCATAGGTTGAATTAACCTCTTGACGAGTGAACGCCTTCACTCCTTCTACTCCATGATGAAAGTTAAGTACGTACTGTCTGCAGTGGCAGGTGAAATATTGGCAAGCTACCCAAGGTCAGTCTTGTAGCAGTAGGTGCCTGAGCTCGCCACACTAATCATATTAGAGTGAGACGCTATTAACAGTAAATTAAGTTTTCTGGCACTAAATATCAGCAAGTAAGTGGTATGTGTCAAACTAAATGGAACGTCGTCTGCACATAATATGCATCAGACATGCTGGGAAATGCGTGGTATACTCCCCTAGAAGCTGAGAATGAAAATCGAGAGCACACTGATCTTTTGACAGAGATAAAAATGTAAGCACTTTGAGGGTCATGGTAAAAATTTATGGAGACATACCAACACAAAGCATATAAAATCGTTGGTCACTTTGGGGTAAGACAAGTTTGGGCTGATTAGCATGGAGTCAATATATTGTGTCTCAGTTGGGTATATTTGTTGAACTGCGGCATGGTGTTCCAGCACTATAAAATTGGCATAAGACCGGACAAGTACAAGCAGCCACACTCGTACACACGTACATACGTGCATGCTATTACATTTGTGCATATTCATATACATGAGATAAGCATGCATGAAATAATCTGTTTTCCCATCACAATTTTGTAGTGAACCCCACCCCCACAACAAAGTAACAAGTTGTTTTTGACTGTCACAGTGTTGGACTGTCAGCTGGGTAATCGGCCTGTAAGATTTTACAAACCTTTGCATATACATACAATATAAATGCTTTAAATAGAAGTGGTTCTCCTTTGCCTGTTCAATATGTGTAGTAAATGCTACCAAGTTATTAAAACTTTACATCTACAGATTAGCTTAATGTCAGCCAAGTACCATAGCCATCGGTGTGTCTGCAAGTGGCCATAAGACATGATGAGCCCACTACAGCAACATATCTACAAGTAACCAGGCCTTCAGGCTGTGATGACATATGTAATCATCTACACTATAGCTCAAGGGTGGGCACTTGGCACACTGTCGCAGATTTCACATTCAAATCACCATTAACAGCTATAATTGGGCACTTGGGGCTGATTGCCCAAAATTTGGTAGACGTAGACATCTTAGTCTTGCAAACAGTGCCAGAAGGCTTACATACATCTTGATTTAAGGAACACTGGATACTGACCCTAATTGATCGGAACAATTGACATATATGTGGCTAACATCAGATAAGAAAAGCTAGAAGTATTCGGTGTGTCTGTTCCTGCGACACGACATTGGTATGCAAATGGCGGTAAGGAACGATCAACCCACTACAGCAACATATCTGCAAGTAACCAGGCTCTCAGGGTGTGATGACATATGTAATCCTCTACACTATAGCTCAAGGGTGGGCACTTAGCACACTGTCGCAGATCTCACATTCAAATCACCATTAACGGCAATAATTGGGCACTTGGGGCTGATTGCAAAGGATTTGGTAGACGCTGACATCTCAGTCGGCAAACAGTGCTGGAAGGCTTACATACATCTTGATTTGATGAACACTGCGTAATGATCCTAATTGATCGGAACCATTGACACATATGTGGCTGACATCACATAAGAAAACATAGGAAATGTTATGAGGAAATGTGTTACTCCGTCCTGTTCACACGATTAACGGTCTTGACCGCCGTCATATAGCTGAGTGCAACGTTAAACAACAAGCAAATAAACAAACTCTAAGGCTTTGAAGTCAAATCCAAGATTTAACCCGACGATTTCTGTTTGTCCTTCAGTACCGACAACCCTCTGTACCATCACACCTTATGAAACTAACAGACAGGGCAGTACAGAAATAGTGCTTTAAGTGGTGATCACGAATCAAATATAATTCTCTTTTCTCGTCCTTGAGGATTTACAACCTGAGCTGACAACCGGTCATTTGGCGTTCATTTACATCAGTCCCTCTAGGTAATGCTATCTCCATGAGACAACTGTTTGAACAACGTCTAAGAAGCATCCAGTGTCCATATATCAGCATGAGGTAGTCTTAATACAAAGTTATTCATTTGGTCTTGTATATATTACGTTTGGCATTAATATCTCAGGTACGGCAGACAAACATCTAGACAACGACTCCCGCGAGACTTCAAACAAAGTACTATATGTATTTGCTTGCTAGTCGATAGGTACCTCAGATACGTTGGCTGTCACATCTTGTGACACGACATAAGGTTTCTGTTTCCCATCATGGCAGCACTGTCAAGTGTTAGATAGTCTGTAATTTCACCGCCTCCATGGTATATCCAACCAACATGGGCCTGCTCACCTTGTGTCCGGCCACTGATATAATGAGGCGTCTCGCTGCTTTCCGTAGCTCTAGTTGTACAGCACTAGAAATGCGACATACACACTCTTGACCCCGGCCATCCATCACTTTGTCATAGGAATCAGGCGGTAGCGGTTCCCCTGTACGAGAATCTCAACACTTAACGTCAACTGAAAGGTGGCAAATTTGGCTCTAATTTGCCTGTAGATAATTGACCGATTATAGATATGGGTCACGTTTCAAGTCAATTGATGGATTGATGGTGTGGATGTAGGTCATGGATGGATGATATGTTATTGAAGTTCCAGGACAGATGCTTCCAGGGTCACCAATGTGATGATTCCTGTTACTCTTTGACTGTAATAGATAGAGTGTGTTTCTGTGGACTGTCTGTATCGACATGTAGACCGTTCTTGTTCTTGCGTTGTTACCACAAAATGTCCCCTGTCAATGGTGAATATCAAGGACAGCATCACAAATAGAAGACTTATTATTAAATCAGTTTTGGGCAATGTCGTACAGTATGCTCGGTCTCAGGCACACATAAACACTTGTCCCTCGTTCAATAAAGGTCACAATATTTAATAATTGTCAAGAATATTGCAACCAGTCGCCGAGTAAAAAATCGTATGAATCGCAAATTTTCCATTCATACGGTAGACAAAACTGTGTAGATTTCATTCGCAAAGTTATTATTCCCAATCAGAAGTTTTCTACTTTTCCAGTCCTTTACGATGCAACAGTCGACGAACTGTGTATATGGCTCCATGGCATGTATCGATGGCTAGACGTGATCCCTGTCCATGTCCTGGTGTACGAGCAGCAAGGCTCCAGGAGATAGAGCTGGCTGATAACCTGAGGTCGTCTTTGCTCGTATATCAAGACTTACTGACCCCCGGAAACGCATTACTCGGGTAGCTTGCACTTCAACTTGGCAACGTCTTGGAAAACATTTAGTTCTATTGTGGAAATCACGTGTGTGCCTTTGGTTTGATTTATCCTGTCATGAATTCGTTTAATTTCTCCACTGAAAAACAAAACAACAAATGGCAAATAGTATTTTTCTCCTTTGTGTGATAAATCACTAAGTATTTACTTAAGTTGCTTTTCGTTTTCGTGACAGTGTAATCCATTCAGTCCGGTCTGCTTTCAGTCTCGTGCCAAGGGTTCTATAAGTGAACATAACAGTTTTATAGTCTTCCAATTGCAAAAAGAGGAGCTTGTAATATTTTCAGACGAATGTACATATGCATGTATGTAGCAATATTACAGGTATCACGGACAACGTTTTAAGATTATGATGAACAGAAGTTTCATAAATTAATTGAAGCAGAGATTGCTTTTGGTTTAGTCATTCTGGCAAACATTTCTATGCTGTCACATCAATACCAGTCTTCCTGATACACGTGTTTGTCTTACTCCGTGACATTATCATGTTGATAGGTTTACTCATGGTATACGTTGTGCTTCTCACGAAAATATATACTTTGTCAGATCACTCGACGCTGTAGGGATTCCGAGTCAGAACTGGTCCACAGAAACCTATGCCAGTCGTAAGAGGTGACCAAATAGATTTACAACTCGACATGTAAACATCTGGGTTAAAGAAAGAATGTATTTGAAGTTAGATTTGACCAAAACATTACAGATGTCATCAAAACGAGTAGCTGGCGCTAAGCCACAAGAATTGAGTCGTACTCCTGCAGATAATATGCATACTCGGCGACCACGTGTTGTACCACCATTAACAAATCAATACATTTTAGCCAGACGGCAATGGTGCTTTGATTGTAAAAAAATGTGGAGTTGCCGATGGTCTCGTGTAATGTTCTCATGAGTCAAGAGGCTGTCCGGTGGCCCAGTGGTTAAAACATTCGCTCCCAAACGAAAAGTTGAATAGTTGTGGACGTGCCTGGAGCAAAACATCACCAAAATGGACATGATCGGGAGACTTGTGCGCCGACGTCAAGGTCCACATACTTCATTAGCTGACCTTGGCCTGGCGTTGCGATGGAGTGGACAAGACTGCCTCAAATTGCTACTGGGGGTTTGATTTAGACCATGCCACGCCGTATACAAGTAACTGAATGGTTGACCAATTGTTATATTAGGTATGACCATTACTGATCAAATCATCTCAAACGTTCATATTTTGACTACACACTGCTGTTGTCTTTCTTAGTTGCTTGCACCGTTACAATATGCAACCAACATAGGTTTTTGATCGCCATGTTACACCTAGCCCTTGTTCATCACTGGACACCTATTTGTATGTTTATAATCATCTGTTAGTTTCGAACATCAGCTACTGGGGAGAGTATATATCACGGAGGCCGATTCCTATTCACGAGCTGATAGCAACGAGTGTGTTAAATAACTTAAAACATATCCCTACTTTCTGACACTTTCTGGTAGATTTAAACAAAACATTCTTTTGTGGAAACTATTGAAAAAGTAAAACAGGAACGCTTTGCCGTCTGTGTGTTTGGTATGTACGTTGTTATCGACATGTTTCAGTGGTATCTTCAGGGGGAAATTGTAACCCACAAACACCCAACAATTCGTTTTGTGTCATTACTGTGTGCATTTCTTTATATATACTTATCTAGCGTATCCCACCTCTTCATCAATTATGGGTACAATGTGTGAAGCTCATTTCTGGTGTCCCCCGCCGTGATATTGCTGGGATATTGCTAAAAGCGGCGTAAAACCATATTCACTCACTCACTCTTCATCAATTATATACTGATGGAAATGAATAAGGCACACTTAGTTTTAGACACAGTCAAATGACATGCTATCATGGGTTCCCAGGCCTGTCTACTAAATACGTGTTGGAGACAATGCACACAAACACATCCCAACACTTGATGCTGACATGTGTTGACTTTGTATGGGCAATTTCAAATATACCTTCAATAAAGATTATTTCTTTCATCGTTGCTTTATTCGTTTCCATCAGTGTATATGTGTATATGTTTACATCCCTCTTTGTTTCTCTCATCAAAGGCCGCTCTCATTACTTTATCATTGGCATCGTTACAGGTGACATTGCAGAACACAGCATACGATCAAATATTCAGTCACATGTTTTGAAATAATTCATTTGAGAGTCAAAACATCAATAGCATAATAGTGTAGCGTCACATATGTGCTTTAAAACTACAGAGTTACATTGACTGGTTGTATCATATTTACTCAAAGGTTGCACATGTTAACAGATTTATAGTTACATTAGTTTTATCACATTCACTCCGAGGCTGTATATGTTATATTTACAGAGGTATTGGCAAAATATACACGCCAAAATACATATACCCTTAGATCTAGACATTCTGTACATACCACCAATTCCCGGACGAGACAGAACCTTCACAAGATTCTTCTTTCCTACATACCTTCAAGCTGTTGCTCAATATATAGTGAACAAAAAGAACGTGTAATTCATCACAAAATCATTTCTTGGCCCCATCGTAATTCCCTTTTAGACATAGAAAGCATAATTTAATGCATACTAAGCCAAGGCAGAGGAAGGTGTTTGTCAATTAAATTATGATTTATAAAGACTTGAAGACTCGGCAGAATATGTGAGTGGTACTAAATGTGAAAATCCATATCATTGTGTCTTCGGGTGTGAGTTGTTAAATGAAGAAAGACACAGTTCACTGAAAAATATAAGTAGTGTGGTAAAATTACACCAACTGATCTCAGTGTGATATTAAATAGAAATGGATCTACAATAACAAGTGAGTATAACAGTTTTCAGCTCTGTACAAACTAATATGTTTAAAACAAATAGATCTGTGTAAATGTACTTATTTTCACTGTTTGCTTATCTTTCATATTTTTCTTTTCTACTGTTTTGTTCAAAAATAGTAAATATTTTAACTCAATGGTGTAAATAGCTAAATTGGAGAACCTGTACCCACCTATTGTGAATAAGACATCTTTTAACCACACTAAACAAATCCTAAATCCTTCTCTAGGATGAACACATTGGGGTTTTGTAATCTCCTTCAAATTCAGGAAGGAGTACAAATGTCGACGCCGACCACACCGACGGTATGCCTCCAAAAGAGAAGTATTTTTATGTGTGACACTAACTTCTATCTTATATTGTGTGTTGGCCTGCAAAGTCTCGGCAAATCTACTTGAGATATATTAACTTCTCGAAACAGTATATGTTTATTTCTAGCCTGACATGTCTTTAAACATATCTCCTCTTATCGCTAGTTAAGGTAATGACAAGTGACATTATAATGTTAAACATATAAAGGTCAAGGATTAGGGTAACACTTCACATGTGCTGACGGGTCGGGCACCTGTCTGTGATTCCAACACATTTGGTCATCCACTCTATAATCTGATTTCAGTCTCTACACAAAATGACAAGATGACACATGGATTTTCCGCTTAAAGTATGAGCTAATAAATACATTATGACGAGTGTGTTTGCGCGTCTATCAATTCCTTCTGATACAAACGGGATTTCTGTTCTTCTGAGCTGCAAATGAAACTTATCAGCAGGATTGTAAAATATTCATATCATGTTTCATACTGTAAGCGTGTGAAATCATAAAATAAACATGAACACGTGAAAATTGTATGTAAGACTCTAAAGGTATATTGAAAAACGTTAATTTGATTCATAAGAATGCATGACCCGGTCTTGTAGACCAAGCAATTGGCACTAAATATTAATGGATGTTTCCTTACATGAATATTGACATGTACTTGAAGATGCCAAGTTTGCGATTGAGGCAGTATCAGATGTGATTACGTTTCATCATGGTTCAACAGTATTACGAGTTGCATTTCCGTCGGTGAAAAGAAGTATGTTACTCGGGATTTTATACGAGGTAAAATTAGGGTTTAGCGTCGCGTACAAGATTATTACTGCACTTATATAGCAACGTAAATGTGTATGTACCAGATGCTCATACAAGTCCGCACCAGAGCCGGTTATATGGAGCCTGCTCACTGAAATACCATGCTTCAGTTTATGATGAATACTGGTACCCCCGCTCAGACACAGTATACTGACTCTGAGCTGACACGTCCTTGTTTTCCTTCTCTTAATGTTGAGCGAAAGGCAGGTGTTTAGATGCTTGTACAAGTCCACATCAGTTCCGGTTATATGGAGCCTGCTCACTGAAATACCATGCTTCAGTTTATGATGAATACTGGTACCCCCGCTCAGACACAGTATACTGACTCTGAGCTGACACGTCCTTGTTTTCCTTCTCTTAATGTTGAGCGAAAGGCAGGTGTTTAGATGCTTGTACAAGTCCACATCAGTTCCGGTTATATGGAGCCTGCTCACTGAAATACCATGTTGCAGTTTATGATGAATACTGGTACCCCACTCAGACACAGTATACTGACTCTGAGCTGACACGTCCTTGTTTTCCTTCTCTTAATGTTGAGCGAAAGGCAGGTGTTTAGATGCTTGTACAAGTCCACATCAGTTCCGGTTATATGGAGCCTGCTCACTGAAATACCATGTTGCAGTTTATGATGAATACTGGTACCCCACTCAGACACAGTATACTGACTCTGAGCTGACACGTCCTTGTTTTCATTCTCTTAATGTTGAGCGAATGGCAGGTGTGCAGATGGTGTGGACTTTTGTACAAGTCCGCACCAATGCCGGTTATATAGAGCAAGCCCACTCAAATACAATGTCGCAGTTTAATAGGGATGCCCCAGTATGCTGACTCCGACCATAATTATCCCTCCCCCCTCATCAGGGCCCCGTCATCGCGACCGTTGTTGCGGGAACACATGACACTGACGTTCCGACACGTTACACCGCCTCACGGTCTCAAGCCTATCAGTGAGAATGCGAGAAGAGCAAAGGACACAGTGTGAGCATTCACGTCAATGAGGCGCTCTAAATACTGATACAATATGCACTGCCTGGAAATAAATACTGTTGTGTCTGAAAAGCTTCTTTGAAAGAAATCAGGAACTTTACTCATATGACCCATTTGCCATTTTATTTAACTTCGGCCATATAACAGCGTCAGCAATCGCTTATCTGTACTGCCTTATTTTCATCAAAATATTCAGGTGCAGGAATTTTTTTTCTACAAATCGTCAGATCTACTGCCTAATGTACCGTACAAAAAACGAGTTCCATTTACGACATGTAGCGTATTGCTTACGGCAAAGGTGAATGAGAGTAGCGTAGCAACCATCTTTTATCCCCTGAAAGCTACAGGCACATATGTCTTTGTCCTTCAATCCTCACTTTGAAGTCGAATAAACCTGAAACTACATCAGTCATATAAGTTTTAATTCTGCAGAAGTTCCGTACCTTCCGCCATGATGGATAACGTTTTCAATATCACGTTTCGCTGTCAGCCGCCACGCATACATCCCTGTCATGAACGGTTTGCTAACGGGAGATCCACCTTTGTGATTATAGTATAAATTGATCTGATGTTGCCTTCAGTCAATGTGATTTTGTCATAAGGGTTTTACACTGGGCTAGTTGTGTTCCGAAAAAAGGATTCAAATGGAATTACATTATTTAGATTTGAGCTCACTCACGACCAATCAGTGAGTTCAACTTAAGGTATTTGAATGGAGTTAACTCACACAGTCACTCAAACTAACGTGCTAATGTGATGGCCACTGCCAATGTGAGATTACTCACTTGGGTTGTTACAGTATATAAATGCCGGAATGATTTTGAGACAAAATAAATAATCTTAAACAAAACAATAAATCATCCAATATCTTCACTCCAAAACTTAAAATACCAAAAATAGACACAACACTAGCCGATACACTAAATAAACAGACCGATCCTAACATCGCTAAAACCACCACACTAGCATACATACATGAAAATTGGCCAAATTGGTGTCACATATACACAGACGGATCCTCAGATCCGATCTCAAAACACACAGGTTTCGGAGTCCACATCGCACAACCAACCAAAGGCACACAATCTTACCGACTCCCAAACAACCAATCCATATTCACGGCCGAACTAATGGGCATGGCCTCAGCACTACACAATCAGCAATCTAAAAAACACCAAAAAATCCTCATCCTAACCGACTCCCTCAGTGGACTACAAGCCCTCAAAAATAAAAACACTAAAAACCGCCCCAAACTAATAAATCAAATACTCAATAGCTCAAACAACTTAACTAAGGTAGGTAAACAAATAGAGTTCATTTGGATCCCCGCCCATGTAGGAATCTTTGGAAATGAAAAGGCAGATAAAGCAGCAAAATTATCCCTTAAACTCCCAGAAATAAGCTTAAACTTACCCAGCTCAAAATCAGAAATCAAAAGTGTCACTAAACAAAAAATTAACAAAAAATGGCAAAATATATACCAAAACTCAAATAGCCAAATCAGGAAAGTACTCAAAAAACCCCTAAATAAACCCAAAATACTACACCCATCCAAAAAAATCGACAGAATAATTACCAAACTACAAACAGGCCACACCAAACTAAATAATCACCGTAAAATAGCTAAACTAC
Organism: Haliotis cracherodii; assembly: GCF_022045235.1. Classification (NCBI taxonomy): domain Eukaryota; kingdom Metazoa; phylum Mollusca; class Gastropoda; order Lepetellida; family Haliotidae; genus Haliotis; species Haliotis cracherodii. Next base: position 27,151,312 of record NW_027266269.1, on the reverse strand, counting down.
ACACAACAGGAAACTGCCCACATTGCAAACAACAAGAAACACCAGAACACGTACTCATTCACTGCACACACTACCAAACACACCGAACAACACTACAGACCACCCTAAATCTTAAAACCGGACTTACACTAGAATCAATCCTAAATCCACAAAATAAATTAGAAAAATTCAAAGCCTTAGGCATATACCTAATAAAAACAGGACTAATTAGTCGCATTTAAACCCCAAATAAAATATTAAAACCAAAACTACCTTATTTGATAACCACCCAACACACACAGCTCCCTTAGTACGTCCCCCACCCACTCTTGGCATTCTTTCCAAATCTCAAAATTTCAAAATTACTATATAAGTAACCCCTAAAAGCCCCCTCCTGGGTTGCACAAACTCACTTTTCCCCTTTTTGGAAACACATTAAATGGCCTGGCCGGGCCCGTGTGCGACATACGCTTGCAGTCGGAAAGCGCACGTTAAATCTCCAATATAAGTAAGTAAGTAAGAGACGCTATAACTTTAAAGTATGGCAAATCAACGTATACGTCCTATGTTCATTCCAACGTCACGCGGAGGTGGCCTGGGTGTCTCTGTTTGGACGGATTCATGTTTAAGGTCAATTTGAGCAAACAGGACAATTGAATTTCATGGAAGTGTATTGAGAAGACCGCCACTGACATCATCACGAATCATCAAGGTGATCACAATCATGAAGCTTGCTGATTACGTCACATCCTTTTGGATCGATGGTGACCAGCTGGTTCAATACAGCGCCGGGTAAAAATTGCCTTCAAGAAAAATATATATACATTGTCATTAACAGAAGCCTGATTCTACTTAAACACAGACTGCTGACATGGATGTCTTCCATTATGCAGATGCTGCCTCCCACTTGCTTATATTGTTATGAACTGTGACAACTGTTATAAAAATGTGTTCCAACCTTGATACAAATTGATAATGATTGTTATATGTGAATAAACATGATACGTCCATTTCGTCATTTTTTCATTCCTTAATTTGTATTTACCTAAATGCTTGTAGTCACAGTATACTTCTTTTGTTCTGAAAAAGCAACCAGTCCGATAATCCTCATGTGCATCGACCACTTTGTTATTTATAACATCACAAAGTTCGCTCTCACGGTAATGAACCCCCAGAGTATATTTGGCATCTAACTGTCTTTGTCCCTAACACAAATGGTTTAGGTGATATCAAGCAAAGTTGGTAAAGTGCGAAACAAATGCTCTCAGACTGCTATGAAAACCATACTTGACTGAAAAGGAAAAAAAGCAATGTCAAGATTTCACAGTGTGTAGCTATCTATATTGTTTTGACAGATCCATTCGTCTTTTCGTGGTATTTTTTGCGCAAATTATTAGAAATATGTCTCCGAAGATAATCGTTAGTATTCCATTCATAATCATTGCAACATTAGTGAAATTATTCTTACACAACGAGTGACTCATGTCAGATAGGACAATCCGTTTCGGGGCGGTCGGGTAGCCTAGTGGTTAAAGCGTTCGCTCGTCACGCCGAAGACCCGGGATCGATTCCCGACATGGGTATAATGTGTGGAGCCCATATATTTTGACTTCAAATTAGGGATATTCTTTGGTCCAACCACGCACTCAACATTTGTATATTATATGTCAGTATTCAGAAATTAACAGCAAAGCAGTCTTCAACATTTCAAAGGTTTGATGTCAGAATAGGATTTTTCATCTCTTGGGCATAGCATCCTAAATATATGGGCACACTCATCTAAAGACAGGAGAAGAGCACCCATTGTTTTGCAAAGGGCAAAAGTACAGTTTGAACATGAGCCCGCGCGGTTAAATTTCTTTGTGCGCAATATTTTCTGAGATGATTCATTTGTACTTTCTATGACATTAATCATTATTATTTTTCGGACGCCTTGAACCTTGAGTGGAATATTTATTCAATACGTCCAAAGTGCTGAATACCCTCTAGTGAAGTTGCACACAACAAAGATCTTTAGGTTTATTTTCAGCTAGATTAAAATACCGAGCATTCTCAATCATGAATATGTGAAAAAGATTCCATTCGTGCCAGTGATTAAGAAGGTTGAAAAACTCTGTTTGAAGGCCATAGCATGGGATGGCATCACGCATCCAGTTAACAAGCGTGGCATAATTAGTAAATTGAATCCGCCAGGCCTTTGAAGGAGAAACCTTGATTGAAATTAAAGCTAAAACGTAAGCAGCATCTGTCTTTAAAAAAATGTTAGGCGCTGTGGCTCGAGGAAACCTCATTGTAATTAACCAATGAAGCATTTAACTCTAATATTGAGCAAGTTTTTTTGTAATAAGATTGTATACCACACTGTGCACTGCCAGTGCGTAGAGCAGGTCAGGTTTGCTTCAGATGGTATGGACATTTTGCGAAACTTGTTCGTACCTGCTGAATGAGTAATGAATTTACCTTATATGTCATCTGCTCTGAATTCTCTGAAATTCAAAAGAATCAATCACGCCTGACATGTTATATTCGGAGGGCTTCATTCCACCGATGTCTCCTTCCATGAAACATGGACGAATAATTGAATTTCAATCTGATATTTATACAATTTATGAGGAGCACGTCAGGATATGCCTACTTGACACGTGAAGCTACTGATACTTTCCTCTCGCAAAAGATTTCACCAGGGAAATATTATCCTTAACCCTCGTCGATATTCTGTAAGTGATTTTGAAGATCAGGAGGGTTAACTTTTCTTACAATTGTCATGCGTACAAACAACAATGCGCTTGACTTACTATAAGTTGAATCAATTCTTAAAATAGGATCTTGAGCGTTGATGATGTCATGTTTGCACACACAACGACAAGAACAAGTTGTTAATGCGTATGCATAGAAATGTCAGTAATGTCCACAAGTTGGGCATATATAAAAATTCACAACCAGATTTGCAACCGGTTTCAGTTAGGTCTGTTCACGAACGAAAGTTGTTATGTATTTTTCACATAAATACATATTTTACGTGGGTATTACATAAAATACCACACCCATTCTCGTTATATATTTTTTAAAGGAAACGTGTGAACTCTCTATGGTGTCTGACCTCGCTATGGTCAGATACCATACAAAGTCCACTCGTTTCGTAAAAATGGTATCTAACGAGAATGAGTGTCGTATTCTCTATACATGCACCAGTATATATATCATATATCATAGCTATATATACCATATATTGATACTGACATATCAATAAGTATAGCAAGACCACTTTCTTCTGCCTCCTGTAAAAAGTAAAAGGAAAGTCGTCTGTCATCATAACGTTTCTTTATCGACAAAGGAAACTTGGCATTTACAACTTGTAATCTGCTTAATTGTAGGCCCGACTGGAACATGGTGTATATTTCAATCAGTGAGTGAGTGAGTTGGGTTTAACGCCGCTTTTAACATAATTCCAGTTATATCACGGCGTGTCAGCTTAATGTGGGAGAAAAGCAATTAGTGATGCAGGTCTTAGACTTTTACCACTTCGGTGAAACCCACGAGCACGGGTATGGTGCTGACAAACCTAGAAACATAATCGGGGCGAACCGGGATTCGAACCCACAATCATAGGTGTCTGGCGCGCCCATGGGACGCAACTCTGTACAGCGAATCGCTGCGTCTTAGATGACTGGGCCACCCATGACCCTATATTTCAATAATCAATTCACTACACTGTATGAATCTTAAGTTCACGTTGCATTAGACGTCGCATTGGGTAGTGTGTGCATACTAGTATTTCTTTCTATAGAACTTCACGTGTATACACACTGAATATACTATTAGAAGAAAAACTTTCATTATAAGTAACACAGAGATAATCATAATGTTGACCCGGATCTCCCATAGAGGTTATGTTCAAAGTAATTTTTCCACATTTTCAATCGTAGAATATATGTTCATTTAACTTTGGCTAAATTTGTCAGTACCCACCAACAGCTGAATGGATGATGTAAATCCGGCTGGGGTCCATGCAGGTAGCACATGTATTGTAAGTCCCCATGGACCCTAGCATTGTGATCTACCTTCAGCTGCTGGCGATCTTAAAGCCCTTATATATATTGTACTGTTACACATAGAGATATCTTTTTATGGTAATATGCTAGTTTTAAATATCAATCTGTGAAATTCTAGTTATTTTACTGTCCATCGATGACAGAATTTTGTTTAGTCTAAATATATGTATTAATAATGTATAACTTCTCGTCACGATATATCAAGATCTCTTAAATATTGCAGATGTGACGTAAAGCATTAACTCACTCACTCACTCACTGATCCGGATCTTTGGTCTGTCAACGCCACATTGTGGGGATGGTTTGTTTCTACTAAAGCGTTGACTGTGACCTTTCCTCCAGCGTTCAACTCAAACGCAGACATAAGTGAAACACAGAGGGAAGTGGTTAACAACGTCATAAGGGCCTTTCACCATAGCGCTAGGCGAGCAGTTTCCTCATTGTATTCTGTTTGCGCTAATATTTCAAAGTAGATCATATTGATTAGGAACTAGACAGATATACTTACCACGGTTCTTCGCCGATAAGGAGACTGCTGTCTACAGAGTATGTGCAACGAAAATCTACAAATACCTAGGTTTTCGTTAAAGGGTCTTTTACTGGACATGCAAGCAGTAGTGGAACTCGATCGGTTGATCAGGTTCTAAGCCGGTACACATTGCACGGTTCCTTGCTAATATGTAAAGATTTACCATCATGCAAATGCTCATGAATAGCACTGAATATGTACCTTACAAACTAAGCTGCAATACAGGATCAGAGGCTTGTGCAGGCGCTCGTACATGCTAGTGAGCACCTCACATATGTTGGTCTATCCGTTATGTTAGCGTTTCATTGTAGTATATCTCGTGGGGCACGGATGGTGTGAATTTCGATGTGTCAGTTCAGTACTTACCTTATACATCGGGGCTTTTAACTTCTATCGATCCGTGTTGATATATTTGTTAGCAAAAAACACCCCGGGGAGATTCTGTATTTGCTGCCTAATCAGAGTAACCTGTCTCGTATTAGATACCAGATGCACTGATCCTGAGGTCGAATCCCGGTTGAAGTTGCAGCACTATATTTCCCTAATGGATTTCACCCTAAGGTTAACATTAGACCTGCTGTGATGTAACGGAAGTACAGTTCAAAACCTGACCACATTCATGAGTCTTGATCAAAAGCCTCTCATTAAGTCCTTACTAAACCGGGTCCGTGGTCTAATTGTAGAGCGTCTCCCCGGAGAGTGGAATGTCCGGGGTTCGATCCCCAGCCGCGTCATACCAAAAGACGTTAAAAGATGGTACTTGTTGTTACCCTGTCTGGCGCTCGGCATTAAGTGGCTAAAACTAGGACTGGTCGGCTCGGAGTCAGTATACTGTGTCTGAGCGGGGTATTAATGTTAAACTGCGGCATGGTATCTTAGTGTCTCACTATAAATCGGCATCAGTCCGGACTAGTACAAGCAGCCACACAAACACACACACATACACGTGCATGCACGTCGCTATATAAGTGCAATAATCTTGGACGCGACGTTAAACCTCATTTCACCCCACCTAAACTCTTACTAGAACATATATGATCAGGGGAGAGTGGTGCAGACAAATTGGCAGACCCAAAACTTTTTAAAATTGTGTTAACTACATGTATATCAATCAAATAACTAATGTGTTGTCATCTTTTTAGACTAAGACACGTGCTTTGGCTTCACACACCACGCCAGACGACGGTGAAAGAAATGATTCAAGAATGAAGGACCATATGTTTGATTGTTGGTTTGTTGTTTTACGCCGCACTCAGCAATATTACAGCTATATGACGACGGTCTGTAAATAATCGAGTCTGGACCAGACAATCCAGTGATTAATATCCTGAGCATTGGGATCGATGACATGCATCAACCAAGTCAGCGAGCCTGACCACCAGATCCCGTTAGTCGCCTTTTACGACAAGCATAGTTGCCTTTTACGGCAAGCATGGGTTGCTGAAGACCTATTCTACCCCGGATCTTCACGGGTAGTGAAAGAAATGATTCAAGAATGAAGGACCATATGTTTGAGCCTGGACACATTGACACATAAGGAGGCAAACACAGTTTGGTAACCAACATTCAATTCACTTTTCATAATATGAATTCATTAGGTAATTTATTTTTATTTCATCTGTTCAGTAATTCCAAAAGTTATGTTCAACCATTGCATTCAGTTTACAACAAACGTTGCGGGAAAAGCCTAAATTCATAATCTGCTCAAAAAGATACTGGACTTCTGTTTTTCATCTATAACTGTACATTTGGTGCGGTGAAATAGGGTTTAACGTCGCTTCCATGATTATTGCACTTATATAGCCACGTGCATGCACATGTGTGTGTGTGGCTGCTTGTACTAGTCCTGACTGATACCGATTTTTTAGTGCTAGCTCACTGAGATACCATGCCGCAGTTTAACATGAATGCCCCACTCAGACACAATATACTGACTCCGAGCCAACAAGTCCTTGTTTTAGCCCCATAATGCCGAGAGCCAGACAGGGTAACAACAAGTACTATCTTTTGGTATGACGCGGCCGGGGATCGAACCGCGGACTTTTCGCTCTCCGGGCGGACGCTCTACCACTAGGCCACGGAGGCGGTTCTGTACATTGGGTATTGGTGTACGCAGAATGTATGCAATATGGAACCGACCATTTGATATTCTGGGGAGGGGGTAGTTGGGAAATTCCTTAAAAGGAAGCTAAATGTGGGTTCACATGTAACAAGCTCCTTAACTATAACCATGTGTAAGTATCCTCTGCCCATTGGTATTCCACCCATATGGAAGTGTCAGGCTGAATTACTGCTTAATGAGGCGTCACTCACCTACTCTAAAGACAAAACAGGACATCATTTTGCGATGACTTGAGTATAATATTTCATTTACTATGCTTTTTTCTTGGGGCAAGTGAAACGCTGTCACAAGGAACCGCACTGTTGTGCAAACACGTGCTGTCATTATTGCAACTTTTCAATGAGGCTTGTCATGAGTGTTTCCATGTTTGATACGCTGTTCTTTATCTTGGGGCAAAGATACACATATGAATATCCCAGGGGCCTGATTTCTCCACTCACGTGTCTAAAACAGTCCACTCACAGTGCCACCACAAAGATTACTGTATAAAAGACGTAGCTTATTGTATGTGCTTATGTTGTATGTGCTTCTGAGGAAGATGAGGTCGTTGTCAATACTAAATTATTCTTAGAAATGTCGACATCCGTCAGTGTCTAATATATACTTTTTTTATCATGAAAAAGGCGAATGACGCCATAGGGACTGTGTTTCATACTGAGTGACAGCTGTGAATACCCCAGGGATGTTGATGAAGCACTAGGCAGTGATGCTGAGTACTTGGATGTTTTCAACCTTTTACATAGGAAAGTATCAAGGTACGGCAGTACATGTGTATGTATTCTTTGCGGCGATAGCACTTTTTCCGTTTTAAATTGGGAAATAAAAAAGACAAACTTGACCTCTTTTACCTTTCCTTTCCAAAGTTGTTACGATGTACATGTAATTTTCTAGAAATGTGTAATAAGAGGGTCCAGTGAGTTGCAAATGTGTGTGTGTCATCCTTGTGTGTTTAGTGACAGCAATGCATGCAGAAGTAAGGAACATCAAGGGAGCTCATATCTCTCGGGACTCTTGAAGATTTCGGGGTAGAATAGGTCTTCAGCAACCCATGCTTGCTGTAAAAGGCGACATGCTCGACTAACGGGATCGGGTGGTCAGGCTCGCTGTCTTGGTTAATGCATGTCATCAATCCCAAGTGCGTGGATCGATGCTCATGATATTAATCACTGTATTTTCTGGTCCAGACTCGATTATTTACAGACCGTCGTCATATAGCTGTAATATTGCTGAGTGTGGCGTTAAACAACAAACCAACCAATCATATCTCCGAACGTCCTTCATTTCACATTTACATTTTCGATATCATCATTGAAAACATAAAGTTTAATTATAGGAAATTTGCGTTGTGATCAAATCTGTGGTGCTTCCACAGTTTGTTTGTTTGTTGTTTGACGCCGCTTTCATCAATATTCCACCTTTATGACGGCGGTCTGTAAATAATCGAGTCTGGACCAGACAATCCAGTGATTGGAATCACGCACATCGATCAAAGCAATATAAGAAATGCATCAACCAAATCAGTGAGTCTGACCACCTGATCCCGTTAGTTGCCTCTTACGTCAAGCATAGTCGCCTTTTACAGCAAGTATGGGTTGCTGAAGACCTGTTCTATCCCGGATCTTCACGGGTCGGTACTTCAACAGAATTCCGATCGGATTTTAAACATTACCGCCTTGGCAGTTTACTTAAGATTGCCATTTTATGACTTTACCATTTCTGTTTGTTGTAACTATATTGAAACCAGTTGTGCAGTAAGCATGTAGAACATATAAGATATTTACATTGTATTTGTATCTTCAATGTCATATTTCACTGTTTATTGTGTGATTATGTGATGTTACATTTGACTGTGTACCGTTTTATCATGTCGTGTGATATTTGACAGTGTATTGGGTTATTAGACATGCTATTATGTCATGTCATATTTGATTGTATGTTGTGTTATTAGACATGCTATTATGTCATGTCATATTTGACTGTGTATTGGGTTATAAGACATGCTATTATGTCATGTCATATTTGACTGTATGTTGTGTTATTAGACATAGAATCGACCAATGACCATATTCCGATGTGGCGACCATGGCGAAAGTTTAATGGTAGACACAACATTTCCAGTTATGCACGCAGCAATGTGTAATGTAATGAACATGTCCGGAGAAGACCTGCTTTGCAGTTTGGGTATTTTTAATACTCTTGTTTGACCTTACGATATAATATTCAGGGAAAAAATCAGATGGCTTACAGAGCCCTGCAGCTCTATTTTTTTAAATCTCTTCTGCATTGAACTGCATAATGTGAACTCCCATTAAAAAGCAGGAGCAGTTTCCACTGCCTCAACAATCAATAGTTTTGCAGTCAGTTCACCTTCAATCCAAGTGTCTCAAGACATCAGTCAGGGGCGTCAGAGTTTCCTTTCTAAAGAACATATTTGGATCTGAAAGCTTTACTGTAAGAGTATTACTTAGAACTCAGGTATTAAAAGGTCAGAATTGTGTAAATCACAACTGATACAATCATAGTTGGGTGCCCCAGTGGGGCATGGTGGTTGGGGTTGGGGGCAGAGACTTTGGTTAATAGTAAGGAACTATTTTCTCGATAAAAAAATGTTCTGCTAAAGGAAGAGTCGAACAAAATATATTTAACAATGAATATTTTTTACAGGACGTCTTGCATGAGAAAATTTATTTTCCTTATTTTTCTCTCTTTTTTTGAGGGGGGTAAAACAGGGGGGGAAATCATTTAATTTCCAGATTTTAAACCCAGAAGATCGGTGGTCAGATCATGCTAAAATACGATGGTGCTAGGGACTAATTATGATTTGGATAAAACAAGGATTGGTTGGCTCAGAGTCAGTCTAATGTGTCTCAAGGGGGATATCCATGTTAAACTGCTGCATAGAATCTCAGTGGGTTAGCATAAATTCCTGACTAGTACCCACAGCAACACATCCCCCCTCCCAAAAAAAAGGCACACACACACACACACACACACACACACACACACACACACACACAAATCCCTGTTCATAAACATTCCCTAATTATACATATTCACCATGTGTTTAGGAATCACTATCAAATAGTAGTGACACCAGGTATTCGCGAAAAGGTGAGCGTATACTGCCTCACCGGTGGCACCTGCCACAGAGACAGGCAAAATTGTTCACCCGAAAAAACACGGGAACATATGGTGCAAGCCAAAATAGGGAATTACATCGGATATCATTTCTGTAACTGATGTGTCAAATTTGGAAATGTCCTCCACATGTCTACCACAAAACCGTTTTAAAACTTTCCTGAGGCTTTGAATTTTGTAACCTTGACCAAACAACTTCTGAGCAAGAGTAGTATGACGCTCTTTGAAATCTTCGTAGAAACAGCATGCTCGATTGTATCTCAAAACTTGTGACATGCAAACACCAAAGGATGGAGCTGCTGAAATATTGCTGGACATGAAGGGGAAATTGACTATTGAAAAGTTGAACTCATGCCTCTGGTCATACAGTCTTGTGGAGAGTGTTTTGTCACTCTGAATCTTGTATTGGACTGATCTAAATATAAAACAAATGAGGTGGCCTCACTGGTCTCCTTTGTTTTTAGTTCAGGTGGGTAAATCAGTGGAAGGGAATTGGCTATTTGAATGTTATAAAACGATATCATATCATCGATATACCTGAAGCTTAAGTTAAACGTCTTGGTCAAATTACCTTGTTTTGACTATGTCCATCCGAACAGAAATTCAGATTCATATGCACAAAGAAACAGATCCGCAAGAAGGGGAGCACAATTTGTGCCCATGGCGATGCCTACTTCTTGCCTAAATGTCTTACCCCAAAATTATGATATCAATGAAGAAGTCCAGCATTTAACATATTGTTTTCTCAGTAAACATCAGATGGCATTTGCTTTCATTTTTCACAAATTGTCCTGAAACTCTGAATATAGATACGTAGCTGTATCTGTGTTCACCACGTTTTGTAACAAGTGCCTGATGAATCAAGAATGGAGTTTTTCTATACGTCTGTCATATGGGATAGTGGTGTACAAAGTTGAAAAATCATGTACATGTTCCCTGACTATACATTTTTCCTGATAATATATATTCGCCTTGTTAAACACATTCCCTGATTATACATAGTTCCTGGTTATAAATGTTTAATGACAATACATATTCCCTTCTGCTTTTCTCTTGAACAATTAGCTAACTTTTTTCACAACGTCCATTATGTCAAGTGAATGTTTACGTGATAAAACATTGTGTCTGTTATCTCGCAGCTCGAAACGACTTTTAGCTGACAACTAATAGTTTCTATCATGTGACCTCTATCAGGAATTCCAAACGAGGCTCTAGTGGAAGCGATAATTCAGTCTCCAGCATTAGTCACAGGGATTTGCTGCCACGGCAGTCAACAGGCTGCCACGCAAAATGTGAAAGTGAGAGTTGTTATCTAAAATATGTGTATAAAAAAGACATTATCGTGTATTGATATTTGCAAAGTTGGCGTAATGGCTGTTGATATTATTCACAACGTCGGCACCAAAAAGGAAGATTTAAAACAAAGGTGAAACCATATTGAACAAAGGAAATCCACTAACGATTGATTCAGGAACAGCAGAGCAGTACCGATAAAACCACCGTCAGTGAAGGGCAAGGCCACGGCTTATTTGACATGAAAAAGACAAAAAAGAAAAAAGAAGCATAATTTCTCAGCAATCTTCGTCATCATTGTTTCAGTAAGAGTGGCCAATTTGGCATCACTCAGACATGCTGGCACTGTCATGAATGTCACTGAATAATGGGATGAGTAACAGTATATATGCATGAGAAGATACCCAGATATACCCCGTGGTAACGTTATCACTTGGTTTATGGCATTTTGGCAGCTGAAATGATTTCATACTGATGATAGTGCAATGAAGCATACATTTTGGATCTAGCTATCTCAGAATTAATGTCGTTATACAATCACTATTAACCTCACTAAGGTTCTGGTAATGTTTCACTGATATGCCCCCGTCAGTGATTTGACCATGGCGAAGGACTGTGCCAGATGTTCTTAATTCATGTGTGCTTGTTGTCAAACCAATAGCATAATACTGTTATCAGCGATTTTATAAAGTGTGAGGGGGCACGGGTGGCCCAGTCGTCTAAGGCGCCGCGATTCGCTGTGCAGAGTTGCGTCCCTTGGGCACGCCAGAAACCTATGATTGTGGGTTCGAATCCCGGTTCGCCCCAATTATGTTTCTAGGTTTGTCAGCACCATACCCGTGATCGTGGGTTTCACCGAAGTGGTAAACGTCTGAGACCTGCATCACTTCGGGCTTTCCTCTCACATTAAGCTGACACGCCTTGATATAACTGGAATACTGTTAAAAGCGGCGTTAAACAATTCACTCACTCACTATAATATATATGTTGGAAGAAGTAAAAGAATACTTCAGGTTTTGTTAAATACGAGTCATTTGGATTTTCTCCACAAAAGAGCATTGGTCTGACAGCACCATTGCCAGTCTGGATGGGTCCCACTTAGCAAATGTCTACCTTCTCTCTCATTTCATTAATGTAGCAGCACCTGACATAACTGAAATAATGCAACCTTTAACCAAACGCCCACATGCCCATTTCAAGCACATAAAACATCACAGAATACGAATAAAATGGATGGATTATAACTACATTGAATTATCAAAAAATGAATTCAGATACGAACTGGAACATATAAGTGAACCCAAGTAGAAGCGATCGTAGGGTGGCATATCATAGAAATGGGATATAGCAAGATTGTATATAGAATAACATGAACACTTCAGAATGTTGTTTTGCTCCTTAATACATGAGGTGAGGTGAGGTGAGGTGAGGTGAGGTGAGGTGAGGTGAAAATGGGTTAAACGTCCAAGTTTGTTGGGCTTATATAGCACACTGAGATATCATGCCGCAGTTTAACATGGATACCCCACTCAGACACAGTATGCTGACTCCGAGCCGACCAGTCCTCGTTTTAGCCCTTTAATGCCGAGCGCCAGACAGGGTAACAACAAGTACCATCTTTTAACGTATTTTGGTATGACGCGGCGAGGGATCGAACCCCGGACCTTCCGCTGTAAGGGCGGATGCTCTACTACTAGACCACGGAAGCGGTCCCTGAAACGAGATGACCTTTCAATCATATTCTTAAACAACCCTTTAATCCACGATATGCTTCTCCGTAATATGCATTCAGTCTCCATCGAGATCGCCCTAGTGTTCGTGGTAGTAAGATACGATTGCAGTTCCTAAACATGACAATAATGACGTCTATTATTGATCATGCAGACTATATCAGTCACCGACAATGCTTAACACAATCGAATAAATTTACACTTTCAGATATTCTAATTGTTCTCGGTTTTCGAAAGATATTACATTTGAAAGACAATACCACATCCCATCTTGAAGCCAAAAAACCCAATCCGAACAATTGTTCCTGTAATTAAACCTGCACGCAACGGCTGTATTCTTGACACGCAATAATTTGACCATTAGTGTGACTGTCCGAACAGCTGCGTTAAAGAGAATGATGTGAGAGTGAAAGATATTTTAAGCCCCAGAAAAAAATTTAATGAGCCTCAACAAATTCAGCTTGAGTTAAACCGCATATTGTCAGCATAAGAAATGATCCAGACCGTCGATTGAAAATGACACAATTGTCTGGGTCAGACCCTTTCCATATTCATTATAGCAAATCTCTACGAAAGGCAGCGTCGATTGTACCATTCGAACGACATCACGAGCCTTTGTTTATGAATCACTATCAAATAGTGTTGGTACCAGGTGTTCGCGAAAAGTTGAGCGTATCCTGACCCGCCGGTGCAAAGACATGCAAAGGCAAGTCAGTTGGACACCAAAAAGTCAAAATAGGTAATTGCATCGGACATTATTTTAATTCTGCATCCACCCGTTACCGTATCTAGAGATTCTTAATCCACTCGTCACAGTGACTGCTGATTCTTCATCCATTCGTGTGTATTCTACATCCACCCGTAGCTGTAACTGTTTACATTTACACGTCACAGAGTAACTGATAATTCTACATCCACCCGTCGCAGTATGTGTGTATTCTACATTCACCCGTCACAGTATGTGTGTATTTTACATCCACCCGTCACAGTATGTGTGTATTCTACATTTACCCGTCACAGTAACTGGTGATTCGTCATCCACCCATCACAGTAACTGGTGATTCGTCATCCACCCGTCACAGTATCTGCTTACATTTATACGTCACAGAGTAACTGATGATTCTACATCCACCCGTCACAGTAACTGTTTACATTTACACGTCACAGAGTAACTGATGATTCTACATCCACCCGTCACAGTATGTGTGTATTCTACATCCAGCAATCATAGTAACTGGTGATTCTACATTCACCCGTCACAGTATGTGTGTATTCTACATTCACCCGTCACAGTAACTGGTGATTCGTCATCCACCCGTCACAGTAACTGGTTACATTTACACGTCACAAAGTAACTGGTGATTCTACATTCACCCGTCACAGTATGTGTGTATTCTACATTCACCCGTCACAGTAACTGGTGATTCGTCATACACCCGTCACAATAACTGGTTAATCGTTATCCACCCGTCACAGTAACTGGGGATTCGTCATCCACCCGTCACAGTATGTGTGTATTCTACATTCACCCGTCACAGTAACTGTTTACATTTACACGTCACAGAGTAACTGATGATTCTACAACCACCCGTCACAGAAACTGGTGATTCGTCATCCACCCGTGACAGTAACTGTTTACATTTATACGTCACACGGTAACTGATGATTCTACATTCATCCGTCACTGTCATTGGTGATTCGTCATCCACCCGTCACAATAACTTTAAATCGTCATCCACCCGTCACAGTAACTTAGGATTCCTCATTCACCCGTCACAGTATGTGTGTGTTCTATATCCACCCGTCACAGTATGTGTGTATTTTACATTCACCCGTCACTGTAATTGGTAATTTGCCATCCACCCGTCACAGTATATGTGTATTTTACATCCACCCGTCACAGTATGTGTGTATTCTACATTTACCCGTCACAGTAACTGGTGATTCGTCAGCCACCCGTCAAAGTTTGTGTGTATTCTACATCCACCAGTCACTGTAATTGGTTGACGTAAATTCTACATCCAACCGTTACAGTGAGCGGTGATTCCTCATCCATCCGTTACAATGACCGCTGATTCTTCATATATCCGTTACAGTGACCGCTGATTCTTCATCATTATGATACAGTGACCGGTGATTCCTCATTTATCCGTTACAGTGACCGCTGATTGCGCATTTATCCGTCACAGTGACCGGTGATTCCTCATCCATCGGTTACAGTGACCGCTGATTGCTCATTTATCCGTTACAGTGACCGGTAATTCCTCATTCATCCGTCACAGTGACCGGTAATTCCTCATCCATCCGTCACAGTGACCGGTAATTCCTCATCCATCCGTCACAGTGACCGGTGATTCCTCATCCATCCGTTACAGTGACCGGTGATTGCTCATTTATCCGTTACAGTGACCGCTGATTCTTCATCATTATGATACAGTGACCGGTAATTCCTCATCCATCCGTTACAGTGACCGCTGATTGCTCATTTATCCGTCACAGTGACCGGTGATTCCTCATTTATCCGTCATAGAGACCGGTAATTCCTCATCCATCCGTCACAGTGACCGGTAATTCCTCATCCATCCGTCACAGTGACCGGTGATTCCTCATCCATCCGCTACAGTGACCGGTGATTGCTCATTTATCCGTTACAGAGACCGGTGATTCCTCATTTATCCGTTACAGTGACCGCTGATTCTTCATCATTATGATACAGTGACCGGCAATTCCTCATCCATCCGTTACAGTGACCGGGGATTGCTAATTTATCCGTTACAGAGACCGGTGATTCCTCATTTATCCGTTACAGTGACCGCTGATTCTTCATCATTATGATACAGTGACCGGCAATTCCTCATCCATCCGTTACAGTGACCGCTGATTGCTCATTTATCCGTTACAGTGACCGGTGATTCTTCATCATTGTGATACAGTGACCGGTAAGTCGTCATCCATCCGATACAGTGACCGGTGATTCCTCATCCATCCGTTACCGTGACCGGTGATTCCTCATTTATCCGTTACCGTGACCGGTGATTCCTCATTTATCCGTTACAGTGACCGGTGATTCGTCATCATTATGATACAGTGACCGGTAATTCCTCATCCATCCGTTTCAGGGCCCGAGGCTTGAAAGACCAAGGGACGCAACTCTTCGCAGTGAATTCAGTTCTTAACGGTAAAAGGCGCTAAGCTTTTTACCGTTAGGAACTTGATGACGCGTGCGAGGGACATATGTAATTGAAGTACCAATGTAATGGTGTATCACCCTTCCTTATTATTTATTTCTTCTGTCAATAAATAATGAAAAACGGAGTTCAAAATTGTTCAGTTCACATGCTTGATGTGCTGACTATTATGAAATAATGCATAGTGGTAACCTCATATCTTTATGTTTCCTTTTTTCGGGAAAACTTGATATTTTAAAGTCACAAGCAAAAGTCCCCGCACACCTCAATTTCAAGTAAACCCGCTTCAATATTGGGGTCAATTCTGTTTTATCCGTCGGGGAAAGTATACACCCATGTTTGATGGTGTCTTAAATGGGGGTTGAGTACCTCACAACAGGTGATGTTCACGTTCGTGATCTCACAGTACACAGAACTGTTCAGAGAGAAGAGTGAGTGAGTGAGTATTGTTTTACGCCGCTTTTAGCAATATTCCAGCAATGTCACGGCGGGGGACACCAGAAATGGGCTTCACACATTGTACCCATGTCGGGAATCGAACACGGGTTTTCGGCGTGATGAGCGAACGCTTTAACCACTAGGATACCCGACCGCCCCGAGAGAAGAGTGACTTATTAAGTATATTATTTCTATTTGCACGACGGTTAAGTGAGTGAGTGAGTGGGTATGGTTTTACGCCGCTTATACCAATATTCCAGCAATATCAGGGCGGGGGACACCAGAAATGGGCTTCACACATTGTACCCATGTAGGGTATCCAAAACGGGTTTCCGGCGTGAGGAGCGAACGCTTTAACCACTAGGCTACACGGCCGCCCCGCACGACGGTTATAGGCTGATGATATCTTTATAGAGAGCAGAACGTCCTGTTCGCTTTTAACACCGTCCCTGCCTGGGTGAGTGTGTGGGTGGGTTCACCAATGATTTCAATGTATTTCACTCATAAAAGTGCGTGTCAGCTTATAGAAACAAACAGATTTAACACTTTCGTAAGACAATCTAACAGAAGCACGGGGAGGATTATAGCCTAGCTGGTTGAATCTTTAACTGGAATCTACGAATCAGCATAGGAAGTGTGTCGACTTCGTCTCGTCACCCTTTTGAAAAAAACACGATATTTTTATTTCATCGAAATTGTTTATTATAAGTGAACACGGTAACTTAAAATCTACAATTCATCATTTGGCGTGTGTGATAAATGAGGTGAGGTGATATGGGGTTTAGCGTCGCGTCCAAGAGTATTGCACTTATATGGCGACGTGCATGTACGAGTGTGTGTTTTGCTGCCGATTTATAGTCATAGCATACTGAGATACCATGACACAGTTTAACATGAATACCCCACTCAGACACAGTATACTGACTCCGAGCCGACCAGTTCTTGTTTTAGTCCTTTAATACCAAGCGCCAGACAGGGTAACAACAAGTACCATCTTTTAACGTCGTTTGGTTTAACGCGGCCGAGGATCGAACCCCGGACCTTCTGCTCTATGGGCGGACGCTCTACCATTAGACCACGGAGGCGGTCTGTGATAAATGCAAATAAAAATGAATAAGAAAAGTGTGTCACTGTTCTCACGTGTCGTGTTTACCTCGCCAATTGTCTCCTTACCACAATGATTACAGCACGCATAATCAGGAACTAAACTAATGGATCGGCGGACGAAGTGATGGCGTGTGTGGTCCCATTGTTCTCCGGCAAGAAACGTACTCTCAGTCGTATTGCTATGACAGCGTAGCGGAAATTACTGTATGAGCTTGTACAACCTCCTACCGACTCCTTCCTGTACGTGAAGTGTACTGTTGTGTTGGGAGTCAAAGATGATTGGTAAGATGTCACCAGGTCCTGTGTGAGGAACTATTGATTGCACAGGAATTACAACAGCCAGCACTCGGCTGATTCAGGTGGCTTGGGCAATCATCACGATTGTAGCCTTTACAGGTAATTTCAGCAGGTTATGGAGGTCGACTCCATGTGGAAAGTACTCAAACACTGATGTGAGGGAGTGTGTGGAGTTTGAGGTGAAATGGGGTTTAACGTCGCGCTCAAGATTATTGCACTTATAAAGCGACGTGCATGTACGTGTGTGTGTTTGTGTGGCTGCTTGTGCTAGTCCGGAATGATGCCTACTCATAGTGCTAGCTCACTGAGATACCATGCCGCAATTTAACATGAATATCCCACTCAGACACAGTAAACTGACTGCGAGCCGACCAGTCCTTGTCATATTACAGACCGCCTCCGTGGTCTAGTGGTAGTCCGTCCGCCCGGGAGCGGAAGGTCCGGGGTTCGATCCCCGGCCGCGTCATACCAGAAGACGTTAAAAGATCGTACTTGTTGTTACCCTGTCTGGCGCTCGGCATTAAGGGGCTAAAACAAGGACTGGGCGGCTCGGAGTCAGTATACTGTGTCTGAGTGGGGTATTCATGTTAAACTGCAGCATGGTATGTCAGTGAGCTAGCACTATAAATCGGCATCAGTCCGGACTAGTACAAGCAGCCACACAAACACACACGTACATGTACGTCGCTATATAATGGACGCTACGTTAAACCCAACTTCACCTCACCTCACCTTTCCTTGTGCAGGGTACATCTGATATTCAGTCAGTGTACATCTATAACCAGTTTAGCAATAGAGGGTATGGTTGTTGAATAATCAAAATGGTACTCTTATGTTTGTTTCCACGTCACATAATAACAATCGCAGAAAACAAGATACCTTACGCACACTCTGTAATGGCAATGCTATTACCACCATTTCAAAAGAGTATGTTCCTGTTTAGTAATAAAGTCAATCAAGAATAATTACGTTGAAATCAATCGAATGAAAGCAGTTTAGTCAACCAAAACATACGCTTTTCCTAATTTTTTCGTGAATTTCGAAATTTAGATTGAAAGAATATGTTCAGCTGCAATTATATTGATTATGGTTTATGGTCTTGTTATTTTTCATAAACAATCACTGAATATACATGTGCGAGTATTGATCAGATCACGAGGAATAAACAGAAATCAAACGATGGAAATCGATTTATTTATGTTTGAGTGTTGTCTTAAGTCACTGAACATGCAATTATAAATTTGAGCACAGATCTCCGAGTGATATGACATGGCCGAAGAGTAGTTCATGGTGTAGCAGGATGGACTTGGGGAGGTAGTCGTTGGTTGGTTGGTTTGTTGTTTAACGCCGCACTCAGTAATATTCCAGCTATATAACGGCGGTCTGTAAATAATCGAGTCTGGACCAGACAATCCACTGATTGACATCATGAGCATCGATCTAAGCAATTGGGATCGATGACATGCATGAGGCCATCATAGTTGAACAGTGTTGGATCCACCACTGGTATTGAATATATGTACACCAAGAATTTTGTTGGCGACCTCATAATCACGAAAGAAGATGCATATCTAAAGATACATCATTCACAAACTTGTCCGCTAGAAACTTAACTGCGATTTGAAAAATGTAAAATTATAAAAACGACAATCCAAGTTTACGCTTGTCGTTTTGATGAAATTTACAGGTGTCAAATGTACGTTCGAAAAACTCTAAATCGAAGAAAAGAAGAGGTTTATCTCCTTATTTAACATACCCTATTTTCATCTATACATTGATACATGTATTAATATATCATTTGACTTACAGCTCGTTGTGTAATTGCGGAGCATCATATAGACGGGATCGCACTATTTTTAGTATTGACAACGGTCGTTTACAAATAAAAACCCGGATTTGTCCGTTGACAAAACATTCGGCATAATTTCACGAATGAAGTTATCAAAAGTCCAATGTAACAAACAGGTTTCCCTCTCACCGAATCCCCTCAGAGATATTTCTTGACCTTAATTTGAAATACATTTAATACATCCTCACTGGCGAAAAAAATATTGTCTTATTGATTTTCAATTTTCCGACTGAAAGATAACAGCAGAAATGATGAACATCAAACACCTGATAGG
This sequence comes from Haliotis cracherodii, assembly GCF_022045235.1. Classification (NCBI taxonomy): domain Eukaryota; kingdom Metazoa; phylum Mollusca; class Gastropoda; order Lepetellida; family Haliotidae; genus Haliotis; species Haliotis cracherodii. The sequence goes on along the minus strand of NW_027266269.1, from coordinate 27,131,316 downwards.
GAATGAGGGAATCTCTACACAAACAGGAAAACATGATAGGATTAAATGAGACTCTAATATGAAAGTTGAAAAAGATTTCAATTTCATCAAGACATTTATTTTTCACAACCAGCTTCATCAACATATCTTCTTACCCGTACTCAGTTTCAGAGATTGGAAGAGTTTCTCCCCTCGGCCTTTTTTGCTTTTATTCAGGTTACAATGACTCCTTACACAGTTACTTGAGAAATGTATGAGGCCATTAAACAGTTGCTTTATTCAGGAATGTTACAGTGATAAGGTAATTGACGAGTTCGGTATTATGAGAACTTTTGTACAGCTGACTTCTACCAAGGTATCAACACTCATCACACTAAATTCACTGATACACGATTATAAAAGCTTTTTACACAGTTGACTACTTCAGAAGTATCAAAGCCTCTCATACATGTGACTACTACATGCATACCAACCATGTACAGGATTATTAAGGCTCCTTACACAATTAACTACTACGGGAAAACCAAATATACATGGGAAACAAAGCACCTAAGATAATTGTCTACTGCATGAACACCTACCATGTACAAGATTATTACGGCTCTTTACACAATTAACTACTACGGGAAAAACCAACTATACATGGGAAACAAAGCACCTAAGATAATTGTCTACTACATGAGTACCAGAGCTCCTCACACAATTGGCTAGTACAGGTGTATATCACGAATCTCACACAGTTACCTACTTCTGAAATAACAGATCATCTCACACAGTTGCCTTATCCAGAAGTATCAAAACTCCCCACTCAGTTGCCAACAGCAGAAGTATCAAATATCTTCTCACAGTTACAAGCTTCATGAATATCGATCACCCCAAACAGTAACCTACCACATGGGCATCACATCTTCTCACACGGTACACTTACTACCTGAGTATCAGATCTACTTAATCAGTTGCCTAACACAGACGTATCAAATCTCCTTACACAATTACTTACAACAGGAGTATCAAATCTCCTGACACGGTTGCCTAACACAGAAGTATTAAATCTCCTAAATCAGGTGCCTAACAAAGAAGTATCAAATCTCCTTACACAATTACTTACTACAGTGGTATCAAATCTCCAAACACAGTTGCCCACTACAGAAGTAGTGCGTGGATCGATGCTCTTGTTGTCAGTCACTGGATTGTCTGGTCCAGACTCGATTACTGACAGACCGCCGTCATATAGCTGCAATATTGCTGAGTGCGGCGTTAAACAGAAAGAAAAACTGAGAAACAAAACTGTATCTGCGCCAGTCTTCTTATATTCTTATACCGACATTCGTTTTGTAATCAGTTTCTTACACACCTTAAAACTGTATTATTTCATCGGATAAATGTACATTCTGTCTTCCCTCGTAATCTCTATGTGTTTTGTATAACCTCACCTCGCCTCACCTTATTCCTTGTTCTTATGTGTAAGGAACTTGTATTGACCAATTTCCCCATGTGACACAAGAGGAAGGACGTCTTGGACAATGACACAGTGATCACATGGTTTGTTCTCTGACAAGTAATTTCTCACGGAATTACACTCGTTAGAGCGACATGGCAGTGTGTTGGAAAGTACAGTCTCTCAAACAGCACGGCGTCTTTCTCTATAAGACATAGCATGCTGTGTCTCAGGCATTTGGAGACAAGGCAAGGGATAGTGATACAGCGCACAAGTCATTTGAAGTTAAGCAAATGTTGGTCTCGGAGAGTAGTTGCATGGGTGACCGCGCCAAATGTTGGTCTCGGAGAGTAGTTGGATGGGTGACCGCGCCAAATGTTGGTCTCGGAGAGTAGTTGGATGGGTGACCACATGTAGCACATGTTGCAAATTACTTTGTTCGAAATGTGCCTCTGTTTTCCCAGTAGTAAATGGGTACCCGGTAGGATATATGATAGTGCGACTGTTAGCTTTCTAGTTCCTTGGGTTGTATACTCCCCAGGGAGCTGAGAATAAAACAACGAGAGTACACTGATCCATTGACTGGGGTAATAATGTAGCGCTTTGAGCATGGTGCAGGGCGTGGATTAGGCGCATTATAAATATCCACATTATTCGTAATAGTAATGTTGTTTTGAGGCCAGCACGCTCCCTGTACAAATACAACACAAATGATGTTTTTTCATCTTCAGTTCTAAGGACTGCTTGGGCGGTCGGATAGCCTAGTGGTTAAAGCGTTCGCTCGTGACGCCGAAGACCCGGGTTCGTAAAACCATACTCACTCACTCACTCACTCCAAGGACTGCTTTCATGTTAACTCACCAACTTCTGGAATGCCAATCAAACAGAGAGAAAGCGAGCTTAGAAACAAGAGTTGTAATATAAATGGTATATGCCACGCACGATGACCCATTTCATCAGTGACTTCATTCGGCATTCTACTTATTACTCTTACATGGTGTGCCCCTCAGCACAAACCTTTTCAGTTATGTGGCCCATGGATTGTCAAGCCGATACAATGTACACTATATAAAATCAAAGAACATTTATCAAACATTTCACCATGATATTAAATAATGCTTGATTCTGATTGGTTAAAAAGAGGTTCCAACAGAAACCTCTTTTGTATACATATAAGCCTATTCACGCACAAAAAAACCCGTTCCTGTGAATACATCAATAGCCTACGTATCGATCCATAAAGATAGGCCGCCGATTGCCGATAAGAACTGTTTACCGTCTCGATATTTCCTCTAAAAGACGCTGGGTCTCTTATACAAACAACGACTCCCATCGAGTTTCCATCGTTTTATAGAAGAAATATGGTAACCCCGACAACTTCGATGATGAGATTCAGCAACTAACAACTACATTTGTGAAACGGTTAGTTAAATGTTTGGTGGCGAACAGGTTATTTCCCCATTGAAACAAACGATAATGAAAGTTAAATATAACATTATAAAAAAAGTGTTCAAAGAAAATTTATTCATGACTTAACACCTTTTTGTGAAGGATATTTATTGCCATCACCGTCATCCACCAAAGTTAGGAATTGGCAGGAGGGGGTGTGAAAGTCCATCGAAAAACACCCCTCCCTTCAAAAGGCCACACAACTCACTTGTAAATAAATAACAAATGTCCCGACATCACCTAAGTCACTGGGCCACAACACAGGCACTTGATCAAACATGATGAAATTCATTTCAGAACACGCACAATTAAGCAAAACATACACGAATCTTTGTTTCGTGTCCTTTTACATGCTGGCGTCGAATTACCGTGAAATCTTGATACTGAAAGGTCACAAACATGCAATCCCTATGTAAAATGCCAGCTCGTCTGCAGCAGCAGAAACGAGTATTAAGTCACACTCCATTTCCATTGGTAATCACGTTGTACCAGCAGGCTCATTGCCAGTAAATCTACAGGTTAATGTTGAACCACATCAAAGATCGGGGTTGTCATCTTGCTTATTGTAACTTAACTTGACAGAGGCACGGATCGAGACTGTCAGCAACAACATTGGCAGCCACATTGAAATTGTGGATGAGTGATCGCGATGTAGGTGACGTACGGCCACATCACAATTCGTGGTGGAGAGGCATGTATTTTGAATTTGTATTATTTACTGGGGGTAATTGGTAACTAACTAATAATACTTACACATTTAGTATATATAGTAGAATGTCAATTAAAAAAGTTTGGTGGAGAAATATATTGGTTTAGCATTTATTGAAAACTATTTCTACAACCTGTGACCCCTGCAATGGGAGATGGCATATTCGATTTCCAAGAAATGACTTGTCTTACTGATTTCCAAGAAATGACTTGGTGAGTCCAAAAAGTCGCAACAGGTTGCGATGAAATTTAAACATATATCTTTGGACATTTCGATCTACTTTTTGCAGATGATGAGATTTTGATGTCTTGTACTATTATTGGTCTACAGAAGCAGCTTGATATACTTTTGGAATACCCAGATAAATGGAAACTTAGTGTTAATCTTGATAAAACAAATATTGTTATATTTTGTAGAGGTGGTCGAGTGGTTGCAAGAGAGAAATGTTTTTTTAAAGGTAAATGTATTAATGTTGTGAATGAATACAAATACCATGGCATATTGTTTACCATATACTGAATCTGAATAAGTCTGTAATTAATCTCACAAACAGCGCAAAGAAAGCTCTGTTACAAGTCCACTCTGTTATGTTTAAGCTTGAAGTTATTTCACCAAAAATGTATTTTAAATTATTTTATTCTCAAACAACAACCTATTTTACTGTATGGGTCTGAGATATGGGGTTGTAAAGAGTTCTATATAATTGGAAAGGTTCATCTCCTCGCTTGTAAAAAGATTTTGAAGGTTGGTATGTCAACACCAAGTACTATGGTTTATGGAGAAGGAGGGAGATTCCTATCGTACATGGTATCTTACACTGATTGCTTGAAGTATTGGTGTAAAATAATAATAATGGCTGAACACCGTTTACCTAAGAAAGCCTACAACATGCTTGTACACCTCGATAGTCTTGGAAAGAAAACATAGGCTTCTGGTATTTGTACTTTGCTTTTTACATATGGCTTTGGTTCAATGGCATCCATGCGAAAGTACTTAATGAAAACATTTGCATTACCAATTGTCTGGGACAGCCAAATGAAATATGTTTCATCCGAAATGGCATTCAGATATTTAAGAAAGTTCAAGATATAATACTTATCGCCAGTTCAAGTCATTGCATGAACCAGAATCTTATTAATCAAACTTACAGTACAGGAATTTTCTTAACATCATTATTCGTTTTAGGCTTGGCCTGAATGATCTAAAAATTAACACAGGGAGATTTTCATCAATTGAGAAATCTCTATGGTTATGCCCATTCTGTGCAATTGTAGTCGAAGATGAATGCATAAAAAAATCTAAGAAACAAGTACTTACCGCAGTTTTCTTTATCTCATTGTAGTGCTAAAAGATTGTCTTCATTACTGTCCTGCAAGGATCTTCCAACACAGCATCAACTGGCTTTGTACACACATCATGCGTTTTTGTTACGAAGTGAATTTTTATCTTGACTTTGTATTTTATTAAATATATTATGTTATAACGCCGTTGTATATGGGCCTGTGGCCTTTCATACAATGAAAAATGGAATGAATGAATGACTCAGTTTTGATGGTTATTTGTCAATGTATTTTTGTCAAAAAACATGTGTTTTGAACCCTTATTTTTAACTAGTTAAGACAATGTGTATTTCTTTTATTGAACTTTAGTAATATTTGTTACATTTACCACTACATTTGACCCCTTGTGGGTACGCCTTGCAAGACAGCGCCGTTTTCAAAGCGCTCTTGCTTCCATGGTAAAATAGAGATAAACCTACTGGGTTTATCTCTTAACTGCAAAAAAACACAAAGATTACACAGGCGTAGGTGAATTCGTCTGAAGCACGAGAAACGTATTATCAATGAATTACTGGAATAATCAGGAAAGTAGTCCGTCATAATCAGACCTTAGGTGAGGTCACCATAAAGTAGCGAATAACGGACCTGCAATTCGATCTCATCAATGCATGTGTGTTTGATACCAGCTATCTATAATAGGTTTCTCACCCACAGGTGTCACTGCCCATTTGTTTCAACTTTGTTTTACATTTTAGGACTGAGAAACCAGGGCTAATTCATCCAGACACGCCAGGGGAATATTAACACTAAATGGTTTTATTTACGTGCATTTTTTAAAATCAAATAAATACTTATTGTCGCAAGCCTTAACTGTCTGTCGAAGCGCGTGGGTGTGTGTGAATGAGTGAGTGAGGTTAAATCCATGTTCCCCTGCCCCTAACTAAAGAGAACGTTTTTATTCATATCACACTGTGTCAGTGTAATGCAGGAGGAAAAATGCAACTTTACGCTTGTCGTAGCCGTTTGACACTTCGGTGCGTCTCCGGAGCATTGACATCATCCTCAGATCTAGGGATGGCGTCAACTACGAGCACGAACCTTGCACCGCTGATGCTTCATAATGGATGGAACATTTGCTTGATTACATCGCTTTGTTAAAGTAAGGAGATAAAACTTGTTGTCTCGTTCCATAGGAGACTAAGAAGTTCGGAAGATGAGGATTGATTGTGAAAGTGCAGGAATTTTTTTCGAAAATAATGAATCACTCAATTCAGCAAACTGTACTCTATCTTGGAAAGATCAGGCACAAAAGAAAACAGGCGATGGAAATTGATTTTCTAAGATTTCAAGTACACTCACAACCAAAGACAATGCTTTTGTCCCTTGTGAAAATGAGGACGGATTTAAACAAGTTTCATTGTATTTTTGTAAAGAATATAAAAAAGACAAATGAAGGGTTTCATTACTTCGTTCCAGTCCAAGTACTCTACACGGCGTCAAGTGAATGTTGTTTTACCCATACTCATTCTAGATACCAGAATATGACAGCAGCCTCTACCAAAATCATACTGTACATATTTTAGTGCATGCAGCATTATTGTTCTTTAATATATGGGATGCATATGTGTGTTATACAGTGTGATCTACAATGTGGATGTTTGTGTATCCACATGTCACGTATGCTCTACGTGTAAGGTACCCGTGAAGAATCCGGGGTAGAATAGGTCTTCAGCAACCCATGCTTGCGGTAAAAGGCAACTATGCTTGTCGTAAGAGGCGACTAACGGGATCTGGTGGTCAGGCTCGCTGAAATTAAGTTTACAGACATGTATCGTCATTACACCTTCCCTATCAGTTCATCATTTCTTGTCGGAAGTTTATAACTACATTATTCTACTTCGAAGCAAAATATGTTCGATTTGAAAAACTTTCTAGACATGATCCGCTTGGAGCAATGGTAACATTACTCTTTGCTGTCTGAGATTTATATGATTAACTATGTTTTGTGTATAACGTCTCACACTGACATTTATGAAATGTGTCTACTGTTATAAGCAACTCGATTCTGTCATCTCAGACTCCCCGTATAATGACGCATTACCTTTTTCTGTACGTTGGGGCCATTTTTACGTTGATCACTTTCATTTCAGAATTTTCGATCCGTGAAGATCCGGGATAGAATGGTCTTCAGCAACCAATGCTTGTCTCCCCCGTGACAATCCCGGGTAGAATAGGTCTTCAGTAACCCATCTTTGTCTCCCCCGTGAAGATTCGGGGTAGAACAGGTCTTCATCAACCCATGCTTGTCTCCCCCGTGAAGATCCGGGGCAAAATATGTCTTCAGCAACCCATGCTTGTCTCCCCCGTGACGATCCGGGGTAGAATAGGTCTTCAGCAGCCCATGCTTGCCCTAAAATGCGACTATACTTGTCGAAAGAGGCGGCTAACGGGATAGGGTAGTCAGACTCGTTGACTTGGTTGATGCATGTCATCGTATCCCAATTGTGTTGATCGATGCTGATGATGTCAATAACTGCATTGTCTGGTCCAGACTCAATTATTTACAGACCGACGTCATATAGCTGGAATATTGTTGAGTCAGGCGTTAAACAATTGACAAACTAGCAAAATATTTCAGGATTTTCAAGGATCTTCATATACATAGTGTCATGTGTAATTTTACTGTGTCTACGTGTCCTCTTGTTCAGTGAGTTATACAAACACCATATAGCTGGATTATTGCTGAGTGCGGCGTTAAGCAACCAGCAAACAAGCAAAACATTTCAGGATTTTCAAGGATCTTCATATTATAGTGCCAAGTGTAGTTTTACTGTTTCTACGTGTCCTCTTGTTCAGTGAGTTACACCAACACCATATAGCTGGATTATTGCTGAATGGGGCGTTAAGCAACCAGCAAACAAGCAAAACATTTCAGGATTTTCAAGGATCTTCATATTATAGTGCCAAGTGTAGTTTTACTGTTTCTACGTGTCCTCTTGTTCAGTGAGTTATACAAAAACCATATAGCTGGATTATTGCTGAGTGCGGCGTTAAGCAACCAGCAAACAAGCAAAACATTTCAGGATTTTCAAGGATCTTCATATTATAGTGCCAAGTGTAGTTTTACTGTTTCTACGTGTCCTCTTGTTCAGTGAGTTACACCAACACCATATAGCTGGATTATTGCTGAATGGGGCGTTAAGCAACCAGCAAACAAGCAAAACATTTCAGGATTTTCAAGGATCTTCATATTATAGTGCCAAGTGTAGTTTTACTGTTTCTACGTGTCCTCTTGTTCAGTGAGTTATACAAAAACCATATAGCTGGATTATTGCTGAGTGCGGCGTTAAGCAACCAGCAAACAAGCAAAACATTTCAGGATTTTCAAGGATCTTCATATTATAGTGCCAAGTGTAGTTTTACTGTTTCTACGTGTCCTCTTGTTCAGTGAGTTACACCAACACCATATAGCTGGATTATTGCTGAATGGGGCGTTAAGCAACCAGCAAACAAGCAAAACATTTCAGGATTTTCAAGGATCTTCATATTATAGTGCCAAGTGTAGTTTTACTGTTTCTACGTGTCCTCTTGTTCAGTGAGTTATACAAAAACCATATAGCTGGATTATTGCTGAGTGCGGCGTTAAGCAACCAGCAAACAAGCAAAACATTTCAGGATTTTCAAGGATCTTCATATTATAGTGCCAAGTGTAGTTTTACTGTTTCTACGTGTCCTCTTGTTCAGTGAGTTACACCAACAACATTGCAGTAACATGAAGGTGACGGACACAGTAAACTGGCTTCACACATTCTACCCACCCATGTGACGAATCTAACTCGGGCCATCGACGTGTCGAGGTAAACCACCAGGCATCTGAGACATGAAGAGTGTTGAAAGATTCTTTAAAATATGACCATACACATAGTATTTCAACCGAATTCATGGCATACTTACACAAGAGAAACATGCTCAAACCATGACGTCTTTTCCAAAGCCTTTTCAAACTGATCACATGTAAAAATGCATACTCCATTCGGAAAAAAAAGAAGCGAGATGCCATATTGGACGGGTAAACGATGAATGTTCTAATTCGAGGCGATAATAACACTGCATTTTTATGCTGGTTCTCGATGTTATGTGTTAATTATTCATGACTGAATGACAGTCGACGATGATTCAAAAGACTTGTGACAGGGTGTCGCAATATAGAGTCTCGTAAATTGTTAACATTTTCAACAACAAAATTCAATGATATGACCTGACATGTTGAGTTTGTTTTGGATCACTAGAGAGGAAACATTTCGACGGATGGTCAGCGAACTCAAGCTGTCTCATTATTTATAAGTTTCTGTTTCACATGACCTAAACTCTGTTCGAACTTCTATTTAGAGTGACGTCGAGATTTGAAGATGCCATCTGGTAGGAGGACGCAACACTTGACAAAACTGAAAGACTGTCCATCTAGGACCTTAACGATACACATGTGGGACTAAAGAAGACCAGTATGGGATTAATTTTGTATTCCGAGTTTAGTCCCTCCATATGGAATATGCTACTCACTATAGTATAGGATAACTTTAGATAGATGGGTGGTGCTTGGGACTTACTGATTCATCAATTTATTTGTCGCATTACCCAGCTGGCTTCTACTTGTCCATTGATAATCATCAATCAGTGGTTATCAACCCCCTGCCATCAATTTCTCCATTTTGTTAATTACCAATTAAGTTTTAGCTGTCAGCGCTTACATGCTCCTGGCTTCCATTTCTAATCACCAATCAGCGCTAATTAACTGTTGGCTTCCCTTGTGTATTTTCCACTTTGTTATCTATCGCCTTTGTGGGTTTTACATGTACATATATATGCTCTCTGCATCCTAGCATTTATTTTTACACTACCTAACACATCGAAACGCATTACAAACCACCCTCAATCTAAACAAGGCTCTAACTCTAGAAGAAATACTAAACCCACAAAATAAACTAGAAAACTTCAAGGCCTTAGGCGTATTCTTAATAAAACGGAACTAATAAAACGCATCTAAAAACACAATAACCTACCAAATCAAAATCACATAAACAAACAAACATCCACCATACCCAGCTCCCTTAGTTCTCCTCCCCAATCCCATCGGCATCTATTCCAAATCTCAAAATTCCCAAATTCTATATAAGCAACCCCTAAAACCCCCCTCTTGGGTTGCACAGACCACCTTCACCCCTTTCGGAAACACATTAAATGGCCTGGCCGGGCCCGTGTGCGAAATACGCATCAGTCGGAAAGCGCACGTTAAATCTCCAAAGTAAGTAAGTAAGTAAGTAAGCATTTATTCACCCGATGAAGGAGTAGGCATATATTCCGAATCGGTGAGTTTCTCATTACAAACTTCTCATCCATGTATTCTCTCTCTTATCATATTATCATATATTGTTTGTGAACATGGACAGCGTTATGCCGCTTTTAAATCAAATTGTATTATTATTAAAAGACGAAACCTACATGTTGTTTAATTATATAGAGTGCGGTGAATCATAGAAAACAGGCTGCGATTGAGTGGACAACTATGGAGGTTACACAGGCTCACCAAATTATGATATATCTTGTTCGACCCACATTTTCGGAAAATGGTATCTCACACGATTGATTGTGATATTTTTTATTTTACAAACATCAAATGTGTATTTAACATTCTCTAATAAAGGTGTATAGCATAAGGGCGTTCGATCTCGAATGACATAGCCAATATCAGCATCCGTGCACATCAATATCAAATACAGTAAACTACGGTTATAACGAACTCAAAGAGACCACTAATTGTAGTTCGTTATAACCGTAGTTCGTTATAAGCATATAAACAGCATATATGCAACAAATTGCCGGGACTAAAAAATAAGTTCGTTATATCAGTCAGTTCGTTATAAGCGTGTTCGTTATAAACGTAGTTTACTGTATAGAGTGAGAAATGCTAATCATTAAACTACATAACATTTTATTTTAAACGAACCCTGTATCAATTTGAAAGTCATATGCACTATACAATCTTAACATTATACGGTATGCCGGATATATCAGCTTGGTTAGACTTCCATACTTAAAAGGTTTCTACATTTTGTCATCTGTATACTTTTTGCGACTGTCATATGTAACCACCGCCTTGCGTGACAAGGCCCCTGACATCAACATGCAGCCTCTATCGTATATATAAACCGACAACTTGAGCATCAGTAATAATCAGGGGCATATCAGATGTTGCTACGACAGGGAGACGGGACATTTTATGGATGACAACTTCAGTGTTTCATGTAAACTTCTTGTGTATTCAGTGGTCGAGATTTTGAAGGGTGTTCGGCCGCATTCTGGTTGCTTGTCAATATTGCGCTCGTGTCTGTCTGTGTGGGTGTCTGCTTGTGTGTGTGTGTGTGCCTGTCTGTGTGTGTCTGTTTGTGTGTGTGTCTGTTTATCTGTCTCTTTGTGCCTGCGTGTGTGCTTTTTGTCTGTGTGTGTCTGTTTGTGTGTGTCTGTCTCTCTCTGTGCGTGTGTCTGTGTGTGTGCCTGTGTGTGTCTCTCTGTGTGTGTTTCTGTCTGTGTGTGTGTCTGTGACCGTGTGTGTTTCTGTCTGTGTGTGTGTCTGTTTGTGTGTGTCTGTCTCTCTCTGTGCGTGTGTCTGTGTGTGTGCCTGTGTGTGTTTGTGTGTCTGTATGTTTGTGTATCTGTCTGAGTGTGTCTGTGTGTGTTTCTGTCTGTGTGTGTGTGTCTGTGACTGTGTGTGTTTCTGTCTGTGTGTGGGTTAGTGTTACTGGTCCGGACATATGAGAGTTGTATAGTGATGACCCACTGAGATACCAAGCCGCGGTGTTACATAGATACCCCACTCAGAAACAGTATACTAACTCTGAGCCGACCTTATGAGGAAGACTGCACTCCAGTTACAGAATTATAAGCGGGATCCTTGTGGGAGTGAATGGGCTCTTTCTGCTTGACATTTGATGAACTCATGAACTCCTTCAGCGCATAGTTCTAATATTGAAAATGGAGGTGAGCTGATGACGCTGACAATTTAAGGGCACGTGTTTCAGTGTGTCGCGTCTTTTTCCGTCGATAGTCGAAATCGTACAGTGGAACATACTAGGTTTCTAATGATGATGGGACGGGTTTTTTATACGTTATGTCGCAACTATGGGGTAAAAATGAATTTCAGTGATCCGCAGTTATTATGCCCCCGACAAAATGTCGGGGGTATATAGTTATACCAAGGTTCCGTCCGTCCGTCCGTCCGTCCGTCCGTCCGTCCGTCCGTCCGTCCGTTTGTCCGTCCATCCGTCCATCCGAAAACTTTGTCCGCGCGATTCATAAACTATTCAGAGGATTGATCTCAAACTTATAATACAATCATATAACATATAATCTGTGTCATATGGAGGGGTGCAGTCAAAAGAAAAAAAATGTTTTTATGAATTTTCCATTTTTTTAATGAATTTTTCAAACCCTAACGTCCGTCCGAAAACTCTGTCCGCGCGATTTCTCTTCAACTATTCAGTGGATTCATCTCAAACTTAGTACATATAATCTGTGTTATATGGAGGGGTGCAGTCAAAAGAAGAAAATTGTTTTTATAAATTTTCCATTTTTTTAATGAATTTTTCAAACCCTAACCCTATCCTCGCTATTGTATTTGAAACTACTGACACACTAGGCGGGTCGGGGGTATTAGTGAGGCACGCTCACTTTTTCTTCGTGTTCATAATGTTAAGAGCTGTATAATTTCATGAAAACAAACATGACACAATACGCTTTGTGTTCTTTCGTTTGAATCTTGTGTCCCTCGTTGTGTTGTTGCTGGAATATTGCTACAAGCTCACTCACCTTGTGCTTTCATATCAATATGTGCGTGGGTGGGTGATTCAGGCATAACGACAATTGGGAAAGCATGAAAAAAGTTCACACCTTTGAAATGCAGTGTGAGGAAAGCTCGAAGCCTAAACATTATAAGCGTTTAAATGAAATCAAGTGTCACCATCAGGGAAAGTGCGGGATTCGAACCCACTAGACCGACTGAATATCATGAGTATCATGAGTGAGTGAGTGAGTGAGTGGGGTTTAACGCCGCTTTTAACAGTATTCCAGTTATATCACGGCGAGTCAGCTTAATGTGGGGTGAAAGCCCGAAGTGATGCAGGTCTCAGACGTTTACCACTTCGGTGAAACCCACGAGCACGGGTATGGTTCTGACAAACCTAGAAACATAATCGGGGTGAACCGGGATTCGAACCCACAATATCGTCATTAAAATTAATAAAAACATTGAAATAAACTAAAATTGCATCTGTGTAATGGAACTAACGTGTTATTGATACTATATATAATCCTTGTCCTTAGTCCTTTAATGCCGAGCACCAGGCAGAGTAGTGACATATGAGGAAGGGGGGCGCGGGTGGCCCAGTCGTCCAAGGCGCCGCGATTCGCTGTGCAGAGTTGCGTCCCTTGGGCACGCCAGAAACCTATGATTGTGGGTTCGAATCCCGGTTCGCCCCGATTATGTTTCTAGGTTTGTCAGCACCATACCCGTGCTCGTGGGTTTCACCGAAGTGGTAAACGTCTGAGACCTGCATCACTTCGGTCTTTCCTCCCACATTAAGCTAACACATCGCGATATAACTGGAATACTGTTAAAAGCAAACACAGGAAACACACAGTTTAGCATGTAGTCGGAATCGTAGAATGGATCCTGCTTTTATCAGGTTTGATAAAACTTATTCTAGGAAACCAAAGCTAAGTAGCCAAAGCAGGATGCAGTATCCAACGAGACTGCACTCGGTTGGTTGGTTGATTGGATTGTTGTTTAACGTACTTAGCAATATTCCAGCTATATGACAGCGTTGTGTAGACAGAGTCTGGTACAGATATTCCAGTGATTGACACCATGGGCATCGATCCACGCAATTGGGATGGATGACATGCATCAACCGAGCCTGACCACCGGATCCCGTTAGTCGCCTTTTACGACAAGCATAGTCGCCTTTTACGGCAAGCACGGGTTGCTGGAGACCTATTCTATCCCGGATCTTCACGGGTCGACTGCACTCGGACATCAGGTGAACTGAAATGGAGAAAGTTTTTTTAATATTGTCTTTTCTTCACTTAGAATAGGATAGAAACATTCGAGAAGCAAAATGTGATAATTTAAAATCAATCAAATCTATATCATTTATTATTTGTGGTGATAAATTTCAAATTTGAAAGGCTTCGGGTGCAGGAGAATGAATAGGTCCCATTAGCTTTACGTTATTTATTGATATTTTATAGGAAGTGTTCGTCTTGAATCGATAATTTGACTTCATTAGAGCTTATCTTGTGGGAATCAATGGAAACGACATTGTCTATGGCTACAGTTCGTAGATCAATAGAATGGATTCGGATATGGACCACGCATTTATTGAACAGTGTTTGCCATTTCCCGTAACACCTATCAAAGTTATCTTCATTAACAGGATGTTATGTTTGGAAATCGATGTTAAACCCATTAATTTGCAATTCTGTCAAAATATTGTTGCTGTCTGGCATGTTTCAGTGTTGCAATCCCATTTCCTTGATCAGACAGCCAGTGCTCTCAATATTACAGCCGTATCATAATGAACGAGGGAATTATGTTTTCTGTGGATCGATGTTCATGATGTTAATCACTGGATTGTCTGGTCAAGATTCGATTATTTACAGAACGCAGTGCGGCGTTCAACAACAAACAAACAAACTCTAAATGTTGGGCTACCTGATGGCTAAAGCGTTTTGACGCCACAAAGGAGGGGTTCCATTTCCCACATGGGTAAAAATTATAGATCTGATTTCTGTCTTCCCTCGATGAGCTGTGGCTGGAATATTAAAATTTGGCGTAAAACCGTACCATCCTATGCAAAATTAAATCCCCTTATGATACAGTCCTTTCCACAATTCAATTTTCTAAAACAGGTTTCATCATAAAGCCATTCCAGTTCATGTACGTTCATGTTCCAGCCAAAGCAAGTGGCACAGAAACTCCACAAGATATTTACCTTAAATTGTCACATTGTCGTCAATACTTGTAATGTCGTTTGGGAGTGAGCGAGTTGTGTTAAACGCCGCTTTTAACAGTATTCCAGTTATATCGCGGCGTGTCAGCTTAATGTGGGAGGAAAGCCCGAAGTGATGCAGGTCTGAGACGTTTACCACTTCGGTGAAACCCACGAGCACGGGTATGGTACTGAGAACCTAGAAACATAATCGGACGGGGAATCTAACCCACACTCATAGGTTTCTGGCGTGCCCAAGGGGCGCAACTCATTGTGGCGCCTAAGACGGCTCGGCCACAAATAATAAAGATGGTCTGAAGGTGGCAGGCGTCGTAATTCGTTCAGCTGAAAGGGCCATCGAAGCACGATTCATGGGTCCTCTTTCCTTACGATCATTGGGCTGTCAGCACTCTCCTCGTGATGGTAGATTTCATCGAAATGTTAAACATCTGAGACAAGCGTCACTCTCATTCTTCTTTCTACGTAGAGTTGCCACGCCCTTATAAACATGAACCAAAGTGTCAGTAAATCCAACTCATTCACTGGAGAAATATTTCCTCAGGTTCTTGCTTTTGAATTTTCTAAAGTAAATGACAAATTCCGTTCTCGTGTGAACTCCAAAGAGCATATTCACCCATTATTACACCTGAACCCTTGAGATTTGCATACACGGAAGTCATTGATTGAGTTGGAAAATACATGTCAATTGTTTTAGACAGTGTAGATGAACATTAGCACATTTACAATCAATTTCCACCTGATGTTTTCCTTCCTGGAGGATGAGTACTTCTTCGGCCAACAGTAAAGAATCATGGATGACACGTTTGCATTTCCTTTTAACAAATAGAATCCTGCAGCACCTAACAATATGAGCCGAAGAGCAATCAATAATACTTCGTAATAGGACCTGGGAAACGTTTTGAACATAAAATCATTTCAAAGGTCTTTGAAAAACGTTATAAACACATTTTCTAAATCACTTAATACTGAGATAAAGATTCCCAGGCATGTCCGTCGCCCACAATGTGTGCAACTGAATCCGTGATTCCTGACATCCTCATCCAAGCTGACAGCCACGCTCTTCATCAGAAGACATCTTGATCCTGCCTCCAGTCCGGAATCAAAACTTAGTTTCAATTTGACATCTTAGCAACTTACTGACAAGGGTAATCAGTACAACGTCTTTGTGATGAACATATATACATACGTTATATTACTAGGTGAGGTGAAATTGGGTTTAACGTCGCGTCCAAGATTATTGCACTTATATAGCGACGTGCTTGCACGTGTGTGTGTGTGGCTGCTTGTACTAGTCTGCACTGATGTCGATTGATAGTGCTAGCACACTGAGATACCATGCCGCAGTTTTAACATGAATACCCCACTCAGACACAATATACCGACTCCGAGCCGACCAGTCCTTGTTTTAGCCCCCAGAGGCCGAGCGCCAAACAGGGTAACAACAAGTACCATCTTTTAACGTCTTTTGGTATGACGCGGCCGGGGATCGAACCCCGGACCTTCCGCTCTCCGGGCGGACGCTCTACCACTAGAGCGAACCCCGGACCTTCCGCTCTCCGGGCGGACGCTCTACCACTAGACCACGGCGGCGGTCCGGTATATTACTACACATGTTAAGATTATGTGACGTGTTGTCGTTTCACTGACAGCATCCTGTAATTAACTTACGAAGACTGTAACCTGTGACGAGTAACACTGTCAACTGAGCCGAGCATGTACACGAAGTTGTTGCAATTAGTGTACCATCAATACGTCTTGACATGTGTCCAAGTATTATCACGTTACCAATCAGTTGTGAATCTATACATTGATATCTTGTCATGCAATCGTGGCTAGCGCTATAAAATCGGCTTCAGTCCCGACTAATACAAGCAGACACACACACACACGCCATATAGGCGCAATAATCTTGGACGCGACGTTAAACCCCATTTCCCCCCATCTCTACATCAAAATCCGTAGCTTAAGGCAATAGAATCACTTTTCACAAATTGTCATTCCTGGCAGTTTCCATATGTAAAGAGCTTAGAGCCAAAAGGGGCCAAAATGCACTTAGGCTCTTTTTGCATATTATTGCATGAATAAAATGCATGTTTTCTTGTCTACTTGTAGAAGATTTATTGTATGCTTTCATTGATACGGTTTTGAAATATAGCTACTTAAAATTCTGTTAAAGGGCAAGTTCACACGGAAATGAACCATTTTTTCTTGTCCTTTTTCCACATCAAATGTGTTAACATAGAAGTGTCATAGACAAAAATATAAAAACATCATATTTAATTAACATATTTTTTGCACTAAAACGATTTATATTTTTCACATTTACCAAGTGTTCTATTTCCATAACAAAAACACCATGGCTTATGCCCCTTGCAATATGACGTCATCGGTGCCAATTGATAAACATTATGACGTCATCATGCTTTGTTAGAGCCGCTTCACGTGGTGTAGGTACAGTTTTGTGATTCTAGCATCTCAGATGTCAGCCAGAATTGTGTTATGCTGAGTCACCACTGCGCCGGAGTGTGTCGTAGACCATGTTGTTTTACCGCAAACTGGTCCTTGATATCTTTTGCGTTGAGAATAGACAGGGACCCAGTTGAATTGGCACCAATTACGTCATAATCTAAGGGGGATAACTCAGGCCTATTTCGCTCGTTAAACGAAGGCCTCATAACGGCATATCACTTTCACACTATTGTGAGCTTCCTACTTTCACTGTGAAAAAAATGAGTGTATATTTTCAAACACAGATACTAACTAATTCTAAAATTGCGTTTTGTTTAGAAAAAGAAAGAAAGTGATTTTTGCGTGTACACTTCCCCTTTAAAGGGCCAAAGTCAAGTTCCAAAATGGCCAAAGTCACTTTGCTAAATTTTGGCCCTTTTAGTGTGTGGTTGAGACTGGTTGTTCAAGAGATTTGAAAGCTAGGAGACATTATTATTTTTATGTTTCAGCTCTTTGAACAAAATTGGCATTAGTTTAAATCATTTTAAAGAGCTTCAAAAGTAAGTGTTTATACTTTCAGTAGTAGTTTATCAATCTTACATGTTAAATCCCATTCAAATGCTTGAGATAGATGGGCCAAAATACAGGCATTGGCCCTTTCCACCCTTACACAAAGTTTGCAAACTTAAGTTTATTCGTTTTTTAATTGTTTTTTTTTATAGCAACGTTTATGTGTATGCTGTCAAAAAGTGTTAACATTTACGAATTCATGATCATCTGTGAATAAAAAAATGTTCATTATAAGGCATAAGGTTATGTTTTTATATTACTTTTCTCGAAACGGACTACACATGACATTGGCCTATATGGCTCTTAGCCCTTCATATTAGCATCTTCAATCAGAGACCCTGGTATTAGTCTACAGCAGTAGCAAACGTACCCGTCAGTATCTTGTTTCTTAATTTCGGTTCGTGGCATTGAAATGAACTAAAATGGCATCCGTATAATGTCATTATCTTGTTTATGATACTATAATTTTGGTAATGTCTTATTAATGTACAGTGTCTTGTTTCTTCATTGTGTTTCGTGTTTCGCCATCTGACTTCGACTGATTAGTTTCATTATTATTTAGACCTGTGAGGTTTGCAAGACAAAAAATAGTGTATAATGTTCCTACTTGTTATTTTAATACGTTACTTTATATTATTTATTACATGCATGTAACTTCGTCATCATTATAATGATTAGTTTTGCTTGACATAAGACATTCAAATGACGTTAAGCAGAAAGGCGATCAGCGGAAGACATTTTATGTCAGTGATTCTCTTGAAAAGTAATGAGAACTTTACCATTTTGTCATCAACACACATTTGCATTATTTTTCAAAGCCTTAATGTTTGACTCTGGGTCTTTATCGCTCGTGTGACTGTCCAAGTTACCTCCTCCTTACGTGCCAAGGCCCCTGACTTCAACATACAACCGCTATCGGAAGAATAACCCGACAACGTCATATGAACCAACAGTAAAACAGAGAGCAGTGTTTGTCTGATCAATAAATGGAACTTGTAAAATTGCATGAAACCCAGAGAGCAACAGCATTTCGACAGAATTGCAAATTAGTGGGTTTAACATCGATTTCCAAACATAACAACCAGTTAATGAATATAATGTTGATAGATGTTACGGGAAATGACAGACACTGGGCAATGTACGAATTCATTCATTAAACTACATTACAATCAAAACGTGGAGCGATTCATTCAGCTAATGATAGATTTCCGGGACGATAGCGTGTAACAGTTATAATAGTCACAACCCTTAGGCCGTTTGGAGAAACGAGGCGCTCATTGTACGAAATTCTAAGCAACCACGGGCAAAAGGCATACTTATCTGAAGCGGTACGTGAAACTACCTCTCACAGGAGACAAAGTAGACACAATTTATGGATAAGAACTTCTTTAATATTGTAAAAAGCGACGTTTTGGATTAGATCCTTGTACAGTTGTCAAGCAAGACTGAATGGGGGACATTATACAGAATATATATCGTAGTTGGAGGATTAACAGTAGCGGGTTAACAATAACAACTATTGCATATATGAGTGGGATAACATGACAACAGAAGGATAATACTGTCACAACATGATGGACAGGAACACAATCAAACCCCAAGGGGTTGAAGGTGTAGTGTGCAAAATTGACTGCACGGAGCACAATACCTCCACCATCAAATCAGAAAGTAAATCAGACATCTCGGACCATATCAGAAACTGTCCTAATCACATCATCAACTGGGACAACGTCCAAATACTGTCCAACAACCTCCATAATTTCACTAGAAGAAAACTAACAGAAGCAGTCCACATTCGCCGTCACATGCCATCATTGAACACAGCATGATAAGAACACATATGTGGAAGCCAATGGGACATGAAGCCAGTTAAACAGGATAAGTGATTATTACAAAATGAGTTCTTAGTAGTCAAATCAATCACATAGCCTGTTTTCGACCCGTGAAGATCCGGGATAGAATAGGTCTTCAGCAACCCATGCTTGCCGTAAATGGAGACTATGCTTGTCGTAAGAGTCGACTAACGGGATTCAAGTGGTTAGGCTCGCTGACTTGGTTGATGCATGTCGTCGTATCCAAATTGCGTGGATCGATGTTCATGGTGTCAATCATTGGATTGTCTGGCCCAGACTCGATTATTTCACTTACCGCCGTCATATAACTGGAATATGGCAGAGTGCCATACAACAAACAAACAAACTAACAGCCTGTTTTCTATACTTTCATCACTGCAGTTAGTATAAAGGTTGTGCAGGTATAGTTTAGTTAGACTGTTTCGTCATTCAATAATAACCGATGGTATAAAATAAATATGGTACTTTTCCTTCATAGTTATACAGGCTGACTATGTGATCAAATTCGTGAAACACACTTAATGCATTACTCCTTCGAGATAAGATTGCTGTTGTGAAAGCAGACAAAATAATACTCAAACAATCACTCAGGTGGGATTGTAAGAACTGCAGTACATGGCATAATCTTCACTGGAATGAAACCTTTTCAGGGATATATCATTAACTTGGGATATGGACATTCCTTACAAAGATGGCCAGTCATAGTGAGTTAGTTTGATCAGTAATGCAGTATAACTTATCTCAGCTCATTTGGGGGCGATTGTTGTGAAACCCACGAACACGAGTGCTGAGTGAGAAAACCAAGGATCCTTTTTAGTTAGGACGAAAATATATATGCATGTTACAGTAAACTACGGTTATAACGAACACGCTTATAACGAACTGACGGATATAACGAACTTACTTTTTTGGTCCCGACTATTTCTGTAGTTATACTGTATAAATGCTTATAACGAACTACGGTTAAAACGAAGTATAATTAGTAGTCCCCTTGAGTTCGTTATAACCGTACTTTACTGTATATAAAACATCCAGATAACCCTTGGATACTTTGAGCAATATATTCCATATAAGCCTAAGGTCCGATATAGGCCCTCTTTCGGTTTACATAAAAAAATATTCTTCATTATTGCGGGAAGGAAAAGCAACTTGCGAAGCTGCAGTAATCAGAATTTCACTGCGACTGAGGATATTTGTATGCCAATCTCAACGGGGCCCAATGCAGGTTAAGATGAAAGACAATATGAAGATCAGCGCACATGAATAACGAAGCAATGATACCTGGGTATTCATATTTATACCTCAGTCACTTGATAAGGATTCCATAAAGGAAACCAGAAAACAGACAAGATGTCTCGGGAAGCTTGATACTGTGATGCCGTATTGGAACCCAGTCACTTGTCTTGTCGAACGAACAGGAGAACCCGGCATGCACAGGTACTGACGTCAATACAGTCTCAAACACATTTGACGTCATGTGAACCAGAAATGATACAACCAATGATCCCTAACTATACGTCGAAAGTATTTCTCTCGTAAGCGACCAAAAAATAGTGAACATGTTTAAAGTCACGACGTGTCATTAAGTGAGTGAGCGAGTATGGTTTTACGCCGCTTTTAGCAATATTCCAGCAATATCACGGCGGGGGACACCAGAAATGGGCTTCACAACGTGTCATTGAAGTTACATATTGGAAATGCCTGTCATTGTGACAATAGTCATTTAATAAGGTTGTTTGTTTGTTGTTTAACGCCTCACTCAGCAATATTCCAGCTATATGACGGCGGTCTGTAAATAATCGAGTCAGGACCAGACAATCCAGTGATTTATATCATGAGCATCGATCCACGCTATTGGGATCGATGAAATGCATCAACCAAGTCAGCGAGCCTGACCACCCGATCCCGTTATTCGCCTTTTACGGCAAGCATGGGTTGCTGAAGACCTATTCTACCCCGGAATCTTCAGAGGGTCCATTTAATGAGGAACGTACCCTTTGGTCATCGCCACTTGAAGCAGAAACACGAAATATCGCGATGACTATTAAACGAAGATAGTTGCATGTGTGCTAATACTTTTGAGGTGAAAAAAGTTATTCCGCCGATAAGAAATATTATCTACAATGACAAAAAAAATGCAAAGTGCTTTTCGGGAAAGATCCATTTTGCTTGCGATGAACATCACTATTGAGTTTGGAACACATGATTACTATTCGTTGTAAGCTTCGGCAGTCAGGTGACAGCGAGCGGCTAATTAGAATGAAAGAGTTTGCATGTGTGACTGAAGAAGAGCATTTTATCGTTAACACACATATCGCGTTCTCAAGCAAAAGGTCAGGCAATGTATGGTACAGATCGGAGTCTATTGTATGATCGGCCTTACTTACTTACTTACTTACTTACTTACTATGGATATTTAACGTGCGCTTTCCTACTGATGCGTATTTCGCACACGGGCCCGGCCAGGCCATTTAATGTGTTTCCGAAAGGGGCGAAAGTGGTGTGTGCAACCCAAGAGGGGACTTTAGGGGTTGCTTATATAGAATTTGGGAATTTTGAGATTTGGAATAGATGCCGATGTTGTTGGGGAGGAGAACTAAGGGAGCTGGGAATGGTGGATGTTTGTTTGTTTATGTGATTTTGATTTGGTAGATTATAGTGTTTTTAGATGCGTTTTATTAGTTCCGGTCTTGCGTATCAAGCCCCTTTATATGAACACAGCCACTATCGTATAATAGTATATAGTCCGGCTGCTTGTGACAACAATATTAAAAGGGGCATCTCTCATGTTAGATAGTGCTACGACGGTGTCTACACGTGAGGCAGACCTTTGGGTTTCAGAATACATCTCGACTTGCGGTATTTCTTTGATGTGAATGGTGTTTTTACAATAAAGTAAGTGTCTTTACAGTTGTGGCCGAGCTTACGATTGTAGGTGAGAGATACTCGTAAGGTAATCATTACTTGATTGGATTAATCAGCTGATGGTTAATTGAGTCATGCCAAATTAAATTCGCTACGACAGGAAGTCGGGACATTTTATGGGTGATGTTTAGTGTTCAAGGCTTGAGATCTGTGATGAAGATGCAGTCGAGATGTTGAAGGGAATTGATTATGTTCAAACACACAAAGCTACATGTGAAGGTGAGATGAAGAACTATGGGGTTTAGAGTCGCGTTCAGCATGGTTGTAAAAAATGCCTGCGTGCTTGCGTACGTGGTGTGCCTGCTTGGACGTATAGTTCTATAGTAACAGCCCACTGCTTGTTTGTTTGTTGTTTAACGCCGCACTATATTCCAGCTATATGAAAGCGGTCTGTAAATAATCGAGTCTGGACACGACAATCCAGTGATTGATATCATAAGCATCGATCCACGCAATTGGGATACGATGACATGCATCAACCAAGTCAGCGAGCCTGACCACCCGATCCCGTTACTCGCCTCTTACGACAAGCATAGTCTCCATTTACGGCAAGCATGGGTTGCTGAAGACCTATTCTACCCCGGATCTTCACGGGTCGAAAAAGGCTATGTGATCGATTGGACTACTATGGAGGTTATAATATGCCAAACTTCGGTAAAAGGATCCCGTGAAATATATTTTAAACCACACGCGTTTCCTGATACTGGTTTCTTACATGAGTGATTGTGATAGTATTGGATTACTCACATCAACACAGAGTGTAGCAAAGGCGTTTGATCAGAGAAAACTGTCGAGTAGTGACAGGTGGTCTGGTTCAGACTCATTTCTTAAAGACCACTGGCATGTCGTTGGAATATTGATGAGTGTGGCGTTAAACAAAAAAAACCCCCAAACAACAGGCAAATCTTTAACCTGGA
Source organism: Haliotis cracherodii (assembly GCF_022045235.1). NCBI lineage: Eukaryota > Metazoa > Mollusca > Gastropoda > Lepetellida > Haliotidae > Haliotis > Haliotis cracherodii. The sequence continues at coordinate 27,107,684 of NW_027266269.1, read as the reverse complement.
AAACGGAACATCCACAAAGTAAGTTGTTTGTTATATGTCAGACATACTTCTCTGAGGTGCAATTGTTCCTTAACCATATACTGAAAAGCATTGTTACTTTCTTAATTATTTCTGGACTTGAAGATTGCCGCGATGGACGCTGCAACTGGAAATACATATTAAGGATTACTTGCACCAGGGGACAGTCTTCATTTAATGTTTTCAAGGATGGTAAAGCGTTAAGACAAAGGACAATGGAAACGTCTACCGGCCACCGACATCTGCACGTGAAGAAACACGTGGGAGTTGTCAGATCTTGGTGCTTGTAAAGCCTTGACATTTATTTTTGTAATAGGATCAGTAATGATGCAGTTAATATTAATAAAGACTAACGAAATGTGATCTATTAAATTATTGATCATGGTAATTGTGTTCTTGTTAAAATGGAGTCCTGAACTGGAAGTTCAAGAAATAGCACTTTAGTCGATTAAGGTGAAGAATGAAAGGTTTAAAGCGTTCGCTCGAGACGCTGACGATCCGGGTTCGATTGCCGACATGGGTACAATGTGTGAAGCCCATTTCGGGTGTCCCCCGCCGTGAGATTGCTGGAATGTTGCTAAAAGCGGCGTAAAACCATACTCCCTCACCCACTTTTAAAATGTCAGATTGAAACTTAGTATTATTTGCTGTCTGGAAGCAGGATCAAGATGTCTTCTGAGAGAGGGTGTGGCTATCAGCTTGGATGATGTCGTGAATCACGTGGACGGATTAGGTATTATTAGGATTAGGATTACCTAGGAATGTTTATCTCAGTTTCGAGAGTTATAAAATGTGTGTTTTCTAACTTGTTTTCAAATAACCTTAACATATTCCGAACGTTTCCGGCGTCTGAATGCTAAGCTATATTGATTACATTGTTTCTGAGACGGTCTGCTAATGCCCGATGTAATGTAAAATTGTTATCTTTGATTCTTTACGGTGATAGGAAGCGGTACTCATCTTTCTCGAAGGAAAACAAAGGATGGAAGTTGATTGTAAATGTCCTAAAGTACATCTGCACTGTCTAAAACAATTGGCATGGCTTTAGTTAACTCTGACAATCTCCAGGGTACGAAAGGTTTAAATTTGATCTTTAGAGTTAAAAGGGTGGAATTAGTAATTTACTTACGAATAAAGTGTGTCTTGTCATACAGTATAGTTTTGCCCTGAACTGTTATAGATAAAGCACGAACACGTTGACTGTATGACGATGCAATGAAAGGTGTCATCCACTCGTTTATAATTGTGTGGCTGTAAAACCGAGATGAATGTTTGTCTGATCAATAAAATATCAATAACACTGAAATAACCAAGACAGCAACATTATTTGACCTATTTGGAAATTGATGGGTTGAATATCGATTTCCAAACATAACTTCTGTCAGCGTCGACAATTTTGTGGGTGTTACGGGTACTGACAGACACTGTTCGATAAGCGCGTGGCCCATGTCCGAATCCAATCATTACACTACACTACATTCAAAAAGTGGAGCGATTCATTCGGCTAATGCTAGATTTCCGGGACGGAACCTATAGCACTTACAAAAGGCATAACCCTCAGACCGTTTGGGGAACGAGGCGCTCATTGTATGAAACCCTCGGCAGCCATTGGAAAATAAGACACATTGGTAAAAGGCACACTTATTTGAAACGGTATATGAAATTACCTCGAAGGAGATCCTTATCAAAACGTCTCATTGTTCTACGTACTGTAGCAATAGACAACGTTGTTTCCACTGGTCCCCATAAGATAAAGGTTCTGATGAAGTCAAAACATCGATTAAAACGAACACTTTCTGTAACATATGAATACAGTAAACTACGGTTATAACGAACTCAAAGGGACCACTAATTTTAGTTCGTTATAACCGTAGTTCGTTATAAGCATATATACAGCATAACTACAGCAAATAGTCGGGACAAAAAAATATGTTCGTTATATCCGTCAGTTCGTTATAAGCGTGTTCGTTATGAACGTACTTTACTGTATATAACATGTTGCTAAATGGACTAAGGTATTCATCTGCAGCCAAAGCCTTTCAATTCGGAAATTTTGTTACCACAAATAATAGTTAATATAAATTTGATTGATTTCAAAGATCTTCCTGCATAGCACTTTAAAGCAAAGAAGATATTTAAACGCTTCCTCCACTTTAATTCATCCTCGTTTGATACTTTATCCCGAATTAGCAACTAATCAATAGCTACCATAAGCTCAACAAACCATTTCATAAGAAATCGCTGATAAAAGCAGAGTTCATTGTACATTTCGACTGTATCTTAAACAATGTGTTTACGGACCATTATCAAGTAGTGATAATACCAGTCGTTCGCGATAAGATGTCATGAGCGTATCCCGCACCCATTACAAACACATGCAAAGACTAGTCAAGTGTTCACCAGAACAAACACCGGGACCTATGGTACGGTTCAGAGAAGGGAATTCCATGGAACATCATTATGGTCAAATTTAGAAATATTATCCACATGTCTACCACAAAATATTTTGACAGCTTTACTCAGGTCATGGCACGAACTACCGCCTCCGCCTTTATGTTACTGAGGATACTTGGCCGGTCGAATGGGTTCGAATCCAAGATTCTCCCTGATTATGACACTTGGTCAGTCTGCACCACACTGATGTCTTGGCTTTGCATTACGTGGAACTTTCTTCACACTCTTCAATAGCAATATTCCTGCAATATCACGGCCGGGGACATCGGAACCAAAGCATAGAATACAATGCGACCAGAGTCATGTTTTGTCATGAAATTACAACGCTCGTTACATTATCAATAACTATAGGAAATTGAATTTTATTTTATCTACATAGATCCAAAAAAATAAAGTCAAGACAACCTTTCCAGGTTCCTAAGAAATCCCGGCTAAAAGTTGATTTTATTGTACGATTGCGAATAAAAGACAAATACTACATAATGAAAGACATAAACCGACAGGGTCATTATCATACCCCCAAGTTCAGGATCACAAATATTCACACCATTTGCCCCTGCAGGCACAACCACCCACTATCACACCCACGTTAATGATTCTTTTGACCAGATTGCAGTGCTCCTCCTATGATGATGTATTAGTGGTTATGCAACATGTCAGCCTGGGACCGCTGTTGGCAACAGCAGGCATTAAGAATGCTTTTAGTCTATGTCCGGTTTGAATTATCGGTTTCCAAGTCGGAAATAAGTAGAAGGCAATATGTATCGGTTAAAGTGCGTTCTCAACATTTACTGCAGGGACAAGATTGACCCAAGATATGACCTACCAAGTTTACTGAGATCCATTGATGTCTGTACATCCAACGTGGACCATCTCACATGACCTTACTGGACAAGGACACGCCTTCAAGATCAGTAGTGCAAGAAAAACATATGAACAGACTATTTGAAAATTATTATCGATTCATTAAGAAGTTCGAGGATATAACTCTATGTTATATTGGTAGAATATCAAGTGCACTGATCTGCCCATTCTCATTATAGGACTGGAAATCGGCTAACCTTAAGCACCAGAGGAAACTACGATGTCGAACATGCACTGCCAAATGGTCCACATGGTAGAGTAGATATTCAACAGTTTAGTGCGTCCCTGGACGAGAAAACAAGAAGAATATGTCTCTTGAGTGACCTTGAACCCTGCTATTTGGTGGTGTGAAGGTCAGCAGCATGGAATTCTGTTGCAGTCATCCGATCATTGGACCTGAGCGAGGAGCAGCTAAGCCGAGTGTTATAAGGCGTCGTGATACCCTTGATGTGAGGTTTAGTGGGGACTCAGTGTGGCTGAGAGGAACCTTCAGATTAAAGTAATTACATCAGGTTGGGGTGATCATGTGGCGTACAAGCGAACAGAGTCCTATGTCCTGTTTTCAGTGTTGGTTTCAATGCTTGTTTCATTTACAAATGTGGTTACCCGATAAATTATCCTGGTAGAGAGTGAGTGAGTGAGTATGGTTTGACGCCGTTTTTGGCAATATTCCAGCGATATCACGGCGGGGGACATCGAAATATAGGCTTCACACATTGTACCCATGCGGGGAATCGAACCAGGGCTTTCGACGTAATGAGCCAACGCTTTAACCACTAGGCTACCCCACTGCCCCTCTTGGTAGAGAGCTGTAACAAACGATATCTACACATAGATTATTTTACTTGGGTTCGAATCCCGAATTTGTCCTTATCTTGTGTCTATGTTTGTCAGCGAACACACAGAGTTGGTGGACGTCTGGGACCCGCATCACCGAGGAAACTGAATCAGTAAGAAACACATGCAGAGTCTTCAGTGTATCTGTGTATTTCAACGGCAGCTCTAAAATGCGAACAGACGGTCTGGGCACCATGCCACCCTCCAACTTATCATACAAATCAGCTGTGTTTCCTAATCTCGAAATTGAGGAGCCATTATCGTCTTTATCAATGACACTTTTTATTGATGTTGTTAATGTCCCAGCTCGAATACTTCTTTAATGGAGATTGAAATCTTAAGTAGAAAGGAACGTCTGGACCATGGAATCTAGATAGGTTCAATCAGGAACACAAAATATAGCAATGGAGCAGAGAATGAGTTGTGTGGAAGCAAAGACGTGTTGCAATAATTCGTCGTTACTTTGTAATCATGTTGAGTACTTCAGAGTCGCGTACGAGTGAAAACAGAAGGGAGCATGGATTGTGTCATTACTTTGGGATAATTCTCTTCATGTCACATGACGTAACATGTGACATCAGTATCTGGACATAGTCTTCTAGTGGCTCGACAATACCCGTGACCACGTTCCAAAGTGTGTAACATTTCAAAGATTCGTGAGACATTTCGTCTGTTTTCTTGACTCTTCTTATTGTTGAATCCTCTTCAAGTGCCTGAAGTATAAATAAGACTGCCCAGACATCAATCACTTCGTTATTCACGTACGCTCATCTTCAAAATGTTCTCTATCCAACCCGCATTGGGCCCCATGGAGATTGGTATACAGATATCTTCAGTTGGCGTGGGTTTCTGATAACTGCCGCTTGACATGTTGTATTTTCCTTCCCAAAATAATAGATAATCGTATTGATGGTAAACAGAAGGAGGGCTAAACTAGGACCTTCACCTTAAGGATTGGGGACTTAATAATATCTAATTGAAATTACTATCTATGTGGAGTGTAGTTTAATCATATGAAATATACTGCTCACAGTCCAATAGGAGATTACCTGGATATATTACGTAAAATTGGTGGTCAGGCTCGCTGACTTGGTGGAGCCATGTCATCATATCATATCCCAATTGCATAGATCGATGCTCATGGTATAAATCACAGGATTGTCTGATCCTGACTAGATTATTTACAGACCGCCGGCATATAGCTGGAATATTGCCGAGAGCGGCGTTGTAAACAGACAAACTATTTGGCTGAAAAGGAAATATCAAAATATTAATCTTTTAATTTTATTTTAAAGTTACTTCTCTGCAATCTAATTGTGGTAAACCAAATGATGGAACCTTTTTTATGCCTCCCTATTTCTAAACTTAAGTAAATACATAAGAATTTACTTGTCAATCTTTATTAAATGGTTTCGGAAAGAATGAAACAAGACCAGTGTGAAGACAAAGAACAATAGAGAAGTCTTCCGGCCACAAACATCAGCTCTCGCCGAAACATGCACCAGATAATCAGACACTGGTGCTTGTAGAGTTTTGGCCTTAATGGTAGAAGTGCGACAAGTAGCGATAATGGATAAAATTTGTCATGAGTATGTGTTTAGAAACTACTCTCACACATTGATGATACCAGGTGTTCGCGAAAGGAAAGGTGAGCGTTTCCTGCTTAACTGGTGGCACCCGTCACAAAACCCATGCACAGCCAAGTCAATTGTACTCCTGGAAAAACAACAACATTGCAACATATGGTACAAGTCAAAATAGGCAATTTCACTTGACATCAGTTTTGTCACTGATGCATCAAAGTTGGAAATGGAAACGATAGATCTACCATAAAACGCATTGAAACCTTTACTGATGCCTTGAAGGTTGTAACCTTGATGCAGCAACTTGTGAGCAAGGGTAGTCTGACGCTTTTTGAACTCTTAGTACAAGGTGCATGCTCGAGTGTACTTCAACAGTTGTGAAATGTAGACACTGCTGCTATGAACTTCGGTGATGGTGTCGTAAATCCCGGATAAGGTTACGCACATTGTAGACGACGGACATGCGTGGGAATCTTTAGCTGGGTGTTGAGAGTTTTAACAAATCTGGTTTTCACTTTTTTTCAAACAACCTTAAAAAGATTTTATGTTCAGAACGTTTCCAAGATCCGTTTACGAAGTTATACTGATTACTTTGTGGCTCAAACTGTCTACTGATGTCCGATTATAGTTATTGATTATAATGTAAAAGTGTCATCCATGATTCTTCACGGTGATAAACTGCGGGACTCGTCCACTGTAAATGTGCCAAAGTACATCTGCACTGTCTAAAACAATGAATATGGCTTCAATCAATTACTTACGTGTGTGCCAATTTCAGGCGTTCTGGTGTATTAAAGGTTGTGAATTTGTCTTTGGAGTCAACACGAGGACGGAATGTGTCATTCAGAAGCACCACACAGAGGAATCTGTTTTCTACTCAATGTCAAAGATTTCATGACGATTTTGGTTTACAGATACTTTGCTACATTGCGGTGTGTCAACTCTGCTTGGGGAGAAGGGTGTGAGTGACGCCTGTCTCAGAGGTTTACCACATTGATGAATCCCAACCATGGTGTAGTTGTGACAAACCAAGGATCATAAGAAAGCGAACACTTGAATCGAGTTAAAGGAAATGACCTTTCTCTCTCTGCTCTGCTACTTACAACGCCTGCCACCTTTACTCCACCCATGCTATTTGATGAACCAACATATAATCATGTTCTGAGGCTTACTTAACTCAAAGGTTCTGAGGCTTACTTAACTCAAAGGTCTTCAACTTAACTTTCCCTGTGTATAATCTGAAACACAATGTTCGTTTACCAACATGTCTGCATGTGTATGTTGGTATTTCTGGAACAGTTCTAGGACTTGGGGATATAGTTTGAAAATGAAGAGGTGGCATAATGTCATTTCAAGGTGAAGGTCATTCGTATGAAGGTCCTATAAACAAACATGAACTCCAGTATCTTCATTACAACCTAGACACCACTAATGTTATTATATCCTAATGTTTCTAATTATATCCTGATTGCATATGTAGTACTTCAGTTGATAATGTTCTCTTAACAAAGGATTCCTAGCTTTGTTTCAATCTCCAGAAGGGCATTGATTGCTTCAACGGAAACGACATAACACATGTTAAGAGGCTAATGACATTTTGAAGGAAATCGCCTGTGGATATTTTTGCCACAGCTGGAGTTACGTGACTTTGGATAGTTTTATGAAACGTTGAATTGGTGGACGGTTTGCTAACGGGATTCAATTGTACTTTTTACATAGAAAGGCACTGGTTAATGTCGCTTTTAGATATATTCCAACAACAGCTTAAAGGGGGACACATAAATCGGCTGTACATATTTTACCCATGTGGGAAATCGAACTCTTCAGTGTAACCTGCGGTAGCTTTAACCTTAAGGTAGCCTAAAATTTCGTCGTTTTCACCTGCAGTGTATTCACACCTGTTTATATTCGAGTTTAGTTGCAATTGAGCTGCGGAAATAGTTCGTTGTATGCGATCGTCACTCAACGGTGTTGATCGTTGCTCATGGCATCAATCACAACAATGACTGCTCTGACTCGATGGTTACCACAGCTGTCAAGCTGGAATGTTGTGGCATAAAATATCCTTCGTGACTTCATTATTGCATGGCTGTAAAACGGAGACGATTAGTCGTCTGATCAACACAAGAAGCTTGTAACACTGTGGAAAGCCAGACAGCAACTGCATTTTGACAGATTTGGAAATGTTTGGTTTTGACATCGATTTTCAAACATAACGTCCTGTTAAAGATGACAGTTTTACTGTTTTACGGAAATGACAAACGCTGTTCGTGTGGCCAGCATCCGAATCCAATCATTAAACTTAACCACAATCAAAATATGGACCTATTCATTCAACTAACGATAGATTTCCGGAACGATAACGTATAGCAGTTACAATAGGCATAACCCCCAGGCGGTTTTGTGGAACGAGGCGATCATTGTACAACAATTGAAGAACCACGGGAAAACGAGGACAAGTGGGGATGAGGCACACTTGTTTGAAAGAGGAAACTACCTCTCAAAAGAGATCGTCACCATAACGTGTTATTGATCTCATAACAAGCTACAGACAACATTGTAATGATCGATTCCCATAATATAAGTTCTTATGAAGTCAAACAATAAAACAAAGGTAAACACTTCCCGTGGCATATCAATATAGAACGTAAAGCTAAAAGGTCTGAGGCGTTATTCTGCAGCCCAAGCCTTTCAAATATGAAATGTAATATTATTTTACGTATTAATGTAAATAGATTTGATTGATTATATCATTTTCGTGTATAAATGCATCTTTCCTATTCTAAATAGAATGTACCCTTGCATAATACTAGAAATAGACTTTCTCAAATTCAGTTCATCTTGTGTCGTGGTGCAGCATCGTTAGGTGCTGCATGCTGCTTTAGCGACTAATGAATACCTAGAATAAGTTCGACCAAACCATTTGAGAAGAAATCCCTGATGAAACAGGAGTCCAATGTACAATATATCTGAAACAGCATGTTTCTGAGGCAATATCAAACAGTGATAATATCAGTTGTTCTCTAGAAAGTGAGTGTAGCCTGTCCCTGTTTACAATTGATGGTTAACATTGTCGGTTTATACATGTTGTTTGTTTGTTGTTTAACGCCTCACTCCGCAATCTTCTAGTTATATGAGGGCGGTCCTTCAATAATTGAGTCTGGACCTGACAATCTAGTGATTGACATCATGAGCATCGATCCACGCAATTTGGACACGATGACATCAACCAAGTCAGCGAGCCTAGCCATCCGATTCCGTTAGTTGCCTCTTATGACAAGCATAATTGCCTTTTATGGCAAGTATAGTCGCCTTTTATGACAAGCATGGGTTGCTGAAGACCTATTCTACCCCGGATCATTACATGTCAGTTTATACATGTATAATAGTGGCTGCATGTTTATATCAGGGACCTTGACACGCAAGGCGGTGGTAACAGGTGACAGTCACACAAGAGATACAGATCAAGAACAAGACATTGACAGACCTTGAGAATGTGATATGTCAATGAATGAGAAAATGTTCTTCAATAACACATAAAAAAAAGTTGGCATTTGAATTAATTTTGATTGTTTCTATTACTTCGCAAACTTGAGTTGTCTTCAAAACAACCACGTGTTCGTATCTGTAAATAACACTATTTAATCGTGGTTCTAATTTTCTCCTTCTTTGGTTCTGTTGTCCAACTGGATATAGATATAATTCAAGCTTATAGGGAATGGTTATTGTCATAGGGACGGTGGGGTAGCCATGAGATTAAAGCGTTCGCTCGTCAAGCCGAAGCCCCGGGTTTGAGTCCCCACTTGGGTACAATGTGTGATATTGCCGGAATATTGCTGTTATATTAAAAGCGGCGTAAAAACCCAACTCACGCACTCACTCATTGTCATGGGAATGTACCTTTTAGAGAAGCCATTGAGTGAAAACTCTTGAAACGTTAGACGATTTCTTAATCGACGATTACAATCATAAGTAGAAAGGAACGTCTAGACAATGATATCTAACTAGGTTCACCCGGGAACTCACAACAGAGTCGTGGAGGCGAGATCGACCTGTGTTGGAATAAAGGCAGTTCTGATTTTCTAAATTCTTCCTTCTTCATTTTCTTTCATTTTACAATTGCAGTCACTTTCATCATAAAACTTCACTGATGTGTCGTGATTTTATTAGCACTTATTACAATCCCACTTGTCGGCTTGCTTGGCCATTACTTTGTCTGGATTCACTACAGCAATCTTGTCTTATTGTGTGTTTCACGAATTTTGAGCACATAGCCAGCCTGCATCGTCCTGAAAGAAAGATGCCATAGTTCTTTTATCGACAATGTCATATCATGTATTATTACTGAAAGACGAAATAGTCTAACTAAAATATTCCAGCATTACTTATATTTTGAGTGGGTGATGAAACAATAAACAACAAACAATGTGATTGGATGGCTATGGAATTTATGATATTCCAAACGTTCTACTTTTGTAATTATGTCCCGGCGCCTGTGATGTATAATTTGTAGGACACGCGTTAAGTCATAATGATTATCTCTGATTGTTTGAGAAAGAAGGAATGTTGCAAAGGCTTTTGCTCACAGTGTATTTGTGACAGAGGGCCTGGTTCAGATTTAGATTTTGATCAGATATTGCGACCGTCGTCATTAAATGATAGCTGGAGTGAGTGAGTATCGTTTTACGCCGCTTTTCATAATATTCCAGCAATATCATGGCGGGGGACACAAGAAATGGGTTTCACACATTGTGCTCATTTTAGGGACGTGACGAGCGAACACTTTACCACTAGGCTACCCAAACCGCCCCTCATATAGTTGGAATATTGCTGAGTGGGGCATTTAACAAAAAGAAAACAGCACGCGGCTCTTTAGTCCTTGTAAAAGGAATGTGAACAATTAGGCCTGTAGTTATATCTTTAACTAATTTTTATCCGACCTAACGGTGGTAAACCACATATTGAAAACTGTTTTATTCCAGCCTCATTCTCTTCTTGAACAGGTGGACACTGCAACCGAAAACACACAAGGAATTTGCACTAGGTTTTACTCTTCAGTAAACAGGTAAATGATTAAACACCACCAGCGTAGAAGACACGGGGCAGCGGAGACGTCTTTGAGGCTACCGACATCAGTACGTCACCGAACATGCATCAGATTTTCAGTTACAGGTGCATGTATGACTTTAACCTTTAGTTTTGTGATAGGACTAGTAGTGATGTAGTTGGAATAAGATAATTAGAATATCACAGACTGATATTTAAAACTGGCATGCAACCATAAAAACACATCATTACATGCAACAATATGATATAAAAAAGGGCTATATGGCCAGCAACTTAAAGTAGATCACCATACATGGACCCCAGCAGGATTTACACCATCCCTTTTGTGGTTGGCAATTGAACGTAATGTTAGCCACTATTGCAATTAGAAATATTTAACGTTTAAAAGAGTAGCAGGTGTAAATATTCTTTGAAAGACATGGACTGGTGCATGAATGTCTTTGACCTCTACTTTTGTGATAGGACTAGTAGTGATGTGGTTAAATAACTAGAATACAACAGATTGATATTTAAAACTAGCATACAACCATAAAAAAATATCAGTACATGCAACAAGACAATATCAATGAGAGCAAAATCGCCAGCAACTTAAGATAGATAACCATGTGGACTTACAGTACCTTTTCTACCTACAGGATTTACACCATCCCTTTACTGGTTGGCGATTGTGCGTAATGTTAGCCACTATTGAAATTAGAAATATTTAACGTTTAAAAGAGTAGTAGGTGTAAATATTCTTTGAAAGACATGGACGTACGATCTCCTCTTAGTGATAAAGAATAAAGAAATGTGATTTATTAAATGATTGGCCATAGTAACTGTGTTCTACATGCAATTTAAATCGGCTCCTGGACCATGTTTTTTCCTCGTAATGCCGAACACCAGGCAAGGTAACAACGAGTACCATATTATGACGTCTTTTGGTATGACGCTTCCGGGGACCAAACAACCAAAGCTCAAGGTGCTCTATCCATTATATGTCATTGTCATTATGTCATTAAAATTCATCTCTGTTTACCATTGGCAAATGATTTTTCTTCAACTAACCTCCGTTAGGTACGTGGGCATCAGTAAGTTTTTTCATATGTTGGCATCCATCTATCAAGAAGGAATTACAAAACAAGATACCATACAAATAATTTTGTCCACTGCCCTAGTCTCGTACCAGGGTCTCTGATGACGGCAAAGTATTTAGCATCCTACTTAAGTTGAAAAGTAAATAGCGTTCTTGAACGGAAACGGCATGGTAATGGATCATTGATAGTGAGAGCTCTAATTGAAATAAATTTGTATTCTCCATTCTCGTTGACATATTGTCATTAAAATTAATCACTATTTACGAGAGACAAATGATGTGCGTTCGGCCAATCACATGTTCGAAATAATGCTCTCGAAGGCATCATTCAGTGTCTTATATGGTAGCAGTAGTGTACGAGCTCAGCTTCCCATCTTTATATCATTCTCGCCTCTGGTTATTTAATGAAGAAAAACCTCATGTTCTACACAATTTGAAGGTCTTCAACTTAACCCTCCCTGTGTTCAAGTTAACACTCTTCTTTTCACCCCAAATTTCAAAAGATATCGGTTTCCGAGAGGTAATCAAAATGAGATAAATGTCCAACATGTGTATTCAAATATTTCAAAACGATTCACCTCACGCGATGTAAGCTCAGATTCGAATATGATTACATATATATCTCAGTATTTCGAGCACAGACGAGAAAACTCTTATGTTATTATATCCTCCTTTGGTGTGTCGTACATCAATAGATGGTGTCCTCACAGAGGAATCGCAGCTTTGTTTCAATCTCCAGGAGGGCATTGGTTGCTTCTACAGGAACGACATAACAACTATTCAAAGGCAGGTGACATTTTGAAGTTAATCCCCTGTGGGTATCTGTTATGTTTACCTCGGCTTGGGTGCAGACATGTACATGACTTGGGATGGTTTTATAAAACTTCTTTTAGAGAATCTAATTGCGGTAAATATTTCCGTCACTCAACAATGTTGAGATTATTTACAAATTAATTTTTTATAGCTGGCTACGGGATATTGCGGCGCAAAATATCATTTAGTCGTTGATGTATGAGTTTCAGTAACCCTCAGCCTATTTTGGGGAACGAGGCCCTGATTTTAGGAAATCCATAGCAACGACGGACAAAAGACACATTTATTTGAAAATGGTGCATGAAATTACCTCTGAAAGATCATTACCGAAACGTTCTATTGTTCCACAAACTGTAGACAAAGTTGTTTCGATTGGTTCCAACATGAAATGTCCTGATGAAGTCTACCATTTGATTAAAGCTGAACACTTCCTGTAACACATCTTAGTGCTATATGATTTAAGATATTATTTATAAACCAGATGTTTTCAATTATGACATTTCCCACCACACATAATGATGAATACAGATTTTATTGAATTGAAATGAAGTCTTTTAATGCACACATTCTTCTTTCCTTTTCCAAGTAGCATTTCTTTCCCCATAACACTTAAATGAAACGTACATGAAAAGTATGTCAATAGTCTTAGTGCAGCTTCGTAGGAAAATGCACTGTGCATTAGCTACGCATCAATACAAAGAAAAATGGCAAAAAAACCATTACATGAGAACTCTCGGCTAAAAGCACAGTCAAGCACGGTACCATAATCTTATGTTAATGCATCATTATCCATTCTGGCATGAAATTGAAAAATGCTTGATTCCCTTGGTTAAAAAGAGGTCTTCGGTTTGCAACATTATTAAGACTTTTCACACAAAAACTTGGTATGAATACATCGACAGCCTACATATAGCCATATATAGTCAGCGATCCACAGAGAATGGCTGCCGATCACCGATAAGAACTGTAGACCGTGTCGATATTTCCGCTATTAGAGGCTGGGTCTCTAATACACGCTCAGTCAACAGCTCTCGCGAAACTAATAGACGTCCGAGTGTCTAATAGAGGATACACGGCACGCTTAACCTTCAACAACGTAGATTAAGCTCTGCCACATCCGAGTTCGGTTTAGGGAGGCATTTATTTAAAAAATGTCCTGGGGGTAGTTGCCTAATAACTAATCAGATTTTCACATGTCAAATAAATAGTAGAATGTTAATTCATAATGACAATAGGAAATGTCATTTTCGATTTCTAAGAAATCCTAACAGTGCCCTGCTGGTTGCGGTGGAATTAAAACATATATCTTTGGACCAAGTTTGGAGGGTTATTTGTCAACTTCTTTTTCAAAAACTATGTGTTATGAACATTTATTTTGAACTACTTTAGTTATCTTTGTCTCATTTATAACTACCTGTGACCCGTTTTTGGAATGTTCTGAGATAGGTTTAGGTATATACATTGTGTAGGTAAGCATTGCAAGAGAGCACCGTTTTTCAAAGCGCTGTTGCTGTTATGGTTTATCTCCAAAATAGCCTTCGCGAAAATGTGAATGTATTCTGCCTCACCGGGTGCATCTGTCACAATGACCGTATCCTGGCCACTGTCAACAACATGCAAACACAAATCAAGCGTTTATCCGAAGAAACACAGGAACTATTTGGCGTAAATCAAAATAACGAATTGCATCGGACATGATTCCATTCAAATTTGGAAATGTCCACAAGTATACCGTAAATATTTTTATTAAGGCCTACACGCGAACAAGCACCTCAGGGATCCAGTGGACAGAGTGTCTGCCAGTGGAGCGCAAAGACCTACACACCTTGTCACGAACCTTTTAGTTTAAGGAATTAATCTATTCCCCTTAACACCTCGGCTGAATACGTAAGAGGTATACATGAAACGCTGAAGGTGTCATCCATATACAGAATACGAAACAAACTCGTCAGATACAAAAACTATTCACTGGTTTCATAAATTTAGTAATACGCGGTAGCGAGTTTAATATTTTATCGTACTTTTTTGTCTCGTGTAAATAGGCAGACATCTATGCGATCCACAGCATAATCCATTTGAGTTTAACAGAATGATGCTTCAAACACATTCAAAGTTGACACGTATTAAGAAAATGCCATACAACGGCCTTCCTTTGTGTATTCAGGGGTCCGTTCTACAAAGCCATCGCAGCACTAAGATGATCGTAATTACTATACCTTAACATAGCCTTATGACTGTCTTTGCGCTACTATCACTTTGTGGAAGGGGAAAACACCGGCAAAACAATACTATGTGACGTCAACATAGCAACAGGGTTGCTGGGGTCATACGACCACTTTGTGGAAAGGGGCCCTGCGCAACAAAGTTTACAAATACGTCACAATATCCTATGACGGGATTTGCTGGGGTCATCGGGAGTTCAAAAGCTGCTCTCAGTGATCTTTCATCTCTACACGTAATTTCATTCAATAAGCCCAGGGATGTTGGGAGTTTTCAACAATTGTTTGTGAAACTAGTTCCCATGGAGCACAAGCACGCAATGTGGTATTACACCCTCTATAAATGCAATAATCTTGGACGTGACGTTATAGTTCCATTTCACCTCACCTCATTTAATGTGGATCTTGGCCCTGATTATGACGCTTGGTCTGTGTTACACTGTTCGGTGTTCGGTGGCTTACTCGCGAGGCCCTGCATAACTTACGATTTTACTTGGTACATGACTGAGTTGGTTTTTGTTGTATAAAACTTGCACAACTCTCAACATTATCAATAGATGAAGGAAATTGGAATTCATTTTAGCCAATACAAATATTGATAAAAGTTACAAAACCCATTTCATCATCATAAGAAATCTCTGCTAAAAGTAGATTCAATTGTACGATAAAACACCCCCATAATCAAACACGTGCCTGATAGGGTCATCAGCACACCTACGTGTTTCGATCACAAATAGTCGCGAGATGTATCCTGGCAGGCACAAATAGGCGCCTTAACTCCCACGAGGATCCCGTAAATGATTCTATTGACCAGAATGCAGTTCTCCTCCTGTGATGTTGCATGTCCGGTTATGCAATATCTCGGTCAGGCCGCGCTGTAGACAATTGCAGGCATTAAGGATGCTTTTAGACTCTGTACAGTCTCAATTATAAAAGCGTTTGGTTTCAGGGTCGGAATTGTGTCGAATGGAATGGTGTTGTATGGGAAAATGTATGTTCGGAAGACCTTCAGCTGGGAAATGATTGAACGCTTATCGATTACTTTAGAAGTTCGAGGACATTTCTGAATGTTATATTGGTAGAAGATCAAGTGCTCTGGTCTGTCCTATTTATATTATATAACTAAAAATTGCGACACCGTAGGCACTTTGCAGCACGTTGTTGGGTAGGTATTAGTGGTCAGTATTGTTGAGAGAGTTTAGGGGTCTCTAGACTAGAAATGCTATTGAATATGCCTCTTTTCTGACATTGAACCACGGTTATATGGTGATGTGGAGGTCCAATACGTGGAGAACTATTGCAGTCATCCGCTCATTGGTCCTGTACCTCCAACGTGGACCATCTCACATGACCTTACTGGGCAAGGACACACCTTCGAAAACAGAAGAACAAGAAAAACAAACGAATAGGTTATTTAAAAAATATGATCAATTCCTTAAGAAGTTCGAGGATATGTCTCTATGTTCTCTTGGTAGAAGACCAAGTGCACTGATCTGCCTATTCTCATTTGGGATTGCAAATCGCGGAACCTTTAGCACCAGAGGAAACTACGATGACGAACATGCACTGACAAATGGTCCACATGATAGAGTAGATATTAAACAGTTTAGTGCGTCCCTGGACGAGAAAATAAGAAGAATATGTCTTCTTGGGTGACCTTGAACCCTGCTATTTGGTGGTGTGAAGGTCAGCAGCATGGAGTTCTGTTGCAGTCATCCGATCATTGGACCTGAGCGAGGAGCAGCTAAACCGAGTGTTGTAAGACGTCGGAATACCCTTGTTGTGAGGTTTAGTGTGGCTGAGAGGAACCTTCAGATTAATGTAATTACATCAGCTCGGGGTGATCATGTGGCGTACAAGCGAACAGAGTCCCTTGTCCTTTTTACAGTGTTGGTGTCAATGCTTGTGTCATGTACATATGTGGTTACCCGATAAATTATCCTGGTAGAGAGTGAGAGAGTTGGGTTTGACGCTGCTTTTAGTAATATTCCAACAACATGACGGCGGGGGACATTGGAAAATAGGCTTCACACATTGTACCCATGTAGGGAATCGAACCTGGGCTTTCGACGTAACGCGCCAACGCTTTACTCACTAGGCTACCCCAGTGCCCCTCTTGGTAGAGAGCTGTAAAGTCGAAATAATAGTCCAGATTGAACAAACTATATCTACACATGCAAGACATACTTTATTTTACCTGGGTTCGAATCCCGAATTTGTTCTTATCTTGTGTCTATGTTTGTCAGCAAACACACATAGTTGGTGGACGTCTGGGACCCGCATCACTGAGGAAACAGAATCAGTAAGAAACACATGCAGAATACTCAGTGAATCTGTGTATTTCAACGGCAGCTTTAAAATGCGAACAGACGGTCTGGGCACTATGCCACCCTCCAATGTATCATACAAATCAGCAGTGTTTCCTAAACTCGAAATTGAGGAGCCATCATCGTCTTTATCAATGACACTTTTTATTGATGGTGTTAATGTCCCAGCTCGAATACTACTTTAATGGAGATTGAAATCATAAGTAGAAAGGAACGTCTGGACCATGGAATCTAGATAGGTTCAATCTGGAACTCAAAATATAGAAATGGAGCAGAGAATGAGTTGTGTGGGATGCAATGATTCGTCGTTACTTTGTAATCACGTTGAGTACTTCAGAGTCGCGTACGAGAGAAAACAGAAGGGAGCATGGATTGTGTCATTACTTTGGGATAATTCTCTTCATGTCACATGACGTAACATATGACATCAGTATTTGGACATGGATCTTCTGGTGGCTCGACAATACCTGTGACCACGTTCCAAAGCGTGTAACATTTCAAAGATTCTTTAGACATTTCTTCTGTTTTCTTTACTCTTCTTATTGTGGAATCCTCTTCAAGTGCCTAAAGCATAAATATGAATGCCCAGACATCAATCACTTCGTTATTCACGTACGCTCATCTACAAAATGTTCTCTATCCAACCCGCATTGGGCCCCGTGGAGATTGGTATACAGATATCTTCAGTTGGCGTGAGTTTCCTATAACTTCCGCTTGACATGTTGTATTTTCATTCCCGAAATAATGAATAATCGTATTGATGGTAAACAGAAGGAGGGCTAAACTAGGACCTTCACCTTAAGGATTGGGGATTGGGGACTAAATAATATCTAATTGAAATTACTATCTAGTTTAATCATATGAAATATACTGCTCACAGTCTTATAGGAGATTACCTAGATAATGTCTCACTGTTTCAACCCAACTCACTTGGATTAATCACCTTAAGAATTTAACATTCAAAGTTACATTATGATTTATCATCAAACATTGGCGTCCACAGGATATATCGCCAGGGTGAGATCAAACGATATGTCCATGGCGATATTGCTACAATGAAATTGCATCACACTGCTTTGCATTTACAGGTATCTATCAGTATTGGGTGTTCAGACTCGCTGTCTTGGTGGAGCCATGTCATCATATCATATCCCAATTGCATAGATCGATGCTCATGGTATAAATCACAGGATTGTCTGATCCTGACTCGATTATTTACAGACCGCCGGCATACCGCTGGAATATTGCCGAGAGCGGCGTTAAAAAACAAACTATTTGGCTGAAAAGGAAATATCAAAATATTAATCTTTTAATTTTATTTTAAACTTGCTTCTTTGCAATCTAATTATGGTAAACCACATGATGAAAACTATTTTATGCCTCCCTATTTCTAAACTTAAGAAAATACATGAGAAATTACTTGTCAATCTTCATTAAATAGTTTCAAGAAGGATTGAAACAAGACCAGTGTGATGACAAAGAGCAATAGAGAAGTCTTCCGGCCACAAACATCAGCTCTCGCCGAAACATGCACCAGATAATCAGACACTGGTGCTTGTAGAGTTTTGGCCTTAATGGTAGAAGTGCGACAAGTAGCGATAATGGATAAAATTTGTCATGAGTATGTGTTTAGAAACTACTCTCACACATTGATGATACCAGGTGTTCGCAAAAGGAAAGGTGAGCATTTCCTGCTTAACTGGTGGCACCCGTCACAAAACCCATGCACAGCCAAGTCAATTGTTCACCTGGAACAAAACATGGCAACATATGGTACAAGTCAAAATAGGCAATTTCACTTGACATCAGTTTTGTCACTGATGCATCAAAGTTGGAAATGGAAACGATAGATCTACCATAAAACGCATTGAAACCTTTACTGATGCCTTGAAGGTTGTAACCTTGATGCAGCAACTTGTGAGCAAGGGTAGTCTGACGCTTTTTGAACTCTTAGTACAAGGTGCATGCTCGATTGTTCTTCAACAGTTGTGAAATATAGACACTGCCGCTATGAACTTCGGTGATTGTGTCGTAAATCCCGGATAAGGTTACGCACATTGTAGACGACGGACATGCGTGGGAATCTTTAGCTCGGTGTTGAGAGTTTTAACAAATCTGGTTTTCACTTTTTTTCAAACAACCTTAAAAAGATTTTATGTTCAGAACGTTTCCAAGATCCGTTTACGAAGTTATACTGATTACTTTGTGGCTCAAACTGTCTACTGATGTCCGATTATAGTTATTGATTATAATGTAAAAGTGTCATCCATGATTCTTCACGGTGATAAACTGCGGTACTCGTCCACTGTAAATGTGCCAAAGTACATCTGCACTGTCTAAAACAATGAATATGGCTTCAATCAATTACTTACGTGTGTGCCAATTTCAGGAGTTCTGGTGTATTAAAGGTTGTGAATTTGTCTTTGGAGTCAACACGATGACGGAATGTGTCATTCAGAAGCACTACACAGAGGAATCTCTTTTCTACTCAATGTCAAAGATTTCATGACGAGTTTGGTTTACAGTTACTTTGCTACATTACGATGTGTCAACTCTGTTTGGGGAGAAGGGTGTGAGTGACGCTTGTCTCAGAGGTTTACCACATTGATGAATCCCAACCAGGGTGTAGTTGTGACAAACCAAGGATCATAAGAAAGCGAACACTTGAATCGAGTTAAAGGAAATGACCTTTCTCTCTCTGCTCTGCTACTTACAGCGCCTGCCACCTTTACTCCACCCATGCCATTTAATGAACCAACATATAATCATGTTCTGAGGCTCACTTAACTCAAATGTCTTCAACTTAACTTTCCCTGTGTATAAGATGAAACACAATGTTCTTTTACCAACATGTCTGCAAGTGTATGCTGGTATTTCTGGAACACTCATAGGACTTTGGGATATAGTTTGAAAATGAAGAGGTGGCATAATGTCATTTCAAGGTGAAGGTCATTCGTATGAATGTCATATAAACAAACATGAACTCCAGTATCTTCATTACAAACTAGACACCACTAATGTTATTATATCCTAATGTTTCTAATTATATCCTAATTGCATATGTAGTACTTCAGTTGATAATGTTCTCTTAACAAAGGATTCCTAGCTTTGTTTCAATCACCAGAAGGGCATTGATTGCTTCAACGGAAAAGACATAACACATGTTAAGAGGCTAATGACATTTTGAAGGAAATCACCTTAGGATATTTTTGCCACAGCTGGAGTTACGTGACTTTGGATGGTTTTATGAAACGTTGATTTTGTGGACGGTTTGCTAACGGGATTCAATTTTACTTTTTACATAGAAAGGCACTGGTTAATGTCGCTTTTAGATATATTCCAACAACAGCTTGACGGGGGACACAAAAATCGGCTGTACATATTTTACCTATGTGGGAAATCGAACTCTTCTCTGTAACGGGCGGTATCTTTAACCTTCAGGTAACCCAAAATTTCGTCGTTTTCACCTGCAGTGTATTCACAACTGTTTATCTTCGAGTTTAGTTGCAACTGAGCTGCCGAAATAGTTCGTTGCATGCGATCGTCACTCAACGGTGTTGATCGTTGCTCATGGCATCAATCACAACCATGACAGCTCTGAGTCGATGGTTACCACAGCTGTCAACCTGGGATGTTGTGGCATAAAATATCCTTCACGAGTTTATTATTGTATGGCTGTAAAACGGAGACGATTGGTCGTCTGATCAACAAAAGAAGCTTTTCACACTGTGGAAAGCCAGACTGCAACTGCATTTTGACAGATTTGGAAATGTTTGGTTTTGACATTGATTTTCAAAAATAACGTTCTGTTAAAGAAGATTTTACGGAAATGACAACGCTGTTCGTGTGGCCAGTATCCGAATCTAATCATTAAACTTGACCACAATCAAAATATGGACCTATTCATTCAGCTAACGATAGATTTCCGGAACGATAACGTATAGCAGTTACAATAGGCATAACCCTCAGGCGGTTTTGAGGAACGAGGCGATCATTGTACAACAATTGAAGAACCACGGGAAAACGAGGACAAGTGGGGATGAGGCACACTTGTTTGAAAGAGGAAACTACCTCTCAAAAGAGATCGTCACCATAACGTGTTATTGATCTCATAACACGCTACAGACAACATTGTACTGATCGATTCCCATAATATAAGTTCTTATGAAGTCAAACAATAAAATAAAGGTTCCCGTGGCATATGAATATAGAACGTAAAGCTAAAAGGTCTGAGGCGTTATTCTGCATCCCAAGCCTTTCAAATATGAAATGTAATATTATTTTACGTAATAATGTAACTAGATTTTATTGATTTTAAATTATATCATTTTCGTGTAAAATGCATCTTTCCTATTCTAAATAGAATGTACTCTTGCATAATACTAGAAATAGACTTTCTCCAATTCAGTTCATCTTGTGTCGTGGTGCAGCATCATTAGGTGCTTCATCCTGCTTTAGCGACTAATGAATACCTAGAATAAGTTCGACCAAACCATTTGAGAAGAAATCCCTGATGAAAGAAGAGTCCAATGTACAATTTCGAATATATGTGAAGGAGATCGTCACCAAAACGCGTTATTGATGTACGTAACTAGCTATAGACAGAGAACATTGTACCGATCGATTCCCACAAGATAAGTTCTGATGAGCATATCAATATAGAACGTAAAGCTAAAAGGCCTGAGGCGTAATTCTGCAGCTCTTGCCTTTCAAGTTTTAAATTTGATATTATTTTACGTAATTTTGTAAATAGATTTTATTGATTTCAAATTATATCATTTTGTGTAAAAATGCATCTTTCCTAGTCTAAATAGAATGTACCCTTGCTTAAAACTAGAAATAGACTTTCACAACTTTAATTCATCTTGTGTCGTGGTGCAGCATAGTTGGCTGCTGCGTCCTGCTTCAGCTACGAATGAATACCTTGAATAAGTTCAACCAAACCATTTGAGAAGAAATCCCTGACAAAAGCAGACCCCTGTGTACAATTTCGAATATATCAGAAACAGCATGTTTCTGAGGCAATATCAAACAGTGATAATATCAGATGTTCTCGAGTGTAGCCTGTCCCTGTTTACAATTGATGGTGACATTGCCGGATTATACATGTTGTTTGTTTGTTGTTTAACGCTGCATTCAGCCATATTCCATCTATATGAGGTCGGTCCTTAATTAATTGAGTCTGGACCAGACAATCAAGTGATCGATCCACGCAATTTGGACACGATGACATCAACCAAGTCAGCGAGCCTAGCCACCCGATCCCGTTAGTTGCCTCTTACGACAAGCATAGTCGCCTTTTATGGCAAGCATGGGTTGCTGAAGACATATTCTACCCCGGATCTTCACGAATCGGTTTATACATGTGCAATAGTGGCTGGATGTTTATGTCAGGGGCCTTGACACGCAAGGCTGTGGTAACACGTGACAGTCACACAAGAAATACAGATCAAGAACAATACATTGCTAGACAATGAGAATGTAATGTGTTTGTAAATGAGAAAATGTTCTTCTTCAATCACACATGAAAACAAGTAGCAAAGTGTTCCATTACTTCGCAAACTTGAGTTGTCTTCGTACCTGAAAATAACACTATTTAATCGTGGTTCTAATTTTCTCCTACTTTGGTTCTGTTGTCCAGCTGGATATAGATATAATTGAAGCTTATAGGGAATGGTTATTGTCATAGGGGCACTTGGCTGGAGTGAGCGAGTATCGTTTTACGCCGCTTTTCAAAATAATCCAGCAATATCACAGCTGGGGATACAAGGAATGGGCTTCAGACATTGTGCTCTTTTAAGGGAATCGAACCAAGATCTTCGCCGTGACGAGCGAACACTTAACCACTAGGCTACCCAAACCGCCCCTCATATAGTTAGATGATTGCTAAGTGCCGCGTTAAGCAAAAAGAAAACAGCACGCGGCTCTTTAGTCTTGTAAAAGGATCAATCAGGACTGTAGTTATATCTTCAACAATTTTTTCGGCGACCTAACTGTGTTTAACCACATATTGAAAACTGTTTTATTCCAGATTCATTCTCTTCTTGAACAGGTGGACACTGCAACCGAACACACACAAGGAATTTGCACTAGATTTCACTCTTCAGTAAACAGATAAATGATTAAACACGACCAGCGTGAAGACACGGGGCAGCGGATACGTCTTTGAGGCTACCGACATCAGTGCGTCACCGAACATGCATCAGATTTTCAGATACAGGAGCATGTATGACTTTCACCTCTAGTTTTGTGATAGGACTAGTAGTGATGTAGTTGGAAAAAAGTAACTAGAATATCACAGATTGATATTTAAAACTGGCATGCAACCATAAAAACATCACTACAGGCAACAATATAATATAAAAAAGGGCTATATCGCCAGCAACTCACCATACATGGACCCCAGCAGGATTTACACTATCCATTATATGTCATTTTCATTTTGTCATTGAAATTCGTCCGTTTACCAGGGGCAAATGATTTTTCTTCAACCAACCTTCGTTAGGCACGTGGGCATCAGTAAGTTTTTTCATATGTTGGTATCCATCTACCAAGACAGAATGACGACACCAGATGCCATACAAACAAATTGGTCCACTGCCCTAGTCTCGTACCAGGGTATCTGATGTCGACAAAGTATTTAGCATCCTACTTTAGTTGAAAAGTAAATAGCGTTCTTGAACGGCGTCGACATGGTAATGGATCATTGATAGTGAGAGAACTAATTGAAATAAATTTGTATTCTTCAGTCTCGTTGACATATTGTCATTAAAACTAATCACGTTTTACGAGAGACAAATGATGTGCGTTCGGCCAATCACATGTTCGAAATAATACTATCACTATACCACGGATCCGGTCGCATTACATGCCTAAGATGTTCATCAGTAGGTAGTGTCCTCACAAAGGAATCCTAGTTTTGTTTCAATCTCCAGGAGGGCGCTGGATGCTTCTATACGAACGACATAACAACGATTCAAAGGCAAGTCACATTTTGAAGTTAATCCCCTGTGGGTATCTGTTATGTTTGACTCGGCGGGGATGCAGACATGTACATGGCTTGGGATGGTTTTATAAAACTTCTTTTAATTGCAGTAAATATTTCCGTCACTCAAGAATGTTGAGATTATTTCCAAATTAATTTTATATAACTGTATTGTGGCGCAAAATACAATTCAGTCTTTGATGTATGAGTTTCAGTAACCATAACCCATGCATGAAATTACCTCTGAAAGATCATTACCATAACGTTCTATTGTTCCACGAACTGTAGACAAAGTTGTTTCGATTGGTTGCAACATGAAATGCTACGCATCAATACAAAGAAAAATGGCAACAAAACCATTGCATGAGAAATCTCTGCTAAAAGCACAGTCAAGCACGGTATCATAAGCTTATGTTAATGCATCATTATCCATTCTGGCATGAAACTGAGAAATGCTTGATTCCCTTGGTTAAAAAGAGGTCTTCTGTTTGCAACATTATTAAGA
Source organism: Haliotis cracherodii (assembly GCF_022045235.1). Classification (NCBI taxonomy): domain Eukaryota; kingdom Metazoa; phylum Mollusca; class Gastropoda; order Lepetellida; family Haliotidae; genus Haliotis; species Haliotis cracherodii. Next base: position 27,082,937 of record NW_027266269.1, on the reverse strand, counting down.
CTTTTCACACAAAAACTTGGTATGAATACATCAACAGCCTACATATAGCCATATATAGTCAGCGATCCACAGAGAATGGCTGCCGATCACCGATAAAAACTGTATACCGTGTTGATATTTCCGCTATTAGAGGCTGGGTCTCTAATACACGCTCAGTCAACAGCTCTCGCGAAACTAATAGACGTCCGAGTGTCTAATAGAGGATATACGGTACGCTTAACCTTCAACAACGTAGATTAAGCTCTGCCACATCCAAGTTCGGTTTAGGGAGGCATTTATTTTGAATTTGTATTATTTCTTGGGGGTAGTTGCCTAATAACCAATAAGATTTACACATGTCAAATAAATAGTAGAATGTTAATTCCCAATGTTTGTTGGAGAAATATATTCGTTCAGTATTTTTTAACAACCTGTTTCTACAACCTGTCACCCCTACAATAGGAAATGGCATTTTCGATTTCTAAGAAATCCAAACAGTGCCCAGCTGGTTGTGGTGAAATTAAGACATATATCTTTGGACTAAGTTTGGAAAAAACTATGTGTTTTGAAAATTTATTTTGAACTACTTATGTATTTTTTGTCTCATTTATAACTACCTGTGACTCGTTTTTGGAATGTTCTGAGATAAGTGTAGGTATATACCTTGTGTAGGTAAGCATTGCAAGAGAGCACCGTTTTCATAGCGCTGTTGCGGTTATGGTTTATCTGAAAAACAGCGTACGCGAAAATGTGAGCGTATCCTGCCTCACCGGGTGCATCTGTCACAATGACCGTATCCTGGCCACTGTCAACAACATGCAAACACAAATCAAGCGTTTATCCGAAGAAACACAGGAACTATTTGGCGTAAATCAAAATAACGAATTGCATCGGACATGATTCCATTCAAATTTGGAAATGCCGTCTACAAGTATACTGTTAATATTTTGATTAAGGCCTACACACGGCCAGCACCTCCGGGATCCAGTGGACAGAGTGTCTGCCAGTGGAGCGCAAAGACCTACACACCTTGTCACGAACCTTTTAGTTTAAGGACTTAATCTATTCCCCTCAACACCTCGGCTGAATACCTAAAGAGGTATACATGAAACGCTGAAGTTGTCATCCATATACAGAATACGAAACGAACTCGTCAGATACCAAAACTATTGACTGATTTCATAAATTTAGTATTACACGGGAGCGAGTTTAATGTTTTATCGTACTTTTTTGTCTCGTGTCAATAGGCAGACTTCTACGCGATCTACAGCATAATCCATTTGAGTTTAACAGAATGATGCTTCAAACACATTCAAATTTGACACGTATTAAGAAAATGTCATACAGCGGCCGTCCTTTGTGAATTCAGGGGTCCGTTCTACAAAGCCATCTAAGCGCTAAGATGATGATAATTACCATACTTTAACATAGCCTTATGACTGTCTTTGCGCTACAATCGCTTTGTGGAACGGGGCCCTGAGCCACAAAGTTAACAAATACGTCACAATATCCTATGGCGGGATTTGTGTAACTTTTCTGCAAGATACACCCTCAATGCAATACCATGTGACGTCAGCCTAGAAACAGGGTTGCTGGGGTCATTGGGAGTTCATAAGCTCCTCTCAGTGATCTATCATCTCTACACGTAATTTCATTCAATGAGCCCAGTGATGTTAGGAGTTTTCAACACTTGTTGGTGAAACTAGTTCCCGTAGAACACAAACACGCATTTTGGTATTACACAGTGTATATTACCAGCTTATTGTTATCGAACTCTGGTATCTTCAACGGGCGAAAATTAAATATCCTGTCCTCCTGTTGTAGCAACATCTGATATGTCCCTCGCCCTACGTGTCAAGTCCCTGACATCAACTTAGTGCCACTATCGCATATATAAGAACCAACACGTATGACAGTCACACAAGAGATACAGATCATGAGCTATACATTGCGCGACCTTTCGCTTTAGTATGCAATATGCCTTGTAGGGTTAAAATGTTCTTGAATAACATTGTCCTCTGAATTAAACCTTGTCGCTTTCGATTACTTTTCAATGACTTATCGCTTGTTACTTAATAAGGATCCTCGCCCTGATTGTGACACCTGGCCTGTCTTACACTGACATTCGGTGGCTTCACGTAACCGATCATCACCGAGTCCCTGCATAGCTTACGATTTTACTTGGTGTACGACTGAGGTTTTTTCATAAAACTTAAACAGCTCTCAACACTATCAATAGATGAAGGGAATTTAAATTTATTTTAGCCAATACAAGTATTGATAAAAGTTACAAGACCCATTCCATGATCATACGAAATCGCTGCTAAAAGTAGATTCAATTGTACGATAAAACACCCCCATAATCAAACACGTGCCCTTTAACTGATAGGGTTATTAGCACACCTCCGTGTTTCGATCACAAATAGTCGCGAGATGTATCCTGGCAGGCACAAATAGCCTCTTTCACTCCCACGAGGATCCCGTAAATGATTCTATTGACCAGAATGCAGTACTCCTCCTGTGATGTTGCATGTCCGGTTATGCAATATCTCGGTCAGGCCGCGCATAACAATTGCAGGCATTAAGAATGCTTTTAGACTCTGTACAGTCTCAATTATAAAAGCGTTTGGTTTCAGGATCGGAATTGTGTCGAATGGAATGGTGTTGTATGGGAAAATGTATGTTCGGAAGACCTACAGCTGGGAAATGATTGAACGCTTATCGATTACTTTAGAAGTTCGAGGACATTTCTGAATGTTATATTGGTAGAAGATCAAGTGCTCTGGTCTGTCCTATTTATATTATATAACTAAACATTGCGGTACCGTAGGCAACAGAGAAGCCTGCGATCACTAACAAGTATTGATAAATGGACCACTTTGTTGGGTAGGTATTATTGGTCAGCATTGTTGAGAGAGTTTAGTGGTCTCTAGACCAGAAATGCTATTGCATATGCCTCTTTTCTGACCTTGAACCACGGGTGTATGATGGGGTGGAGGTCCAGAACGTAGAGAACCATTGCAGTCATCCGCTCATTGGTCCTGTACTTCCAACGTTGACCATCTCACATGACCTTATTGGAGAAGGACACGCCTTCGAAAATAGAAGAACAAGAAAAACATACGAACAGATTATTTGAAAAATATGATCAATTCCTTAAGAAGTTAAAGTTTACGTCTTATGCTGTACATGTATTGGTAGAACATCAAGTGCACTGCCCATTCTCATTATCGGACTGGAAATCGCGGTACCTCAGTTACCAGAGGAACCTATGATGACCAAAATGCATTGACAAATGGTCCACATGGAAAAGTAGATATTAATAGTTAGTGGGGGGCACGGGTGGCCCAGTCGTCTAAGGCGCCGCGATTCGCTGTGCAGAGTTGCGTCCCCTGGACACGCCAGAAACCTATGATTGTGGGTTCGAATCCCGGTTCACCCCGATTATGTTTCTAGGTTTGTCAGCACCATACCCGTGCTCGTGGGTTTCACCGAAGTGGTAAACGTCTAAGACCTGCATCACTTCGGGCCTCCCACATTAAGCTGACACCCCGCGATATAACCGGAATACTGTTAAAAGCGGCGTTAAACCCAACTCACTCACTAATAGTTAGTGCTTCCCTAGACTGGATATTATGAAGTATATGTCTCATGCGTGACCTTGGACCACTGCTATTTGGTGGAATGAAGGTCAACAACGTCAAGTACTATTGCAGTCATCCTCTCATTGCACAAGAGCCGGCAGCAGCTAAGCCGAGTGTTATAATGACGTCGCTATGGGAGGTTTAGTGGGGACTCGTAGTGGCTGAGAGGAACCCTCAGATTAAAGTAATTACATCAGTTCGGGGAGATCAAGCGGCTTATACGCGAACAGAACGGCGATGTGTCAATGTATCTTTCGCTGCAATGCTTCTCTCCGTGTAAATATGTGGTTAGCCGATACACTATTCTGATAGAAAGCTACAAAGTACAAAATATTTTCCAGACTTAATGTACTTTATATACACATGTGCTTGACACATGTGTATTTGTCCTTGGGTCGAATCCCAGATTCGCCCGATTATGTTTCTCTGGGATGGTTTGGTTGGTTTGTTGTTTAACGCCACACTCAGCAATATTCCAGCTATATGACGGCGGTCTGTAAATAACCGAGTCTGGACCAGAAAATCCAGTGATTAATATCATGAGCATCGATCCACGCAATTGGGATCGATGACATGCATCAACCAAGTCAGCAAGCCTGACCACCCGATCCCGTTAGTCGCTTTTTACGACAAGCATAGTCGCCTTTTTGAGGCAAGCATGGGTTACTGAAAGACTATTCTACCCTGGATCTTCACGGGTCTGTTTCTCTGGGAGATCCGGGTCAACATTATGATTATCTCTGTGACATTAAAAAGGAATGTTTTTCTTCTCGTGGTTTATATAGAATGTATACACCTGAAGTTCCATAGAAAGAAATACTAGTATGCACACTGGTTAATGTACCCAATGCCACGTTTTATGCAACGTGAACTTAAGATTCATACAGTGTAGTGAATTGGTTATTGAAATATAGGTGGACTAGGTGGCCGATTCGCTGTACAGACTTGCCTCCCTTGGGCACACCAGAAACCTATGATTGTGGGTTCGAATCCCGGGTCGCCCCGATTATGTTTATAGGTTTGTCAGCACCATCCCGTGATCGTGGGTTTCACCAAAGTGCTAAACGTCTAATTCCTGCATCACGTGGAACTTGTAGAATTATACTCAGAGCGAATGTTGGATTCGAACCCGAGACTAGAGTCATTGTAATGCTACAGTAGCTACACCTACGAGAACAACGGCGGTCTAGGAACTGTGCCAACCGTGTTCCCTTATGGAAGGGTTCAGTTGTGTTTCGTAAACTTACTTTAAGCTTTGTTCAAGGTTATCATCGTCTTAAGTTAACCTTTAAAATCACGGTCTTAATTTTCCTGCTACTACTTCAATGGACAGTTTATATCATTAGTAGCAAGGAACGTCTAGACAATCGAATCTAAATAGGTTCACTCAGCTCAAAATACATTCAAGAAGGTGACAACGATCTGTGTGGAAATATATTACAGTTCTGATCTGTTTTCTTCTTTCACCCTCTTTCATTTTACCATGTCCGTCATGATGGCACTTGGATCTGAGGTTATGCGCGTGTTGTCACGATACGACATAATTCGCATTGTCATAAACCTGTTTACACATAAGCGAGCAGATGGAGTCATAACAAAGGTTTTGGTTTTGGGTTGTTGTTTTACGCCGCACTCAGCAACATTCAAGCTATATGGCGGCGATCTGTACATAATCGAGTCTGGACCAGACAATTGAGTGACTGACATCTTGAGCATCGATCCACGCAATTGGGATACGATGACATGCATCAACCAAGTCAGCGAGCCTGACCACCCGATCCCGTTAGTCGCCTTTTACGACAAGCATAGTCGACTTTTACGGCAAGCATGGGTTGCTGAAGACTTATTCTACCCTGGATCTTCACGGGTCCATAACACAGGAGGCTGTTGGGATGACAACGGTAATGCCACTGACCCTCAGAGAAATTAATTCCGAACTAACCAAGGGAAGGAAAGTAAATTTATGAATGAGTTTGTAGTACAGCGGAGTCTGTGGATATATTTGTCACCAAACGAAGGTTTCCACCTCTTGGGAAAAGTTCAAAAAAATAGAATGAGATAGAGAGAAAAAAAAGACTAAATCCAAAAAGCCAGTCGAGAAGGAATAAAAAGACATTTGACCTTTAAGCGAAGCCCACTGATCACATTCATATTGACAATTTGAAAATGTAATTTCTTCAATCTGACAGTTCGAGTGTACCGAAAAGGGCCCTTGTCATACCCTGTCTTTTCTTTTATGAACTCGGAGAGTTCTACTTCAACGTCTTGTAAATATGTCATGTTGTGGCCATGGTGCTTTAAACGCAATGCATGCGCTGAAGGCACACTGGTTAAAGGCGCCTCTCCTCAATGTGCAAAACGGGGTGCTCATTTCCGTCATACGTTCGAGTTCGTACCAAATCTACATAACTTTCTGCTCATTTCCGTCATACGTTCGAGTTCGTACCAAATCTACATAACTTTCTGCTCATTTCCGTCATACGTTCGAGTTCGTACCAAATCTACATAACTTTCTCTCAACATACCTTTATTCACGTTTTCGTTTGCACCAAACATGTCATTATAACGTTGCAGCGTTGCAGCGTTGCAGCGTTAGCGTTATTAGAATAGTTTAATAATGATGAGGAGGTTCGGAAAAAGGAAAAAGAGAAACAAAACACTTGGTAACTTTACAACACCAACCTGAACCGTTCAAAGCAAACAGATATTCAAATTCCAAATTGCCAAAATAATAATTGCTAAATTGTGTTCTGTTTTAGATCCCTTGTACAGAAAGACATTTTAAGGGTAAGGAAACACAACACATCTGTGTTCTGCCATAAGGCCCCGTGAACCCTGTCTCAAACACGGATGCCTGCTACCTAACACACAACATGTGTACCTGTGAAGATCCGGGGTAGAAGATCTTCAGCAACCCATGCTTGCCTCAAAAAGGCGACTATGCTTGTCGTAATAGACAACTAACGAGATCAGGTGGTCAGGCTCGCTGACTTGGTTGATGCATGTCATCGTATCCCAATTGCGCGGATCGATGCTCATGATGTCAATCACAAGATTGACTGGTCCAGACACGATCATTACAGATCGCCGTCAGAAAGCTAAAATATTACCTGCTGCGTTAAACAACAAACAAACAAACAAACAAACAAACAAACACAACATGTGCCTAGCTGTAGATTTATAATAAAAGCTGCAAAAGTTTAGGCAACTGTCTAGGTGTGAACCCTGCACCTCAGTATAACCAAATGCTTTAATTATCGCTCCAAGTGTTTTACTCATTAAAGCAAGGAAACTTGTTGTCTTATGAAGATATTTTAAAATGTTTATATTTAACTGATACTTTTAATTATTTGAAACGTAAACAAAGTGCTGTGCGCGTACATAATCGGCCTCTCAAACATGTTTAATCAATCTTTAACGTGCAGAACTAACAATATAACACTGCAAAATACTTGTATCAGTTCCACGTGTTACATCCTCTGTTTAATAAATCTCTACCACAAGTTTGTGAACTCGTCTCCGGAATTCACTCTGAGTGCCCTCAACACCACACTTCTCCCCTTTTATCAGATTCAGTTGCAATCAATCGTCCCATAGGCCAGTGTAGTCTTGGCTATGATCTATGATCAGAACAATATCGTCAACTTGCATGTTGGGTTTGGACACATTCTATTTCTGTCGCACTTAAGATACTAAATACTCTTTCCGCAAGTGAGACCAGAACACATTTGCACGACACTGGATCCTTCGTCATCTCCGCAGCATGTGGACATCGTTACGTTGAAAATGACCTGGCGGTAGATTAGTTGACTTCATCATCAGATTAGGCGTTAAAGGCTTTACATCGTCAGGGCCCCATTCCACAAAGTGTTCTTAGCACTAAGACGACAGTAACTACCATACTTTAGCATAGACCATCTTGCCGAGGCAAATGAGTTAACTGACTATGAAAGTACAGTTTCCACACTTGCCGAAAGAGGCTGGTATTATGGAGTTAGATTTTGGCTGGACTAACGAGTCTATGCATAGTCCAATCAAAATCGAGCACCGAAATCGAAAACCGGTTCGTAGAGTGTCATGCAAATTTCGGTCGACTGCAGGATTTGCAAAGCACGTGCACCGCTAACTCGTTGTCAACATATATTTTCTAAATCGTTTCATGTCTTTAATCAAGGTGCTCACGTGATTTGATGCACTTCGCGATGTAAGACTTGTTTTATCACAATATAGATCTTGATTATCAATCAGATCGTCTAGACTGGGCGCTACCGTTTTGTTTGAAACAAATGCAAGTGATACGAGAGGTTGAATCTGATTGGTCAATAGGAGAGGCATAGAAAGGACATAACTCGTAATAGCCACAGGTGGCGCTACGATCGAGCCCAGGAATTCCAGCCTAGTTCGGAAAGGGTGGAAACTGGACTTTTAAAGTCAGTTAACTCTCTTGCCTCGGGAAGATGGCATAGACTGGACCGTGGACTGTCAGATACAACTTTGAGAGGTCGGGAGTTTACAATGGCCAACACTTGGTCAAGGCAATGACTCAGCATTCAAACGTTCACCAAACTTTTGAGAAGAGGAGAATGTACTTTTCGAACCGACCTGACCAGACGCTCCCATACACCACCATTATGGCTTGCTGATGGGGGACTGTATTTGCAGTCAGTATTACCATTAGCAGGTAAGAGTGAATACGTTCCTGGCTCAGTTCTGTAACTGCGTGTCGCAATTCTTTGATTAGTAGCACTGGTAAAGTTAGCACCAATGTCGCACCATATTTCTTGGACAGGTCCTCTTCGGGACATGAACCGACGTGAAGCATGAAGGCACGAGTCTGTATCCACAGAATTATCTGTCTCAAAAATACTTCTTTGCTAACAAAACATGTACACAATGCACATGAGCGTTTTACATAGTTCCGTCCGTCCTTAATAACATAAGGGTCAAAGGCATCTACCCTTGCAGGTGAATGTTTGTGCAGGTTTGAGTCGACTGGATGGCGGATCAGCCATCTTCTGTTCTAATCTCATTAAAATCAGATCTTAGTTCTCGCTACCGCCAAACAAAGATCTGAGGACATCCCATTTGGGGTTACGTCAGAACGACCTTTCATCCGACTAATCAGAGCGTCGCTTACCAGATCATGAAAGTGATTTCTAATCATGCAACCTCGAAAACTTTAACACTGGGTATTCTGAACGATAGTTACGGGTTTAACGACTGCATCCATACAATCTAGACCATCTGTTAGCCATTCCATTCAGGTTTCTATTTTTTAATCGAGAATTTTTCAAAATATGGTTCCAAGCGAAGTCGCCAATTTGAAATCAGTGCCGTCAAGCACGAGAAAGCTAGTAGGTAGGTAGGTATTAGTGGTATTAGTGGTCAGTATTATTGAGAGAGTTTAGTGGTCTCTAGACCAGAAATGCTATTGCATATGCCTCTTTTCTGACCTTGAACCACGGGTGGAGGTCCAGAACGTAGAGAACTATTGCAGTCATCCGCTCATTGGTCCTGTACCTCCAACGTTGACCATCTCACATGACCTTATTGGACAAGGACACGCCTTCGAAAATAGAAGAACAAGAAAAACATACGAACAGATTATTTGAAAAATATGATCAATTCCTTAAGAAGTTAAAGGGTACGTCTTATGTTGTACATGTATTGGTAGAACATCAAGTGCACTGCCCATTCTCATTATCGGGGGGCGGTCGGGTAGCCTAGTGGTTTAAGCGTTCGATCGTCACGCCGAAGACCCGGGTTCGATTCCCGACATGGGTACAATGTGTGAAGCCCATTTCTGGTGACCCCCGCCGTGATATTGCTGGAATATTGCTAAAAGCGGCGTAAAACCATACTCACTCACTCACTCACTCATTATCGGACTGGAAATCGCGGTACCTCAGTTATCAGAGGAACCTATGATGACCAAAATGGATTGACAAATGGTCCACACGGAAAAGTAGATATTAATAATTTAGTGCTTCCCTAGACTGGATATTATGAAGTATATGTCTCATGCGTGACCTTGAACCACTGCTATTTGGTGGGATGAAGGTGAAGAACGTGAAGTACTATTGCAGTCATCCACTCATTGCACAAAAGCCGGCAGCAGCTAAGCCGAGTGTTATAATGACGTCGCTATGGGAGGTTTAGTGGGGACTCGTAGTGGCTGAGAGGAACCCTCAGATTAAAGTAATTACATCAGTTCGGGGAGATCAAGCGGCTTATACGCGAACAGAACGGCGATGTGTCAATGTATCTTTCGCTGCAATGCTTCTCTCCGTGTAAATATGTGGTTAGTCGATACACTATTCTGATAGAGAGCTACAAAGTACAAAATATTTTCCAGACTAAATGTACTTTATGTACACATGTGCTTGACACATGTGTATTTGTCCTTGGGGTCGAATCCCAGATTCGCCCGATTATGTTTCTCTGGGTTGGTTGGTTGGTTGGTTTGATGTTTAACGCCGCACTCAGCAATATTCCAGCTATATGACGGCGGTCTGTAAATAATCGAATCTGGACCAGACAATCGAGTGATTAATATCATGAGCATCGATCCGAGCAATTGGGATCGATGACATGCATCAACCAAGTCAGCAAGCCTGACATCCGATCCCTTTAGTCGCTTTTTACGACTAGCATAGTCGCCTTTTACGGCAAGCATGGGTTACGGAAGACCTATTCTACCCCGGATCTTTACGGGTCTGTTTCTCCGGGAGATCCGAGTCAACATATTTATCTCTGTGATACTTACAAAGGAACGTTTTTCTTCTCATGGTATATATAGTGTGTATACACATGAAGTTCCATAGAAAGAAATATCAGTATGCACACTGGTTAATGTACCCAATGCCACGTCTTATGCAACGTGAACATAAGATTCATACAGTGTAGTGAATTGATCATTGAAATATAGGGGGGCATGGGTGGCCCAGTCATCTAAGGCGCAACGATACGCTGTACAGAGTTGCGTCCCTTGGCCGCGCCAGAAACCTATGATTGTGGGTTCGTATCCCGGTTCGCCCCGATTATGTTTCTATGTTTGTCAGCACCATCCCGTGATTCTGGGTTTCACCAAAGTGCTAAACGTCTAATTCCTGCATCACGTCGAACTTGTAGAATCATACTCAGAGCGAATGTGGGATTCGAACCCGAGATCAGAGTCATTGTGACGCTACAGTGGCTACACCTACGAAAACAACGGCGGTCTAGGCACTGTGCCAACCGTGTTCCCTTAAGGGTTACTTTTAGCTTTATTCAAGGTTATCATCGTCTTAAGTTAACCTTTAAAATCACGGTCTTAATTTTCCTGCCACTACTTCAATGGACAGTTCATATCATTAGTAGCAAGGAACGTCTAGACAATCGAATCTAAATAGGTTTACTCAGCTCAAATACATTCAAGAAGGTGACAACGATCTGTGTGGAAATATATTACAGTTCTGATCTGTTTTCTTCCTTCACTTTCCTTCATTTTACCATGTCCGTCATGGTGGCACTTGGATCTGAGGTTATGCGCGAGTTGTCATGATACGACATAATTCGCATTGTCATAAACCTGTTTACACATAAGCGAGCAGATGGAGTCATAACAAAGGTTTTGGTTTTGGGTTGTTGTTTTACGCCGCACTCAGCAACATTCAAGCTATATGGCGGCGATCTGTAAATAATCGAGTCTGGACCAGACAATTGAGTGACTGACATCTTGAGCATCGATCCACGCAATTGGGATACGATGACATGCATCAACCAAGTCAGCGAGCCTGACCACCCGATCCCGTTAGTCGCCTTTTACGACAAGCATAGTCGACTTTTACGGCAAGCATGGGTTGCTGAAGACTTATTCTACCCTGGATCTTCACGGGTCCATAACACAGGAGGCTGTTGGGATGACAACGGTAATGCCACTGACCCTCAGAGAAATTAATTCCGAACTAACCAAGGGAAGGAAAGTAAATTTATGAATGAGTTTGTAGTACAGCGGAGTCTGTGGATATATTTGTCACCAAACGAAGGTTTCCACCTCTTGGGAAAAGTTAAAAAAAATAGAATGAGATAGAGAGAAAAAAAAGACTAAATCCAAAAAGCCAGTCGAGAAGGAATAAAAAGACATTTGACCTTTAAGCGAAGCCCACTGATCACATTCATATTGACAATTTGAAAATGTAATTTCTTCAATCTGACAGTTCGAGTGTACCGAAAAGGGCCCTTGTCATACCCTGTCTTTTCTTTTATGAACTCGGAGAGTTCTACTTCAACGTCTTGTAAATATGTCATGTTGTGGCCATGGTGCTTTAAACGCAATGCATGCGCTGAAGGCACACTGGTTAAAGGCGCCTCTCCTCAATGTGCAAAACGGGGTGCTCATTTCCGTCATACGTTCGAGTTCGTACCAAATCTACATAACTTTCTGCTCATTTCCGTCATACGTTCGAGTTCGTACCAAATCTACATAACTTTCTGCTCATTTCCGTCATACGTTCGAGTTCGTACCAAATCTACATAACTTTCTGCTCATTTCCGTCATACGTTCGAGTTCGTACCCATACACCACCATTATGGCTTGCTGATGGGGGACTGTATTTGCAGTCAGTATTACCATTAGCAGGTAAGAGTGAATACGTTCCTGGCTCAGTTCTGTAACTGCGTGTCGCAATTCTTTGATTAGTAGCATTGGTAAAGTTAGCACCAATGTCGCACCATATTTCTTGGACAGGTCCTCTTCGGGACATGAACCGACGTGAAGCATGAAGGCACGAGTCTGTATCCACAGAATTATCTGTCTCAAAAATACTTCTTTGCTAACAAAACATGTACACCATGCACATGAGCGTTTCACATAGTTCCGTCCGTCCTTAATAACATATGGGTCAAAGGCATCTACCCTTGCAGGTGAATGTTTGTGCAGGTTTGAGTCGACTGGATGGCGGATCAGCCATCTTCTGTTCTAATCTCATTAAAATCAGATCTTAGTTCTCGCTACCGCCAAACAAAGATCTGAGGACATCCCATTTGGGGTTACGTCAGAACGACCTTTCATCCGACTAATCAGAGCGTCGCTTACCAGATCATGAAAGTGATTTCTAATCATGCAACCTCGAAAACTTTAACACTGGGTATTCTGAACGATAGTTACGGGTTTAACGACTGCATCCATACAATCTAGACCATCTGTTAGCCATTCCATTCAGGTTTCTATTTTTTAATCGAGAATTTTTCAAAATATGGTTCCAAGCGAAGTCGCCAATTTGAAATCAGAGCCGTCAAGCACGAGAAAGCTGCCTTCTGATTGGCTAACGCCGAAAGTTGGATTTTTTCATGCCTGTCACATTTCTGTTTTTTCGAGCAAAAGGAATGTTTGATAGTCTGTGATATATCACTAGAGCTCGCTTTAAACTACTTGGGTAGTGTTACAGAAGCGTTCACATGGTGTCATGAGAATTCTTCTTTGACAGTGTGTGTATTGCAATTAATGTTTCTTCAAACGTGCAATCATCCAAAACCACTGGTTGTTGGAAGGACCGTCCTGATTCAGATTTCATGAAACCATCAATACATTTGAGGCACTCATGATAATCAAAAAGTTTTCAAGCATTCACACCTCTAGATGCAACATCAGCCGGATTCGTCTTAGAATCACTCTACTTCCACTGATCCTGCCCTGAAAAATCTATAATGACTTTCACCCGGTTTGTAACAAAGACTTAAACCCTTTTCCTTTCACTGTTAATATAGTGAGGTGAGGTGAAATGGCGTTTAACGTCGCGTCCAAGATTATTCCACTTATATAGCGACGTGCATGTACGTGTGTGTGACTGCTTGTACTAGTCCGGACTGATGCCGATTTATGCCGCAGTTTAACATGAATACCCCACTCACACACAGTATACTGACTCCGAGCCGACCAGTCCTTGTTTTAGGCCGTTAATGCCGAGTGTCAGACAGGGTAACAACAAGTACCATCTTTTTATGTATTTTGGTATGACGCGGCCGGGGATCGAACCCCGGACCTTCCGCTCTCCGGGCCTTCGCTCTACCACTAGACCACGGAGGCGGTCCCTGTTAATATAGTGAAAAATAGTTGTGAGTGTACGTGAGACTATCAAGCTGGAGTTGACCAATGTGTACAGCTACAATTGGAGCTGTCAACTCTAGGTGAGGAATGGTAACTGATTTGATCGGTGCAAGTCTAGCCTTTCTCATCCGAAATGTTGTGTGGACGTTATCGTCATCATCACAAAGGCTCAGGTATGCTGCACACCCATAGCCAATGGTACTTGCATCCGAAAACACATCAAGATGCCAAACACAGCAGTTTTCAGACAAGTTTCCATCCTCAAAACGTTCAGGCACTGAAGCTCTCCAGGCCATTTCTCGCAAGAGATCTTGTGTTCAGATGGTATTTCAACACCCCATTCAGGTTGCTTGTTTGTGCATAGATCTTTTAGAATTGTCTTGGCTGGCAGTAAGACAGGGGTCAGATTACCCAATGGATCATATACTGAAGACATTGTTGAGAGTTCTACCCTACTGACAACATCTGCTACTGATCATGTGATCAGGAGCCAAGATGCAGATTTACAATAAAAGCTGCAAAAGTTTAGGCAAATGGCTGGGTTTGAACCATGTACCTCAGTATCACCAAATGCTTAAATTATCGCATAATTTTACTCATTAAACCAAGGACGGATGTGGACATGGTGGATATCTTATTATTAACTGAAACTTTGAATAATTTGAAACGTTAAACTAAGCGTTCATACTTATCCGAGGAGACAAATATTCCACTGCGAAGGTATATTCGTTGATTTCACCAAAGAGGCAAAGAACTGAATGTATGAGCCACAATCAGCAATATTCCATATGAGGGCGACCTGAAAACAGTGGAGTGAAACAACGAGAAGTGTCCCATTCTGTTGAGGTACGATGGCATGCATTCATCAAGGTCACCGCGCCTGGTTGATTTCGTCTCTAACATCAAGGGTCTTTGTGGACTATTTTAACATGGAGACCCCATATTGGGATGATATTTGACTGACGTGAGAGAGTGACTGTATGTTTCGCTCCTATAAACAATACTGCAGCCTATTCATGACGGGCGAAAACAACAACGGGATCTACCGAGTGTATTGGAGTTGTAAGTTTAAGTATTTATCACGCACTCGCTCGCTCGCTCGCGCGCACACGCACGCACGCACGCACTCACTCACTCAGTGGTGAACGTCTGAGACTTGCATCACTTTGGGCTTTCCTCCCACATTAAGCTGACATGCCGTGATAGCACTGACACAATGTTCACTCACTCACTCGGGGCGGTCGGGTAGCCTAGTGGTTAAAGCGTGCGCTCGTCACGCCGAAGACCCGGGTTCGATTTCCGACATGGGTACAATGTGTGAAGCCATTTTCTGGTGTCCCCCGCCGTGCTAAAAGCGGCGTAAAACCATACTCACTCACTCGCTCACTCAGTGACACACACTCGTATAATCGTCCTGCCATTTAGCGCCGATTTGTGACATTATGTTCTATTATTGCCCATTGATTATTCTGCCTAATGTCACCTACTGATTGCTGTCTCCTGGAATAAGACCAAATCCTCTTATGACGTTAGGGTCATATAAGACATGTGTTTCAAGTTGACCTACATCTGGTCATTAACGGTAATTCCACTCAAAATAACCGGTTCAATCTTTGATCCCGGCTTTAGGTTCTGTAAGTGATTTTTTCACAAGCTGTCTTATCACACATGACTCTTTGATTATTTGTCACCTTATGGACAGGTTTAATGATAAATAGTCGTCCATATGCAACCTGGAAACTGTACATATGGCTTCACGCACCTTGGAACCCTATTCCAGAAACATCACGGTGGGGAATCGCTGTTGTCAAAATATGTCTCGTGTACCGGCGGCATGAATCGCGAAGTTTGTACCAGAAGCACAAGCAACTTAGATCAGGAAAGAGCAACGACATTCAGCCGATACTTCTAGATCCCATTACGGTGCCTCTTACAAAAAACGATCCCCGGACGCGTCATACCCAAAGACGTTAAAAGATGGTACTTATTGTTACCCTGCCTGGCGCTCGGCATTAAGGGGCTAAAACAAGGACTGGTCGCCTCGGAGTCAGTATACTGTGTCTGAGTGGGGTATTCATGTTAAACTCCTGCATGGTATCTCAGTGGGCTAGCACTATAATCCAGCATCAGTCCGGACTAGTACAAGTAGCCACACAAACACACACACGTACATGCACGTCGCTATATAAGTGCAATAATCTTGGACGCGACGTTAAACCCCATTTCACCTCACCTCATATTACGATAAACAGTAGTGTTTTGTTTGTGCGTTTTTTGTTAAGGCTGCACTCAGTAATAATCCAGCTATATGACGGCGGTCTGTGAAAAAACGTGTCTGGACCAAACAACCCAGTGACTGACATCATGAGCATCGATGATCTAGGCATTTGGGATACGGTCA
The DNA here is from genome assembly GCF_022045235.1 of Haliotis cracherodii. Lineage (NCBI taxonomy): Eukaryota > Metazoa > Mollusca > Gastropoda > Lepetellida > Haliotidae > Haliotis > Haliotis cracherodii. The sequence continues at coordinate 27,066,826 of NW_027266269.1, read as the reverse complement.
CGTGCATCAACCAAGTCAGCGTGCCTGACCACCCGATACTGATAGTTTTCTCCAAATGGAAAGCACCGTGATGCAATTTCATTGTAGCAATATCGCCTAGGACATTTCGTTTGATCTCACCAGGACGATATATCCTGTGGTCGCCAGTGTTCGATGGTGAATCATTATTTAACTTCTTTTTTTTCCAATTCTTAAGCTAGATTTATTCAAGAGAGCTGGGTTTGAACAGTTATGCAATAAGCTCCGTTATATATACCACGTAATATATCATGGTAATCCTATAGTCCTGCGAGTCTCCTCGTACGACAAGCATGGGTTAGACTGACAACGTACTTAAAACGAGAAAGACGTAATTTTTTGCATTGCAAAAATGTATAACTCGATTTAAGCCCAGTTGCGACGTCCATACGACCGCGCTCGACCGACCACGACTTAACACGAATGAGTGCGCGACCTTCATACGTTCTAACACGATTCAAGGAAAAACGTTAAATCGTGTTCATTCGTGTTCAGATTCGTGAATGTGAGATAAGGGCTTAATCTTCATGTATGTGTTTATTGTATCATGTCGTATGTGTAATGAAGCGGTATTAACACATAAGCGCTTCGCTTGTTTACCAATTCATTTGCACATTTTTGTGAAAATAAATATGTTTAAATTAATTCAAACCCGGTCCAATAGTAGTGTCACAGTGTGGCAATTTGAATTTTGTCTCAGAAAGTCCCCTGTCGACATCTGACAGTGGAAATTATTGCAGTTTAATGATTATCAATGGCAGCAAATCACTGAAACGCTCGTAAAATATCGAGTGCTATGGTGACCTCATTATAACACAGTTACCTTCTTTAATTGTTGGCAAGACTCCTTGATCGTTCGAGACGTTTCGTGATATGACAATTTCTAGAAGGATGGCTTTACCTCAAAAGAGAGACGCGGTTGACAGGCAACACATTTTACGACCTGACTTGCGTCACAGATGGGTACCTTTCTGAAAATACCGAATTCCTGCCAGTGCCAAAGCCATTCGACATTATAGAACGGAGCAAAGGCCTCTTTCAAGGCATTCGCTTCTGACATTCTGGGTATTGATTGACCTTGTTACCCAAGTAATTGCTGGTTGTGATTGGGATCGTATACTGTCACCTCGTAACAGTGTGTTTGATTTGTTTGTTTCGTATACTTTATTTCAGGATCGTGTCAACCATAATTTATGTTTTGGATGTGCATCCTTGTTAATCAGTCTTGATCCGCACCAATTAAATAACAACGCCGTCATTTAGCTGGAATATTGCGTTGAGTTAGACAACACATAAACAAACAAACAATTAAATAGCAACTATAATATTTAAATCTGTTTTGGTTTCTTTGTAGCTGTATGACATGTTTCGAGTCCATTTAGATCTCAAGGTAGTCCGACAGCTTGTGTATGGACGACCGCCGGACAAGTTGTATGCCACTCATCTCACCTCATGTATGTCTGAGTGGGAGCTCAGCTTAGCTTCGTGTATGTCTGAGTGGGAGATCCACTCACCTCCTGTATGTCTTAAATGGAACTGCACCCGTCACCAACACACATTGCATTAAAACGTAAGTATTTGTTCGTTGCCTGACGCTACAAAGCAGTACTCCTAGGCTACGACGACGGCTTGTAAACAAATCAGAAACTCCAGTGAATGCCTCATATATGTCTGAAATGGAACTCCTCTCACCTAGTATATGTGTGAGTAGAACGCTCCTCTCACCCCGTCCTTATAATATAACACTATAGCAGATATTCAGTGGGTAATTATTGTTAATAAGTTGTGTATAATATGTTACATGAACATTTAAGTTCGCCCGTGTAAAGCCTACCCTTTACCATGTGTCCTGGGGAACATGTGTCACAATATCTACAGAGGAATACCTCCAAATCTCATCAGGAAGAACCATATGGCAGTGTTACTTAAGTTTAGCCAATTGACCTAAACAAAACAAAACTTGAAACCTGGAACCATTGAAGCAGATTCAATTGGACGTAATATAACGGTGAAACTTATCTGACTGGATTACTGACAGTGATGACACCATGAATTCGCGAAAAGGTTAATCGTACACACTTTGCATTAAAAAGAAAGTATTTGTTCGTTGCCTGACGCTACAAAGCAATGCTACTGAGCTACGACGACATCCTGTAAACAAACCAGAAAATCAATTGATGGGGCAGAAATTCTAGTGACCCGACAGCTAATTTATAAGGACTGCTTCGTGTTTACATTCTGCCCGTCCCAAGTTCTCAGTGGTACTTTCTCGTGTTAGTCCTCAAACAGAGTGACACATAACTACAGCGACAAAACCCTTTCCACATCCAATACAAATCTCTGCATAACGCAGAGTCGATTGTACGATCCCGACTATGACATGAGCATCTGTTTATGAATCACAATCAAGTAGGAATGATACCAGATGTTCACGAAAAGGTGGGCATATCCTGCCCCACCGGTGGTACCCGTCACAAACACATGCAAAGGCAAGGCAATTCTTCACCTGAAAAAAAACCCACAAAAATATACGGTACAAGTCAAATAGGGAATTGCTTCGGACATAATTTTTGTCACTGATGCGTCAAATTTTGAATTGTCCTCCGCATGTTTACCATAAAACCTTTTGAAAGCTTTACTGAGGCCTTGAATGTTGTAACCTTGATCAAACAACTTCTGACCAAGAGTCGCTTGACGCTCTCAGAAATATTGGTAGAAAATGAATGCTCGATTGTATCTCACAAGTTGTGTAATGTAAACATCAAAGGCTAGAGCTGCTGGAATATTGCTCGACATGAAGGAAAAGTTGACTATTGCAAAGTTGAAGTCATCCCTCTTTTCATACAGCCACGGCAGGACCTGGATGTTGTGATTCGTGAAACAGGATGCTGTCAGTCATGCCGCGTGATGTCGGGCGTTGTCTTCTTTGAAAACAACGTTCGCTTGTTGCATGATGGGAAGGACGTGTGGCCGAAGAATATAATTCGTGTAACGTTGTGTCTTTACTTTACCAAGATCTTTGCATCAAGCCTGTTCTACCAGTGTAGGAGTTTTCTGCCCACATCATTACACCACCGCGGCCACCAAATCTGTTCACTTCGTGTATGCAGTTTCGTGCATAACGTTCCGCGCTATTTCTATAAACGTGACATCTACCATACGCACGGCGAAGCATAAAACGTGACTCGTCACTTCACTGAAACTGATACTGAACTGACCATGACACCATTGACGCCACAGTCGACGATGCAAGTCAGTCAAAATAACAACTCGAACTTTTCGTCTATCGATAATACCTTCAGCGAGTAAACGGTTCCCCACTGTATGTTTTTTTTGTTTGGTTTGGTTTGTTGTTTAACGCCGCACTCAGCAATATTCCAGCTATATCACGGCGGTCTGTAAACAATCGAGTCTGGATTAATATCATGAGCATCGATCCACGCAATTGGGTGTGAGTGAGTGAGTTGGGTTTTAACGCCGCTTTTAACATTATTCCAGTTATATCGCGGCGTGTCAGCTTAATGTGGGAGGAAAGCCCGAAGTGATGCAGGTCTCAGACGTTTACCACTTCGGTGAAACCCACGAGCACGGGTATGGTGCTGACAAACCTAGAAACATAATCGGGGTGAACCGGGATTCGAACCCACAATCATAGGTTTCTGGCGTGTCCAAGGGACGCAACTCTGCACAGCGAATCGCGGCGCCTTAGACGACTGGGCCACCCGTGCCCCCCACGCAATTGGGATCGATGACATGCATCAACCAAGTCAGCGAGCCTGACCACCCGATCCCGTTAGTCGCCTTTTACGACAAGCATAGTCACCTTTTATGGCAAGCATGGGTTGCTGGAGACCTATTCTACCCCGGAATCTTCACAGGTCTCTCGCTGTATCTTACGCAATCCTGCTATTGCCGTAGTTGTAGATGTGGTCGTGGCATTCAAACCAAGGGCATATGAGTGTGTTTCTAATGATAATTTCCCCATTCAATTGCGCTCAGTTAAAATCTAAATACAGTAAACTACGTTTATAACGAACACGCTTATAACGAACTGACGGATATAACGAACTCTTTTGTCACGACAATTTTCTGTCGTTATGCTGTATATCTGCTTATAACGAACTACGGTTATAACGAACTAAAATTACTGGTCCCTTTGAGTTTGTTATAACCGTATTTACTGTATATGAAAACGTCAAAGCCAGAGAATGATCAGTCTCGATTATCTGTTGAAACTGATTCCATTCTGCATAAGAGGCAAAATAGTGGTGAAACGAATATGAATGGATGACTGAAAATCAGTGACGACATCACGTGTTTGCGTTCTCTGGACGCTATCCGACTTATCTTGTTCCAACTTTCCAGTCTTTCCTACTTCCTCCACTCCTCGACCGCCTCCTTGGTCTAGTGGTAGAGCGCCCGCCCGAAGACTTATCGATCCAGCACTGCTTTTGGCCCTTTAATGACATGTATGTTACTTCTTTCAAAAGACAAGACCGCCTCCGTGGTCAAGTAGTAGAGCGCCTGCCCGGAGAGCGGAAGGTCCGGGGTTCGATCCATGGCCGCGTCAAACCAAAAGACGTTAAAAGATGGTACTTGTTGTTACTCTGTCTGTCGCTCTGCATTATAGGGGCTAAAACAAGGACTGGTCGGCTCTGAGTCAGTATACTGTGTCTGTGTGGGGTATTCATGTTAAACTGCGGCATGGTATCTTAGTGTGCTAGCACTATAAATCGGCATCAGTCCGGCCGCGGACTAGGACAAGCAGCCACACACACACACACACACACACACGTGGAAACACTGGCGTTCGGCATTAAGGGGCTAAAACAAGGACTGGTCGGCTCGGAGTCAGTATACTGTGTCTGAGTGCGGCATGGTATCCCAGTGTGCTAGCACTATAAATCGGTATCTGTCCGGACTAGTTCAAGCAGCCACACACACACACACACACACACACGTGCATGCACGTCGCTATATAAGAACAATAATCTTGAACCCACCTCCTCAACGACACCTCCACCTCCACCGTATCAACGTTATAGCCCTTCCTGCGGATTCACCAAAGTCATTAAGGTAACCCCGTGTCAGCCTAGAAGATCTACTCTCAGCCTTGGAAGAAATGATTGAGCTGCACCGTGTGATAAAGTCTCATTATGGATAGACCGATGTAATTTGATAGGAACCGTTACTACAGCCCCTATTGTGACATGATCGGAAATGATCAGTGGAATTTATGACATTCGTGAATCTATTTCGGTATTTTAAAGTGCAGCTTTACATCCAGATGAAGCATTTTCTCAAAATGAATGAAAAGGTTATTGGATTGACTATTTATGGATGTGTAATTCGTACTTTTAATCATTTCGCACCTACTCTGCTTTGTAATCCAGCATCTAATTGGTGAGGTTAAACATGGTTTAACGTCGCCTTCATGACTATTGTACGGAAGCGTAGTAGGGCCACGATAAAAATTTGTTTTTGTCTAAGTATCTCCTACGTAGGATTTATTATCTTCTACGTAGGACTTAGTATCTCCTATGTGGGAGATACTAAGTCCTACGTTGGAGATAGTCATTCTAGTCCATACTAAGTCCTACGTAGGAGATAGTTAGTCCTACGTAGGAGATAGTAGGTCCTACGTAGGAGATAGTAAGTCCTCGTAGGAGATAGTAGGTCCTACGTAGGAGATAGTAGGTCCTACGTAGGAGATAGTAAGTCCTACGTAGGAGATACTAAGTCCTACGTAGAAGATAATAAGTCCTACGTAGGAGATACCTCGACATAACAAAATTTCACCATGGCCTTACTACGCTTCCGTACTATTGCACTTATTCAGCGACGTGCACACACGTGTGTGTGGCTGCTATGCTAATCCAGATAAATGCCAGTTTTCCGTTTTATAGTGCTACCCCATTGAAATAACATACCGCGGTTTAACAGTAATATCCAGCTGAGAAACATTAAACTGACCAGTGCTTGTTTTATCCCCTTAATGCCAAAATGTTACTTATTGCAGGGTAACAATAATTACCATTATTAACGTATTTGGGTACGGCGAGGGCCTTGATCAAATTATCGACCTCCCACTCTCCGCGCAGATGCTGTTTCAACAAGATCACAGAAGCCATTGCAGTATCTGAAAACGTCAAATAGCAGTGAACGGTATGTCATCGGCAAGAAGAAATCTCTGAAAAGCAAGTTTTGTCGACGCCTAACAGGCTCATTGCCAGTACTTAAATGGTCGTCGTGCCTCAAATGTAAAGTTAAGATTTTGTTAAATTTTACAGATTACCTGTATTTATTGTTTGTTTGTTGTTTAACGCCGCACTCAGCAATTGCCCAGCTATATGACAGAGGTCTGTAAATAATCGTGTCTGGACCAGACAATCCACTGATTGATATCATGAGCACCGATCCACGCATTTGTGATACGATGACATGCATCAACCAAGTCAGCGAGCCTAACCACCCGATCCCGTTAGTCGCCTATTAAGACAAGCGCCGTCGCCCTTGACAGCAAGCATGGATTGTTGAAGACCTATTCTACCCCAGATCTTCACGGGTCTTACCCGTATTAAAGCTGAGTGAAAACTACGGCACTTTTTGATTGTTTCAAATTTTGTGTTTTGTTTGTTTCCTACATTGTTGTACTTTGGCACGTCATGAGGTGTTTTCGGTCATTTTTCAGGCACAAATACAGACTGTGCGATTATTAACATACGTGACAGAAGTAGATGATATGCAATTTCCAACACCTTTTCTTTTATGTCCTGTCATGTTAATGTCGTTGACCGCCTCCGTGGTGTAGTGGTAGAGCGTCCGCCCGGAGAGCGGAAGGTGCGGGGTTAGATCCCCGGCCGCGTCATACCAAAAGATGTTAAAAGATGGTACTTGTTGTTACCCTGTCTGGCGTTCGGCATTAAGGGGCTTAACAAGGACTGGTCGGCTCGGAGTCAGTATACTGTGTCTGAGTGGGGTATTCATGTTAAACTGCGGCATGGTATCTCAGTAAGCTAGCACTATAAATCGGCATCAGTTCGGACCAGTACAAGCAGCCACACACACACACACACACACGTGCATGCACGTCGCTATATAAGTGCAATAATCTTGGACGCGACGTTAAACCCAATTTCACCTCACCTTATGTCGTTGATTCGGCATATCAAATATTGACAACAAACAATTGTTGAAAATCTGAAAATGATAAGGAAGCGCCCAAGCGTTTCCATGGGTGAGCTTTCAGATAATGTTTACTGCAGTCCAAACAACGTCATTAAGCATGTGTGTTGACCAGTTCCTTAATACGACCCTGATGGGTCAATATCATGTATGTCAGACAGTCATTAGCCTCCATCATCCAGTGATAGTGTCAATGACTCTGATACACCTAACATCGTTGAAGAATGAGTAACACAGATAGGCGCTGTAGGACCAGCTCGTTCAAAGGCGGCCGTTACACTGCACGAAAATGGCAATTTCCTATATTTGAAATGGTGTTGTAAGATACAGATAACTAAATGCCAATGCTTGGCAACCGTTATCTGCATCTGTAAACCTAAGACTAACGGTAATCTCAAGGATAAATATTGGAATTTTACGTCATAATTATACACGGTACTGACAAAAGAAATCTATATATTTCGGAAAGACACAAATACTTCTGACATCGGCATTCACACTACCAATTTTGTTTCCGAAATATTTTCAATGTCATTTTCTCAATTTCACAAATGTGAAAAATCTTCGTATTCGTTATAAAATGTTTCACGGTAATATGTATTGCAAATGATATTTATGTCGTCAAATGCAACTCATTATATTATTATTGTCTTTAATGAGACAGCAGAAACCCTGTCATTAATATGATTGTTATTGTAGTCGAGATTCCCTGCTATATATAGTCATAATCATAGTATTTGGTATCAATAATAAGTAACATTATGATTATTATGTATGACTGTTTCATCATCTGAAACATATTTCTATTACCACAGACACAACGTGTGTTAGCTTCAACGCCATTTCCAGTCATCATTGTGATAGTTTCCCCATTGTTCTACTTTAAAAGACATCGCCTCAAGATGATTCATATTGACATTTGACCACAGCGCTACAACGGAGTTTTCCATACTCTCGGTAAACACCGATACACAGACAAATAGGCAAACCTAGCCAGCTGACAATGTCAGTCTCATGTCGGCCTGAGCGTCATTCCAGAAGCAACTTTTTTTTGTGAATATGTGATGTTTTCATATTCGCCATCTGACTTGTAGGTGACATTCTGGCTAGTGAGTGAGGTTGTAGGTGTTTCGGCCTGGGGGCACAAAGGGTTATACTGACCCCCTCGCGAGTAGTGGCAAACACACTAGTGACGTAGGCGCCAGTGTACTTAATGAAGCGTTTCACCTTTCGTGATCATTCCCATGCTGTAGGCGGTCTAAGGCCACATCGGGACGTTGTAAATACTGTCAGTTGGTTTTGATGGTAACTAGAAGGGAACTGTTCATGTTGATCGATGGTTCAGTCATCATAATATCGACAAGTGACTGTGATCGTTGTTTCCTTTAGTTGTGACAGAATCCTGTGACCGCGGTTTCTGAATGATGTCTGACATAATTCCTTATTTTGACTTGCCTTTGCATGTGTTTGTGACTTATCACCTGGTATCATTGCTAACTGATTGTGATTCGTAAAATGACTATGATTTTAAATTTATTTTGATTATGGAAATGTATAATCGCCTTTATTTATAGTATATATGAGCAAAGTCGATTTGTCCGCCGAGAGTCATTTGGACACCGAGACCTATCACTGAGGAAAGGTGGTAGATATGTTTCTATCGATCTTATCTCCGTTCAGTTTTTATTCATGTGACACAAATAAATGGCAAAACTATTTTGATAACTGATCCTGAATTCAAATCTGTCTTTACAGTTAAACATACTATCTGACCTATCATGCTAAACCCCTGCCGCCAACATATACCACACAAATGGTTTCATTGATCCATCGGGCAACTGTGACAAAATATCAGGGCCACAGAGTTCAGTTATATATCGATCTTCCAAGGTTCAGGGCAATCTGTCAGTAATGAAAGCAAATGCCATCTAAGATGCTAGAAATGCTGAATGTGCGCATAGATAGGATGTCCTCACAGAACAGGTCTTCAGCAAACATTGCTTGCCGTAAAACGGCGACTATGCTTGTCGCAAGAGGCGACTAACGGGATCGGGTGGTCAGGCTCGCTTACTTGGTTAATGCATGTCATGGTATCCCAATAGCGTGGATCGGTGCTAATGATGTCAATCACTGGATTGTCTGATCCAGACTCCATTATTTACAGACCGCCGTCATGGAGCTGGAATATTGCTGAGTACGACGTTCAACAACAAACAAATCTGATATCGACCTATAACGCTCAAGTTACCAATTCCCTTCCGCCGTCCTACCCACCTGAGCTACACAGCCAGGTATTTGATACAATACAACACAGGTAGTATTACCCGTGGACGGCAAATCACAACGTCACTTGATACTACACGTCACTAGCGGACATATGTACCTGCCCGTGTATCGATTAATTAAAAGCCTCGATCATAAATCTGAAACACACGCTGGTTTAATGCCAACGAGACGCAAACGCACTGAAATTGTGCTTAGTTCGATAGGGGAGTTATGGAAGACAGTCATCTGTATTAGTATTTAGTCTTTGGTTAGGGCGTTGGGGAAGATCGTAAGTCTCTACATTTTGGGAAGGGAATACTATTGAATACACAATGCCTTTATAGAGAGTGGTCAAATGTAACAAATCTTATATTTGGGATTACATTTTCGTAGTAAAGTACAAATTTGAGTACTTTTGGGGGTTGGGTCTCATCCGGGATTCGAACCCATACACGCAAAGTGAAGCACCTAATCGCCAGCATATAAAGTCAGCGATCGAACCCACTCAGCAAACGAGGCTTCCACCAAAATGAAAGTCCGACTGGTAGCATAGATCACGTACTTTGTGTTCCCCCTCTGACATTGAATATTGTCACGGCTCCAGTGGCCGAAAGGTATGAATACACCATGCCTTTTTAGAGAGTGGTCAAATGTAACAAATCTTATATTTGGGATTACATTTTCGTAGTAAAGTACAAATAATAGTACTTTTGGGGTTTGAGTCTCATCCAGGATTCGAACCCATACTCTGAAAGAGAAGCACCAAATCGTCAGCACACAAAGTCAGTGAGGTACAGTAAACTACGGTTATAACGAACGCGCATATAACGAACTGACCGATATAACGAACTTATTTTTCAGTCCCGACCAATTGTTGTATAAATGCTGTATATATATGCTTATAACGAACTACGGTTATTACGAACTAAAATCAGTGGTCCCTTCGAGTTCGTTATAACCGTAGTTTACTGTACTGGAATTTGTACTTTAATATGAGAGTGTAATCCCAAATATAACATTTGTTACAATATTATTCTCTCGATATAGAAACCGAACAATGTTTTCAATCACAACACGTGCTTCTTCAGAACAATCAACGCGGTTTCTCAACGATTCATCAGGCGAATAGGGCGGTCAGGTAGCCTAGTGGTTAAAGCGTTCGCTCGTCACGCCGAAGACCCGGGTTCGATTCCCGACATGGGTACAATGTGTGAAGCCCATTTCTGGTGTCTCCCGTCGTGACATTGCTGGAATATTGCTAAAAGCGGCATAAAACCATACTTACTCACTCACTCATCAGGCGAATAACATTGCATAAACCCTGATACCTCTTCCTCAAGGTACTCTCTAGAACAAACCATTGTTTAAAAAGAAGAACAAAAGGTCGTTTCCGAACGACTTGTAGCAGGTGTACCAGGACTATCCCTATATTTCGATCCAAATTCCACTTTAAATCTTGATAATTTTACATGAACTATAAACAAGACGAGAACGCAAACCACGTGAAGCATGTACAGTGGCCAGTTATGCGCGGCGCTGTTGCAATACCTCCACAAGACTGTAAAATGGAGATTTCAGAGTGTCAAACAAAACCATCCAATACTGGAAAGAAAGAATCGAGAATGTTCTGTGACCACATAAAATGGTGACGTCACCATCAATGGTCTGCGTCAGTGGTATAGGGGTATATGTAGACAAAACATTATTCACTTTGGAGTATTGGAAGTATATTTTGAATATTGGACATCAGTGTCAGAAGAGAAGCAATCACAATTCTACCATGAATTTGGAATTTACTCGATTCTGATTGGTCAATCAGAGGCTATTAAATCACAATAAACCCCCTCTGATTGAAACAGCTGGTTTGACGGCCGCTCCACCGCGGAAGCTAATATTCACAGAATAGAACTATTTTCAGTCATTGTCGGTAGGCATATTTAAATAATCATATCTACAATTACGGTTACAAAATGCACAGATGCAGTTACTACAATATTCAAAGGATGTGTGGAGATACATTTCGTGCAGAAAACACGATAGATGCCCACCTCATGTTAGCTTACCAAGTTGCCGCGCTTATATGCTTTCAATGGCTGTCATGTGTTCGAGTGAAGTATTACGGTGTAAACAAAATGCTTTAGTATATACAGCGTCATATTTTGTTCGGTGATTCCGTAATTCAGGTCGATAACCCAGTCAAAACACTGGACTCAACCCATACCGCTTCACTCAGTATATTTGCTAACACCAAAGAGTTCGCATTTTATTTAGTCATGGTAGAATGGAGATAAACATACCGTGTTTTCAATGTAGAGCTAGGTTACCTGTAGATTTAACCCCGTTAAATTCAACATTTGAAACCCACGCGGCGGTCGGTTCCAAATTCAATTTAGCACGTTAAATCTACAGGTAACCTAGCTCTACATTGAAAACACAGTATGTTTATTTGCTAATTCTTCGACCAAAACAGCTCCCATTAAGCGTAAAAAAAGCAAAATAGCAGTGACGATTATATGAATGGATCCCTGAAAATGGTGTTCCCGAAAACGTAAGCATGACAGTCCTATCCAATCGTTATAAATTCGCACCGGTCACTCACACACGTGTCATAAAAAAAACCTATGAGTTTGTTGCCTGGCGCTTGCACTTTAACCGTCTTCTCATGTTTGTCGTGAACCTGATTGTGTTATGATTGATCGTACAGACACACGGTAACAGCATAAAAAAACGTGCCTCTGAAAAAACTACGTTTGAAGAATTACATGTTTGAGGAATCGGCTGATGTCCTAGTTTTGCTATTACAGGCAAGGTTGTCTGAATGTTGGTTGGTTGGTTTGTTAGTTAACGCCGCATTCAGCAATATTCCAGCTATATGACGGCGGTCTGTAAATAATCGAGTCTGGACCAGACAATCCAGTGATTAATATCATGAGCATCGATCCGCGCAATTGGGATCGATGACATGCATCAACCAAGTCAGCGAGCCTGACCACCCGATCCCGTTAATCGCCTTTTACGACAAGCATAGTCACCTTTTACGGCAAGCATGGGTTGCTGAAGACCTATTCTACCCCGGAATCTTCACGGGTCCTTCTCTGGATGTATTGATAGGTCAGCCAAAACATAATATACAGATTGTACATTCATAACCCCCTGCTTTGTTATGTGTGTGTCGCGACAACGCTACCAAACACTGATTTGCTTGGTTGCACTCGGTTATTCAGAGCCGTCGCGATGTGGCGGAATATTAATGGCGACGGCATAAAACATTTATATATATCAATAGGACATGTGCACGTCCCATGTGCACGTCATAACGTCATGAGTTCTTCAGTTTAGCCACACATCAATGTTACACTAGAATGGTAGAGTGAGTGAGTGAGTGAGTAGGAGTAGCGCCACTTTAAGCAATATTCCAGCAATACCACGGCGGGAGACACCAGAAATGGGTTTCACACATGTCGGGAATCGAACCCGGGTCTTCGGCGTTACGAGCGAACGCTTTAACAACTAGACTTCCCGACCGACCCTGCAATGGTAGAGAATAATGATAGATACTTCTTACTCATTCACTCACTCAATAAAACACTCGAAAAATACTGGTGTGTCACTCGGGCGTGCCATACAGCAATGTGTGCTCGAGGTTCGAATCCTGTTTCATCCTAATTACGTTTCTAGGTTTGTCAGCACCATACCCTAGCTCGTGGGTTTCACCAAAGTGGTGAACATCGGAGACCTGCATCACTTTTCTCCGACATTAGGCTGCCACGCCGTGATAGCACTGACACGATGTTCACTCACTCACTCACTCACTCACTCACTCACTCACCCACCAACTCTCTCTCTCACTCACTCAAACAAACTGTTGCAAATTTGACGTTTCATATATATATCGATATAAGTCCAACTCACTCACTCACTCAACCAAACTGTTGCAAATTTGACGTTTCATATATAGAGGGATATAAGTCCAACTCACTCACTCACTCACTCACTGTTGCAAACTTGACGTTTCATATATAGATACCGTTCATAAATGTGTCAAGTGAAGAATTGAAGCATACAACTGATGTACTATATATGGATGGCGTACAACCACGTCCTTTAAGAACGAAAACAAAGAAATATTAGGTGCGGAGCTGCTATTTTCGGCATCGTTCATCATGTAGAGTCCGTGATAACTACAAGCCATGTACATTGTGCTGATGAAGTGATGCAGTAGGCTGTCATGTAACACTCTGACATGCTGCTGAGCGAATACAATAGCCACGTTCTATTTCTGCAATGTAAGGTGAATTTGAATATGTGCTCTTGTTTATGTATAGGCAGCGTATATTACCTGCCACGCGTGTTGCCCAGTGTGATGTCAGGATCGTGTGGTGCATCGTTACAACGATGACATACAGGGTCTGACCGGCGCAAACACCAGGGATCGGGGTCGTCAAGACGAGACCAAATAGTGCTGAACATGACATTGTGTCGTTTTATATGATATTTGTGTAATATAACGTGATGTGAAAGGTATATTAGTGTAACAGCTTCTGTAACAGGTAGCTGACCCGCACATGACTCCATGCTGCTGGACATGATAGTGACAGTCCGGCTGCTGACGACACAGGACCGCCTCCGTGGTCTAATGGTAGAGCGTCCACCCGGAAAGCGGAAGGTCCGGGGTTTGATCTCCGGCCGCGTCATACCAAAAGATGTTAAAAGATTGTACTTGTTGTTACCCTGTCTGTCGCTCGACTTTAAGGGGCTAAAACAAGGACTGGTCGGCTCGGAGTCAGTATACTGTGTCTGAGTGGGGTATTCATGTTAAACTGCGGCATGGTATCTCAGTGAGCTAGCAGTATAAATCGGCATCAGTCCGGACTAGTACAAGCAGCCACACAAACACACTCACGTACATGCACGTCGCTATATAAGTGCAATAATCTTGCACCCCATCTCACCTCACCTCACCTGACGACACAGGCAGACAGAGAGACAGGCAGGCAGGTAGGCAGGCAGACATATATAAGATATATGCTTGCGGAAAGTCAGAGCCGATGACAATGGTTTACACGAGATCCATTGCCCGAATCTCCACTCAGTCATTGAAGACATGTGAATGAGACTGACTCAGGAGACACAAGTAGAATAATATAATTATATAGTGTATATTTTCTTGGAAATATTGCGTAATGCAGCGTTCAAATCTGTGGAAAATATTCAATGATTATCATTGTACTAATACCTTTGAGTTCTACATTCAGAAACGTTATACATGCTTAACTATCCATCCTTACACAGTATCTAGAAATGAGAGCCCATACTGTTCATATGCTTTAGAAACATTCTGGTACATTTCCGGATTATAGAGCCATTTTAGGGGAGTATGGCATGACAAACGGCTTTTCAATGTTTAAGTCTTCTTTTGCCTGAATGTCAAGTATTTACACGGGTCTAGGCCATCGTCTCTCCTCTACCATTTCTGATGTCACATTGCTGGAATTTTGCTAAAAGGAGGCGGAAAGCCATACTCACTCACTCACTCTCCCCTCATCACAAGCCCTGTGAATGTTCGTGGCAGAGGAGAACCGAGAACCCGTCTTACCGCCAGATAGTATCGATGATCGGGTGGTTATAATGAGGATTGGTTGTTTGATTGTGTTTCTTCTACCCGTACGGCGTGGGTGTTTGTGGGACGTTGTACATATTACTGGCGTTGTGGGAAGTTGGACATGCGACAGATGTCGTGAAACATTCTACATAACACTGGCATCGTGGGACATTGTGCATAACAAAGACGTTGTGGGACATTGTGCCACACAGCGTATACACAGACACAGTATACTGACTCCGAGCCGATCAGTCCTTGTTTAGCCCCTTAATGCCGAGCGCCATACAGGGTAACAACAAGTACCATCTTTTAACATCGTTTGGTATGACGCGGCCGGGGATCGAACCCCGGACCTTCCGCTCTCCGGGCGGACTCTCTACCTCTAGACCACGGAGGTTGTCGTTTCATATCCTTGAGACATTGACATTTGGTATTGACATTTTGAATGTTCTAGTGCATACATTACACGCATTCTTTACACACGTCTTTAAGTCGTTTCTAGGAGCTCTATCGTTGAGTGTGTAGGGGGTATTTAACATGATAACAATGTTATGTATACTTATGCCTAATCTCTTAACACATGATGCTCATTTGACATGGTGTCTGAGTGATGAACAACTGAGAGCTGCTCACTGTACTGAGCTCCGTCTGCAGTCTGGAAGCGATCAATATGGCATTGTTGGACCCACCGGTGATTAGCTGTCTACATACCGGGTGTCATCCGGTCACTTAAACAGCAACTTCGTCACCGAGACAACATTTAATGATACCTGTGTGTGGAGACTCTGCTAGCTTCCTGCTCTTCTGTTCAAGACCGTGCGTCATGTTCGGGTCGCCTCACAATTAGAAGTGTTTGAAACAAAAGCTGCAAAAACATTTCCGTCATCATAAGAAATCCCTTTGTACTATTCCGACTAATCATAAGCATGCGTTGATGGATCACTGTCAAGCGGTGACTATACCTGGACAAGACGACGGAGGACGGAGAAGTAAGATTCGTTTTAGGCAGATTTGACAACGTACTCTGACTATCAACATGATATATTTTACACAGCGAAATGTACAAATACACTGTACACCGACTGATAGATATAATCATTTTTTATTATGTGCAGATTAAAATAGATAATGAGTCAAAGAGGGTTTGGGTGATCCTTGCACAGTCATGCTGGTTAGGCTCATCATCAGCCCAGGGACCTTGTCCCCTCTACACGCAGCCCAGACAGCGAATGGGACTTCTCCTAGGAAGCGCTGCCCAGTCAAACCCACCCAGAACTTTTCGAAGAATGTGAAGACTCCCCAACACTGCAGCCTTCTGCATTACCCAGATTGTCAGAAGGGCTGAATTCCTTGTAGCAAACCCGGGTACTCTACCAATGTCAGTCAACAGATTGGGAGGTACCAAACCTAAGGCACCGAGAACAATGGGTAGTTGGACAACTTGATGCAAGCGTGACATTTCGAAAGCGAGGTCTGCATATTTGCAATGTTTTTCCTGAATCTGTCAATCACTATATTATCAAAAGGGATAGAAAATGAAATGATATAAATGATTTCATTGGATTTATCAAAAAGGACAAGATACGGTTTGTTGGCATGGATACATCTGGGGCTGTAAACGGGCCTATTCCAAAGACTTTTGTATTTATCATTTTTCATGACGCCCTCTACATATTCTGGGCCGTACCATGGATGGACCTCTGTGTCAAATTCACAAGCATGGCAAAGACGGTACTAAAGTGATCGAGCTACACCATCATGTCGCTTGAGATACTGTGTGTGTGCCAAAGCGGAGCATCCACAATGTGTTGGACAGTCTCACTAAATCTCTAAAATTATTTACATTTCATATTTACATTTTGACGCAAAATCACCAATTTTTATTAATATCATTATTATTATGTACAGATTAAAATAGAACATGCAGCAAAGAGGGTTTGGGTGATCCTGGCACAATCAGGCCTGTTAGGCTCATCCTCATCTCAGGGCCTTCACCCCTTCTACACGCAGCCCAGACAACGAATGAGACTTATCCCAGGATGCGCTGCCTGGTCGAACCCACCCAGAACTTTTCGGAGAAAGTGAAGACACCCAACACTGCAGGCTACTGCATTACCCAAATTGTCAGAATTCAGATTGGATCCCGGTAATCTGGACCTTTGTCGAAACCGGACTAAACGATTGGTACAACAGACGCCACTGTATTGGTATCCATTATAAAAAGAAAGGTAAATTCAAAATTGTGTTCACCACCACTCGTAAACACCACAGAGCAGCAAACGAACGAGCCTGCTTTCAACGCATGCTTACCATAACGTGTCATGTATCTCAGTTATAACGCTCTGATATGTGTCCAAAACCTCTCGCTCTTCAACTCATTTGACGTCGACTCGATCCAATCTTCCACTCAGGCAAGGGGAAACTGATCGGCGCTTGGTGCCATACCAGCCGAGCGCTACCGATTGGTCAGAATGCTATGCTGTCTATCACATTCGCGTAGCCGCGACAGAGAGTATTGCGATGGATCCATAATATCTGCCACGTGTTGTCGCGAACAAGTGCTTGTTCGGAAAACAAAAGCGGCAGTTCGAGCTATGCATGTTTTCTGTGTTCGTCGGCTGAAACCAATTAGTTTGTCCATGGCTTCAAGTATTCTGGGGATCATGTCATCGTAGAGGCTTGACAGTCATACGTGTCATCAAAACCAGTTCTTTTAACTGAGGGAGTTTACCTGGGACAAGTTTCTTCAATACTAGGTACTCTCAATACCTTACACTATTCGTCTACCTACATCTGATAAAGGTAGGTGTTCAACTATACACACACACTCCCAGGCAATACAGGTGAAATAGTGTAAGATATTTAATCCCACGTTCTTTTTTATTTTTTTCGAAACATGAACTAGTTTGACTTGGATTAAAATAATGCTACTGATGTAAGTTCGTCAAACTAAATTTCGTTTTAAGAAAAGCAAAAAAGTCGTACTTTTACTTGATAATCTCTGTACAGATGTATCCAGCAGACAACGGTATTTACGCCTACCACCTACAATTATGTGTATATTTAGCCCTGTGGTAGGTTATTTATGGTAACGCTTAAGGTGTTCCTAGACTGGACATCGTGCACTCTGATGTTCAAAATGGTAAACACAAAGACTATATCATATTGTAGTAAGTTAAAAACTATGTTAAACCAATTCTTAAACCTAGCTGCTCTGTTATATCATTTAATAACAATTGTCGTTTCATTATATATGTTTCATTCATTTTTTAAATTATTGACGGTGTTATTGCATATTATTGTTCACATTTTCGTCTATCGTAATCAATATAAGGCTCTTGAAAATAAATCAACAATAATGCAGCAATTTACTGTGTATCATTTTCCCGGAATTTTTATAGATTTGTTTTAGAAATCATAATGATTAAAATGTCCTATTTTCACTAAAAAAACAACACAGGCTGCTTTATAATTACTATTCGCCTCCATATGTACAAGATACAGGATGATGGAATAGGGAAGTCTGCACCTTAACACGGTACTGATGTTCGTATCTTTGTGCCATTAGGAATCGATACACAGGGGATCGATAAAAGAAGCTCACAAGATCAAGTGATACATATCAACGCACGCTCAATGACCGTCAATGTCTGTTTCATTTTCTGCCGTCGATTACTGGTTGTGACGGAAAGATCTAATCGTCGGTTACATGCTCGTGCAATTCCTTACAAGATAGCCATATCTACCCCTTTGTGAAATCCACGGCATTCCGTTTTCAAATTCCAAACGCGCGGACGTGCGAGAAGACATCATTTTCAAACGTGATTTGATGTGCGCTCAGAGAAGACAGGCGTTTATAAAGGATTTGAGAGAGCTATACAAGCGATAGGCTTTCCCTTAGAACTTCGTAAGTAATGGATAATTGGTCAGCACCAAAGACACCTTGAGAAAATGCTGACTTACCGGACTGACTACCATCTCTACCAACTTATCAAAAGGTCAAAACGTGGAGTCTGTTCCTTGTGGTAGACTGGTAATTGCATTCATTTGGAGAAAGTATAATTCTGACTATATATTATTCATAAATGTAATCAGAAGCGCAGAGTTACTGCTTGTAATGAAATGTCAGCATGTCTGAGAGAGCATCACAGAGGGACGAAGACCTACCTACCTACCTACCTACCTGGGTGGTCAGGGTCGCTGAGTTGGATGATGCTTGTCATCGTATCTCATTTGCGTAGATCGATGCTCATGGTGTCAGTCACTGGATTGTCTGGTCTAGACTCGATTATTTTCAAACCGCCGTCATATAGCTGGAATATTGCTGAGTGCGGCGTAAAACAACATATCAACCAACCTACCTACCAACCTACCTAAATCCCACCCACCCACCTACCTACCTACCTACCTACCTACCGAACTACCGAACTACCGAACTACCGAACTACCTACCTATTGTTTAAACACAGTGTAAATCTTGTCAAAGGGGCCACTTACGATCAGGCGAATATGGTAGAAAAAACATGACGTGTAAGATTGAATATAACACTATTTTATGTTTTAATACAATCCCTTCCCATTTCAGTATTTCAGTGCATCGGGATCGAGTAGCTGTAGCAGCAGGAGTTTCTTGAATTTAATCTATGTTGGTACCTAAAAGTCTAACTATGTGAGCTGTTTTGCAGCAAAAATGCTGAACGATGAAACATGACAAACATGGGTTGACACACGTTTTTTTATAGCCTGAGTAATATATTTTTTGACTTTTCAGAGAGGCGTAATTATAATTTCCTAGATCAGGCTGAGGAACAAGCGAAACTGGTGATCGCCTAGCAGTATCACGTCAAGCCTCGTGAATGATGGATGCATGCTGTGGATGTATGCCAGTTGATTAGCGACACCAAACAGGCTTGTAGTATTCACATCAGTGATTAACTATTTTTTTGTGAACATCGGAATTTAACATGGAATGCAATCGTGTTGGCAGTTCGCTTGTGTAGGAGTAAATGCGCCCTGAAGACAGCAAAGTCTGTGTTTTCATTTTGGAGCAGTGATTTGTGTTTTTTCATTATTGCGGGCTACAGTCATGATTGTGTTATCATACCTTGTGCTGTGCATTGGTTTTGTCATACCGGCTGACATGTACATGCTTAAAGCTGCAGTCCTTCTTCCCTTCGATGATGCCCGTCTGTTTTCAATGTCGAGGATCGAACCTGCCGTCGCCCTGGCCGTACACAACCTGAGGAAGAAGAAGACGATGCTTCACAAACACCATATCAGTGTCCACTACGAGGATTCTAAGTGTGATATCTCCCATGGCATAAACAAGGCCATTGAGTTGTACATGCGTCACGAGGTGCACGTGTTTTTCGGGCCCGTGTGTGACTTTGCCGCTGCACCTGTTGCGCGCCAGGCTCGATTCTGGAATCTTCCTGTTATCTCTGGAGGCGCAATGGCACGAGACTTTTCTTTGTACAAGGATGGAACTTACTCGCACCTGACTAGAGTGGGTCCTGTTAATTTTGAATCACTCTCTGTTTTCTTCGACCGCGTTCTTAGCCATTTTGGTTGGAACCGTCTGAAGCTTTTGTATCAGAGCAATGGGCAGGATAAATATGTAACAGGATTCTGTCACCTAGCAACCGAGGCGCTCCATTACGGCTTGGAGGACTTAAACCCTAACATGGACCAGGACTACTTCCGGTTAGATGGCGCCAAAGATTTGGATGAGATCATCAAACACGAGGTCGGGCTCTCCTACTCTGGTAAGTTGTGTTGTCAGGTGTCTTGACCTGTACCGAGTAGATGTCCATGTGTGTGTTATATGTGTATTTTAGACCGTGGTCCAGTGGTAGAGCGTCCCCTCGGAGAGCGGAAGGTCCGGGGGTCGATTCCCAGCCGCGTCATACCAAAAGACGTTAAAAGATGGCACTTGTTGTTACCCTGTCTGGCGCTCGGCATTAAGGGGCTAAAACAAGGACTGGTCGGCGCGGAATGTGTATACTGTGACTGAGTGGGATATTCACGTGATATCCAGTGAACTAGCACTCGGTATCAGTCCGGACTAGTACAAGCAGCCACACACGCGTTCATGCACGTCGCTATTTAAGTGCAATAATCTTGGACGTGACGTTGAAACCCATTTCACCTCACGTCACCTTTTTTTTGGCGTGGGTTGCCCCACAATCCTCTGTTCAATATCAGCGCCGGTTATGAAGTACGTCAGCAATGGTAAGTGGCAATGATAGGTTACACTTTCTCTCCACAACCTAAGGTGAGGTGAGGTGAAATGGGGTTTAACATCGCGTCCAAGATTATTGCACTTATATAGCGACGTGCATGTACGTGTGTGTGTTTGTGTGGCTGCTTGTTCTAGTCCGGACTGATGCCGATTTATAGTGCTAGCTCACTGAGATGCCATGCCGCAGTTTAACATGAATATCCCACTCAGACACAGTATACTGACTCCGAGCCGACCAGTCCTTGTTTAGCCCCTTAATGCCGAGCGCTAGACATGGTAACAACAAGTACCATCTTTTAACGTCTTTTGGTATGACGCGGCCAGGGATCAAACCCCGGACCTTCCGCTCTCCGGGCGGACGCTCTACCATTAGACCACGGAGGCGGTCTCCACAACCTAAGGTGAACTTACAATAACATTATGCTCAAAACATCACCGACACACTTTCACTTTTTTCTAACAAAACTGGGTATTTCAATAAAACTCAGGAAATAAGCAACACATATCAGGAACACGTTCATCCAAAACGTGACACATCACCTGAAGCCACGATGAATAACCAACCGTCGTTTAATGTCTTCAGACGCTCTGCCATCAACGGCAATTACCCAGCTGTGTAAACAAATAGTAAGCATTTACTTCAAAATGGCTTTTATGTGTTGTGCAGGGTTGTGCTATAACGTCTATATTTTGTGTGCGTGTTGGAAAATGCTTAGTCGGCATTTACACAACAAGACAATAGTATCGGGTGTATGACTTGTTCCTTGAATCGTGCTTGCGAAATATAATTCACCCTGATTCAGTGTTGTTTTGTGGGGGTATAATTTCCTCGAATTGTCGATATACAGACGTGAGTGTGAGTGGTAAGGAACCACAAATGGTAGACAGCAGGTCCAGATATCTCCGACAAGAAATCAAGACGAGCCAAACAAGACGCGAAGGTTGCATCTAATGTGTCCATTTTATTGAACATGACAGATTTCTTTCAGGATGTTGACTTAATGCAATGATGACATGCCTTCTGGATAAAAGCCTGGATAATAATCTCGCATATCTACCACTTGCTGTGTGATTTATGTGGGCATGGAGCCGTGAAACAGCGCCTTCTCTGGAGCCTCGAATCATAGGAGACTCATCCTATATTACCAAAAGGAGCTGATATAGTGACAGGGATAAAAGCCACGGCTCAATATGTCAAACCAGCCGTAAACTGTATAACTGCTTTTGAATACAAAATCTGAACTTGGCTGATGAAGCCTTTCAAAGGTATTTAGGAGTGAAAGACATAATGAAGAGAATCTGTGGATGTCAGCTTCTTTAGCATGAGGATATACTTAATCCTTCATCAGATGAACATGATGAAGGAGCAAGTATTTACTCCGAAACATTGTATTTCTCATGATAAAGAAGTTGACGTCCATAAATTCTCTTCCTTTTGGCTGATGGAAGCAAACACAAGTGGTAGTTTACGCTTTACTGAAGTCCATCGGCTGTGCAGTCTTCTGAAGCATTAGACGTATTTTCATACGATATGGCTTTATGTTTATGGGACGTAGACGGCGTCACTATGGGGTGCTTCTGAGAGAAATCGTCTTGTGGATATCAAATTATATCTATAAGTTAGGAAAGGAGTACATTCAATTCGGTGTTATAACCGCGCACCCGCATTCTTTCTCTGAATGTGTAAATGTATCAAGATATGTACACGAACGAACGAACGAACGAACGAACGAACGAACGATTGAATGAATGAATGAAAAAAATATGTTTGTATTAATTTGAATGTTGGTTGATGTTTATTATTTCTGTAGTTGAAAATAATTCGTTTTGAGAAAATAGAAAAAGTTTTAAAGACTATATAATGTTTTGGAAAAATAACCCCATTGAACATTTTCTCAGGATATGCTTATCGAACTTTGCATTTTGTGCGATTTACAAGCTTCCATGTCTCGTCAGATGGACCTCAGATGGCTGGTGCTATATTTGGGAGATTCTGGTACGGCTGTTGTAAAGGCCAACTCGTAATGATCAGGAAGAATCTGACTGAATCAATGTTCATGCTGTCAACAACTGTTTTGCCTAGCACCTGATAGCACCTGATAGCACCTGATGCTTGCAAACCCTGGAATATCACGGACCGTGTAACAAAGTACCACACATACACACTCACTCACTCACTCACATGTCATCCTTCTATGTATGTTATTCACATCCAGTAGATTTGCTTGTTGCCTTAAGGCCGCGCTCGGCAATATTCCAGCTGTATAACGTTGTTCTGTAAATATTCGAGTCAGGACTCAACAATCCCACGATTGACATCATGGGCATCTATCTATTGGAATACGATGAGTGAGTGAGTGAGTATGGTTTTACGCCGCCTTTAGCAATATTCCAGCAATATCACGGCGGGGGACACCAGGAATGGGCTTCACACATTGTACCCATGTCGGGAATCGAACCCGGGTCTTCGGCCTGACGAGCGAACGCTTTAACCACTAGCCTACCCGACCGCCCCTGGAATACGATGAAATGCAATTACCAAGTCAGCGAGCCTGACCACTCGATCGTGTTACACAAACACTGAATATAGCTACAGATTAAATACTATTGTGTAAATCATTGTAATTGTTAATTAAACGAAAACTGCTAGCTTTACATGACATGGTAATATATCTAATGTTTCATGTTACTCTACTAAATTACACGTTAAATTTGTCTGTCGTCATTATTCCAGTCTAATATTCCTGTAATGGGATTCATTGAGATGAGATCCCATTAATAATATATATTAAATACAGTAATCATTCTAGACCGCTTTTTATTCAAGGCAAACGGGATTTCAATGTACTTCTATATAATTATTAGATGGAGTGAGTGATATTTCACCCACTTATTTTACAGCAAGTACCAGATTAACCACAGCTGTCATCAATTCTGCATTCATTACCAAACATTAAAGGTATTCTATCTGCAGTTTTGTGACTTAAACATCTCAGCCGTCTCACTCCAAAACCGTGCGTTGGGGAAAACACCATCAATGAATCAATTGGTGCAATGAAGCTAATAAGGGTTATGCGAAACTTATATTCCCCAAGCGATGGAAATGGTGATTCACCCTTTATGCATGTCTATATAAATTAGAAATGTACAATATTGATGAAGTGGTAGCAAATAATGTCCCTCTTGGGTGCCGGATCGTATATAATACAATCTTTGTTACCCATAGTGACTACGAGATGAAGATGTCAACTTGGGATAATTGAAATCAATAAACATCCCACATGCTGATTACATTAAATAGTATGACTGCATGTTTTCGGGGAGGGGCTGCATACTACACTAGTGAGTGAGTGAGTACGGTTTTACGCCGCTTTTAACAATATTCCAGCAATATCACGACGGGGGACACCAGAAATGGGCTTCACACATTGTACCCAGCATACTACACTAGGCTCTTCAGGGAACTTCTAATCAACGTCCGTTATTACGAAACATTGAACTAGATAATGACATGGGTGTTTGAGATTTTATGTTTTGTTTACCGAAACACCTCATGAAATATCGAGACAGGATACTTCGCATTTTTCATGATCACACATGAAGTAAATCTCACACATGCTTCACGATGGGGCGAGATGCTGAAGGATTACGTCACAGCAAAAAAAGTGTAGGTTTCCGTTCTCCGTAAACCTTCCGGATACCTTCCGGATACCTCCCCACTTTGGATCCGTTCAATGAGATTCACTACGACGCACCAAAAGTCCTTGCAAACCCATGGAATTGTAAACTTGGGGAACATCTCAGATATTGTCTTGTTTTTCATTTTGTGAGCTTTTCCCTCAACATTTCTGTCTATTAGTGAGTGAGTGTTTTGGGTGTAACGCCGCTTTTAACAGTAGTTCAGCAATATCACGACGGGGGACACCAGAAATGGGCTTCACACATTGTACCCAGCATACAACACTAGGCTCTTCAGGGAACTTCTAATCAACTTCCGTGATTACGAAACATTGAACTAGATTATGATATGCTTCTTTGAGATTTTATGTTTTGTGTACCCAAACACTTTATGAAATAACGAGACAGGATACTTCGGATATGTCATGATCACACATAAAGGAAATCTCACACATGTTTCACGATTGTGCTAGATGCTGAAGGATTACGTTCAATGAGATTCACTACGACGCATCAAAAGTCCTTGCAAACCCATGGAATTGTAAACTTGGGGAACATCTCAGATATTGTGTTTGTTTTTATTTTGTGCGCTTTTCCCACAACATTTCTGTCTACTAGTGAGTGAGTGATTTGGGTTCAACGCCGCTTATAACAGTGTTCCAGTCATATCACGGCGTGTCAGCTTAATGTGGGAGGATTTAGTCTACTAAATATCCAACCCAATATTACCTTTTGATTAGATTGATGCGAACGGTTCCATCTGTCACTCCCTGAACAGTGGTATCTAATTATTGTTCAATGTGTCGACTGAGATCACTTAGCTGAAACACTACATTATGAAGAGCCTACTCCAGTTGTTAAAAAAATAATCGATTCGGAAAAAATGAAGTCTTTGACATTTTCACAGAGGAAAAGACACATACATCACAAGACGTTCAATGAAATTACGAAAATACATCAATCATCAAGGCTTACGTCTCAGTGAATCTCTTCAAACGTAATGCTTTGGTTTCTTGCACCTTGTAAAACCTTGTGAGGTGTACTACAACTGTGCTAATGATAAAGCCGAAGTAGCCAGACACACGTTATATTAACCCGTGCAAGATATTTAGGTAAACACAACATAAAAGCTGAAAGACTATGCCATAATGTTGTTCATTGTTTAGTAATCACGGAAGTTGATTAGCAGTGTCTTGAAGAGCCTTACAGTCTCTTTGATGTTGCGGAAGCGGTTGCTTCTTGTGTAGCTTAATCTTTGTGCTTAAACAAATGGACGACTCTTACTGTTTGTTTACGTGAGGTTGTTGCATAAATATTTTGGCATGGCTGAAAGAAAATCGTTTGCGACATTATTGGAAGTAGCAATAAACATTTATTAGAACGTTGGTTGTTGATTGTATGACCTGACCTGTTCTGTCAATGTGTATCGTAAGGTTTGTTTTTTTGTTTTTTGTTTTTTTGACATCATTTATTCATGTTGATTGTCCACGATTTTACATGTCCCTGTACATTGCCACGTGGACTGGCATATCAGGGTTTAATTTTTTTATATTTGGGTTCGAGTTGCTTAAAGCAATAATACTCATCTAAATATTCAGTACACATTTATTTTTTCTGCAAGATTAACATTGTTATACTGTAGTACTTTGTATTGCATTTCTAGTTCTCTTTAAAATATTCTAAAAAGGCAACCGGTTTCAGTTACTTTACATCTGAAAACAATATACTTTGCTTGCAGTAGTAAATAATTCATCAAAGTACACTCCTCTGTGCCTCCTTCCATACCATACAAAACAATATCTTTGTAATTATCATAAATCTGATGAATCGTAAGGTCATGTCCACGTGACCTCAAGATGTATTATTTTCACGTTGTGGTAACTTGTTTTAGAGAAATTTGGCATAATCCGTATCTTATATGGAAGATAAATATAATACATACGTAACATTGATATTTGTCCTTCAGGAACGAACAGTAACCATCAATGTGCAGACGTAGGAGGCGCGGAATACAGGTGGCTATTGTAGCGCCTTGTGCCTTGTGAGGCGTTTGTACGTGTTGGATGTGAGGCATCTTAAACTTATACATACTAGTCGGAGGCATTTCAATAAGTTGGTTGTGATACCCCTTCGTGCATACATAATAGTGTGAAGCATTTTAAAAGTTGGTTGTGAGACACCTTCGTGCATACATAATAGAGTGAAACATTTTAAAAAGTTGGTTGTGAGACACCTTCGTGCATACATAATAGAGTGAAGCATTTTTAATAAGTTGGTTGTGAGACACCTTCGTGCATACATAATAGAGTGAAGCATTTTAATAAGTTGGTTGTGAGACCCCTTCGTGCATACATAATAGAGTGAAGCATTTTAAAAGTTGGTTGTGAGACCCCTTCGTGCATACATAATAGAGTGAAGCATTTTAAAAGTTGGTTGTGATACCCCTTCGTGCATACATAATAGAGTGAAGCATTTTAATAAGTTGGTTGTGAGACACCTTCGTGCATACATAATTATAGAGTGAAGCATTTTAATAAGTTGGTTCTGAGACAACTTCGTGCATACATAATAGAGTGAAGCATTTTAATAAGTTGGTTGTGAGACCCCTTCGTGCATACATAATAGAGTGAAGCATTTTAATAAGTTGGTTGTGAGACACGTGGGTTTCACTGAAGTGGTAAACGTCTGAGACCTGCATCACTTCGGGCTTTCCTCCCACATTAAGCTGACACGCCGCGATGTAACTGGAATACTTTTAAAAGCGGCGTTAAACCCAACTCACTCACTCACTCACTCACTAACTACAGCATAGCATCAGTACATGTAGATTGAGTTTGCGACGCCAGAGACATAACCACAAACAAGCAGGTCACTTTTTATTTGAAACAAAATATGTGTTAAACCAGTGCTTCAAGACATACAATTCTACTTTTTTAAAGAACACCGAGCAAGTTCAGTGAATGATATATTGTGGGCGGTAAGACATTAGAATAAATGATATTTCCATCATTTACCATACCCCTTCACCCCAAGCCCTCTTTCCGCGTACATAGTTAAAATGCATTGAATGCAGCATGTGTTTCAATAACTACGAATTTTCTAAATTCACAACTGTACAGTACAACGACTGTGAATACGACCCTGTTATTCGTTAATGAAGTGACACTATCCAATGCTACGTATGCATGACAAGTGCACACTCCCATTTCAGTTTCCAGGAGACATTTTTTTCAATAATTCAACAGTTATTTGAAAAAACCCTGAAAAAATAACTCCCACTAAAACGGTTTTGTCAGATAGCTATCGAAACGCAGCAAGGCTATACAGCAATTATAATTATTGCCACGTCCACTTTGGTTGGCATAATACACGTACTGTATGGACAGGAGATGATTTGTACGCACATACAGTGAGTGTTCTTCCATTCCGAGCGAATGGTAGCAGCATATAAAGTACTATTTATATGTCCACTCAGTAGAGTCAGTAGCAGTGAATCACTATCAACAGCTTGGGGGTTAGTGGGGAATCATCGGGGCGATGACTGGCGTCTTAGCGAAAATGATTCTACAGAACAGCCAAACTGTTCTTTCTTCACGTTTGATGTTTTAAATAGCATCAAGCTGTTCAAGCTCTCGTCGCGTATTCTTTATTGGTAATATAATGTATATATCGATATGTAAAGTCTCTGGGAGATGTCGCCATATTGTCATCATGGTACTCTTATAGACAGATAGTTGTTAGTACTCGTCAATCCTAGGGTCCTATACTCTTGGAGTACACTAACTAGACTTTAGTATATGCATTTGGAAATGTCCCTTTGGATACAGGTTAAACCTTCTGGTGCTAAACTACTTTGCTTTTTGACACTTCTGAATTCTTTTGATTAAATGCCAGGCTGCCAAAAGTATTTGATACTTCTTATAGGTTGGAACAGTGTTCCATATTTCTCATTCTAGACTGATGTAACTGTTTGATGATTCTTCTACAAGGTTGATATAAATGTTGATATATACTGTCTGAGGTAAGGTGCTTTTTGCAATTGAAAAAAACCCTTCTCAGACCAGTGAAGATAATCTTCATTTCTTAAAACCTTTTATCTTACATATTGTACAAAGCCCTACACACTATCAAGGCAGGCTAAACATACTTGTAAACAAGGATGCAATTATTCGCTCTAGACAAGTGTTGCCTGACCATTAAGTGTACCTCAGTCAGACAGTCCTGTCAATAAAATATGTTTTATTTGATCTCAAGGTGGACTACAAGTACAATGTCCAGGACCAGATATATTTACATTTTGCAGAGAATATATAATTATTATCGACTATGGCTGAAGCCGAGACAAAGTCATTAGACATCCCGCCAAACTGCTTTATCATACTCGTATCACTGGATAGAGTGCGGTGTGTGTTGCCATCATACTTCTTATGGCATTGATTCTGGATGTGGGGACTATTAACTCTAGAAGAATTCAGTCTGTACTATAAAGTGAGTGAGTGAGTGGCTTTTAGCAATATTCCAGCAATATCACAGCGGGGGACACCAGGAATGGGCTTCACACATTGTACACTTGTCGGGAATGGAACCCGGGTCTTCGGCGTGACGAGCGAACGCTTAAACCACTAGGCTACCGACCGCCCACTAAACTATCTATCTAAACTAGGGAGACGTCGGTCGAGTAGTCTGTAATGTCAACGAATGCTCGGATATCTGTGTATTTAGATTCAAGAGATGTCATTCACATGTATAAAGTATAGCAAGACATGAACACCGGGTGGTTAGTAATGATTCACATGTAGAGAACTCGGTCTAAACCAGAAAGACCTCGGTCAACCACTGGTGCAGCAGAATACGCTTAACTAATCGTGAACACCTGGTGTCATGACTATCTGATAGTGATTCATAAACACATGCTCATGATCATATCAGAATCGTAGAATCGACTGTGCTTTTAGCATAGATTCCTAAGAATATGGAAAGGACTGTGTCGCTTTGATTAACGCTTCTTTTAGAAATATTCCTGTAATACGGACGTGGACACCAGAAATGGGCTTTACACATTGTACCCATCTGGGGAATCGAACATAGGCTTTTGACGTGACGGGCAATCGCTATCCCCACTAGGCTACCCTACCGCTGCGGGTGCATAGTAACACCGCATGGAATCTTCATCTGAAATATTTATTGACCTAAATTATCAAAATCTTAAATTTTATTTTCATGTCCAGCCCTAACATGTACTGAACACTCAGTTTAGACCTATACACGATTTTCCTTCAGAAAATATTTCAGACTGTACAATGGGGAGTCTTGGGTTGCAGCGAATTGCCTTGCCTTTCCTTGTACTGCTTTGTGGTATGAATTAGCCTGTATTCTGAATTGTTAAGAAACATGATTTTTAAATATGTTTTATTTGGACTCAAGATGTTTACATTATATTGACTATGAAAGTTTTGGAATTGCAATGCCTTTGTCCGTTGCCTTCAAAAGGAACATGAGGCTTGATGTATACTTCCATATAAAACCACGTTTCAACACAATCGACTCGAGGCTCCCGCTCAACCCCATAGAGAACGTTTTGACATTAAGCATGGAATTACTTTTATGCTAATTACTTTATTTCTATTAAAAAGGTTCAAGAACCAGTTTGCCAATTTCTTCTAACAACATCTTGATAATAACAAGGATACTCATTTTACTCATTTTTATTGGAAAGTAAAGTATTTCTTCTTTCAGTTTATTTGAGTACTTGCTGCAGCAATGCACACAGGTTGCCTAAATACTTTGACAAACACTGGTTCTGGAAATGAACGTAGCTAGTGGAAAGTATATGAGCACCAGACATAGAGTACGTTAATGCGTCAAGACAATAGTGATTGGTTTCATCGATTAACAGACCCAAATGTACCATGCTTGCTAACTATAACAAAGGCCACATCGATGTTAATAATCAGCTTATTATACACTTCCTATTTTCAGTCTGCAATCTCTGATTTTATTAACCCTGGGTAATTCACATTGGTTTGTCATTTATGCTTTATCAAAAGGGCAAAGCCATTTCAGGGCAATCGGCTTTAATCGTTTGTGTAAACTGTCAATAAAACCGTTTCGAGAAAAGCATTATCTCGAAGTCTAATTTATTAACGCGTGCAGTTAATACTGTAAAATGAGTTCTGTTGCAGTGCCTGGTGCAGTCTGATCGATTTACTGATTTACCAATATTATGATACTAGTGTGAGTGAGAGAGTGAGTGAGTGAGTGAATGAGTGCGTGCGTGCGTGCGTGCGTCCGTGCGTGAGTGAGTGAGTGAGTGAGTGAGTGTGGCATTCAAATACATCCACGACTATACAAATATTAAAATAATAACTAACGGCGTCATTCCACCATCGATTCACTGACCGACATATTCGCAGACATACTTGCAAAATAAATCTCGCGAACGTGTGCCCTAAAAGCAAATTTGAAAAGGGAGAAAAACAACATTTTAGCTAATTCTGAACAGGAAGGGGGCGTAATAGCATCTCAGAAGAACTTGAATAATTCCTTTGTGTCTGTCTGATCGACGAGTGTGCGATGCTTCTAAGGAATGACCTTTGGTATAAATCCCACAAACTCAAATCTGATGTTCAATCGTTTGTTTGATGAACCGAGTAAGGCTTAGAACCAGTTCTCCACAGAGATATATATGGTGGTATAACCTTTGGAGTAACTAGCATAGAACTCGACCAATATTCTACTGATTTATTGTTTACTCTTGCATCGCTTGTTCGTGGTCCCTTTGTTTCTCATGTCTTGTTTTTCACCTAATGTCATCCTACATTTGTTTAAAATGTGCCTCTGTTCACCCAGCAGTGAGTAGGTACCCCGTAGGATGAGATGGCAATGTGGCTGTTAGCCTTCTAGCGCCTCAAAGGCAGCCTTGGGTTGTATACTCCTCAGGGAGCTGAGAATGAAATTCGAGTGCTTACTGATCCATTGACCGGAGTAAAACTAGTGCAGCGCTATGAGCATCCACTTGGTGATTGGAATCTGGCGAATCATAAATGCACTTCTTCTTCTTCTTATTATTATTATTATTAGTATTATTATTACATTAAAATGATGTAACGTAGCTGACACGATGCTTCCACGAAACCCCATTTGCCTCACTCTCTCGTTTGTAATAGACAGAAGATAGATAAAGATAAAATATATTTATCACAAAGAACGCCCGTCTATCAAATTCATGGAAATACGTTTATGTTGTGCGGGTGATGTGTCAGCGATCATTGTTACATTCCACTTTGAGATTTGTAATAATACATGTACGTGTAGCTTTGGTCTCCCGTTATGCTGGTGATAGAATCATAAATCAACTGGAAACTGTGTACATAATTAGGTATCCCCATTATACAATAAATTAGCAATATGTCACATTGTGACGTCATTATATAGTGACGTCATAATATAATGTGTAACTGAAATCACGTCTCCCTGAAGACAAAACTAATACATGTAGGAGAGCAATTCGTGTCGTGTGATTATTTGGCACTTATTTAGATATTCTGGAGATTCGAGTGAGTGAGTATGGTTTTACGCCGCTTTTAGCAACATTCCAGCAATATCACGGCGGCTGACACCGGAAATGGGCTTCACACATTGTACCCATGTCGGGAATCGAACCCGGGTCTCTGGCGTTACGAGCAAACGCTTTAACCACTAGGCTACCCAACCACCCCTCTGGAGATTCGAACATACGCTAACAACTTGATGTCATATACCGGATGACGTTATGTTTGAGAGGAGAGTGTCTGTGAGTTCCCCATAGATGTAGCTGAGCAACGCAGATAGATGCGATGGTCGAACGATCACATCCAAATGCTGGAGATGTGACAATCGGTATTGGGAGAAAAGGTACGGGTCATCAACGTGAGGATTATGCGAATATGCGGGAAACACCCACCTTGTACATATTATCACTGTCCTTAAAGCGGCTGTACATAATGTTGATATCTTATGTAAGAAATAAACGACTCATGGTCGTTGTGTATCGTACAATAAAACACCGCAGGGCGTATTAACAAGTCGGGACTGCGCCCCTCATGGTTTATACGCCCTGCAGTGTTTTATTGTACGATAAACAACGCCCACTCGTGTATTTCTTTAATATATATTTTGAACCAGGTTCTAATGTTGGGTGGCGCAGGAGGTGTGAACGGACGAATTTAACAGGTGTTAACATAGGAAACGCTCGCTTACTTTAACATATATGTGGCACTTACTTAAACTCAACCGCGACCCCTCACATGACACAGGTCAAATATTAAATGAATTATTTCTTGCAGCAACTGTTCCAGACAACACTCTTGTGTGTTGAGGGTGGGAAAGGCAGGCGGGAGACACATGCCTGTATGCATCCTTGTGCAGTTGACAACCGTGGCAAATGAAAGTGTTGAGGTGAAATAGGGTTCAATGTCGCGTTTAATATTATTGCACTGATACCGCGACGTGCATGTCGTTAGATTAATACGTTATGGAATGTGAGGAGATCCATACGCAAAGTGAGGTGAAGTGAAATGGGGTTTAACGTCGTTCCCAAGATTATTGCTCTTTCTACCAAGAGATCCATACGACCCTTGCTCAGAAGCTGTTTGATCAAGGTTACAACAATCAAAGCCTCAGTAAAGATTTCGAAAAAATTATGGTAGACATGTACAAGACATTTCAAAATCTGATGCATCAGAGACAAAATAATTATAGCCCATCCAATTCCCTACTTTGACTTGTACCATATGTTCCCGTGTATTTTCAGGTGAACAATTGATTTGCCTTTGCATGTGTTTGTGACGGGTGCCACTATCGACTATCCTTTATGCTGAGATTTCTATTGGATATGGAATGGGTTTTGTCGCTTTATCTAATAATTGTATATATAACCACGAAATGGGTGTGAGTGAGTGAGTGAGTGAGTGAGTGAGTGAGTGAGTGAGTGAGTGTGTGTGTGTGTGTGTGTGTGTGTGTGTGTGTGTGTGTGTGTGTGTGTGTGTGTGTGTGTGTGTGTGTGTGTGTGCGCGCGCGTGTGTGTGTGTGTGTGTGTCCATGCGTGTGGCTGCGTTTACTAGTCCGTACTAGTGCTAGTTTTTAGCGCTGGTCCACAAAGATACCATGCCACAGGTTAACATGTTTACACCCTTCAGACAGTATACTGACTCTGACCTTAATCCTAAGGACCAGGCAGGGTACTAACTAGTACCATCTATTAACGTCTTTTGGTATAAAGCGGCCGGGGATTGAACTCCGACCTTCCACTCTCCACTCTAGCCACTACACCATGGATGCGGTTCCCCGTGTATCAGCTGCAGTTAACGGTAACACAATTTATTGACCTTGGTTCCACGTTCAATGAAAACCAGGCCCCAGTTAAGCCCACTTCTTTCAGAAGAACACCGTAATCCATTATGTGCAATTAAGGATATGAAGAGCACACACAAGTGACCCAATGAACAATATTTCATGTCATTTTTGGTAGAGAAGGATCACCCGTCTTTATTTAGACTTAAATGCTGGGCTTAAGGAATTGATAATTTTGTGGACGAATTACATAACATACGTCCGTAGGGAGAAAGGATGATCTTTTGTCAATATTTCATGCTGTCATTCCGGTTGTCTGCTGCTGAAAGAGATGTTGCACGAATAAGTAACTCTCCTCATCATGTACACGTGGGGTGGGGGGAGGGGTGATGGGGGAGGGTGGGGGAGGTGTGTGTGTGTGTGTGTGTGTGATAACAACACATTCGTTGAAGATTACTTAACATCATCATATCGTGAGTGAGTGAGTATGGTTTTACGCCGCTTTTAGCAATATGCCAGCAATATCACGGCGGGGAAAAAACAGAAATGGGCTACACACATTGTACCCATGTCGGGAATCGAACCCGGGTCTTCGGCGTAACGAGCGAACGCTTTAACCACTAGGCTACCCGACCTCCCCTCTTCATATCGATGTGGCGTCATTCCTTTCCTGGAGAGGGTCCCGGATGGGTCTGTACCTAAATAAGTACGAGAATCTGTACTTTACCAAGAAAGGGTTATCCCAAATATAGAATTTGTTACATTTGACCACTTTCTAAATGGCATTGTGTGTACATATCTTTTACTCACTTAATGCCTCATTTACACCATAATATTCAGGTCTCGCAAATAAGAGACTAACATCAGTCAAGGTAATATAGCGAAGCTATTCAGTTAGCAATATTCCAACTGGTATTCTTAAAGAAAATGAAGCGACCCTTGAAAGGTCTGGCCAGTGAAATGACGCTGTTTTACACACAGGGAGTCTCACTATTGTGACGTGTAGTATGTGACGTCACAGTACGTGATGGAGTACCGTCAAAAGTGAAGCAGCATTTGATGCATGTGTTGCCAGGTGTACGCGAAAAGGTGAAGTTTACTGGTGGTATCCGTCACAAACACATGCAAAGGCAAGTCATTTGCTCACCATACAAACACGGTAACATGAGGTACATGTCATTAGGATGTGCTTATGAATCACTATCAAATAGTGATGATACCAGGTATTCGCCAGGCAAGTCAATTGTTCACCTGAAAATACCCGGGATCATATGGTACAAGTCAAAATAGGGAATTGGATCATGCGACAAATTAGAAAATGTGCTATACATGCTAGCATACAGCCTTTGGAAAGCTTTACTGAGGCCCTGAATGTTGTACCCTGATCAAACAACGCTCTTTGAAATTTCCATCGAAAAATAATAGTTGTACGTTTTCCGCCAGAAATATATTTAGCATGCGCAGTTTCATGCGTGAGTTCAGTGTTGAATTTGTCGACGAGGCGGGTTTACAAATAAAGCAGTGCTTACAAATAAAATAGTTTCATCAAAATCATGACCAAAGGAAGACTTGACACCACTTGCGAACCGCTTTGAATGAACCATGATTTAATTCCATGGTAAACGTGGAATAACGCTGTTAAGACAATACATTAGTATTATATGTATGGATGTTTAGTTTTATACTCAACCCCAAAAGAAAGCGAACCTAAAAACATATAGAGAAGTATGTTCGTTATGAAGAGATGTTTCCAGTGCGTACCAATCAATGACAAAACTAACAATCAATCAAGTGTTACCACAGAGTGTCTTTATTCTTATCACTATTTACGGTGATTTCCAAACTTTACAGGCTACTCCTGCACGAGACAAATTGTGCATTTAGATCTATGACGTCACATGTGATGCGTTCATCTTGAGAGTCGGTTCACTCAACATACGAGTATGTTCGTTTGTGCACCGAACCAATCTAATATCTCTTGAATATGAGTAATTCTTCATATATTAAACAAAATGAATCTTATTCGCGTTTCTTTTGTGCGTGAGTATATATGTGAAGACATACCGGCGTACATCCCACTTCCAACAAATCATATTTCGAAACTACATGTCTTCACCAACATTAATGTCGAGAGTTGAGCGATGTATTTGTGACTGTTTCTACAAAGCAGAACAAGATACAATAACTAAGTATGTCCTTTCATCTTTTCTAATTAACCAGGAGTGGCCCAGGGAAAGATTATATTACATTCGCAAACTGAAAATGTTGGACAATATGTCATTACAGAAATACCTCTTAAAGCGTATTTAGAAAAAAAACTGATTTTTTTTGGGTATAATAACTGTTGAAATCTACTGAGAAAAATACAATTTCATATCTAATGTGAAAAACAAGAACTAAACAATCATATTTTTCAATCCTAATTTCGAGCAAACTTTCTGATCAATATTTAGCTCAATGAAACTCGATACATTTTTAGACCTTCAAAGACAAAGAGAATTGTTATTAGCCATTCTTTTTCAAAACCAATATAATATAGTTTAAAACAAGATCACAGCAACCTCGGCCTTTAGGTATATTTCTTTTATATTTTGCTAAAGCATCCTCCAGGAGATTCTGAAGTTGCAAGTCTGAATGGCTATTTGAAGTCGACTCCAGGCAACGCACAACTCTCTTAAATTTGAATAAGGTGCTTTACTGCTCTCAAATAACAGAGCACATAGAGCTTCAAAGCCCGCATTTCAAAGCCAGGTTCTTGCTTCGTAGAATATACAGTTGTATGGTAAGATTCAGTGTGGTCTGTGATCACATTTCTAGTACCTGAATTACACTTGATTTCGTGCTTCTACAAACATCAAAGCCAACGTCCAATAAGTTATATGTTCTGATGGTTTCCTTTGAAAATATAGATGATCATTCCTCCCGATATCCTGGGGAAACAAAGTCTTTCTCTCTCTCTCTCTCTCTCTCTCTCTCTCTCTCTCTCTCTCTTTCTTTCTTTCTCTCTCTCTCTCTCTCTCTCTCTCTCTCTGATAAGCAACGTGTGCTCAGGCCAAATCCTGCCAGCGTCCTTTATTTTGCTGGAGTATTGCTAACATATTTTTGAGTTAATATTCCCAATAGTCATATCACGTCATATTACGACACGCGAAATAGTGCATTGCTTCCGTCAACCGGACGTCATTCGAATCTTATTGTGACGTAAAGTCGGATTGACATAACACCAGAACCGACGTCATAGCTGGAGACGTCATTCGGCAAATTCTGGTTCCGCCGCTGTTGCCAGTTTCTGTCCTTAGAGGTAAACACTAAATTTCGACTGTGTATGTAGACATCTTCTCCTGTAATAAATAGAACATTATATTCGTGTCCATGTCATACTATGTTTTCGACACTCGTGCCAACTTCCGGTGTTCCTCCCGCTCTAGCTCGAGAAATACCGGAATTCAGACGCTCGTGTCGTAAACATAGACATGAAACCTCATTTTATGTTTACGCCAGCCATGTTTAACGCTCTGGAAATAGCAGAATTTGGACACTTGTGTCGTTATACCCCCCCCCCCCCCCCCCCCACACACACACACACACACACACCACACACACACACACCCAAAGGACATTTAAAGAGTGCATGTGCTGTATCCGGCTTGGTTTGTGCGCGCACACTTCCGTTCTATATGACCCGAGAAGATCCTGGGTAGTGTAGGTCTTCAGCAACCCATGCTTGCCGAAAAAGTCGACTGCGCTTATCGTAAGAGGCGACTAACGGGATCGGGTGGTCAGGCTCGCTGACTTGGTATATGCATGTCATCGATCCCAATTGCGTGGTTCGATGCGCATGTTTTCAATCACTGGATTGTCTGGTCCAGACTCGATTATTTACAGAACGCCGTCATATAGCTGGAATGTTGCTGAGTGCGGCTTTAAACAATAAACAAACAAGCAAACTATGCTAGGTGTCGGCGGTTCTTCATTGGACCACCTGTATAATGACCTTGACCTTCGCTTACAATTCTACAACAAGGCTAGGGCATGCTTATTCGTTTTGGTGCCAAAACTGTCCGCACCAACTTATGAACCTGCTCTATGTTTCGACTCGCATCTGGTACATAATATTACGACGATCCCAAACAAATAATATTTATTGATCAAAAGACGTAGGTGTTTCAAGTTAATGTAAACTACTTAACATAAATTCACGTGTTTTTTCTTCCTTCAGAACTAAGTAAAAACGACTCAAACGTCCATCTGAATAATTTTAAAACATCAAAGGGAGATAAGCAGAGTTTCAGTGAATGCTTTGATTAAACTGTCCAATTCATTCCCTCCACAATGACTTGCGGAATAGGTATCCATGCATTAATCATACAGCGGCAAACCTTGGCGCCGAACTGGACAATGGTTTCCATGCTGTGGTCGCCCTGGGTGGCCTATTTCTATCACTCATTGATACCAAAGGTTTCGCTTGTCCAAATGGAAAAGGAATTTCCGTGTTATAGAGTAAATGACCGGGACTGTCAATTGAAGGCGACTGAGGATGACTCCACCTGATTAGTTCCTGGACTAGCGATGCTTACTTAAACTTTGTCGAGTTAGCGAGTTGCCCTTTTGCCCTTGAATAAGTTGTCCATGGAGCCACGATTGTGTTTATCTTCAAATAGAGGATCATTTCCTTGAGAGGCAATTGAATTTCTTCAAGGACTTAGAAGGCGGTTCGATGGAACAGGAGAAAATAAACGGCGTATGTTGAATCTATTATCAGAGCAAAATAAAACTAGGCAGAACGTTCTATTTCGATCCAACAATTCCCACATCGACTTCTCATTTAACAACCATAATTTATCTTTCGAAACACCATGGGATCTGTGTTTACTGCTCCCTTGGGTAAAGGTCGCTGACATATATGGACACGTCAGCGCAGACTCGAGGGAAAGAAATACTACAAATACGAATCAGTTGAATCAATGAACAGCGTGAACATCATGGCCAAAGCTGCTTTAAAGTTAAACTGGAAAATACATCTACAAGTGATTTTTGACTTATGAGAGAAATACATTTATTCAGTCGTGCGTTCGTGAAGTGGCATTTCATGGTGTCTCGAAGTCAGGGTAGATGTGGCAAATGAGATCTAACGATGTTAGTCTCCGTGGTAATGAAACATAATGTTCAATTAGGTGGCCACTGAGTCTATTTGAAGTACTGGGATCTGCTGTATGTGTCGGACATCCTGTCAGGGGTGATTCACGTGGATACTTCTGAAAAGGCCAGACGGTGCATAACTAACACCCGTCACTTTCTGATGAGCTCAATTGCTTCTTTGCTACAATAATCGAATCATCATGGCATTATTTGTCTGTTTAAAGAGCGATTTAATGTGTGTATGAAGTATGTTTCAAAATTATGTCGACCGCCTCCGTGGTCTAGTGGTAGAGGGTCCGCCTGGAGAGTGGAAGGTCAAAGGCTCGATCCCCGGCAGCGACATACCAATAGAGCTTAACAGATGATACTTGTTGTTATCCTGTCTGGTGTTTGGCAGTAAGGGGCTAACACAATGACTGGTCGGCTTGGAGTTAGTATTTTGTGTGGGGTATTCATGTTAAACTGCGGTAAGGTATCTCAGTGGGATAGCACAATAAATTGGCATCAGTCCGGACTTGTAGAAGCAGACACACACACACACACACACACACACACACACACATACAGTACACACACACGCGACGTTAAACTTCATTTCACCTTACCTCAAAATCCATCAAAATGAAGCACACATTTGAATACGCATTCCAACCAACAGTTTTGCAACATGCTTGAAAGGCTGGTGAGATGGTCAATTGGCTTAAATGTATTTGATCCCCAACAGGAGCTCAATATGTGAAATCATCCTTGATGTGCCTCGTTTGGACTGTCAGTACGACAGTGCACATCAATATTTTAAGTTCTATAACACGTTTTTACTATGCCCAATGATCCATCCAACTTTTATCAGAAAGAGCGCCTTTGCCTCCTCTAAAGAAAAGGCTAAGCGTTTTCTCAACTCAGCTTTACTTTATTCATTCAAGGGGCGGTGAGGTAGCCTGGTGGTTAAAGCGTCTGCTCGTCACGCCGACGACCCGGGTTCGATTCCCGATATGGGTACAATGTGTGAAGCCCATTTCTGGTGTCCCCCGCCGTGATATTGCTGGAATATTGCTAAAAGCGGCGTAAAACCATACATACTCACTTATTCAGTCAAATCACTGACGGTGTCACATGAACGTTATTTACATGACGTGTGTTCTTAGCATCGCTGATACGGAGCATAGATAACTGCGTACAATACACGTTATAGTGTCAATAACGGCCAATGGTTGAGAAATGTATCGTTGATGTTTGTAGAGAAGGAACATCATTTCTTCACAAGTGGAAACATTGTTATGTTGGAATAATTGGTGAAATAAAACATATCTCTTTAAAAAAATTGGTGACACGTCCAACTCTCAAGCTTTTATACTGCGCTGGCGCTAAACGGTTGTAACCTAGAACATTATCATCAGAAGTAACCAGATTTGGTTGGTTTGTTGTTTTACGCCGCACTTAGCGTTATGACGACGGTTTATAAATAATCGAGTCTGGACCAGACAATCCAGTGATTGATATCATGAGCATCGATCCACGCAATTGGGATCGATGACATGCATCAACCAAGTCAGCGAGCCTGACCACCCGATCCCGTTAGTCGCCTCTTACGACAAGACAAGCATAGTCTCCTTTAACGGCAAGCATGGGTTGCTGAAGACCTATTCTACCCCGGATCTTCACGGGCCTGTAGTAGTAACCAGAACACACTGTCATTACACTAACCCAGGGTCTAATGGCTTTTGCAGAAAACCATTTAAAAAAGTAGTATATAAGTGCATTTTACATGGAGAAGATGGTTTTGATTTGTTAGTTTATTTGTTGCCTAACGCTGCACTCTATTTAACTTATTCAAGCTATATGACGGCGGTGTGTGAATAATAGAGTCTGGACCAGACAATCCAGTGATTTATCATGAGCATCGCTCCACACAATTGGGATAGGATGACATGCATCAACCATGTCAGGGAGCCTGACCAACCGATCCCGTTAATCGCCTCTTGCGAAAATCAAAGTCGCCTTTAAAGGCAAGCATGGGTTGCTGAAGACCTATTCTACCCCGGATTTTATCATATGTTTGATTTTCAATCGAAAATATCTTATGTCAGCGATATCATATTTAAAAAACTAACTGTATAAAACCCACCTCGGTATACCTTCATTGTCCGTCAGTTTACTCGGGTTTCAGTTTAACGTTAAGAGTAAGTTTGACATTCATCTTGGAATTGCTTCATATACTTACAGTAAACTACGGTTATAACAAACTCGAGGGGACCACTAATTTTAGCTCGTAATAACGTAGTTCGTTACAAGCACACATACAACATATATACAAT
This sequence comes from Haliotis cracherodii, assembly GCF_022045235.1. Taxonomy (NCBI): domain Eukaryota; kingdom Metazoa; phylum Mollusca; class Gastropoda; order Lepetellida; family Haliotidae; genus Haliotis; species Haliotis cracherodii. The sequence continues at coordinate 27,025,053 of NW_027266269.1, read as the reverse complement.
AAACGGTCGGGACTAAAAATAAATTCGTTATATCGGTCATTTCGTTATAAGCGTGCTCGTTATAGTATATTGCGTGAATCGCTGATGTCAATCACTTGATTGTCTGGTCCAGACTCGATTATTAACAGACCGCCGTCATATAGCTACGATATTGCTGTGTGCGGCGTTAAACAGCTAACAAACAACCCAAACACAACATTGTGACAGTTATGAAGCACATGACCTCTGACAGGACGTGAACAGGGCGGTATGATAAATTTACCATTATAACTGGGCTGTGAGCAGACGCATATTCCTTTCCGGGAACCAAACGCTCAAAGACACTTTATCAAACACATTTAGCCATTAAAGAAGCAACGGCATTAATCAAGCGATGTTTGCCACGTGTTGAAAGTTGAGTTGCCATAGGCATGTTGCAGGTGGCACACGTCAGAATATTGTTTCCCATCGCTGCATGTTTCTCAATCAACAGACTGTGGGCCCGACACAACATACACACATAACGTCGATCATTGACGTCGCTCTTGACGTCCAAGGGCAACAATCCAGCCCAGGACAGATTAGTCAGATCTGTGGCATTAAGAAATCGGGGCCAACTGACACTCGGATAAGGCACCGGTTGCAACAAGCACTGGGTGTAAAAGCACATGCCCACACGGTGAGAAATCATCAGATGACATGTGCGTGCATAACGTCCACGTGTCATGCAACAACTTACTTTGAATCAGAGGCGTCAGTAGTGTAGGTAACGTCAGTACTTGGATAATCGACGTTGGGCTAATGTCATTTTTTTTGTGACGAATCGGGATTCACTCTCGACTTCCATGACAAAATTTCGAGGAAAACGAGTTTAGAGATGTCCCAAAGAGCTTTTACGGATGGTAACGTCGTTCGTACAGCATGATTGTTTCGGAAGTGGGTCCATTATGGTATAGAGCGCTTCATATTGTCAATGGCAGAGTCACAGGTCAATATTATCGGGACAACATCATTGCACCACTCGTGGTACCATTTCCAAAACTTGTTGGGCAATGTTTCATCTTTCAAGATGATAATGCACGCGTTCATCGTACAAGCATTGAGACGCAATACCTCCAACACAAACAAACATCCATGTCATGTCATGGCCAGCCTCAGTCTTGACCTTTTCTCCATCTAACACGCCTGCGACGTCATTGCCAGACTTGTACGTCAACGTCAAAATCCACCCACCACTCTCAGTGAGCTCGATGTTGCTCTCACTGATGAGTGAGTGAGTTAGTATGGTTTTACGCCGCTTTTAGCAATATTCCAGCAATATCACGGCGGAGGACACCAGAAATAGGCTTCACCCATGTCGGGAATCGAACCGGGTCTTCTGCGTGACGAGCGAACGCTTTAACCACTAGGCTACCTCACTGACCAGTGGAACAACATGAGCCAAGCTAACAGTGGTCAACTCACCTCGAAGAATTCGTGCATGTCTGACCAACACAGGTGGTTTTACCCGATATTAGTTATGTTGGTAGCAAAATGCTTATTTCGAATTTCGCCATAACCCCTTTAACGACCAAACCCCATCTCATCACACCAACCATTAGAACCCCTCAGGTCACTTCCTTCTGCGTAGATATGATCATATCTTTTCCATTTACCAATACGATACAGATCAGAAGATGTGTTTTGATGATTCCCGGTGTCCTTACTTTCTTTGCATAGTATATATTGTTCTGCCACTGCTAGGGTTGTAAACATGCTCTCATTAAATTAATGATGGATAAATTTGGCGACAAATAAATTATTTTTTCATGCATTTCTAAATTTGAAGCATCAATGACATGACTTGTACGATATGGTCCCCTGTCATTTTAGATCAACAATTGACTCGCCTGTGCATGTGTGTTTAACGGGTACCACCGAAGGGGCAGGATACGTTCACCTTTTCGTGAACACCTGGTATCATTACTATTTGATATCCACATAGTTATGATATCGTCCGAATCGTACAGTGGACTCTGCAATCAGAGATGTCTTAGTATTGTGGAAAGGGTTTGTCGCTGTTATTCACATACAGTAAACTACGGTTATAACGAACACGCTTATAACGAACTGGCGGGTATAACGAACTTACTTTTTAGACTATTTGCTGTAGTTATGCTGACAATAGTGTATATATGCTTATAACGAACTACGGTTATAAAGAAATGGCGGATATAACGAACTTACTTTTTAGTCCCGACTATTTGCTGTAGTTATGCTGTATATATATGCTTATAACGAACTACGGTTATAACGAACTAAAATAGTAATCCATTTGAGTTCATTATAACCGTAGTTTACTGTATCATACTGTGAATTCATAGACTAGGTGCGACGATATCCTTATAGTAATATTCACAAACGTTGATTTTAACATTTCTCATTTTATAAAACAGGCATTTAGTAGGAATAAATCAATGTATAAATAATACATAATAAAAAATAACATTGTTCTGAATAGAGCTGTGGAGGGTGTGTCAGTGATTTTCCATCTATGTTATATAAAGTTAATGACACGATTTAATACCGGTCAAAATTTCTGGAAAGACACATGTCATGTATTGCCATTGTACCTTGGAGGATTGAGGCTTGCTAGCCCTCCGTCCCACAATACACACATCTAATTAAGACAGCGTAAGCAGGAAGCCACGGCAGGGTGATTGGCCGGATTTCAATTATCTCCACATGCAGACTAATTAAGTGTAATACGGATGGAGGAAGCATCTCACCTTGGCATGTCCATTATCAGGTTGTTTTACATGGTTTCTGTGTTTGTTTCCTTTGACTTGAGAGGTTATTGTCCCCCGCCACGAAGTTGGGCAGGTGATATAGGGAGGGCGTCCCTCCTTCCGTTCTTCTGTTCTCTTCTCAGTGGGGACACAAGTTTTCATGAACTCTTTAAGTTAGAGAAATCCAAATTTAATGCTACTGATGATGTCTTCAATTCATTTTTAAGGACTTGAGGCTGTTGTTTCATGCCTGGCAGCTTTCAGTTGGAAAATTGTTCCAACCCGACTCCCTTCCTCACTCATTCATGAATGTTGATGAATGTTGATGAATGTTGATAAATGCGGGGATATAGTGAAAAATCGGTTTTCCTGGTCGTGTTGTTTCTACTTAATGGGTTTTAATTGTTTTAATGCAGAATGTGTGATCAGATTGGGATAAGTGAGTGAGTGAGTGAGTTGGGTTTAACGCCGCTTTTAACAGTATTCCAGTTATATCGCGGCGTCTCAGCTTTAAATGGGAGGAAGTGATGCAGGTCTCAGACGTTTACCACTTCGGTGAAACCCACGAGCACGGGTATGGTGCTGACAAACCTAGAAACATAATCGCGGCAAACCGGAATTCGAACCCACAATCATAGGTTTCTGGCTTGACCAAGAGTGCTTTAAACTGATAGAGCAAGCCAATATGTGTCTCAACCTGCGATTTGCAGACTTTGGAATAAGTTTCTACAGAAAGAAAATGTTAATGAATGGCCTCGCACAGGGCGCCCTATGTCAACCACAGAAGACCAGTATCGATTAATCGGAATCCAGTCTTTAAGAAATCGAGCCAAAACAGCCAATGAAATCCCTGTCGAGCTAACGGAAGTTTACTAATCAGATCATACAGATCAAAGATTCTTGCCAGGCTTGCGTTTTTAACAGTTGTCTTTATCCCACAAATAAACACAGAAGCATCAGCTCGAAAAGAGGCTATGCTTTCAACTGGTTATGGAAAATGAACTGATATAAGAGGACAAATGCGCTTATCTGCTTACAAGGGAAACCAAGCCGTACAACTAACCTGGAGGTTAATCCATAGCGATATGCAGCAAAGGCGCTTTGATAATTAACTGTCAACCTGTGTTATAATTATACCGTTGTCCTCTGAAATTTGTCGAGGAGAGGTAACACGTGAGTCTTAATTGTTGACCCCTGGGCAGATGGTCAGTTTGATTGACAGCCGGGCAAACCATACTAGTTCACGGGGATGCATCACAAGATTCACGCTGTTCGGATGCTGACAAGTGAATTTTGTCTGTTATGCTGCGAGACACGTTCTAGATTAAGACACGCTGCCAAAATTTACTTTGCCAATGTATAAAGATTTCAATTACTCATGTGTGTGCAGAAAACGACAGAGCTGGCGAACCGGTCGATATGTTATAATTGTATTGAATATTTTGGATGCTGTGTAAATATATTACCATGTCATCCAATGTAATTCTTTGCAATCTAAAGCAATCAGATCAATCCATGTGGAAGACGAGACACGTGTGTTGATTCTCCGTGCGCTAAAGGATGACATCAGAGAACATCTTTTTTAATTCCATTAACCCGGATTACTACGACCTTTCAGACAGTGAACAGAATGTCATTTTTTCAAAATCAAGATGTTTCCATTTTGCCCAAACCTGCTAGTTAATTTTGAACCGAAAAAGATGTAATACGCATCATCATGACATCATGATTCCACGTTTTATACAAGTAATACAATAAGACAACGTGGACAGGTGTATTGTGTTGGAGATAGGATAGTGTTTCCATGTTGAAAGTACATGAAACTCATTGTAATACTAATTGTTAATTGACATAATGAATAACAGTCATGTCAAGTCACTTTGTATATATATAGATAGGGCTGTAGGGTGGGTGTTTTAACTTACAGTCCAGACTTAGCGCCCAGTGACTATTTCCTGTTCCGGCAAATGATATCTGCCCTACGTGGAAGACACTTTCAGGATGTCGAGGACATAAAGGTTGCCACAGGTGCGTGGTTAGAGAGCCAATCTGCGGATTTCTATAAAAGTGGTATTAAAAGCTAGAAGGACAAATGGAATAAGTGTATAGAGGTGAATGGAGATTATATTGAAAAATAAAAGTTATTTTGCGACTTGGTCTTATATTAAAGTTGCAAAACTTATTGAACGCCCCTCGTATATCGACCCCAAAATACTAACGTCATTATAATTCCCTTTGATGGAGGATCTGGCACTTAATGCCTTTGTTCATTATGCAGATGGTTCATACTAACTTCACTATTTAACAGTCTGCAGACATCGACTGCCAAGATCAATGATGATTTCGCCGACATCAGATGAAACGTCACTGGAAATGATATTATCAAAATATTGTTTATTGAATATGAAATAGTTGTTGACATATTGTTTTTGAAAAGATTCAAAATGTTAATTTACTCTCAACAACTCATTGTCAATGCTTGATGTTGTAAATATAAAGCTAACCAATCGGATAAGATTTTTGGAGCCATCGAGTAATCTGCAGCATCAACTTCTGTGTGTAACACCACTTCCACTATTTCTTTCACAACGAAAGTGTTGTACACAGGAGGCATAACACCAGAAGTTGTTTGTTTTGTGTCAAGTACAATATACTGGCGAATGTGAATATCCATGTCAATATTCCATGCTGAAAACACAAACAAAATTTGTCTGGGACGGGAAAGTCACGCTTGATTAAGTCTCCCAGAGACCCGTCTGAGAAGGAGATCTATACAGATCCATAACAGATCAAAGGCGACATATATCGCCTCCAGCAGAGTATGATACATAAACACAAGTTACAGGCATATTGAGTGATGGCTTGATTATTGGACAATGTTGTGGCCGTGAATGATGCTTGACACATATAACAGAGTGAAATTCTAGATTTTAGACTTGTGGTTGCTGTATGTACGAATAAGCCATTATATATATATAATGTATATAAAGACTGACTGTGTATTTTATTCGGTTTATTGAGCTATGAATCGAAAAACCGATGTGCAAACTTTTATTCATACCTCAATGAACCGAAAACAATATACAATCAGTCTTTATATACATTATATTAAACCGCATATAATGGCTTATTCATTAAATCGAATATAATGGCTTATACATACAAACAGCAACCAAAAGTCTAGAATCTGGAATTCAAACAAAGTCCTAGCCTATATGTAAATATATAGAAAATCTCACCCGAGTGTCTTTTGATATCAAATATATCAGCACGAGTTTTCTCACTTTTATCAACGAGTGTTGACATATTTAATATCAAAAGACACTCTTCCAACTTTTTCAGTTTGTAGACAGTAATTAGCGGTGTCTTAAGTGTAAAATGTACTGTCAACAGCTTCAGTGGCAGAGCCATGAGTGATGTCATTTGATTGTGACGTCATGGTAACAAGTATAAATCAATTATTAGATCTGTAAATTTTATTTCTAAGGCTGTAGACAATGGAAAAGAAGTGAGGGCAGTGTTTTGTGACAATAGCAACCCCTTTTATAAAGTTTGGCACAAAGGATTACTTCATATGGAATTCGAGGTAAATTGTTGAAATGGTTTGACAGTTATCTATCAAATAGAATACAACAAGTGGTTTTATAGACAGTAGTATACGTCTCGTTGCATACAATGCTATATATATTATTGTCGATTATCCTAACGCAGCTGCGATTACTATGAATCCTGATCTAGAGAGGATATCCTCATGGAGGCATAAATGGCAAGGAACGTTTAATCCACACAAAACTAAAACCATAATGTTTCCAAGTAAAATTAACCCAAGACAAAAACCTGTACTTACTACTACAAATGATTGTTTTACGGGAAACAGTGGTATGTGGAATGAATGACCGGATAATGTTCAGTCAAAAAATACTGTATATGACTTCACTAAATGTATATACTCACCAAAACAGAACATTCTAAAATAGTTGGCTTTAACTTAGACTATGGTACCCGCTTCTGTCAAATCTTTCATTCCCGCCCCAAGTTAGGATGCAGTGATTTAATGCGCACAAATATTGTAGACACATTCATGAGTCTACTACCTGCTCATGTGGATGCCATTATGAGGATCTTACACATAACGTCACTTCATGTCGCAACTTCTGCAATCTTCGGAACACTATGTACTACTGTATAACAAAAGATATGACTTGGATTCAGTATTATGTGGAAATGCCACAATATCTACTGATTTTACCCCTACTATTGTACAATTTGTTCATTTGTTCATTGCAAAATCTAAAAGATTTAAAATTCAAATATATGCCTTCTTTACGATTATATTAAGCAACTAGTTGTTTGTATGTGTGGCTAGTCTGTCTTACAGACCCTGATACAAATATATATCAAATACAGCCCATGCAAGTCTATAATGTTTGGCAAGTCTAGATCACTGCAGTATCTGAAAATGAAGAGAGTCACTGGGCTCCTTTTTATTATATTTTTATTAAGATAACTGAACAACTGTTTTTATGTACGATATGTTCATTTCAGAGACTAGATTTTAGTCTAATGTGTGGCATGCTGGTTTGGAAACAAGTGTACAAGTATGGATGCACTGGTTGGTTATATACCGATATATGTATGTGTGTATTTGTGTATTTGTGTATTTGTGTGTGACATGTATGTTCGCATTGTAATATTTGACCAGTAGGTACAATTAATCTAAATTTATTATTTTATGTACAGTTTACTCTTATTAATTGTTAAATGTCTTTGTAGGGGGAGGTGTTTAAATAGGCTTTGCCTGGTCCAAATCCCATTCCTTTTTTTGAGAAAAATATTGTTTAAATCACTTACTGCCCGGGGAACATACAATGCTATTTTACCAATTTTCATCAGGTGAAATATTAGACATGTATCAAACTAAGATGAATGCCACGTGGAGATAATCTCAAAAGGTATATGAATATATATAAATGAAGAAGGTCTGGTGCTAATCTTTTCCAGGTCTATTCTATGAAGGGGCAATCTGGTCTCCTCAGCAGGATATATCCATACTAGTTTGTATACGTTTGCGCCTGTGATTGTTTGTTTGTTGTTTAACGCCGCACTCAGCAATATTCCAGCTATATGACGGTGGTCTGTAAATAATCGAGTCTGGACCAGAGAATCGAATGATTGATACGCAATTGGGATCGTTGACATCCTGCTCTTACGACATCTGACTCTTACGACCATTATAGTCGCCTTATACGGCAAGCATTGGTTGCTGAAAACCTTTTATACCACGGATCTTCACTGGCCTAATTACTCAAATGCTAATTAATGTATTTATACACAGAAGTGGGTACACTCTGACACATAGGACATCTATGTATCTACTTTAATCTATTTCATTCGTGTACATGTCACTATGGGTACCGGGCGGTCGGGTAGCCTAGTGGTTAAAGCGTTCGCTCGTCACGCCGGAGACCCGGGTTCGATTCCCGACATGGGCACAATGTGTGAAGCCCATTTCTGGTGTCCCCCGCCGTGATATTGCTAAAAGCGGCGTAAAACCATACTCACTCACTCACTCACCCTATGGGTACCTCTATGTCTGATCCAGCCTCCACTTTGTTAATGTCCATAGACGTTCCACGTGTCTAATCGTCACAGCTTCGAGACAATGAAATCAACGTATAATTAACACAAGACATACAACATGGCAATAACTTTGTATAGATCTTGTACCATTGTATCCATCATACAGTCTAGCTTGACAACGGTATAAGGACCTATACCGAAACGTCCCCTTTACATTACTAGTAAATAAAGAAGTTGTAAATTATCTCAACTTTGACTTGAAATGTAAATAGAATTATTACCAGCAAAGCATGTACATGATTGATCTTTTATGCTCCCTATCGATCCTTACATCAACCCGACATTGAACAAAAGAGGAAAGTGTAAAGACTATGAGAATGTTTACAATAATGTGTAAATAACTAAATAATAAGTATTACTGAATTACTCAAGTTACAATGTCGTAGTCTATGCATCTGTTCCTGAAGTTAAATAGCTTTCACTGCAGTTACGCTAACATACATGATATTTTAACAATGATGTTTGGCACTTAAACCTTCAATTAACCAATCTAAACGTATTACCCTGCATAAAGTGCAATAATATCAATTGCGTTCCGGAATAACTCCTTTCACCAGAAAGAAATGTTTTACTCTTTAAGGTATAATTTGGGAAAGGTTATGCCATGCTGAGTGTATTGACTGCCAAAAGATTGACATATACTGTCTCAACAGCAAACTGGACACAGTGTTTTAGAGTCTGGAACAGCCTGTCCATTGTGTTATAAGATGGTGAAGACGTACTGGAACGTACGTCATTCTTGGCTACAAATTACATGTCCCTTGTTGAGAGTACTTCCGTGATAGCATCTTCTGTATTGGACTCTCTTTTAAGCATCTTTTGACGTCATGTGCAATCAGTTGTCTCATGCTGTAAGTGTACTCCGTGATCTTAGCATATGATTGATAATGGACCACTGTGTCATTACGCATCTCATCAATGTGAGTCGCATTTAAATTATTTCAAAATAGACCCCGATTTAAGTGTACATTATTGAAAGAACACCCATCTATAATTGATCCTCGCCATTGTCTTCCTTGTAAATGGTATGCCTTTATTATGTATATGTTTGTTAGCGTCATTGACGTCGTGTGTGTTCAGTCAGTTGCTGGTGAAGGTTTGAAGGACAGTTTCAGAGAATACCATGTATATTTGACAACAAGCAGGTCACTATTCGTATACCTATATCGGTTACATTTAAAGTAATTACACATCTTCCATGATAGTATTATATATTCACTGACATAATATGTTTACTTTGTCACATTGTAATGAGTTCACGATAAGCCACAAGAATATCCAAGACTTTGATGAAGTCTCCTGCCTTCTTGTTTTATGAGGGGCGGTCGGGTAGCCTAGTGGTTAAAGCGTTCGCTCGTCACGCCGACGACCCGGGTTCGATTCCCGACATGGGTACAATGTGTGAAGCCCATTTCTGGTGTCCCCGCCGTGATATTGCTGGAATATTGCTAAAAGCGGCGTAAAACCATACTCACTCACTCTTGTTTTATGATCGGAATATTCACCAGCCAACAATCGGTTATATCTATGCTGCTTATTCCTGGTACCAAATGCGTCTTTAATATGTGCATGTCAGTATCAACAGCAATTACTGTTTACGTGCAATGTGTAGGAAAGCTACACCTAAGCAATATGATGAGGCTGATGTATACCAGTCAACGCATGTCCATACCCATATAAAGCTAAAATTACAAATACAGTTATCACCAGAAAGACATAAACAAATAACAAATATTGAAACTATATATTATGGGGTTATTTTATAACCCCACATCGATCATTACATCAAACCCCACTGATGTGAATATGGATATCTCAAAAGTGAACTAAATACACGAAACGTTGTATATTATTACTGTGTATCAGCATGTAAATAAGTAAATAGTATTATTATCTAAATTACTTTGTATTACTACAGACACATGCATTTTCCTTGATGCTACAAACAGGCATTTTTTTCAAGTATCACAACATCAAAAAAAAAATTACACCAAAATAAGGTTGCAGACATAAATCGAAAATATTGCTAAAGATTGTTTCTCACATTTACCTTGGCACAAGATTGACTAATTACATACTTATTTAAAAAAAATAAAAAAATAACGTTTTATTTTCTTATTCTTATTACATACTTATGGCAAGGTTGATACAGGTTTAAATATTTTGGAACAGAGTTTTCGTTCATGGGTCTTGTTTGACGTGACATAGGAACAGTCGACTGATGGCTGAAGGCACTCTTTAGTCTGAGCATAATATCGTTGGAAATGGACAACAACGACTGTTACGTCTTCATACATACCAGCTATAAAGTAGTCCATGAAATATTTCCAGAAATCACATGCTGAGAATAAATTGTTGAGAGAACTCCTATTTCCGATATATTCTCGTGAGTATATTTTGTTGGTTATCGCTTAAGGAAAGGAGGGGGCACAGGTGGCCCTGTCGTCTAAGGCGCCGCGATTCGCTGTGCAGAGTTGCATCCCTTGGGCACGCCAGAAACCTATGATTGTGGGTTCGAATCCCGGTTCGCCCTGATTATGTTTCTAGGTTTGTCAGCACCATACCCGTGCTCGTGGGTTTCACCGAAGTGGTAAACGTCTGAGATCTGCATCTCCCACATTAAGCTGAAACGCCGTGATATAACTGGAATACTGTTAAAAGCGGCGTTAAACCCAACTCACTCACTATCTTAAGGAAAGGCCACCAGCAGCTTAGTGATTAATGAACACATGCTCATGATATAATACAATCGAACAATCAACTTATTTCATTTTATTTCAGGGGCGGTCGGGTAGCCTAGTGGTTAAAGCGTTCGCTCGTCACGCCAAAGACCCGGGTTCGATTCCCGACATGGGTACAATGTTTGAAGCCCATTTCTGGTGTCCCCCGCCGTGATATTGCTGGAATATTGCTAAAAGCGGCGTAAAACCAAACTCACTCACTCTTTTTATTTCTCATGAATATGGAACGGGTATTGTCGGTTCTATTTCCAAATTAGGCACCCTGTTAATTTTAGCAGATATTTCTTAGGATTTTTGAACATTTCTTTTTTGAATTATTAATGATAATACAATATTTATGATAATATTAGATGTTCACGGTGTCTATAAGCATTATTTGTTTTATAATCTTCAAAGGGACATTGATGGTTACAAAGAAGTATACAAATGTAAATCTTAGTTAAAGGGCCTATTTCCTAATTAAACCAATAACAGTAACGAGTACACACACACACACACACACACACACACACACACATACCCCCCCCCCCCCCCCCCCCCCGGGATATTGCTAGAATATTGCTAAAAGCGGCGTAAAACCTTACTCACTCACTTACTCAAATGACCTGACATCTGCATTGGACCAGTAGCATTATGAAGAGCAAGTCAAAGATATCAGCTCATTTGGGGCATACAATTGGAGCAGTCAGCTGTTCAAATGGTCTACATAAAGTAGTCATAAGATCGTCATAAAGTACATGGTATACGTTTCACTCCATCAATAGCGATGGACTTGAGGATTCGTATCAGCATATTTATAGGTTTATCTTAGACGATTAAGGATATTGAGTGCAGTGCTCGTCTCTGAAGCCATATTTAATTTGAGGCAGTCTCGTTATTCCACACAGTGTCCCAGAGTTGTGGCTTTCATAGCGCGTTCTGTGTGTTGATATTAGCACACATAGGCTCATCTCGTGTTGCATGAGGTCTGTGTCGTTTACACATACACTGTCTCACCAGGACATGTGTCTACTAAATAAGAATGAAAGTCCAAACAGAAACACTTGAGCAAAATGTTTCAAAGTGGATTACTCTATAATTTCATCTCGTCAATTTAGTTAAGATTAATTTGGTTTTGTAGACGGGAGATCCGGCTGACTGCGGGGCTGTAAAGGTTTTATTGTCAGTGCACGGAATCTCATTCAAAGTTTGGAAGGTAGACGTGATTGACGAGGGTAACTCTGGGCTGTGTGGATGACCAATACAGGCAACTGCAGGAACGAAAGTAGAAAATATTGTCTTGATGTTTTGAAAGGGTTTTACTCATGTACGGAAACGTGTCTGTTCTCAACATATAGTCTCCTCTTTCAGACGAAGTAGTTATGCAAGTGTTTCAGCAGGTTGATGTCAAGCCGGGTTTATTTAAAGTTGTTGGGAGATGAAGAGTCATCTCCCCGTAGGGTAATGGGTGAGTGCAGCAAGTTGCTGATGGAAGATCAATACAAGTGACTGCTGGAATGAATGTTTGTTTGTTTGTTGTTATTGCACTATATGACACCGGTCTGTAAATAATTGAGTCTAGACCAGACAATCCAGTGATTGATGTTATGAGCATCGATCCACGCAATTGGGATACGATGACATGCATCAACCAAGTCAGCGAGCCTGACCACCCGATCCCGTTAGTCGCCTCTTATCTAAAGCATAGTCATCTTTTACGGCAAGGATGGGTTGCTGAAGACCTATTCTACCCCGGATCTTCACGGGTCTGGACTGAATGTAGAAAGTATAGTGTGCTTCAAAGATTTAGACTCATATATGGCTGCATGTCTGTTCTTAATAGGATCCTGTTTTGAACACATCAGGCGTGTATGTGTTTATGTTTGTTAAACGTTTTACAGTTGTAATGCTCATCATGTACCATTAAACTTTATTTTGTTATGGTTCATCATATTCCTAGGCACGGTGTTCACGTATAATGCGGGCCTTCATCATTCTTGTCGTAAAAGGCGACTAGGCTTGTCGTAAAAGGCAACAAACGGGATCGGGTGGTCTGGCTCGCTGACTAGGTTGAAGCATGTCATCGATCCCAATTGCGTGGATCGATGCTCATGATTTCAATCCTTGGATTGTCTGGTCCAGACTCTATTATTTACAGACCGCCGTCATATAGCTGGAATATTGCTGAGTGCGGCGTAAAACAACCAACCAACCAACCAATCATAAGATGAATAACACGTTTGTTTCAGTCGAATCAAGTTCTGCATATAAACCACGTATGAATCATATGGTAATAACTGAAACTCAAATCAAAGTTCACCTGTCCATATTTTTTATACCGTTCATATTCAGTGCCATCAGGTTCTATAAGACAGTGTTACCATGGCAACCATATATAAATTTGCAGAATAGGTAAATTGTAGTGACAAAGCCCTTTCCATTATCATGATCAGACCATATCATGGGAATGAATTTATGAATCACTAAGAAATAGTGATAATTCCTGGTGTTTTGCGAAAAGGTGAGCGTGTCCTGCCCGGGTGGTGACACCCGTTACAAACTCCTGTTATGCGACAACTGTGCAGGTTTGTTTTAAGATCTGTGAATTCTTCAACAGGTGACATCACTCCATACTGACACTCCACTGGAAATAACTCAGAGGCTTTGAACCACTTATTGAACGTATTAAATATCTCACGATCAATACAAGAAGAATCAGAACTTAATGGGAAAAGAAGAAAAGGAAGGTAATGCGTTTTGTACGCGGCATTGACTGAAAATAGCCACAATATGTGGGCTAGGTCACAACGAAAGGGTTTCGCACATTGTATTGCTGGGCGTGATACACTAATGCATTAGTGTACAACGAAGTTGTCGAGTTAACAGCACATTGTCAAGCTAAAACTCCTATTAGAACATGTAGTTTCAATAAACGTATTAAGACAGGCACTAGTCGGCATGTCATCATTCTAGTGTTAATGGCTTCTCACACGGCTTTACCAACATCAGTAGGTTACAGGGGCAGGCACAAGTCGCCTTGTCATCATTCTAGTGTTAATGGCTTCTCACACGGCCTTACCAACACCAGTAGGTTACATGGGCAGGCACTAGTCGGTTTGTCATCATTCTAGTGTTAATGGCTTCTCACGCGGCTTTACCAACATCAGTAGGTTACATGGGCAGGCACTAGTCGGCTTGTCATCATTCTAGTGTTAATGGCTTCTCACACGGCTTTACCAACATCAGTAGGTTACATGGGCAGGCACAAGTCGGCTTGTCATCATTGTAGTGTTAATAGCTTCTCACACGGCTTTACCAACATCAGTAGGTTACATGGACAGGCACAAGTCGGCTTGTCATCTTTCTAGTGTAAATGGCTTCTCACACGGCCTTACCAACATCAGTAGGTTACATGGGCAGGCACAAGTCGGCTTGTCATCATTCTAGTGTTACTAGCTTCTTACACGGCCTTACCAACATCAGTAGGTTACATGGGTAGGCACTAGTCGGTTTGTCATCATTCTAGTGTTAATGGCTTCTCACACGGCTTTACCAACATCAGTTGGTTACGGGGCAGCCACTAGTCGGCTTGTCATCATTCTAGCGTTAATGGCTTCTCACACGGCTCTGCCAACATCAGTAGGTTACATGGGCAGGCACAAGTCGGCTTGTCATCTTTCTAGTGTAAATGGCTTCTCACACGGCCTTACCAACATCAGTAGGTTACATGGACAGGCACAAGTCGGTTTGTCATCATTCTAGTGTTACTAGCTTCTTACACGGCCTTACCAACATCAGTAGGTTACATGGGTAGGCACTAGTCGGTTTGTCATCATTCTAGTGTCAATGGCTTATCACGCGGCTTTACCAACATCAGTTGGTTACTGGGTCAGGCACTAGTCGGCTTGTCATCATTCTAGCGTTAATGGCTTCTCACACGGCTCTGCCAACATCAGTAGGTTACATGGGCAGGCACAAGTCGGTTGTCATCTTTCTAGTGTAAATGGCTTCTCACACGGCTTTACCAACATCAGTAGGTTACATGGGCAGGCACAAGTCGGCTTGTCATCATTCTAGTGTTACTAGCTTCTTACACGGCCTTACCAACATCAGTAGGTTACATGGGTAGGCACTTGTCGGTTTGTCATCATTCTAGTGTCAATGGCTTCTCACGCGGCTTTACCAACATCAGTAGGTTACATGGGCAGGCACAAGTCGGCTTGTCATCATTCTAGTGTTAATGGCTTCTGACACGGCTTTACCAACATCAGTAGGTTACATGGGCAGGCACAAGTCGGCTTGTCATCATTCTAGTGTTAATAGCTTCTCACACGGCTTTACCAACATCAGTAGGTTACAGGGACAGGCACAAGTCGGCTTGTCATCTTTCTAGTGTAAATGGCTTCTCACACGGCCTTACCAACATCAGTAGGTTACATGGGCAGGCACAAGTCGGCTTGTCATCATTGTAGTGTTACTAGCTTCTTACACGACCTTACCAACATCAGTAGGTTACATGGGTAGGCACTAGTCGGTTTGTCATCATTGTAGTGTTAATGGCTTCTCACGCGGCTTTACCAACATCAGTAGGTTACATGGGCAGGCACAAGTCGGCTTGTCATCATTCTAGTGTTAATGGCTTCTCACACGGCTTTACCAACATCAGTAGGTTACATGGGCAGGCACAAGTCGGCTTGTCATCATTCTAGTGTTAATAGCTTCTCACACGGCTTTACCAACATCAGTAGGTTACAGGGACAGGCACAAGTCGGCTTGTCATCATTCTAGTGTTAATGGCTTCTCACACGGCCTTACCAACATCAGTAGTTTACATGGGCAGGCACTAGTCGGCTTGTCATCATTGTAGTGCTAATGGCTTCTCATGCGGCTTTACCAACATCAGTAGTTTACAAGGGCAGGCACTAGTCGGCTTGTCATCATTGTAGTGTTAATGGCTTCTCACACGGCCTTACCAACATTAGTAGGTTACATGGGCAGGCACTTGTCGGCTTGTCATCATTCTAGTGTTAATGGCTTCTTACACGGCTTTACCAACATCAGTAGTTTACATGGACAGGCACAAGTCGGCTTGTCATCATTGTAGTGATAATTGCTTCTCACACGGCCTTACCAACATCAGTAGTTTACATGGGAAGGCACTTGTCGGCTTGTCATCATTGTAGTGTTAATGGCTTCTCACACGGCCTTACCCTGGGTCATGAAACACACTGTTGTCAGAGTCGTTGGTTGTTGCCGACAGCAAATGGAATGATAAGGTCTTTACTTGACACAGTAATCTGTGACCGACACCGTCTGTGACCTTGCCCCTACTCTCTTGCAGGAATTCTGCTACAGAAGCAGTCACACAGTGAAGGTCTTGTCTGGGCGATAACTCTCATACTGTCTAGACTAAGCTGTCTATCACACTGTTCAGAGCGTGTTATCACGGGATAATCCTTTGTGAATAATGTGATGAATGTCTTTATGTAGATTTATAGGTCATAAATTACTCAGATTCCTGTTGAATATTTTTGAAGATGGAGCTAGTGTAGCCAGGTTCCTGTTCTTGCACTGTGTGATGGTTGTACTTATGAGTAGATTTATAGGTCATAAATTACACAGATTCCATTTTATATATCATGATTTTAGAAGATGCTTTTTGAAGATGGAGCTAGTGTAGCCAGGTTCCTGTTCTTGTAGTGTGTGATGGTTGTACTTATGTGTAGATATATAGGTCATAAATTACACAGATTCCATTTTATATATCATGATTTTAGAAGATGCTTTTTGAAGATGGAGATAGTGAAGCCAGGTTCCTGTTCTTGTAGTGTGTGATGGTTGTACTTATGTGTAGATTTATAGGTCATAAATTACACAGATTCCATTTTATATATCATGATTTTAGAAGATGCTTTTTTGAAGATGGAGATAGTGAATCCAGGTTCCTGTTCTTGTACTGTAGGATGGTTGTACTTATGTGTAGATTTATAGGTCATGAATTACACAGATTCCATTTTATATATCATGATTTTAGAAGATGCTTTTTTGAAGATGGAGCTAGTGACGCAATGTTCCTGTTCTTGTACTGTGAGATGGTTGTACTTATGTGTAGATTTATAAAGTGGATAATCCATTAAGCAGAGTCCAGTTCCAGGATGTGGTTTTTAAGATGAAGATAAGTCAATGTTCTTGTTGTACTTTGGGGATATATCACAGTGCCAGATTAATGGCAGTAATCTGATGAGATGCATGTAGGGAGTGACATATATCGACCCCAATACCCAAGCGTCGTTATAAGTCCCTTTGATGGAGGATTGTGGTGGATCTGGCACTTAATGCCTTTGTTCATTATGCAGATAGTTACAACTTCACTATTCAATAGTCAGCAAACCCCGACTGCCAAGATCAATGTTGATTGCGTCGACATTAGAGGAAACGCCACTGGAAATGATATTATAAAACACAAATACTTTTTATTGAATAATGAACTAGGTGTTGAAATACTATGTTTTCAAAGATATGTTATATTAAATTACTATGAACCACTCATTGTCAATGTTTGATGTTGTAAATATGAAGATAACCAAGCCTTTTGTCTTGGACGGGAAAGACACGCTTGGTTAGGTCTCCCATAGAGCCGTCAGAGATACAAATCGATAACAGATCAAAGGCGACATATATCGCCTCCAGCAGATTGTGATACATAACACAAGTTACAGGAATATTGAATGATGGCTAGGTTGTTGCATTGAACGCTGTTGTGACCGTGAACGAACCTGGACAAATACAACTAAGTGAATTAATGACATCCATATGGAAATACGTCTATATGTAACACAACAAAATGAACATTCCAGGTATCAGATTATTGAGTGAGTGAGTGAGTGAGTATGGTTTTACGCCGCTTTTAGCAATATTCCAATAATCTCTAATCTCTTTCATGTACGTATGCGGCACACGGGTGGCCCAGTCGTCAAAGGCGACGCGATTCGCTCTGTAGAGTTGCGTCCCTTGGACAGGCCAGAAACCTATGATTGAGGGTTCGAATCCCGGTTCGCCCCGACTATGTTATGAAACGCCGCTTTTAACAGTATTCCAGTTATATCGCGGCGTGTCTGTTAAAGAAGTAATTCAGTTCTCAGACGTTTACCATTTCGGTGAAACCCACGAGCACGGTTATGGTGCTTACAAACCTAGAAACATAATCGGGGCGAACCGGGATTCGAAGCAACAATCATAGGTTTCTAGCGTGCCCAAGGGATGCCTTAGACGACTGGGCCACCCGTGCCCCCTTGTTTGGAGAAGATGTCACATTTGATGTTTGATGTATTACAGGAAAGACAGCTGATTGATTGAAGCTCTTTTTATCAGTTTCAAAGCATATATTACTGGCATTGAACAACTATGTCACCGTTACGACTTACATACCTTGGCTATAAGTGTATTATACGACCTATCATCCCAAAACTGGCTTTCACAGGAGATATCGTCTGGGAGACCTTTGTGACGTCAACGGCTACTATGACGTCATAATCAAATGACATCACTTGTATTTATATTCTGTCCCTAAAGCTGGATGGCTGTTATCACTGTTTACAAACTGGAAGGGTTGGAAGAAAATGGTCTTCACACATGGTCAGTACCCATGTCGGGAATCGAACCCGGATCTTTGACGCTTTAACCACTAGGCTACCCGACCGCCCCTCATGAGATAGAAGCATTTCCTCTTTCCTATCTGTTCGATGGGATAACAAACGTTTATGTGATGTTATTATTCCATTAAGGATGAGACATACTAAGAGCGAGCAAGCCTCAGTGGATATGAACATTAATCACGTGTTATAACAAATGTGAAATATGCTTGGGAGGCAGTACAGTCACGTTTTCCATTATAAAGGGTTTAGGATTCAGCTCATATCATACATATAGTAGCCGACAGTCTTCATAAGCTCGGCGTAATGCATATTATATATGTTTCACGTCATCAATACGGATGTATTTGGGGATTCGTGGCGACGTGTTTATATATGTTTATTGGAAGAATGACGATAACGATTCGATCACTCATGTAACTGAAGCCACATTTCAGTCGGAATTATGTCCTCTCGTTTCAAAGACATTGCTAGAGTTATGGTTTTCTTCATGGCGTGTTTTCTGTGTTTATGTCAGCAGATATCGATCACTGGCACCGTCGCAGGTTTACACAGGAGCTGTCTCTCCAGGTTTTTGTGTCCATTAAATAAGAATAAGAGTTTAAAGTGAAACTCTTGAGCAAAACGTTTCCAGTTTGATTGCTGTATAAAATAATATCGTTAATTCAGTCAAAATCAATTTTGCTTTGTGTGATTAGGCTAACTGCAGGTCCATAACGTTTTATTGTGAGTGCACGTTAGGAAGCTCATTCAGTGCTCGGAAAGTAGGCTTTTGACTTCCTGGAGGACAAATAGAGACAAAAGCAGAAACGAAAGAAGAGAATGTTGATGTGTTGAAAGGTTTAGACTCCTGTAGAGTTGCAGACAGACAGATAGACAGACAGACAGACAGACAGACAGACAGACAGACAGACAGATAATTTATTTACGTCTCACCTCACAAGTACAGGTTAAAATATGCTATACAAAATACAATAAAAAGTGAGCAACCCTTTAAGGGTTACGAGAGACTAGATATGAACTAAAAATATACACAAAACATAAAACTATATACACATAAAAGGTTATCACAAAAAAACAAAGAACATAGAAAGTATACCATTGAAATATCATAAAATATACACAAAATAAAACCATTACCGATTACAATATAAAACTTGTTTCCGCTTCTGTATTAAGTTTGCAGGTTTGGGCGGAATAAAAAACAACATCCGGATTGCATGTCTGTTCTTAAATAGGTTCCTCCATTGCGTGCATTCGGCGTGCCTTTGCGTTTTAACCGACGTGGGTCAAGGCACTCTGGTCTAATGTTTGACATAATGCCCACAAACATCATATTAAGGTGTTCTGTGTATTTAGTCACTATTATTATAATCTAACACAATAAAATTTTGTCCCACAGTCATCATTCTTTGTCATGCGAGTAAATATTCACTGCTGAAATCATTGTCTGGTCCTTCGAGTTGAATTTGAATGATGCCTTTTCAAAGTGTTTCAGTGGCTTTCGTAAGAGGCGACTAACGGGATCGGGTGGTCAGGTTCGCTGATTTGGTTGATACGTGTCATCGATCCCAAATGCGTGGATTCATGCTCATGATGGCAATCACTGGATTTTCTGGTCCAGACTCGATTATTTACAGACCGCCGTCATACAGCTTCAATATTGCTGAGTGCGGCGTAAAACAACAAACAAACAAAACAGTGGCTTTCGATGAGGCATCATGAAGCTGTTGTTTTGATCATTCCTGTGCACAGTGTATATTGTACAAGTGCCTTGGATATGTACGTGAACTTATGTATAGATCGTGTTGAACTTTGAACTGTTCTGTCTCTCGTGGTATCGCCATGCAATAAACAGTGGGTGCGGAGGAATTAAC
This sequence comes from Haliotis cracherodii, assembly GCF_022045235.1. Taxonomy (NCBI): domain Eukaryota; kingdom Metazoa; phylum Mollusca; class Gastropoda; order Lepetellida; family Haliotidae; genus Haliotis; species Haliotis cracherodii. The sequence goes on along the minus strand of NW_027266269.1, from coordinate 27,004,417 downwards.
CCCAACTTGACAAGTCAGCTACCGATTAATCAGCAGTGTTGCTAAGTTCGTTGAGGATGCAATTGCTGACTGTTGATTGTCTTCTCAAAGCCTTTGATGTTCTAATCTTGCCTATTTTAACCTATGGTTGTGAAACTTGGGGATACGAAAATTAGTATTGGGAAGAGGACATTTGACATCCATCAATCTTGCCTTCAATCTTAGAATTTAACACCAGATTATATGTTGTATGGTGATTTTTGGAGATTTCCAAAAAGTATAATCATATAATAGAGAGTTATTTCATTTTGGCACCAAAATATTAGTAATAATCGACCTGTTATAAAATGTTCAACCCTAATATTGAAATACATAAATTTTATAAATAATATTGATAACAATAGAAACAACTGGATGTTGTTCAATAAGATATTATTAAACAGGTGTGGTCTTTCTGTAGTTTTTAATCAACCGGATTCTGTAAGTCACGGCTGGTTAGTCTAAACAATTGAAAACATTTTAAAATATCAATTTATTCAAAAATGGAATATCGATTTAACTACAAGCTCAAAACCTTACAACTATAGAATTTACAAAATTAAAACTAATTTCAAATTTGAACAATATCTTCTCTTATCACCTGAAATCTTTACTCCAATTTTAAAATTGAGAACCCTAAATAATAATTTACCGATTGAGACTGGCCGCTGGGAGGGCATCCCACGCGAATATCGCACATGTAAGCTTTGTACCTCCCTTGCCATAGCCGACGAGTTCCACTACCTCTTTAGATGTAAATATTTTGACCAGCAAAGAAAAACATTAATTGATAATAGATATCTAAACTGGTCAAACATTATTTCCTTTAAGCATTTGATGTCAAATATGAGAACTTACAATCTTAAAAAACTATCAGTTCTAAATTTGTAAAAATGATACTCTCTGTACTAAAGTAAACACTGTTGCCATTTGATCAGATTGTTTTTTTGTAATAAAGAAATAGAAATTGAAATTGATAAGGCAACATTTGTGAAGCTGTTGTTTTGGTTATTCCTGTGCACAATGTAAATTGCATAAGTGCCTTTGATATGTACGTAAACCCAATTATGCATAGATCGTGTTGAACTTCTGGTCCGGCTCTCGTGGTATAGTCGTGCAATAATCAGTGGGAGCGGAGGGATGATCCCAGGCCTGCCAAGTCAGCTACCGATTAATTAGTAGGGTTGCTAAGTTCATTGAGGATACATTTGCTGACTTGGCGGATTCAGATATATTGAAATATATAGAGGTTATCACGCGAGTGTGTTTGAGGATGGTAAATATCCTGCATTAGGAATAAACATTGTATTTAGCGAGCCTTGGCGAGCTAAATACATAGTGTTTATTCCTAATACAGGATATTTACCATCCCCAAACACACAAGCGTGATAACCTCTTTATCATATAATGTCATTCTTTAATTCTGTGCTTCAAAATCACTTTCCCTCTTTCACAAACATTACCGAAACATTGCGAGTTTTCCTGGAATGCGCGCATTAATATTTATTACGACACAGGGTAAGTGATGTGTCAGTCGGACAGTGACAGTAGCCAATATAGTTCCAACTGAAATCTGTTTCTTATACAGTGGCGAAGCAACATATACGCAAAACAACTATTGTTTTTATTTGCCTTTCGCGGCAATCCATCGGTCTGTCCGTAGAGTAACTGCCCTTTGTCAAAGGGAAGCTACTCTAACCCTAGTCTATGAGACGTCACGGCCACGGTCAGACGTTGTTGACCGTCGGTCTGTCATAACGTTGAGAAGTGTAGTCAGATGTACACACAGCGACAAAACGAAACAAGGTAACAATTCAAACATATTTGGTTCCAAATCCAACTATTTTAATTTGTGGAGAAGGTTTCAAGCCGCAGAGGTCTACAAGCACAGATATGGATACTGATCCCACTTGGCTAGGCCTCGTGCCCTCGCAAAGTTGTTTCGAAATTTATATCTCCAAAGTTGCCAAAACTTATAAAATGCCTTAGCTACGTCACACTTAGACACTGATTTTCAGTATATTAGACTGTTCTTTTGATAATGATAGCAATTATCCCTGTAGTTTATCCAGATTCCCGATGGTTAATTCTGACTTGATCGTCAAATGACGAGGGCGACGCCATGTTTGTTTATAAACACTGAAAGTAGTCCCTACTTGACCTTTGATAATTGCATCTCTATCCGCATATGACCCCAACGGATATCGTTTTTATCCGTTGGCTTTATCCTGCCGAGAAACCTACCCATTATATGATAAATGCTATTGCTTTGTTTCAATAATAGTCTCACCGACAAAAGAAACGCGAATACCATACATGTCGGCGTGGTTAATATGTGAAGATTTACTCATATTCAAGAGATATGAGATTCGTTCCATGCACAAACGAACATACTGTTATGTTCCGTGGACCGACGCTCATGTGACGTCATAGAGCCATGACTCAAGATGCACCATTTGTCTCGTGCAGTATTAGCGTGTAAGTTTTGGAAATCTCGTGCAGCATATCGTGATAAGATTTGTTTTGTTTGTTGTTTAACGCCGCACTCAGAAATATACCAGCTGTATGTCGACGGTCTGTAAATAATCGAGTCTGGATCAGACAATCCAGTGACTGCCATCATGGGCATCGATCCACGCAATTGGGATCAACCAAGTCAGCGAGCCTGACCACCCGATCCCGATAGTCGCCTCTTACGACAAGCATAGTCGCCTTTTACGGCAAGCATTGGTAGCTGAAGACCTATTCTACCCCGGATCTTCACGGGTCTATCGTAAAAAAATATCGTGATGAGAATAAATACTCTCAGCCAAAACATTCATTCATAATGTTTGGAACCCCTGCCGTAATCACTGATTTTCAGTGATCCATTCATATAATGTTCACCCCTCTTATGCCTTTTTCGGCCAATGGAATCTCAAAACTGGTTATCCTCTATAAAAGCAAGTCAAGCGCAAGCATGTATCCATAAAATATTACACAAATAGTTGTTTACCCAGCGCCCAGGACAACACACACACGAATATGAACCTATATGTCCTATCCCGAACGCTCTTACAAATCCTAAATGTCTCATATTCCCTGAGCACCGTCTGAGAAGAAGATCTGTACAGACCCATAACAGACAAAAGTCGACACAGATCGCCTCCAGCTGGGAATGCTACAAAAACAAATATCACATGAAAAGTACTATGCAGTTGAAACATGGTTCTTCAGTTCAAATGCTAATGGGTTAATACACAGGAGGTCAATGCATTTACGATGATCTATTCTGTGTGTGTATATCTTCAGGCCAGATGTCCACTTGGGTTTCTTTCTTATCCATATAGTGAAGTCTCCACATAATCGACGTTAAATACAAGTTCCATGTGTTTCGCCGTCACAGGCTCTATATAAAATGTCGATGAGACAATTAATAGGAAACACAACCTGGCTACATGATATTTGCGTCGCGTGGTATTAAACTCAAAACATCAACATCATCAGTATCGATTATCTGCTAAACAGATTCAGCAGGGCAACAAGATCGTGATGAGAATAACATATATGGTCCATTGATGACACCAGGTGTTCGCGAAGAGAATAAACATGTCCTGCTCTTCCGGTAGCCCCCACAATGTGTTGCGTGACGCAGCACCAATTACCGTTCCAGTCTGACAAGACAATCCGGTGATCACTGTCATGAGCATTGACCCACATCATCAGGGTACGGTGCTATGCTGTCAACCAAGCCATCAAGCCCGACCGTGTGTTCATTATTCCAAAAGAATACTAAATATGTAAATATAATTCTTATGCACAAGGCAAGAGCAGTGGCAGGTGTAATTTAATATATGAATGACCCCAAAATCGATCTTACCTCAAGGTTACCTAATTATAAATAATCAGGTACATGCACAATTTATCATTAATATTTATGTATCTAAGGATTGACTGTGTATTTTTTCGGTTCATTGAGGTATGAATCGAAAAAAAACGATGTGCAAACGTATGAATCCGCGTAATCTGTTTTTTTAAAGTCGAACCGAGGCGAGCAAGAAAAAAAACAGGCGAGCGAGCCTGCACGTTTGCTGTTTCATTCATTCTCGGCCCTCGGTTTCAAAGGGTGGTTTGGACAATGAATATGCATGAAAGTCGCTAAATGTCCAGTGCATGACGATACCTATGAGCAGAAAGGGAATTTCCTCGACTGTAATATTTGGATTCCCCGACATTCCGCGGTAATAAAGAAGTGCGCCTCGGTGGGCGTGGCTTAATGTTTTACATTCACTTGGAAATGGATGCAACAACACGTTGCCAATTCAGCTAATCAGAATGCAGGAATTTCAATAAACACAATGAAAATGTAATGATATTGTATAATACGAATCCCTTTTAACAACTATTAGAAATCTCTTCTAAAAGCAGCGTCCCCTCTACGGTTCCGACCATATCATAAGCCTCAAGTGTCACAAACACATGCGTAGTCAAGTCAAGTGTTCCAGGAACATTTGGTGCACATAGGGAATGTACTTAAAACATGGGGAACACTATGCGATGCTACATTTGCATATGACCCTGAAGTTACAATGTTGTAATTGATAACTTGCCGGAGTTATGGAAATAAAAGCGACAAAACCCTTTCCAAATACATAAAAAAATCTCTACCAAAAGCAGTCTCCATTGAACGATTCACACCATCGCCATACTAGTTTGCCTAATAATTGGCCAGTTATTTCTGGCATTCAAAACTTACCGAATGTCTGAAGTATATCCTCACACCAATTTAAACATCTTACTTTTATAGGTAAAATAGCACAGTCGTCTATCAAAAAACAAAACAGAAAGTTCACCAAAACATTGCAAACTAAGGCTATTTGTATGCTGAATATTTCCTCCTCTAAATGATGTTGAAATGCTGTCTGATGATGGATGAGTTTGGTTTTACGGCGCTTTTAGCAATATTCCAGCAATATCACGGCGGGAGACACCAGAAATGGGCTTCACACTTTGCAACCATGTCGGGAATCGAACCCGGGTCTTCGGCGTGACGAGCGAACGCTTTAACCACTAGGCTACCTGACCGCCCCTAAATGCTGTCTGAAAGGAAGCTTGACGCATTTTATTTTCGGCTTTTGTAACAGCCACATATGAAGTAATACCACCTATCCCATCATATTAATATACACTGTGTGATAGAACACCAGCATCTTTGATAGAGTCCCTTCCTAATAATAGGGCTTTCTTCCCACATCAAGCTCCCGCGTCGTGATACGACTAAAATGCTGTTCAAAGCCAACTTAAACCAAACTCACCAACTCCACCATTTCGTAATCAGGTGACGAAAGCAAACCGCCTTTGACGTTATTACGTCTTTTAAATCAAATTCTGTATTGACACATATTTTACAGCGTCATTGCCATATCCTGTCTGACGTTTTATAGTGTAGTCATACGATCTGGGCATATGAATGATAAGGGACCACTATTATCTGCCTGTAGGATCTTTACGTATGTCATCTGTATGAAATATTACCTCAAAGCCCATGACGTTAATAATGTATAGTATGTGATAAAACGCCTATCTTTGGAGAAATTCCATTATGTTATCATTATGTCACATGGTAATTTCGGTGTTGTCTGCGGAAGGTTAGTGGTTCGATCTCCGACGGCGCCTTACCAAAATACGTAAAAAGTCATACCTGTTGTTATCTTCACTGGCGCTCGGCATTAAGGGGGTGAGTGAATGGGTTTGGTTTTACGCCGCTTTTGGCAATATTCCAGCAATATCACGGCGGGGAACACCAGAAATGGGCTTCACACATTGTACCCATGTCGGGAATCGAACCCGGTTGTTCGGCGTGACGAGTAAACGCTTTAACCACTAGGCTACCCGGCCGCCCCTGGCATAAAGGGGATGTAAAGGACTGGTCGGCTCGGAGTCAGTATACTGTGTCTGAGTGGGGTATCCACGTTAAACTGCGGCATGGTATCTCAGTAGGCTGGTACTATGAAACCGGCATAAATCCGGACTGGTACAAACAGCGACACTCGCGAGCGCACACACACACTCCTATACACAGATAATCAAACACGCGCGCACACACAAGCATTCTCACACACATGCACATGTATCCACGTCAATGGATAAGTGTTATAATCTTGATCGCGACGTCAAACCCCATTTCACCTTCCCGCACATCACAATATCCGACCTCCCTCAACGATGAAGTTGATACATAGAGCATATTTAATGTGTTTTCTCAAATACCACTTTTATCTCATCTCGTGAAGTGGGGAGAGTCTAATATTTTCACGAGTGACGCATGACATACTGTTCAAAGTGGCGCTAAAGCAAGCTCAACTCACACCTACACACATCCACACACAAAAACACCTACACCCCTAGACACCCTCAAAAATACCCCCCCACACACACACACACACACATCCACACACCCATCCACACAAAAACACCTACACCCCTAGACACCCTCAAAAATACCCCCCCACACACACACATCCACACCCACACCCACACAAAAACACCTACACCCCTAGACACCTCAAAAATACCCCCCCCCCCCCACCCACACACACATCCACACACCCACCCACACAAAAACACCTACACCCCTAGACACCCTCAAAAATACCCCCCCCCCCCCCCCCCCCCCCCCACATTCACCACCCACCCACGGGTTCCTCCGCATATGTACGTTCCATGCAATTAATGGGAATGTATCTAATTATACAAAATATTTCAAAACAATAAATAAAAAATGTGCTCTTAAGACAGCTCTGTGGGGTTTTACCTAATGCGGGCCAAGGTCAACGAAACTAAGGGCGTGTTGTGGCCTTTTGTTTATAAAGCAGTCACAAAGTACATCACATATGTTTCGCTCCACCAGTAAGGATTATTTGAGGAATTGTATCAGCGATTTATATTTGTATCTAAGACAATAAATAAGAATGAGTGCACCCTTCGTGATCTAAAGCTGTATTTTATGCAGGGCATTCTCCTTACGTTACGCGACCCGTGAAGATCCGGGATAGAATAGGTCTTCAGCAACCCATGCTTGTCGTACAAGGCGACAATGCTTGTCGTAAAAGGCGACTTACGGGATCGGGTGGTCAGGTTCACTGACTTGGTTGATGCATGTCATCGATCACAATTGCGTGGATCGATGCTCATGATATCAATCACTGGATTCTCTGGTCCAGACTCGATTATTTACAGACCGCCGTCATACAGCTGGAATATTGCTGAGTGCGGCGTTAAACAACAAACCAACCAACCAACAACCTTACGTTACGCAGGCATTGGCTAGAGATGTAGTTTGCCTTTGGCGTGGTCTGTACGTTTCAATTAGCAAGTATCGATCTCTGATCACGTAAACTGTATGCCGTTTACACTAGTCGTGTCTCACCAGGACTTGCGTCTACCAAATAAGAATAGAGGTTTAAACAGAAACACTTGAGCAAAACGTTTTCAACTGGATTACTCTGTAATTTCATCTCGTCAATTTAGACCAAATTAATTTGGTTTTGTAGACGGGAGATTAGGCTAATTGCAGGGCTGGGAATGTTTTATTGTCAGTGCACGTTAGGAATCTCATTTAAAGCTCAGAAGGTAGACGTGATTTGCGAGGGCAACCACAGGCAGGAACTGCAGGAATGAATAAAGGAAGTCTTAACTTGTTTGAAGGGTTGGACTTAGGAATTGACCATTATATATTTTAGGGGGTGGGTGGGGGTGGGGGGGGTGGGGGGGGGGGGTGGGGTGGGGGGGGGGGGGGGGGGGGGGGGGGGCTTACGTTTAGAGACTGTGTATTCTTTTTAGCTACAGTTGCAAAACCAGATACATTATTGCTTAAAACAATGAGCCTAAATTTTGTTTCCAACCTTGCAACAGCAGCATTTTTACAGACAATTTCTTTTCTTAGAACAGCCTGAAACATAATTGTTTTTGTCAAGAATTTTCTGGGACAATGTGTTTTTTTCGATAAAATCCCCGATTCCCGCCCCTCACGATAATAGATCCGGGGTAGAATAGGTCTTCAGCAACCCATTCCTGCCTTAAAAGGCGACTGTGCTTGTCGTAAAAGGCGACTAACGGGATCGGGTGGTCAGGCTCGCTGACTTGGTTGATGCAGGTCATCGATCCAAAGTGTGTGGATCAATGCTCATCATATTAATCACTGGATTGTCTGGTCCAGACTCGATTATTTACAGATTGCCGTCATATAGCTGGAATATTGCTGAGTGCGGCGTAGAACAACAAACCAAACCAAAAGCCTTTGGAAACCATGCTGTGCACACAGATGCGTATTCTTGTATGTATGATTCTTATCAATTATGCGTTTGCTGGATGCAAGCAACATCGGTACCTAGGAGTATCAGTACACCAGACCTCCCAGATGTATTAGAATTGGTCCCAAGCAACCTATGCTGATCGTAATAGGCGACCAAATTGGTTATCGGCCATCCTCGGTGACTTTGTTTGATGGGGCATCATCAAGACCCGACACTGTGGGTCGGTCGGGTAGCCTTGTGGTTAAAGCGTTCGATCGTCACGCCGAAGACCCGAGTTCGATTCCCGACATGGGTACAATGTGTGAATCCTATTTCTGGTGTTCCCCGCCGTGATATTGCTGGAATATTGCTAAAAGCGGCGTAAAACCATACTCACTCACTCCCCGACACTGTGGATCAGTATTTTCAATCACTGGATCGTCTGGTCCATGTAGCGTGAATATTGCTACACGTGGCGTTAAACAACAAACAAACAAAACGCCGGACCTGCACGAGACTGCACTGCATCAAACAAGTCCTGACCACCTGGACTTGATTGCCTGACCACCCGATCCCGTTAGTCGCCTTTTACGACAAGCATCGTCACATGTGTAGTGTCAGAAGCACATCCCTACTGTTGGTGTTATATTGGTGATGTCGCTGTTATATTGCTAAAAACGACGTGAAACCTCTCAACGAGACGTGGACTAGTTACTTATTTCTACCACATGGCGGAGCGGATATTGTCAGGTTTAATGCAAGACTGTGTGCCCATAAGAATGACCTTAGGCACTGGTAAATCAGCTTATCTTACCAATGGATGAGTCCTATCGAAATATAAAGAGTTCCTTTTAAAGTACACACTCTCGAAGCCTATGCGCATTTGTTACACTTATTTGCCAAATGGAATGCGTCGTGTTCCATCAGATAAATAATAATACATGTATTAATAATAATAATGATGACGACGATGATGATGGTGATGATGATGATGATATTGATAATGATGATGTATACTGTGTCTGAGTGGGGTATTCATGTTAAACTGCGGCATGGTATCTCAGTGAGCTAGCACTATAAATCGGCATCAGTCCGGACTAGTACAAGCAGCCACACACACACACACACACACACACACGTTAATGCACGTCGCTATATAAGTGCAATAATCTTGGACGCGACGTTAAACCCCATTTCACCTCACCTCATATATTAATCTGAGAGTTTACGACAATGTATTTTGAATAACAATGACGATGTTTACGGTTCCATAAGGGACATGGAGTCTGTTTTTCAATATTTTGATATTACTGTTGAAATGTCAAAAACTAAAATGAAAATACAGAAAAGTATTACACCGCGGTGTAAATACTTTTCTATATTTTCATTTTTGTTTTTGACATTTTCGCTTTTGTTTTTGACATTTTCGTTTTTGACGTTTTCATTTTAGTTTTTGACCTTTTCGTTTTTATTTTTGACATTTTCATTTTAGTTTTTTGACATTTTTGCTTCACTTTTCAGCGATTCAGTATCTACTTTATACATGATTTATCACATATTTGTATGACAAATCGTAATAATTTGCAAAAGGTTACGATAACAGTAAGTGAAATATTTAAACTACGGTTATAACGAACTCAAAGGGACTACTAATTTTAGTTCGTTATAACCGTAGTTCGTTATAAGTACATATACAGCATGACTACAGCAAGTAGTCGGGACCAAAAAGTAAGTTCGTTATATCCGTCAGTTCGTTATAAGCGTGTTCGTTATAACCGTAGTTTACTGTATTGAAAAACAGACTCCATGTCCATTATGGGCCACCGTAGATGTTCACTATTTCATGTTTGTTTTTCAAAACACTACATAAACAACATTTAAGCGACAATTAATACTTAAAACCAGCTTTTCCATGTTTATTTGTTGTTGACAGCCGTAACAGCCCACATTAAGGTTGGTTCTAATTACACTTATCGGTTACCATGGCGACAGTTTCAAAGTTTCGTAGGAGGTTATACATTACCTGTAAAATGATAACGTGCTTTTTACGATGACACCGACTACAGCCACTGGAAATATCTAGAAGATGTTCAACTACTTTCACCTGATACCTTTGACTTTTGTTTAAGATACATACATTTATGCGATCAATAAGTACGGAATATGAGCATCATGAAATAGTTTTCCTTGAATAGCCTGGATATTATGTCAAGGTCTCCCCGACAAGTTTCAAATGCCGATGTTTTGGAGAAACGAACAAGACGACGTAAATAATCGAATCCAGTGATTGACATCATGAGCATCGATCCACGCAATTGGGATACGATGACATGCATCAACCACGTCAGCGAACCTGACCACCCGGTCCCGCCTCTTTCGACAAGCATAGTCGCATTTTACGGCAAGCATGGGTTTCTAAAGACCTGTTCTACCCCGGATCTTCACGCGTCACAGTTAAACTGTACTACCCAATGACTGAGCTTCTGTAAATAAAAGCCTTCCATTTTCGAATGAAATCTCCGCTTCAAGCAGAGTCGATTGGACCATTCTGACTATATCATGGTGATGTGTTTATGAATCACTATCAAATAGTAATAACAGAACAGGTAAGCATAACCTACCCCACCGGCGGCATCCGTAACAAACACACGCAAGGACAAGTCAACTGTTCACCTGAAAAATAGTTATGTTACGAGTCAAACTAGCAAACTGCATCGGCCATCAATTTTGTCACTGATGCTCAAATTTGGAAATGACCTCCGCAAGTGAGCGTGTCCTGCTCCACCCGTGGCACGGGTCATTCGTGAACTACTCGTGTTATTCCGGGACAAGCCGAATAGCGACTCGTGCCCCTCTCTTGGCCATTTTTGCGACCGGGTTCCGTCTTAGCGCAAACGGGCATACCTAAAACAATTGTCAACTCGTTGCGTAATGGTTCACATATATTTCCCCATATATTATATATGTTTCAGATACAATTTAAAGTACATCTAGAGATGCGGAATTATACAATATGATTGAACACATTTAACTGTGTCTTGGATATATTTTTAGATGCAAGATATACGTAAAATCAAGAACTATTTCTGAGGGATTCTTTGACGAACAACTTGAAATTATACGCGCATTCCTGATTGGTTTGTCGTAATTTCGCACATAGCATTCATCGATATGGGAACGAGTCTTCTTGCAGGTCACGGAAAGGGGCGAGTGGTGACGAATGTCTTCTTGCAGGTTACGGAAAGGGGCGAGTGGTAACGAATGACTTCTTGCAGGTCACGGAAAGGGCCGAGTGGTGACGAATGAGTCACAGGTGAAACGCCCTGGATCATGCATTTACATTGATGATAGAACTAGTGGTCGAATTAAGCGCAGCCAGGCACTGAACAGTGTTGCGTCAGGAGCTGATGGCTGCAGGGGCGAACCACAGATTACCCGCCAATGCCTGGTAGGTCAGCACCATACACTTCCGAGACCGCCTCCGTGATCTAGTGGTAGAGCGTCCGCCCGGAGAGCGGAAGGTCCGGGGTTCGATCCCCAGCCGCGTCACACCAAACGACGTTAAAAGATAGTACTTGTTGTTACCCTATCTGGCGCTCGGCATTAATTGGCTAAAACAAGGACTGGACGGCTCGGAGTCAGTATACTGTGTCTGAGTGGGGTATCCATGTTAAACTGTGGCATGGTATCTCAGTGAGCTAGCACTATAAATCGGCATCAGTCCGGACTAGTACAAGCAGCCACACACACACACGTACATGCTATATAAGTACAATAATCATTGAAGCGACGTTAAACCCAATTTCACCTCACCTCATCTCGAAACTTCGAAGATCCGGGTCAAAAAGGATTGTTTAAAGCTCTGTTAAACCCTACTCACAACATATCGTTTTTACAATAACAGTCAAACAGTGATTTTACGCTTCCTTCTAACAATCTCCCACGTTTCAAACAGCCATGTGATGAAGCTCCAGTAAAATAAAGTGTGTGAAATCAATACACGCGTGAAGCTGGATCTCCCAGCGCCAGTGGATCGTTCCCAGTCATGCTACAACGTCATACCAATAGACGTTAAATGACTGCACTTGTTGTTTCCGCGCCTGGTGCTCGAGGTCAAATGGATAGGTCTGCTTAGAATGCATACACTAGAAATGTGTTTGAGGGGGTATTCATGTTAAACGGTTGTTATGGTTGTTCTATGAAATTGGCATTAATCCAGACTTAGACAAACAACAGCACACACGCACGCACGCACGCACGCACGCACATGCACGCACACACACACACACACACTTACACAAACTTACACACACACACACGCGCGCGCGCGCGCGCACACACACACACACACACACACACACACACACACACACACACACACACACACACACACACACTTACATCCACAAACACAATAACTCATAAAACTCAACTTGAACAATGTGATAAAGACTGATTATACTAAGATTACAACCACCGTAGTAGCCTCACGTCACCTGATGGCGTTAACCCTGATGTAGTAGTATCTCGTCACCAAGAGACGTCAAACGTCATATAGTAGTCTCTCGTCACATACAGACGTTAACCCTGACGCTCAATTGTCACCTGATGTGTAAATTCTGATTCAGTAGTGTCTCTTCACCTGGAGAGGTAAATCTTGATCGAGTTGTCTCTCATCACCTCGAGGTGTAAATTTAGATGTAATAGTCTCTCGTCACCTATAAGAAGGTAAATTCTGATTTAGTAGTCTCGCGTCACCTAGGTATGTAAACTCTAATTTAGTTATATCTCGTCACCTGAAGATGTTGCCCCTGATAAAGTCTCTTGTCAGCTAGAGATGTAAATTCTAATTTAGTTGTATCTCGTCACCTGAAGACGTTAACCCTGATAAGGTCTCTTGTCAGCTAGAGATGTAAATTCTAATTTAGTTGTATCTCGTCACCTGAAGACGTTAACCCTGATAAGGTCTCTTGTCAGCTAGAGATGTAAATTCTGATTTAGTTGTATCTCGTCACCTGAAGACGTTAACCCCATTAGGTCTCTTGTCAGCTAGAGATGTAAATTCGGATTTTGGTTGTATCCCGTCACCTGAAGACGTTAACCCTGATAAAGTCTCTTGTCAGCTAGAGATGTAAATTCGGATTTAGTTGTATCTCGTCACCTGAAGACGTTAACCCTGATAAGGTCTCTTGTCAGCTAGAGATGTAAATTCTAATTTATTGTATCCCGTCACCTGAAGACGTTAAACCTGATAAAGTCTCTTGTCAGCTAGAGATGTAAATTCGGATTTGGTTGTATCCCGTCACCTGAAGACTTTACACCTGATAAAGTCTCTTGTCACCTCGTCATCAACCAAGTCAGCGAGCCTGACCACCCAATCCCGTTAGTCGACAAGCATGGGTTGCTTAGGACCTATTCAAACCCGGATCTTCACGGGTCCCGTGGGAGAAGTGAAATCTTACATGATTGTATACCAAATGATATGGGTGAGTGAGTGTGTGAGTGAGTATGGTTTTACGCCGCTTTTAGCAATATTACAGCAATATCACGGCGGGGGACACCAGAAATGGGCTTCAAACATTGTACCCATGTCGGGAATCGAACCCCGGTCTTGGGCGTGACGAGCGAACACTTTAACCACGACGCTACCCCACCACCCCCAACTGACATGGAAACCACAACATTACTTGAATACACCCAACATAACACCCCCCGGGAGAGAAAATAGTTAAACACTCCATTGAAAAGTGAGAATTCACAGTACGTGTCCCTGAGACAGATATAAGCGTGGTGTCACCGCGGCGTGATTAAGTGGTTAATTACACTGACTGTGGCATCCCGGGCGAGACGTAATCTCTTTCCACATGACGCTTGTGTGGAGATAGCAAGTGATTACAGCGTTACCCGGCACGGGGAGTTTATAATGGAACGCGACCAGTGTAAAGAGTGGCCTTGCACGACATGCGTCTGTCCCGGATGGAAGAAGCAGAGAGTGTACGCATTACCACTGATTTATCAGACATTTAGAGTAGGTGTGAGTGAGTGAGTATGGTTTTACGCCGCTTTTAGCAATATTCCAGCAAAAACACGGCGGGGGACACCATAAATGGGCTTCACACATTGTACCCATGTCGGGAATCGAACCCGGGTCTTCGGCGTGACGAGTTAACCCTTTGACCACTAGGCTACCCGACCGCCCCAGAGTAGGTGTGACTTCATGGGCTCGGAATGAAACCACCTCCCATAGATCCTATACACTTGAAGGATTATAATGTTGGTTTGACTGGTTAGCTGTAAAATGATTGACTAAATGGTGTTTTAGCCTTGGTTGGCCATTTCACAGGTTTGTTTGTTTTATTGTTTATTAGTTGTTTAACGCCGCACTCAGGAATATTCCAGCTGAGGTTTTACATTTCAATTGTAATGCCGAGGTTTTACAATTAACGTTTTAGAAATGCACTTGATGTGAACACAATTCTGGTTGATGATTGGTTAAAAGTCACAAATATTTTTAACATGAAAATTCGATGACGTGAATCGGACCTGCAACCTCACATATCGTGTGATGTCTTGAAACCCACTGTTTTCCAACTGAGCTACCGAGGCAGGAGATGAGCAGTTGTTTAATTTATCATGTGAAGACACCAGCTTGTCCATGCTGCATGTGTTTTTCTCTCTCACGCTTTGAGCGAATTCCTTTTATACCGCGATACACAGTATTGTTTCACTATAAGGTATGTCGACGTTTTCTTATTTTTCTGGTATTTCTTGGATTTAAACCTTCAGCTCGGACAAAGCCCTTCGGCCTTCGGGCTTTTCCCTCGCTCGCTGTTTTATATTTTCAACCAAAACCGAGGAGGCGTGTTTTATCCTAAACTTATGCCCCATGTCCTATGCTTTGTGTTACAAGTTCAATACCCCGAGGTCTAAAAGGTGACAAATGGATTGTCTGGTCCAGACTCGATTATTACCAGACCGCCATCGTAAAGCTACACTACTATTGCGATTATGGCATTAAACAACAAACACACGATTGTATTTTCTCCAAGAGGATCATGATAGGTGGATGGGATGAAATAGCCCTGATCTCTGTTGATAGTAGGCTTGTGGTGGCGTATCCGAACTGCTTCTGATAGTTTTCTTTCAGTTTGTTTGTTTGTTTGTTTGTTGTAGACTTGCCACAGCTGTCGTACACTACACACTGTCTTAACGTCATAAATAGCGCAAAACACACACAGATAAGATATTGTTTGTTGTTTAATGCCGCACTCACCAATATTCCAGCTATATGACGGAGGTCTGTAAATAATCGAGTCTGGACCAGACAATCCTGTGATTAATATCATGAGCATCGATCCATGCAATTGGGATCGATGACAGGCATCAACCAAGTCAGCGAGTCTGACCACCCGATCCCGTTAGTCGCCTCTTACAAGCAGTGTCGCCTTGTACGGTAAGCATGGGTTGCTGAAGACCTATTCTACCCCGGAATCTTCACGGGTCGATGCCGGTCTATTAGGATGGCAATTGATGGACAAACGGAAACAGCGGCTACCGATAGACAAGAGTTACCGTGCCCCCTTCCCTCTCCTTGAGAGAGTTGAGGTTCTTCTTTTCTTTTCCCATCGTGGTTTGGGCTGATGTGGATATGTCAGAAAGCATTCAGGGTATTTATTTTGGAATTTATCCAATTGGTAGCAAGTAGCACATATGTGCTGTGAGAGTCTAAGCTGGCCTCTGATGGCAGCAGTTTTGGGGGTAAGCTGAAGACATATATTTCGTTGATAGAATGAGCAGTACCACGCTATGCTGGAGTTATTTGAGTCAGTCATGCTACAAGACGTTCCTGCCCAAGGAACCAGAGTTTGCCGATTTAACACTGTCCATGTGTTGCTTTCTTATAACAAATCTAACTAACAGCGGGGTTTCTTGAGTCGTCAGACCACAATTTTCAGACTTCGAGAACCAACAATCAAACGAACAGCGGGGTTTCTAAAACGCTTGAGTCGTCAGACCACAATTTTCAGACTTGCAGAACCATGCCTCGTAACAATGAAGAAATGCGGGCAATTCGAAAACAGTCCAAGCGTCCGGGCTTCTCGGTGGGAGTTTTTACATTGTTCTTTATAATTTCTATTTCTCCCACCACCAGCAGTCTGAAGTCGGAGTCCTTAAACCTAACCACCCAAGCAGCATACTCGAGCTGCAGGACGGTGTTAGGCCATAGCTGCGTCGCTATGATTTACTGAGCGTATATGGCATTAAAACCTCACTGCTACCTCTGGAGAGACTCGTGTGCCTGGTCTCTGAAGCACCGCCGGCAGAGTAAAAAACCTCTAGTGATCTCTGTATCTAAGTCCTCCATATTCCTAATTTGGTCAAGGTTGACAGTGAGTGAATTCTCCGTTAGAGTTGACTTCTCTAGTTGTCCTCATTTGAGACCCTGGGTCGCCTACTTGCTTGTTTCTTGATCTCTAAGCCCTCTACTGAAAAAAACGTGCCTCATTGATGTCAGCTTGGAGACGTTGTTTCCTTGTTGATCTAGTGAGGCACTTCTCTTCAACGAGTAGACATTCCTTTTCCCTCTCCAACTCTGACTCGAGATCTGAACCAGATTCGCGGTTGTGTCACTGGCCGGCTCTCTCAGGTGACCATCTTTTGATACAACCCTCTCCGTAGTATCCCCAGACTCACTGTCCATTTCAAAAGACCGCATATCTTTCGAGCCAAGGGACGGTCGGGTAGCCTAGTGGTTAAAGCGGTCGCTCGTCACGCCGAAGACCCGGGTTCAATTCCCGACATGGGTACAATTTGTTAAGCCCATTTCTGGTGTCCCCCGCCGTGATATTTCTGGAATACTGCTAAAAGCGGCGTAAAACCATACTCACTCACTCACTATGATGTGTAGAAAATGCTTTTTGAGATGAGAACATTTTTTTTACACAGAATTTAAGAGTGACATCATATGATAAAAAGGTTATCACGCTTGTGTGTTTAGGCATGGTATATAAACTGTAATAGGAGTCAGCACTATGTACTTAGCTCGCCAAGGCTCGCTAATATACAATATTCACCATTCCAGAACACACAAGCGTGTTAACCTCTATATACCAGGTGTATTATTCAGTCTTGCTTGACAACGGTATGATATAGGTTGTCGCAGCATCTCAAGGGGTACATGGGTTCTATCCGTCCCTCGTTTGGTTTAACACCACTCGCCGGACAACCTAACTAGGGATGTATCATAAAACCCCATGTATCTCGAGTGATCCTGCTGCAACGAATATATCTTACCGATATGTTTTAATATGATATTGTAATAGAATTCAAACAAATTCAAAATTGATAGGAAACAGCTGTTCGATTGAGCAGATAATATCTTGCGCTATGTCACGTGACTTCCATTGATTCGGGAAAAGCATGCGGCTTTTTGCTTTGAAGCGGAGTAGAAGGGATTTATTCTGCCTCTCAGAAATCCACCTGTAGGCGAACTTGCTCGTAGCGGGGTATAAGAGATTTATTACCCCTCTGAGAAATTTGTTCACCCCCCTCCCAGGCGGGATACTCAGTAAATTATTAAGATCACGTGGACCAATCAGAACTCATCATTCTGATATGGAGGTATGATAAGGATATATACCAAAACGTCGCTAAAACAGAATAACAAAGAATTTGTTTTTGTTCACCTTGTCATCCGTCAAATTCTAAGTAATGCCTATCAAACAATACACCTCAGTATTACAAAAGTACAATCGTTTACCAGCATTCGTATCTACTTTCTTTCAACAAAGAATGTTCAGTAGGGTAGAATAGGTCTTCAGCAACCCATTCTTGCCGTAAAAGGCGACTATGCTTGTCGTAAAAGGCGACTAACGGGATCGGGTGGTCAGGCTCGCTGACTTGGTTGATGCATGTCATCGATCCCAACTGCGTGGATCGATGCTCATGGTATTAATCATTGGATTGTCTGGTCCAGACACGATTATTTACAGACCGGCATCATATAGCTGGAATATTGGTGAGTGCGGCGTTAAACAACAAACCAACCAACCAACCAAAAGTGAGAATGATATATTTCACATTTCGTTTTAGTGATGGATTCATATTTTCTATGTTGAATGACATGTTATATTTGGGCATCATTCGAACAAACAAACAAACAAACAAAAGCTTAGGTTGCTGTTGACCTGACCCGGACTCACCACGGGTGTAGCATACCTTCAAACAACCAAGAGTTTCACAATGTTTGTTGTGCTGAGCCTTAATATGAAATAACAACCTAATAAAATGAGAGGACAATTTCACACTGCGAACACGTCAGAGGGCACAAGGAATTGAATAGACGTTGGATGGCGTTGATATTACATTTTATTAATGTATCGACCGTCCTCTCTAATTATACAGCCGGAGGTTCAATGTTTATCGAAAGGCGATGATCAGGAAGTGATGGCCACCATACAGACACCACATGTTGCCTAATTATATCTGCGTCCATTCAACAGTGTGTGGGATGTATTTGACATTGTATCCTTGAACACTTCTCCTGAACACAGGGGAGAAACAGTGCGTGAGCATGGCTTTAAAAAAATACCTTTTCACTGTTGCTAGCTACAAAGAGGCTTCACACTGTGACAATGCCAAATAGGCTTCAAACTGTGACAAGTCCAAATACGCCTTTCGCTGTGATAGTGCCAAATACGCCTTACACTGTGACAATGACAAATACACTTTACACTGTGACAATGACAAATACACTTTACACTGTGACAATGACTAAAAGGCTTTACACTGCGACAATGACATATAGGCTTTACACTGTGAGAATGACAAATAGGCTTTAATCTGTGACAATGAGTGAGTGAGTTAGTATGGTTTTACGCCGCTTTTAGCAATATTCCAGCAATATCACGGCGGGGGACACCAGAAATTGGCTTCACACATTGTACCCATGTCGGGAATTGAACCCGGGTTTTCGGCGTGACGAGCGAACGCTTTAACCACTAGGCTACCCTACCGCCCCTGTTACAATGACAAATACGCTTTACACCGTGACAATGACAAATACGCTTTACGATTTGAGAATGTCAAATAGGCTTTACACTGTGACAATCAATGTCAAATAGGCTTTACACTGTGACAATGTCAAATACGCTTTACGCTGTGACAATGACAAATATGCTTTACGATTTGAGAATGTCAAATAGGCTTTACACTGTGACAATGTCAAATACGCTTTACGCTGTTACAATGTCAAATAGGCTTTACACTGTGACAATGTCAAATACGCTTTATGCTGTGACAATGTCAAATAGGCTTTACACTGTGACAATGCTAAATACGCTTTACATTGTGACAATGTCAAATAGGCTTTACGCTGTGACAATGTCAAATAGGCTTTACACTGTGACAATGTCAAATACGCTTTACGCTGTGACAATGTCAAATAGGCTTTACACAGTGACAATGTCAAATACGCTTTACGCTGTGACAATGACAAATAGGCTTTACACTGTGACAATGTCAAATACGCTTTACACTGTGACAATGAGAAAGAGGCTTTACACTGTGACAATGTCAAATACGCTTTACACTGTGACAATGTCAAATAGGCTTTACACTGTGACAATGTCAAATAGGCTTTACACTGTGACAATGTCAAATAGGCTTTACACTGTGACAATGAGAAAGAGGCTTTACACTGTGACAATGTCAAATACTCTTTACACTGTGACAATGTCAAATATGCTTTACACTGTGAAAATGTCAAATACGCTTTACGCTGTGACAATGTCAAATAGGCTTTACACCGTGACAATGACAAATAGGCTTTACACTGTGACAATGTCAAATACGCTTTACACTGTGACAATGTCCAATACGCTTTACACTGTGACAATGTCAAATAGGCTTTACACTGTGACAATGTCAAATACACTTTACGCTGTGAGAATGACAAATAGGCTTTACACTGTGACAATGTCAAATAGGCTTTACACTGTGACAATGAGAAAGAGGCTTTACACTGTGACAATGTCAAATATGCTTTACGCTGTGACAATGTCAAATAGGCTTTACACTGTGACAATGTCAAATACGTTTTACGCTGTGACAATGTCAAATAGGCTTTACACCGTGACAATGACAAATAGGCTTTACACTGTGACAATGTCAAATAGGCTTTACAATGTGACAATGAGAAAGAGGCTTTACACTGTGACAATGTCAAATACGCTTTACGCTGTGACAATGTCAAATAGGCTTTACACCGTGACAATGACAAATAGGCTTTACACTGTGACAATGTCAAATACGCTTTACAATGTGACAATGAGAAAGAGGCTTTACACTGTGAAAATGTCAAATACGCTTTACGCTGTGACAATGTCAAATAGGCTTTACACCGTGACAATGACAAATAGGCTTTACACTGTGACAATGTCAAATAGGCTTTACAATGTGACAATGAGAAAGAGGCTTTACACTGTGACAATGTCAAATACGCTTTACACCGTGACAATGACAAATACGCTTTACATTGTGACAATGACAAATAAACTTTACACTGTGACAATGCTAAATACGCTTTACATTGTGACAATGACAAATAAGCTTTACACTGTGACAATGAGAAAGAGGCTTACACTGTGACAATGTCAAATATGCTTTACACTGTGACAATGACACGTAGACTTTACGATGTGATAAAGACACGTACGCTTTACACGGTGACAATGACAAATAGGCTTTAAACTGTGACAATGACACATAGGCTTTACACTGTGACAATGACACCAGGCTCTACACTGACAGCGACAAATAGGCCTTACACTGACAGCGACAAATAGGCTTTACACTGACAGCGACAAATAGGCTTTACACTGTGATATTGACAAATATGCTTTACACTGTGACTGTGACAAACGCAGTTGATTCCTCCGTGCAAGCATCACTTACCTCAGGAGAATCGCAACGCGTAAGCGGTTTATGTGTAAGTTACATTTGATCTGCATTATCACACAGAAGTTCGTAACATCTACTACTATATCCGCCATGCAAAAACAACTGTTATTAAATATCCACCCCAGACGTGTTCCGCCAATCCACGATCGTGGAAAGATTTGCAAAAAATCTTACAGTAGAACTGCCAAAAAAATCGCGGAATAATCCTTTTCATCAACCAATACACAATTTTTCATTATTTACAAGCTTTTGTATCGTAAATATTTGTGGTATTACGGCCATATAAACCATATTTAACCATTTAAAAATATCTGACAGCAAGCATATTTATTTTCTTAATTGTATGTCTTGAAATGTTTAAAAGCAAGGGAGTCTTTTTTTTAAAGACAACAGATGAGTTTGTATTAATGTTTGAGAGGGTAATGGCTATGTGTCAAAATGTATCGCAGAATTTTAATAATTTTACCGCTGAATTCGTCTGAGAATGTTTAATGGTATTTTGCGAAAAGACCAGTCTCGATGGACGAGTTAAATGATAAATTTACAAGTTATAGCAAACAGCAAGAAGCGATGTTAACTCCATAAATGACCATCTGTCACTATTTTGCCTTGTCAATGTGGGACTAACGTCACCGGTCGGATTAGGACCGCCTCCGTGGTCTAATGGTAGAGCGTTCGCCCGGAGATCGGAAGGTCCGGGGTTCGATCCCCAGCCGCGTCATACCAAAAGACGTTTACAGATGGTACTTGTTGTTACCCTGACTGGCGCTCGGCAATAAGGGGCTAAAACAAGGACTGGTCGTCTCGGAGTCAGTATACTGTGTCTGAGACGGGTATTCATGTTAAACTGCGGCATGGTATCTCAGTGAGCTAGCACTGTAAATCGGCATCAGTCCGGACTAGTACAAGCAGCCACACACACACACACACACACACCACACACACACACACACACGTGCATGCTATACAAGTGCAATAATCTTGGACGCGACGTTAAACCCATTTTCACCTCACCTCACCCCACCAGTTGGACTACGGGACAGACACTTACAACAATAAAAAGGGAGACAATTTGCGGGGAGGTAGCTCACTGAAATGAAAATATCACTTTTCTCATGATCAACTCCAGAAACATTAGTCTTTCTCACTGAAGTATGTAATAAATAGGTTTACCTACGTCGTATTCCTCAATTCCTATTATTCACAACTGTACAGTATGACGTGCAACCGATCAACTGAGTGGTCAAGTGGACTGACCATCTGCCCCGAAAGGTCCATGGTTCGATCCACGATCGCGTCATACAAAAAAGACTACAAAATATAGTACTTGTTGTTTCCCTGGCGCTTGGCATAAAAGGGATAAAACCTGGGCGACTTGGAATCAGTATATTGTGTGGGGTATCCACATATAACTGCGGCCTGGGCCAACTTGCACAAAGCGATCTTAGCGCTAAGATGATCTTAACATAGGCTTTCAATAGTCTTAGCACTAACACTATATATCCGGCATTGTCCGGCAGCCACACCCACACCCACAAACAGAAGTGAGTGAGTGAGTTGGGTTTAATGCCGCTTTTAACATTATTCATGTTATATCACGGCGTGTCAGCTTTATGTAGGAGGAAAGCCCGAAGTGATGCAGGTCTCAGGCGTTTTACCGAAGTGGTGAACGTCTGAGACCTGCATCGCGTCGGGCTTTCCTCCAACATTAAGCTGGAATAATGATAAAAGCGGTGTTAAACCCAACTCACTCACTCACTCATCTCACCTCAAGTTAAGAAAACGTCAGACGGGGGAAGAACTGTATTTTGAGCTGTGAAGTGCATGCGCTAATGTACCGTTACACCAGTGAGCACAACCTGCTGTACACCAGTGTTTGTTGAGTCATGTGACAACTGTTGCTGGGTCGGAATACTTCCACAACCACGTGTTTACAACACATACTGCAAATTAACTTTTTTTTAAAGTCAGTGTCGTACAGAGCATACCGTTACATCGATAACACAACAATAGCACATATATAGGATCTATTATCATGTTAAAATATCAGACAATGGAACCTGAACTGGTATTATTTTCTCGTTGTTCCGACGGACGGACTCGTATGTCGTGCAAACATGAGCGTGGATTGGAATACAGGAAATTTCAAGTCATGTGAAATCGAATTCTAGATGAACTTTTGTACAGCGTCAGAACATGCAGGCCATGTTTTTCTCGTTATCATGTCACGTGACATTCATTGAATAGAGTTTACTTGTCGGCTCCAGACAACTTTTGAAACGGGACATTTATCAAGCAACGGACGAGTCGGGCTAGTGACAGAGAAGCGAGGTTATATCTAGCGAATGACGAGGTAACTTTAAGATCGGGATGTTAGTATGTCCTAGTCACTTCCAACCAGCAGTACGGACGATGAGTAGAGTCATGTGAAACTAATATATTGTTTCAGCACGCATATTCACCTGGTATTATATTAGTTATATTACGTTGGAGATTATGCAGCGAGTTTTGAGGATCATGTGACATATATTACAACGAAGTCAACAGGTTTTGAAGCAGCTGCATCATCGACTGAAGTGTGGACAGCGTCTGAAGTGTATCCAACATCTACTGAAGTGTTTTGAAGGTGTATTGAAGTGTATTCAGAGAGATAATTCAATATATACTGGAGTTTATACAGCGAATATTGAGAAGCTAACATATATTACAACGTATTCAGCAGGTATTGAAGCATTTGCAATGAACATATATTGAAGTGTATCAAACATCTACTGGAGTGTTTTGAAGGTGTATTGAAGTGTACTCAAGAGATAATTCAATATATACTGGAGTATATACAGCCAGTATTGAGAGGCGAACACATATTACCACGTATTCAGCAGGTATTGAAGCATCGGAACATATTGAAGTATTTTCAATGTGTATTGAAGTGTATTGAAAAAATAGTTCAATATATACTGGAGTTTATACAGCGAGTATTGAGAAGCTAACATATATTACAACGTATCCAGCAGGTATTGAAGCATTTGCAACAAACATATATTGAAGCGTATCAAACATCTACTGGGGTCTTTTGAAGGTGTATTGAAGTGTACTCAAAAGATAATTCAATATATACTGGAGTATATGCAGCCAGTATTGAGAGGCGAACACATATTACCACGTATTCAGCAGGTATTGAAGCATCGGAACATATTGAAGTATTTTCAATGTGTATTGAAGTGTATTGAAAAAATAGTTCAATATATACTGGAGCTTATACAGCGAATATTGAGAAGCTAACATATATTACAACGTATCCAGCAGGTATTGAAGCATTTGCAACAAACATATATTGAAGTGTATCCAACATCTACTGGGGTCTTTTGAAGGTGTATTGAAGTGTACTCAAAAGATAATTCAATATATACTGCCAGTATTGAGCCAGTATTGAGAGGCGAACACATATTACCACGTATTCAACAGGTATTGAAGCATCGGAACATATTGAAGTGTATTCAAAATATATTTGAGTGCATTCAAAACACTGAAAGAAGAAGTGTTTATTGAAGAGGACAAACCATGAACAAGGAAGCACTTGACTGATAAGGCGCCATATGATTATGTTTTGCCAGCATCATGACTTCGGGAAAAAAAGGGAAATTCCATCATTTCTAACGTCAGTGGTGTTTCACTGCCCGGAGCTCTCCAGACTGTTTACCTGCCAATTCTCGAGAGTCTAAAAATACAAAGATCAAACTAATTGCGAACTTGACCAGAAGGTCGGCAGGTGTTGTGCAATCACAGTTCTGCATGGTGAACGTTTCTGACTTGAGATACTGGCGTCACGAAAAATCATTTCATATCCTTATATTGATCCAAGTGTAAATATGCTGTAACTTAAAGTACCGTCACGGCATTGTGTTGACAGTATACAATAACACACGTGAACAAATATTCAACCTGGAGATTGGATTTTCTAATATCCATTAATATATAACCCATGGATCTTTATGCATACAACACTCGACTGCATGGCAAAGGGATGTCATCTACACGTGTGGACTAACGGTCTACACCGTCTCTATTAATATCTACAATTAGCATGATATGTTAGCACGATATCGCCTCAGTGAATATTCAGACCAGATGACAGTCCGACTTCGTGTTATAGCATTGATTATACACCAGTTAGTGCACGCACAGATATGTGAGCTATAGAGCACTAAGAAACTGACCTCGGAACACGCTGTGATTTACCTGTTCCTCGAATCATTTTTGATTAATGATTTTCGTACGGAATTATTTCAATAGCGGAAATATAATAGACGTGCACATTTCACCTTGGAGTGGGTGATAGCCTGGCTGAATAAGCTGTGGTAAAGTCAATATTTGTTTATTTGCACCCACCAACCAGCCGCCATGGCGTCAGGGGAAGACTTGAGAATGTCGGGGTGTCGGTATTACCTTGAACCACCCTCTTGTCATAAGGTAGGTGAGGTTGGTGGCGAAGTCGGTGTTGTTGTCGTCGTCCATGAGGCAGAACGAACGTGAATCTATTCAATCCTAACTTCAACATCAGTGTCAACAAAAGGAAAGATAACATTTTCCTTACCTGTGCAACGTGCGTGACGTGGGATCTCAGTCAGAGGGGAACTCATTCATGAAATATGCTTTGATAAGAGTAAGGAGTGACACACACACACCGCAGTCAAGTGGCTTTATCTTGTGATTGAAGTATTCAGAAGAAATTAGCTGAATGAATGCCGTGTTCGGGATGTGACTGAGTTAAACGTGTGAAACATGTGAAACCTTTATCGCTAGTTGACTTTACGATATATGGACTGATGTCTTGCCATGTGAAACCGGGATCACGAGTTGACTAGTTGATACATTTGTTATACACTGTTATACATCGCCTTGTTCGTAGATTTCCTTCGTCATATTTGGAATGGTGTCTTGTCCTGTGAAACCTTGATCACAACTTGACTTCGAGATATTTGGAATGGTACTATATTATATAAAGCCTTGGTCGGATGTTGACTTCGAGATACAAGAAGCACTACTCCACAATGTGAAATCTTCGCCACAGACTCATTTGACAATAGTCACAGTGAACGTCATTCATGCGAAACTTTGATAACATGATTATGTGCTTCGATATACATGGACTATTATTTTGAGTGAAACGTTGACACAGAGTGAGTTCAAGATAAAGGGGGATTCACGGAGATTCAGAAACCTTCCAATTGAAACACAGGTACAACTTTTGCATCTTGAGGAACGTTTAACTCAGGTAGTCTTCGAGAATTAAAAGTGACTGAAGTTCTCATTACCTATTATCAGGCTGACGTCAAAACTAAAAAAAGCATTTGGTATAAATCACTAATTTCGGGAAGACGCAGTTTCCCAATGAACTGAGAGGAAACAGTACAATTAACTGGAAATATCTTATCCAAGAGTTTTTGTTCTTCCACAACACGGATGATGCAATGGACTTCAATTGTTTTGTAAGTCTAGTTATATCAGCTCTTTTGTCAGTTAACCTACTCGAAGGGTTTTACAGTTTTATTCTGTAATCGCTGCGGATCTGTCACTCAACTGCTATTACAACTTAATGCTTCTCTGGCAATATAACAAACATCAGTTGACAGAGATTACTATAAGATATAACGTTATATTGTTCACTCTATTACTCCACAATAAGCTGCTTCCGTCACGGTGAAAGTTATTCGGCCATCTGCCACAAAGCGATCAAAGCTTGGAGAAATAGGGTGTTAGGATTAAGCCAGCTTACATCACCCACGACAACTATAAGCACCTTACTCAAACCCAGGTCACTGAGATACATACGGTTCTTTACTTGTCATAGGAAACACTCTCATTGAGAAGCACAATATTCCAGGCAATATCATACTCTCTTGGCCCCGGACGGCAGTGTGTTCAAGTGCCGCATCATCCATGTTGAAGTATGTATGTATCTGACATGTGTGAATCGTGAATCACTATAAGGCTACGTGATATGTTAACCCATGAATCACAGCTGACCAGCTGATTAGGGACGCTGGCGGACGAAAAAGAACTCTTGTGAGTACCTACCCAGTTTGGAACCCATATGTGTGAACGTATCTGATATTACACTCATGGAACGTAACTTTGGACGTTTGTCAGCTAACTGGTACTCACGATGTTAATTGTGGATTACATTTGACCACCTAAACATAACTGACGTTACCGTTTCGACGTCGTGATACCGGTAACCTGGACATATTTGACGCCGTAGCTCACGTCTTTAAACCGTGGACCGTCGCCGATGACGTCGCAGAAGTGCAGTTCACACCGTGATCATTAACTGACTTGGTGTTTCTTTTGGTAACTGACAACGTTACACATGGTGCCATATTAACAAAGCTCGCGGATTTATCCAACTGACAACGTCAATCTATGCATCGTGGTAGGCGCGGTTAACACGAAGACCGTCGTCGGCGATTCTTACGTGTGGGTCACAGCTTGGAGGTCGCTAGGGCAATTGTCCCTCGGAAAACATCCTTAGCTGACCAATTCATAAAACACTGGTGACCATTATCCTACATTAACGAATGAGTGAAATTACTTCAGAATTAAAGCAGTGTCAATGCCTACGTCGACCAACAGGTGCTAGCTAAATCAGTGATATGCGAGGTGTATGAAACATATACCATGTGATGTGATCAAACTAAAGTATTATTTCGCCAACATATTTCCCGTTCATGTCCATATTGCCGACAATTCATAATCCGCGACATATGTTTCCGACCTCTTGTGCTTCTCCGTCCAAATGGAATGGTAGCCACACATTGATACTGATGTATACATACTTCGTGGATGTCAATAGGAGCGACACTATGTCTCACTTGAAGTAGGATACGACATTGTGTGGGTGTTACACTTAGAGCACATCAGTGTCGGCGTAGTGGGGTGTACATAGTGTTGTACAGAGATACCACTTCATTCTCGAGCGTATGTGAATAACTTGGTAAACAATAGTCTCTACATACCAGGGTACATCGATTCTGCAGTGGTCCTTTGACCCTACGCTCATAGAGCTAGCTGTGTGGCAAGTCGTTGTAGGCATCAGCGTATGAAGTTAAAATGTTACGTACAATTCTCTTCCTGTGGTTATTTTACCTGAGACTAACATGGGCTTCGTCTCCCTCAACGGATGTCAAGCTGGCTGTGATTATCCCGGAAGACACACGACGTCAGTTTTCATCTCACCATATCGCCCCCGTCCTTGACGTCGCTATAGCCCACGTGACTCAAAGGTTCTTACTACCGCGCGTCAACATCACCGTCCAGTACGGGAACTCGAAATGCAATTCTAAAGAGGCTCCTCTGAAGGCATTTGACTTTTACCGTCATAAGAATGTTGATGTCTTCCTGGGGCCGATCTGTGATTACAGCCTTGCTCCCGTGGCACGGTATGCGCCATATTGGAATGTTCCGGTGGTGTCTCCTGGAGGGTTTGCGCATGACTTTGGTGCAGACAAACGCATCCCGGATGCAGAGTATTCGACCTTGACCCGAGTGGGGGTGACCTTCAACTCCCTGGCAGTTTCGGTGATAACGATTGCCCGTTATTATAAATGGACTCGGATGAAGGTGATCTATGAAGGTGAAGGTCACACAGACGTTACGCCTAGGTTTTGTTTCTTGGCGTCGTCAGCGCTGGTTTACTACAGCAAGGAGTACCAATTGAACTACGACTTCCACATCTTCCTCCCTAGGATACACGACATTGAGACCATGCTGAAGGAGGAGATCGGGGTAGAGTTCAACAGTGAGTTAAAGCTTCATATACATCTGTGAGTGAGGGAGTTAAAATGTTACGTTGACGTCAAAACAGCAATATTCCAGCCACATCGTACGCGTATACATCTGTGAATGTATGTATTCATAACTGACTTCAATATGTTTTGCGTTGTAGTGTGCTACCGGATTTACACGATGTTTACGCAAATATTCTTACGCCTGTATAAACGCAACCTACATTGAAATCAGTTCTTAAATATAGTGGGGGTACGGGTGACCCAGTCGTCTAAGGTGCCGCGATTCGCTGTGCAGAGTTGCGTCCCTTGGCCACGCCAGAAACCTATGATTGTGGGTTCGAATCCCGGTTCGCCCCGATTATGTTTCTAGGTTTGTCAGCACCATACCCGTGCTCGTGTGTTTCACCAAAGAGGTAAACGTCTGAGACCTGCATCACTTCGGGCTCTCCTCCCTTAAGTTGACACGCCGTGATATAACTGGAATACTGTTAAAAGCGGCGTTAAACCCAACTCACTCACTCACTCACTTAAATATAGTATTACATCGTCATTACATGTTTGTTTTCAGATCTATGATAAACTGGATTAAGAATCCAGGTAAACCATCACCTTGTAAACTATGGTTATTACAACCTCACGGCACCTCTAAAGTTGAGTTTGTGCATTATGTGCCTGACTTTTCATAAATACATCAATGATCTCATTAGCCAGCTTCATTATTCTGGCTAAGGCCTCTGCTTACCTTGGGGTCACTATCCGGGTCAACTGCTAGCAGACGATACAACCATTGTCAGTAGCCCTCAATCAGCACTGCAAAATCTGTTACGTATTAAGTGCAGTCGTAGTATTTTCGCACTGTAAATATTATGTACTTGACCCTCATGTTTTCTGTGGAACGATAGAATGGCCACACAAGAATTCTTTAACGGATACTGGGCATGCCTTAGTAACAGTATCTCAACACTTGAATAGCTCGCGTATTGCATGTGAAAAATACTTATTAATGTAAACCATAACAATGGTTTGTATTTTGCCGGGTTGAGCCCAATTGCAGCTTGCGAATACTACAGAGAGTTATCTTGCCATGTGCCTTATATGGATGCAATGTATGGGGGCAACTTACTGGTAGAGAGTATGAATTGGTGGAAATGCCACAGCGATACTTCAGCAAACATTTACAGGCTCTACCAAGACTTACATCAAGTCAAGTTGTATTGGATAGTCTAGATCTTATAAGTAAACCATTCAGGCATACATTGATAAACAAGCTCTGCTCTTATTTGGTAAACTTTGTCGATCTAGCTGTGACTTCTATTTCAAACAACTATTTATTGGCAGACTTGGGCAATACGAATGTCAACCAGATTTTGACAAAAGACGTAATATATCTCCCTGTTTCAACATGCTGCGCCTTGTTCATAAATACGATCTTTTCCATGTCTTGAATTATTGCATAGCTAATTGTAACGTTTCTATTAAATGTAAATGAACTAGTCTTATGAATTAAAAGCTAAGAAATGAAGATTCTTTAATGCTTGTGAGACAACTGCGCCACCGTCAGGACCTGTTAAGACATATTAGTATCAGATCAGAAGTTCAACCATCACCATGTGGGGGAATGACGATCCCCTTAAGCCCATGATACTTCGTCAATGTCAGTACAGTAAAGTACGGTTATAACGAACTCCAGGGACCACTCAAATTTAGTTCGTTATAACCGTAGTTCGTTTAAAGCATATCTTAAGCATATATACAGCAAATGTCCGAGACGAAAAATAATTTATTTTATCGCCAGTTTGTTATAAGCGTGTTCGTTATAAACGAAGTTACCTGTATAAGAGGCATAGACGTGGGTATTTAAGAACAAATAAAGACATGGATTATGCTGATCAGGTCTCAATGTAAACGTTCGGCCAATCATAATTCAAACCATCCATGCTAGAGAATAGTCAGTCTCGAGAATATGCCGAGCTGATTCCATGGAGCGCAAATAGAGAATAGTGATGAAAATCATGTCATTTCATCACTGAATATAAGTGATGAAACTAGGTGTCCCAAACATGTCCTGCTCTACCGGCAGCACCCACCACCTTACACAATTTCCATTAAAAAGGTAAGTGTCTGTGAGTAATATGGGGCGAAAACACCGGGTATAGCATCAAGCGACGCGGAATAATTAGTAAAATTCATCTGAACGTCTACCCTACAAAATCTGGAATAGGTTATCATGGCCTTCGATTGTGAAAGCATAGCGGTAAACAAAATGATATTGTTTTCTTTGGAAATTGGAATAAAATGTACAAGTTCTTAAATGACTAACCAACTGAGAAATGTAGACGCCATAATTATATAATCTGGGTCTGATGGTATATTGCTCGAGATGAAGATGACAGTCACGATTGGAATATCGAAATCATCCCTCTTGACACACAACTCTGTACAAGACTTCCAGTTTTAACTGATAACGAAGGTTTTACTTACAGACTGATTTCATGAGCATCAAATGATATCGTTATCGTTTCAGAAACGAAAACTTGATCATATCATTTTTAACGATGTTGCTGCGATAATGACCATGTACGTGTGAACCGACATTTATGAGCCAAAGGCGTTGTCAGACATGTGTTTAATAGAAATTATAAAACAGATGTGTATGAAAGTTGGCACTGGACTGTTTGCAAGTTAAGACGAAGACGGTATGTAGTTCCCGTTGCTTATTAAATCGCTACTATACATATCACGGACAACTAATCTTTGTTAATCTTTGCAATGCAGACATCCTGATTGCCCAAATCATATTATTACACCACCATGTATACAGAATCTATACCCAGTTGTCATGTAACGTTTGTTAACAGTTTTCTGTGTAGAAGAATCAACAAGTATATCGGATTATGCCGGTTGATTGAGATTTGAGACCGAATCTGCGTTGAGGGTTATCAGCTAGTCATTCATGAGTGAAGATAATCCACTATTCCATGTTTCATGTTGTTTATTTGATTTATCATCCAAAACTGGCTCCCACGGGAGATATCACACTAGATATCGCTGCAATGGAATTGCATCACAATGCTTGTTACCATGACGTCACAATCAAATGACGTCACTAATGGCTCTGCTACTGAAGCTGTAAGCAGTACTTTTACACTTAAAACACTCCTTTTTACTGTCAACAAACTGAAAAAGTTGGAAGAATGATGTTTGATGATAAATAAAATATCACTCTCGTGTCTTTTGATATGAAATACATCAACACTCGTTGATAAAAGTCGAAAAACTTCTCGGCAAGCCTCGGTGAGATTCTCTATGTATCACCCAATGTGATTGTCAGAAAGAAAATGAATAAGGAACTTCAGAGAAGTTCCCTGGTTCTCCGACAAATGGATGCCTTTAATACGCATTGAATTTACTAGTATTACCAACAATGTGACGACATGTAGCTTCAACTGACCAATCAGAATTGAGAGTCATTACAATACAAACATATCCTAATCTATTACATTGACCCTTTCTTTCTTTATGGAAAGGGGACACGGTTGGCCCAGTCGTCTAAGGCGCTGTGATTCGCTTAGCAGAGTTGCGTCCCTTGGACTGCCAGAAACCTATGATTGTGGGTTCGAATCCCAGTTCGCCCCGATTATGTTTCTAGGTTTGTCAGCACCATACCCGTGCTCGTGGGTTTCACCAAAGTGGTAAACATCTAAGACCTGCATAACTTCGGGCTTTCCGTTATATAACTGGAATACTATTAAAAGAGGCGTTAAACCCTACTCACTCATTCACTCCTTTATGGTAGAATACATGTGTCTCAATATAGATAAAATAAATTCTCACTGCTGCAGGTGTACTTTTTCGGTTCGGTTTTGTTTAGCAACTTTGTGTAATAACTGCAACTTATCCTTTAAAATGGCTTTGACATCAAAATCACGAATATTATCAATAATATTTTGTCGTAAGCGACAACGCGTCAGCGAAAAACAATAAGTCAATGTCTTTATGTAAATCCATTGTTTTCCACAGATTAACATTACGTAACCACGTATGGCTGTTACAAAACAGTTACGTTAGCAAATCTTGAATTAAATTAATGCTGAAACACATCGGTGTAAGGTGCACGATGTACGGTGCACGATGCACGATGCACGGTGCACGGTGTACGGTGCACGGTGCACGGTGCACGATGCACGATTAACGGTGCACGGTGTAACGTGCACGATGTACGATACACGATGTATGATGCACGATGTACGGTGTACGATGCACGGTGCACGATTTACGGTGCACGATGTACGGTGCACGGTGTACGGTGCACGATGTCCGGTGCACGATATCCGGATTTAGGTAAACGATGTACGATGTACAGAATTAGGTACTGAAGTTAGGTGTACGCTGTACGGTATGTATAGTATACCAATGTACAGCATAGGGAGTTAGCTGTACGAAGTTGGTGTTGGTGAAAGGTACTGATGTACGGTATCAGGAGTGTACATTGTACGCTGTACAGTGTAAGATACTAGTGTACATTATGGTGTACGGTGTACGATGTACGGTGTACGGTGTACGATGTACGGTGTACGGTGTACGATGTACGTTGTACGATGTACGATGTACGGTGTACGGTGTACGATGTACGGTGTACGATGTACGATGTACGGTGTGCGATGTACGGTGTACGATGTACGGTGTACGATGTACGGTGTACGATGTACGATGTACGGTGTACGATGTACGGTGTACGATGTACGATGTACGATGTACGGTGTACGATGTACGATGTACGGTGTACGATGTACGATGTACGGTGTACGATGTACGGTGTATTTTTCCCGGTCTATCTGCGGTGTGCATGTCGAATGGTTGTTCGATGGTAAAATATTTTATTCGGGTATCACAGTCGTACGTCGGACTTTAAGTATGTTGTGTTTGAGATTTATATTTTTTGTGAAATCCAGTTTTCAAGTGTGTAGTTTCCTTTACCCGGTAATCTACGAAAATATAAGGTTTTTACTGTGGGACAGTTACGCATGCTCCTTTTATGATTGGAATGTAATTGGGAACTATTTTGTTTCGTGATACAGTTAGTTGTCACTAACATGTAGACAATATCAGATATTGTTTTATTCCTCCATAGAAGAGTTACAGAGAGGGAGACACGGGATATTGTACAAGGGTTGGAATTTCGAAGGAAATTTATAATTAACAATATAGTTTACTTATATTATATTTATGTGAGGGGGCACGGGTGGCCCAGTCGTCTAAGGCGCCGCGATTCGCTGTGCAGAGTTGCGTCGCTTCGGCACGCCAGTAACCTATGATTGAGGGTTCGAGTCCCAGTTCGCCCCGATTATGTTTCTAGGTTTGTCAGCACCATACCCGTGCTCGTGGGTTTCACTGAAGTAGTAAACGTCTGGGACCATCACTTCGGGCTTTCCTCCCACATTAAGCTGACACTTCAGTGTATGCATGGCCAGATCATTTTAAACGTGTATCTAAATACATTTTGACAGGTGTACGGTCAAACGTTTCCCAAATCGGACATTTTATACCTATCTCTTGAGACCTACAGCGGGTACGGGGATAGGGGCGAAGGCCAAATTGGACGCAGACGAACTCTGAGTTTAAACTGACGTTTCATTTGGGGATTTTGGCAAGTAATTGTTCAGGCTCTGCGAGGAGCTGGTGATGATGCTGTTTCAAAAATGTCACAGCTCAGGGTCACAGTATAATCTGGTTTGCCACGTAGCAGTTTCATAGTTAAGTACGGTGTTCTTTACAATGTCTTTCCACTTGCGGTATGGACAGACCCGCCCACATACAACGTAACATCAGGCTTAACCATGATCTATGCGTTCATGTCAGATAACTTGTTCTAGTATTCTGGATGGCGATGAAGATCCGGATAAAAATTGGTCTTTAGCAACACGTTTGTCGTAAATGTCAACAAGCCTGATCGTTTGGTCAGCCTCGCTGACTCGACTGATCATGTCATCGTATCCTGATTTCGAAGATCGATGCTCATGGTGTCAATCACTGGAAGTCTAATCCAGGCTCGATTACCTACGGACCCCATCGTATAGCTGGAATATTGCTGAGTGTGGTAATAAATAAAAATAATAACAACAAAATAAAAAAAACAGTCTTACGTATCGGTTGATATTGTGTGTAACTCCTATGAGACACGACACCGTGAAACAAACACAGATCTGACATTCAATCTCCGAAGGCCACATCGTGAAGGTCTACAACTGTTACGTATGCCACGTACTCTCGTAATTACGCTGAAGTAAGTCATGACGTAAGAAGGTCACAGACTGACCATATGGGATCGAGCATAAGTCTTATTGTATGTAGAGTCTTTACTGGGGACAGTGAGACTGTGGGTCCCGAGTCCCGTGAGTCCTGAGTCCCGTGGGTCCCGAATCCCGTGAGACCCAAGTCCCGTGAGTCCCAAGTTCCATGGGTCACGAGTCCCGTGAGTCCCAAGTCCCGTGAGTCCCAAATCCCGTGGGTCTCAAGCTCCGTGGGTCCTAATTATAAGTTCCGTGGGTCCCACGTCCCCTGAGTCCCGAGTCCCGTGAGTCCCAAGTCCAGTGAGTCCCAAGTCCCGTGAGTCCCAAGTCCCGTGAGTCCCATGACAGAGTTTGAACGACTTAAGGGCCTAACACCTCATTACGAAAGTTTAAATGATAGTGAAAGAAGACAAGCCGGCTTGACGACCCTTGATGAGACTTTTACGAATGCTTCTACTAGTGAGACAACACACTGTCCACAGAATGTTCCAGGGGAGACAACTTGTCAATGCATATTGGATTTTTTTAGTTCGCCATAAATCTTTTACTCCCGCGTCTTCCAAGTTGTCAGTTGTATCATAGTCATTACAATGTCACACATACACGCGCACACACACACACACACACACACACACACACACACACACACACACACACACACACACACACACACACACACACACACACACACAAACACGCACACATGAACGCACATACGTATAAAATAACCTTATAATATTTTGTGTCTTCTAAATAGTGATAAATACTTCTGCTTATTTCATTTACTGTCCTTTCCGAAATTCAGCGGGACGTGCTAAAATGGCAAACGTCCTCGATCTGTGCGATCTTCACTCACTCACTCACTCTGCCTCCATGGTCTAGTGGTGGAAAGCCCGGGGTTTGATCGCTGGCCGTCTCATCCCATAAGACGTTATACTCTGTTTGAGTAGGGTATTCATGTTAAACTGCGGCATGGTATCTCAGTGGACAAGTACTATATAACCGGCATCAGTCCGGACTAGTGCAAGCAGCCACACACACACACACACACACACACGCACACATGAACGCACATACGTATAAAATAACCTTCAACGCGTTAAGGCCCAGTTCACCTGATAGTCAATGTTCAGTGTCTGAGTGGGGCGTCCATCTTCAACAGGGTAAATCAGTGGGTTAGCACTGTAAAATAGACATAATCCCAGACAAGCACACGCAGTCACGCACATACGCGCATGCACATCGATGCACGACGATAACTTCACCTTACCCTGGGGGTGGTCGGGTAGCCTTGTGGTTAAAGTGTTTGCTCGACAGGCCGAAGACCCGGGTTCGATACCCGACATAGTAAAATGTGTGACGCCCATTTCTGATGTCCCCGTCGTGATATTACACATCATTGTTAATAGCGCTGTAAAACCAGACTCACTCACCTTACCCTGTATTAGGACATGCGCAACGCGCGCCCCAATTAAAGGAGCACCTGGGACCCGTGCCACGCCAGTAACCAGTATCTTGAAGTGACCAGGGTGCCTAAGGCAACACTACATGTTGTCCGTCGCTGCTCGTTATGTTTAAGGAAGGAACCAGTTGATGGAGAGTCTTATGACGAGTACTTGGAAATGCCTTGGGTTGGTTTATTTAGCAAGTGCGTTATTTCCCAGACAGCAAATGTCGCGAAGTTGTGTGTGGCTACAGGAAAGGAAGAGAAAGTACACACTCGCTTTGTGTTAGTTTCATGAGGGGGTCCTACCATTTGTCAGACACTCAGTTGGCATACACCCAGTTGTCAGATACTCAGTTGGCATACATCCAGTTGTCAGATACTCAGTTGGCATACATCCAGTTGTCAGACACCCAGTTGGCATACATCCAGTTGTCAGACACCCATTTGTCAGAAACCCAGTTGTCAGTAACTCAGTTGTCAGACACTCAGTTGGCATACATCGAGTTGTCAGACACTCAGTTATCAGACACTCAGTTGTCAGACACTCAGTTATCAGACACTCAGTTGTCAGACACCCAATTGTCAGACACCCAATTGTCAGACACTCAGTTGTCATACATCCAGTTGTCAGACACTCAGTTATCAGACACTCAGTTGTTAGACACTCAGTTGTAAGACACTGTGTTGTCAGACACTCAGTTGTTAGACACTCAATTGTCAGACACCCAGTTGTCAGACATCCAATTGTCAGACACCCAGTTGTCAGACACTCAGTTGTCAGGCATCCAGTTGTCAGACATCCAGTTGTCAGACATCCAGTTGCCAGACACTCAGTTGTAAGACACTCAGTTGTCAGACACCAAGTTGTCGGACACTCAGTTATCCGACACTCAGTTGTCAGACACCCAGTTGTCAGACACCAAGTTGTCGGACACTCAGTTGTCAGACACCCGATTGTCAGACACCCAGTTATCAGACACTCAGTTGTCAGACACTCAATTGTCAGACACCCAGTTGTCAAACACCCAGTTGTCAGACATCCAGTTGTAAGACATCCAATTTTCAGACACCCACTTGTCAGACACTCAGTTGTAAGACACTCAGTTGTCAGACACCCAATTGTCAGACACCCAATTTTCAGACACCCAGTTATCAGAAACTCAGTTGTCAGACACCCAGTTGTCAGACACTCAGTTGTCAGACACCCAGTTGTCAGACACCCAGTTGTTAGACACCCAGTTGTCAGACACCCAATTGTCAGACACCCAGTTATCAGACACTCAGTTGTCAGACACCAAGTTGTCAGACACCCAATTGTCAGACACCCAGTTATCAGACACTCAGTTGTCAGACACCCAGTTGTCAGACAGAGGAATATTTTTAACTGTGACACACCCCTTTACTCATATTGATATGACCCAGACACTGGCAATCTCTTGAAAGTTTTAAACGGCTTCGTTAAACTGTAAAAATGTTTGTTTTCAGTGAAGTTTGTGAGATGGTGCTTTCCGCTAGTTTTTACAAGTGGGTTTAATAGGCTTCTTTAACGTGACCAGTTTGTTTTCGCTAGTAAGTAGGCCAAATAAAGTAATCCCTTTGAAGTGTATATGATTCATATTTTAATGTTTCACAGTTTGTTGTCACTGATATGTTCACTGAATAGACCTGTATAGTATCATAGCTAAATTCATCCAAGTTGTTTTTACTTAAATTAGTAGCTATATTGAATAAGACACATGGCCAGAAGAATGGAAACCATGGCTGTAGTTGCATTACGCACCCTCGAGTACGTCACACTCACCTTCTTACGTCGCTTTAATTTGTTTAAACTGTCATCGATTTCTCGATACTACACGGTTTGTTTTAACTGTCATCGATTTCTCGATATTACACGGTTTGTTTTAACTGTCATCGATTTCTCGATATTACACGGTTTGTTTTAACTGTCATCGATTTCTCGATTGATCCGTTTTGCTCGTCGATTTATGCATGTATGTATTGTTAAAATGTTTGGTTGTTCGTACTTATTGGTTCATATAAAGAACTTTAAAAAAAAATGAACATGAATATTTTTGGTGATTTTCCTTTTCTAGTTAAAACAGAGCAAACAGTTTCATAAAAATTATCCCCCCAAATATGCATGATGTTTTTCCTTTATTTCACAAGAAGACGTAACATACATGGATAGCAACTTCTGGGTTGTTGCATTTAGCGACGTTTGAATGTAGATTCTTATACCGTTATCAAGCTGGGGTAACTACAAGTGATAACCGGTAGACGATAACAAGTCGCACACAGATGAATGGATGGAGCTCCATGATCAGTAAGAATAACAAATATCACACAGGAAATAAAGCCAGGTGTATAATAAGGATCAGGATTAAAAGGATTAAAAAGTTGTGACCAGATGATTGGATGCTCACTAACAAAATTTGTTGCTTGGTTGGATGTTCACGAAATGTAATAGTCTTGATCTCTATTGATCAAAGGTTTGTGACAACGGATTTCTCCAGCTTCTGAGAGTTTTTTTTAGTGCGGATGTTTGGTTGAGAGGATTCGGAATTTGTCAAGCTGAATTTCAGAACATAGCCGTGGTGATTTCTTGATGTTATCCCACAGAGTGGTCAACTATTTCTCTGTGGTGATTTCTTGACGTTATCTCATAGAGTGGTCAACTATTGCTCTGTCTTGATTTCTTGACATTATCTCACAGAGTGGTCAACTATTTCTCTGTGGTGATTTCTTGACGTTATCTCACAGTGTGGTAAACTATTTCTCTGTGGTGATTTCTTGACGTTATCTCACAGTGTAGTAAACAATTTCCTTGGGGTGATTTCTTGACGTTATCTCACAGTGTGGTCAACTATTTCTCTGTGGTGATTTCTTGACGTTATCCCACAGTGTGGTCCGCTATTTCTCTGTGGTGATTTCTTGACGTTATCCCACAGTGTGGTCAACTATTTTTTCTGTGGTGATTTCTTGACGTTATCCCACAGTGTGGTCCGCTATTTCTCTGTGATGATTTCTAGACGTTGTCCCACAGAGTGTTCAACTATTGCTCTGTGGTGATTTCTTGACGTTACCTCACAGTGTGGTCAACTATTTCTCTGTGGTGATTTCTTGACGTTATCCCACAGTGTGGTCCGCTATTTCTCTGTGGTGATTTCTTGACGTTATCCCACAGTGTGGTCAACTATTTTTTCTGTGGTGATTTCTTGACGTTATCCCACAGTGTGGTCCGCTATTTCTCTGTGATGATTTCTAGACGTTGTCCCACAGAGTGTTCAACTATTGCTCTGTGGTGATTTCTTGACGTTACCTCACAGTGTGGTCAGGTATTCCTCTATGTTGATATCTTGCCATTATCTCACAGAGTGCTCAACTATTTATCTGTGTTGATTTCTTGACGTTATCTCACAGAGAGGTCAACTATTTATCTGTGTTGATTTCTTGACGTTATCTCACAGAGAGGTCAACTATTTATCTGTGTTGATTTCTTGACGTTATCTCACAGAGAGGTCAACTATTTATCTGTGTTGATTTCTTGACGTTATCTCACAGAAAGGTCAACTATTTGTCTGTGTTGATTTTCTGACGTTATCTCAGTGTAGTAAACGTTTCTCAGCTGTGATTTCTTGATTTATCTCATAGTTTGTGCAACTATTTCGACAGGCATTCTGCCAATGTGCTCGGGAGACCTAACACCAGCAGTGTTCTGTAATCAATAGGACGTGAACCATGGGTCTACTCACTACCAGGAGATTGACTGGCGCAACGCTGACATGTGGTTACACCTCATACCAACAGAAATACGTTCTGTTCTTCTGGGATCTAATTACATTACAGCGCAGTGGTACCTGCAGTGAGCCGGGAGGTCATCTGCAAATATAATGAGTGGTGCGGCAAGCAGTATGTTGTGACCTTACAACGACGACCTTGCTGTGAGGGATCGAGACATGGGTCAACCCTGATTCTGCTACAGGCAGGTTTCTATGCCCCGTGTCTTTAGAAATGCTGCTGCGAAACCGGGCCACGGTAGACAGTATTCATCAACTGTCTAGCTATCTTGTCAATAGATCAAGGTGCCAGCTGCCCGGTGATGCTGAACCCTCAGTCATGAGGCTTCTCCTGAGACCATCCTGAATATTCCAAGACTTTTTACATCTTCAAATTCTTTGGTTAATTGTTCATGATTGACTATACAACTGATTGGTTCAGATCGAATGGACCCGTTCAACCAATGGAATTCATAGTCCTTGCCTCTGCAATCAGATGTGTTTACTTACTGTATTGAATCAGTAGGCATTTATGTCACAACCGTCTTAAGCTTCAGTTAAGACTTATTTGGGCAATAGATTTGCCTGCCAATGAAGTTTTGTCCTTGTATGTACGTTTATTTCCCATGAGGGAACTAAAATGCGGAGGAATACTTGCGTTGAATCCATGATTGGTTGACTGTTTGTCTTGTAAAGTATGTCCATGTAACGACAAAAGGGACCGTTTGTGACATTTAAACTTACAGATCATAGCACAACATCAGCGGAAAATTGTGCGAAATTGGTTCTACTGGAAACGGTCGTAACATCATTATCATAATAAAACATATTGTGTCGACATTAACCCCCGTGTATCATGGCCAGAAAACATTTAAAAAAATGAATACTAATACATTCTTGCAGAATTTTGTCGTAGTCGTAGTCCCCCTGAAATAATTTGGCCGCGTCATACCAAAAGACTAAAAGATGGGACTTGTTGTTACCCTGCCTGGCGCTCGGCATTAACGGGCTAAAACAAGGGCCCCGAATCTGTATACTGTGTCCTGGCAGCAAACACGTTTACTCCCCCAATGTCAGTCAACAGATTGGGAGGTACCAAACCTATGGCACCGAGAACAATGGGGAGTCGGATAACTTGGTAGGTACTTGGTAGGTACAAAGCGAGGTCCGCATATTTATCCTGTTTATCCCGAATCTTGTCAATCACAAATCATCAACAAAATCAACATTGACAATGAGATTATGCCCCACATCCTTGGTTCACTTAAGAAAACTGCGGAATGCCTTGTTTTCATCATGAGTCTTGACATGCTTTACAAGAGGAGCATTAGATCAAAAGGTGTTTGCAAAAGTGCACAGTACAATTCTATCATGAAGAGCCTCCACGTTAATCAAACCACACCCTCCCATTATAACTGTTAAATATAAGCGATTGAGGGTAGAGTGAGGGTGGTAGGATCTATTTTCTGTCATGATTCTTCTTGTTAGGGTGTCAATACCCTGAATTTCTTGTTTCGATCAATCAACAACACCAAAAGGAATATGAAAGGACGGGTAGCATTAATATTTGTGTTTTTGACTTTTTTGCGAGCTTTCAGCTCTGAACTCCAGATGTTCTTAAGTCTACATTATTTACATTCTGCCTGAAGTTTGCCTTTGATATGGACATTCTGAAGTTTGTCTCTAACCTACATCCCTACGTACATATAGGCCTGACCTTCTACTACTACTACTACTACTACTACTACTACTACTACTACTAATTCAAACAATTGCAGCCATACAATATGCTGAATGGGAGACACCCAGTTTGACCTAATCTTGTGTCATGTGTATCACTGGGTAACGTCGACGACCTTGAGATCAACATAATCATCAGATGCAGATCTGTGAAATTTCATTTCTGGTCAAAAATGTCTGAAAAACGTCTGAATTCAAAACGTCTTAACAATCAACAAGTTAGTGCCATGGATATACTTCATGTTTACAACAAAATACTAAAACATAAAAATGCACTTTAAAAACAAGAGTGCATATGTTTCATATGAGTTACTCCCATAAAACTCCTTTTGACATTTCAACAAGACAAAAAAATTTTTTTGACGGCGAGCCATAATAAGTTGTATCACATTATTCCATTTCCATAGCATTGCTTTTATTATTCCAAGATAGTATTGCACTGTGTTATTTGAATTCATACAAGTCGAAATGAAACGAAATTGGGACTATATCAAGTATCCCGTTCTTTCCCCAGCTGGTCTCGTAGAGTCTCGTTTATATGTCAAAACGTCAATTCTGCCATATCAATAATAATGAGACATGAGAAAAGATCCATGCTTCAAAATAATCCAATTGTCTTCGCCATTATTTATAAAAAATATCTATCAATTGTTCTATCAACATAAGACCCCTGATGATTTTCTTAAAGATTTCCGTCATCAATATTACCTTACAGCGTGAGATCAGCGTAGGTGTAAGGCGTTGTGCCAGCCGCAATGTCATTATACTGGTCAGAGCATGGACGATTCATCTTTTTATCAAGTGGCAAAAAAACACCACTTTTTCGCAATCTGTCATCATTTTAACGTACAGCCCGAACACACATCCGACCGCATTCGTGACCGACTCGTGTTATTCCGGGATAAGCCGAATAGCGACTCGTGCCCCTCTCGTGGCCATTTTTGGGCCGGGTTCCGTCTTAGCGCAAACTGGCATACCTACAACAATTTTCAACTCGTTGCGTAATGGTTCACCTATATTTCCCCATATATCATATATATTTCAGATGCAATTTAAAGCACATCGGGGCATGCGGTATTATACAGTATGATTGAACACATTTAACTATATCTTGGGTATATATTTAGATGCATGACATATGTAGATTCAAAATATATTCCTGTGGCACCCAATTACTGGATTATTAATAAAACCAGCGTTAAATCCGAAGTGTATTTTTTTATTTGTCGGTACGATTAATATCAACGGTTATTCTACATTTCTAAAACCTCTACTCGTATTCTATATTCAGATCATTCCAGCTTCAGTTAAAAACAAGTAACACCGAAGTATTTTAATGCATAGATTCCCATTGAGTGCGCACCTGCCTCGTCTCTAAGATAGGCATGGTGGTTCTGCTCTCATGTCGGAACAGTCAGGCTTCATGAAGTATTTATATTGCCTGCATTGTTTTTCATATTAAAAAAGTCATGAAATAAACCTGCCTCTCAAACAGTTAGTCAATACAATTGATTCAATTTTTTTGCTTATTTTCATAACGGTATTGCAGAACTCGTGACTCATAAGACGTGTATGCATTGAGATTAATATCGAGGTCGTTGACTCTGTCATTGTACGGGGCAGCTGCAGAGGCTGAATCTCAGGCAATGATGAAGTGAACATCAGGATAAGATAGTGTATTGAATGTGAACGTGGCTTGTACCATTGAAGTATAGTTTTTATCAATATCAATGAACAAAATAATAAGAAACACGCTCCATAAATGATTAATAGTCGAAAATACGACCCTGTCACTACGGCAGGTGAAAAAGAAGATAAAACTTTATTGAAGCTAGGTAATAACGGCAACAGCAGCTAAAACAGACATCTGGATTATAGAGAGATTCGTGTTTGTAAAGTAAAAAGTGCATATCTAAAATAGCTTTGAAACTGTACACAACAGGTATAACGGCTTTCAGTGTGTTCTTTATGCTATAATGGGAATAATATAAACAACCTGGACCTGTTCGCCATCATCCCATTTGTCATCAGCAGCTTATTTCTATCGCTCATCAGTGTACTTTGATTGGACGGCTATATTTAGCATAATAATGCCGCCATCGTGTAATTCGAATCGGACTGAAAATGAAACTATGCCGTCGACCGGTATTGATGGCAGTATTAAATTTAATAACTGAAATACAATCGAATTATACTGGACATATATTATTAGGGATGATACTATTTTTAGTGATATGTCTTGCAGCGAAGACTGAGCACACAATGTCGAAAAAATATAGTAAACTACGGTTATAACGAACTCAAGGGGACCACTTATTTTAGTTCGTTATAACCGTAGTTCGTTATAAGCATATATACAGCATATATACAACAAATGGCCGGGACTAAAAAATAAGTTCGTTATATCAGTCAATTCGTTATAAGCGTGTTCATTATAACCGTCGTTTACTGTATCCCCAAAATATTCTGGATCTCTAACCGTCCAGTTCAGTTTCCGTGTAAGCTACATGGTCGTATTTAAACAAGGTTCCGTGGACATTTCTCTCCTTGAAACAGACGTTGTTGTGACTATACTTATCAATATGATATTATTGATATTATTACCATCATGACCAGTTTAAGTTGTTGACGTCAAGTCGTCAGTTGTTCAGCTGTTATAATTGGTTAGACAACAAACTACAACAAGAGCATGTA
This sequence comes from Haliotis cracherodii, assembly GCF_022045235.1. Classification (NCBI taxonomy): domain Eukaryota; kingdom Metazoa; phylum Mollusca; class Gastropoda; order Lepetellida; family Haliotidae; genus Haliotis; species Haliotis cracherodii. Next base: position 26,959,432 of record NW_027266269.1, on the reverse strand, counting down.
CTCTAAGCAATGTTTTTAAGTGTTTCTTCCAAACGCAACGTCGTTCGCAAGTCTAGACAGCTCGAAACATAGATACTTCTCAAAAGAAATTAACGGCCACCCGATTCTTCTTATAACTATATATAGTCAGTAAGTCATACCACAACCGATTATCTTCGACCGCCTCCGTGGTCTAGTGGTAGAGCATCAGCCCGGAAAGCGGAAGGTCTTGGGGTTCGATCCTCGGCCGCGTCATACCAAAAGACGTTAAAAGATGGTACTTGTTGTTACCCTGTCTGGCGCTCGGCATAAAAGGACTAAAACAAGAACTGGTCGGCTCGGAGTCAGTATACTGTGTCTGAGTGGGGTATTCATGTTAAACTGCGGCATGGTATCTCAGTGTGCTAGCACTATAAATCGGCATTAGTCCGGACTAGTACAAGCAGCCACACACACGTGCATGCACGTCGCTATTTAAGTGCAATAATCTTGGACGCGACGTTAAACCCCATTTCACCTCACCGATTATCTTCAGCAATATGGTGGTCCTTAATTTCTTTTGAATAGTATATACGAATCGAAATGGAAACCTTATTCTAATGACGTGCCACGTGTTCAGGCTGTCACAACATCCCGGTTGTGAATACGGTCCTTGTGTAATAATAGTATGGGTAAGACTAATTATGATCTGCAAGAGTTCTTATTTGAAGCCATATATATTAGTCCGTGTCTTCGCTGCTACTCAGTTGTCAAGGTGAAGTAATGACAGTCAGGAAGCCATTACCTAGTGCTTCCTGTACGATGTTCAACATGTCATCTGAACAGGCTTGACAATGGCAGACAAGGTGAGGCGTTTATCATAGACTCACACCCTCGCACAGTCGTCTTTCACACCGCTCAGCAAGGTGTCAGTGTTAACGGAAATATCATAATGAGGTGACTTAGCCATCGACATAATTGTGACAGTGACGGCTCTCGTCAAAGTCAATACAAGCTTTCAAAATACTGCATGACGACAAGTACTTGAACTTTTTCCGGGTCGCACGGACGGAGTACTTTGATGTGTGGAACTGGTCTTGTCCTGGGGAAATCCCTGGCGGCCATCTTTTCCACAACACCCGCCTCACAAATCAGTGATCTTTGATCGGCCTCTGTAAATATTCAAACTGTGATTAGATCTGATTTGCCGACCTAAGTCTATTGATGATGTAGACCCTGTTTGAGTGGCAGGTCCCACCTCGTGTAAATACAGCGCTCAGTGTAGTAACCCTATTGGAAGCAGGTAATTGCTTCGCGGCCTTGCTTCACGCTCCTGTTAACAGAAGATGGGATGTGCACTGCGACGGATGAAGGTCTTGTGATGTCTCTACAAATACCTTTAACGGGGACGTTGAAAAATTGAAGGATTTACTTCAAGAGTGAGTGAATGAGTTGAAATGGGGTTTAACGTCGCGTCCAAGATTACTGCACCTATATCGCGACGTCCATGCACGTGTGTGTGTGTGTGTGTGTGTGTGCGCGTGCGTACGTGCGTGCGTGTGTGCGTGTGTGTGTGTGTGTGTGTGTGTGTGTGTGTGTGTGGCTGCTTGCACTAGTCCGGACTGATGCCGGTTTTAGCACACGTCCACTGAGATACCATGCCGCAGTTTAACATGAATACCCTACTCAGACAGAGTATAACGTCTTATGGGATAAGATGGCCGGCGATCAAACCCCGGGCCTTCCACCACTAGACCACGGAGGCAGAGTGAGTAAGTGAGTGAGTGAGTGAGTGAGTGAAGATCGCGCAGATCGAGGACGTTTGCCATTTTAGTACGTCCCGCTGAATTTCGGAAAGGACAGTAAATGAAATATGCAGATTGAAATATTTATCACTATTTAGAAGACGAAAAATATAACGATGTTCTGTGTTAGAGAGTACCGTTATTATTTTCTTTACGTTGGTCATTCCGGTTAAGATTATATCAGCATTTATGCTCAATGGTCTTTTCATGTCGGTTCAAACTAAAAGTGAGGGGCGTTGGTCATGCGATCATGAGATCATCAACTGTATTGTATGAACACACAATGCCTTTCAGAAATTGGTCAATTGTAACAAATGTTATATTAGGGATTTCTTTTCCTGAGTGAAGTACAGATTCTCGAACTTTTGGGGTTGAGTCCCGTCCGGGATTCGAACCCACACTGCCAGAGTGAGGCACCTATATTTTAGAATTAAACACCACGTGGGGCTCCACCAAACATCACGCAGGTTTATTTCACCTGTTCCACATATCATTATCGGATAACGATGTAAATAATCAAATGTTTAAAAAATAATTTTAGTGGGCATTTGTTATTTTCACAACAGAATTTTGTTTTTGAATATATTACGACGTCTTGTTACACTAAACAAAGATGCGAACACCGTGGCGCTTCAAAAGAAGCTATTGAAGACCAAGACAATACCTCCCACTAAGGTTCCCGCACTTCCCGCACTTCCAGGCACTGACATCCAAGGGTCACGTGATCGCCACAGTGGCATGAAATCTGTCTTAGTTTGGGGGGAATTATTTCCAATCAGCGCTGTAACGAGGGGAAATTCTGGCCAATATAGTGTATTATTTTCATATTATTTACATCGGCACCAGGCCTATCACAGTCACCGTACTGTGCTTGAGCGGACTTGGCGTTAAATCAAATTGACGGCTCTTTCAGCTCCGGGAATCTAATAGACGAGAGATTCGATAGTTGAATCAAGAGCCATTTCTTCCATGTTTGAAGCCATGTTAGCTCTTGCATGGCCGATTCGAAGCAACGAGACGATGGTCCGTCCTCGGCAATTTCATTTCGTGTGAAGGCAATAGGAAGACTACACTTACAAACAGGCATTAAAGGGAATGTTGATTGTGTAACCCAAGTCAGCTTGACTAAAACCACAGATCCTGACTGCTCTGATCAAGGAAGACGCTGACTAAAACCACAGATCCTGACTGCTCTGATCAAGGAAGACGCTGACTAAAACCACAGACCCTGACTGCTCTGATCAAGGAAGACGCTGACTAAAACCACAGATCCTGACTGCTCTGATCAAGGAAGACGCTGACTAAAACCACAGATCATGACTGCTCTGATCAAGGAAGACGCTGACTAAAACCACAGATCCTGACTGCTCTGATCAAGGAAGACGCTGACTAAAACCACAGATCATGACTGCTCTGATCAAGGAAGACGCTGGGTTGGCATGTTTTTTTGATATACAAATACGCAGTCATGTCGCCACGTTGCTGCCATGAGTGAGTGAGTATAGTTTTACGCCGCTTTTAGCAATACTCCAGCAATATCACGGCGGGGTCACCAGAAAAGGGGCTCCACACAGAGTACCCATGTGGGGAATCGAACCTGGGTCTTCAGCGTGACGAGCGAACGCTTTAACCACCAGGCTACCCCACCGCCCCCGTTGCTACAACGAACTGTATACAGAGAATAAATACCCCATGTATGTTCTTGAGTCGATATTCTGGAAAGTGTCAGCAGTGTACCTCATAATGTGTGCACTGATTTGGTTGTATGGATCGTTAGGTTCTGCCGTGTGAAGTGATTCGTACCAATTCGATACTTGTCGAATCCTTGAACAATGATTCATATTATGAAACAGAATTGCAACGGGTTGCTTAAAGGCATACATTCACCTATATTCTAGCAATGAATTATTAAGTCATAAAACGAAAATATAATGAAAGCCTTTCCTTCACCGGATACATTTCCACACTTCATTCGTCACCACTCGCCCCTTTCCGTAAACTGCAAGAAGAGCCATTCGTCACCACTCGCCCCTTTCCGTAACCTGAAAAAAGACTCGTCCCCCTATCGATGAATGTTTTGTGCGAAAATACGACAAACCAATCAGAATGCGCGTATGATTTCAAATTTCTTCGTCAAAGAATCCCTTAGAAATAATTTTTGATTTTACATATGTCTTGCATCTAAAAATATACCCAAGATACAGTTAAATGTGTTCAATCATAATGTATAATTCCGCACGTCCCGATGTGCTTTAAATTGCATCTTAAATAAATGTAATATATGGGGAAATGTATGTGAACCATTTCGCAACGAATTGACAATTTGTTTAGGTATGCCCGTTTGCGCTAAGACGGAACCCGGTCGCAAATATGGCCCTGATAGGGGCACGAGTCGCTCTTCGGCTTGTCCCGGAATAACACGAGTTGGTGTTCCACACATGAGCGCAAGGTATTTCTGTCCCGTTTCGTCTTTAAGTGGCATTTTGAAGCTGCAGTAACAATCTATAGAGAGTTTGCTTTAGGATTACAACGTTTTGATTCTTTCAATGCGGTGTTTCGGTAGAAACTCAAGTGCTCAGTCTTCATGTTGGCACGTGTTGCACGTGTTTCTCGTCCAGGATGTTGGCCACGTTTTCTACAATTTACATATCTTGCGTATAGAATGTCTGTGTATAGAGCGGAAGGTCGGTGGTTCGAACCCCGGTCGTGTCATGAGGACATTAACCGACAGTAAGTCTCGTTTCCGTGAATGGCGTTCGTCATTAATGGGATGAAACAGGGCGGGTCGGTTTGGAGTCAGTGTTATGTATAGGAGCGTGTTTGCATGTTAAACTGAAGCTTGGAATGTTTGTGGGGTAGCGCACGCACACGTGCACGCACGCACACAAAAAACAACTACAAACAAACAAACAAAAACACACGACGTGCATGTCGCTATGTATCTAGAATGCGGCATTAAACCAAATTCAACTCATCTCACCTCACTTCACCTCACCTCACCTCACCTCACCCAAACGTACCAGAAATCTGTATTCTTGGGTTCGAACCCGAGACTCGCCAAAAAATGGTTTGGGGTTTGGGGTTTACATATGCCAGCCACTCTTGCTGGCAAGTTTCCCGAAAGTGGAACGCGTCTAGGAGGTCTGTCAGCTTGGGTCCCCTCCCCTCCCCCCCCCCCCCCCCCCCCCCCCCCCCCCCACCATGTGATATATATAAGTTACTGGAAACAGCGTTGAACTGAACTCGATCACCCATACAATGCGTGAAGTCTTGCCGTTATAGAGGTGGACTGGTGGGGTAGCCTAGTCGTTAAAGCGTTGGCTCGTCACGGCGAATTCCCAGGTTCGATTCTCCACATGGTACAATGTGTGAAGTCCATTTTTCTGGTGTCCCCTACCGTGATAGCGCTGGAATAGTCTTAATTGCGGCGTAAAACCATACTCAGTCACTCGCGTTATAGAACTGCAATCGAGGGAGGGATTTAATGCCACGTTTTTGCGCTTACATTGCAAGACGTATGTGTCACTGTGGGTGCATGTGTGCGTGCGTGTGTGTGTGTGCAATATACTTTCCACAATGTGAAAGTGGATATATTTTCAACGGGATCGTACGCCAACCCGATACGTGTGGTTTTATGACGAAACAATAAAAGACACCACTTTAGATTGCTGTTTTGAATGCAACAAGGTTGTCAATAATAAACCCATTAAGCAGCTCGAAGCATGTGTGACCATGTGAATCTATTAAATTTGCCCTGATCAGCTACAAACAAACTACAAAGACTCGTCATACCAGATAATCTTAATTGTGCTGACACCGGTGAACAGTGCAACTGCTGAATTGGAAGAAGATACAGCCGAGCATCACTTTGCTTACCAGAGCGTAATTATCTGGCTATGACATAGCCCGGCAACAAGATAATAAACACACTTGAATGCAGTTAAAGACGGTGACATGAACTACAGTCGTATTTGCATATAGAGAGTGAGTGAGTGAGTTGGGTTTTAAACCATATTGCGGCTGGAGTCTTTACACGTGGTTATCCTTATCAAATAGGAAGAGTAAGTTAGTATTTTTTAACGCATCTTTCCGAGGCAAGAGGGTTAACTGACTTTAAAAGTACAGTTTCCACCCTTGCCGAACTAGGCTGGAATTCCTGGGCTCGATCGTAGCGCCACCAGTGGCTATAACCAGTTATGTCCCTTCTAAGCCTTTTCTATGGACCAATCAGATTCCACCTCGCGTATCACTTGCGTTTGCTTCACGCAAAATGGTGGCACCCAGTCAGGACGATCTGATCGATAATCAAGTTCTATATCGTGATGAAACGGGTTTTACATCGCGAAATGCATCAAATCACGTGAACACCTTGATTAAAATAATGAAAAGATTTGGAAAATATCTCTTTACAACGAGCTGGCGGTGCACATGCTTTGCATATACTGCAATCGACCGAAATCTGCACGACAGTTTACGAACCGGATTTCGATTTCGGTACGCGATTTTGATTGGACTATTCATAGACTCGTTAGTCCAGCCAAAATCTTACTCCACAATGCCAGCCTAGTTCGGCAAGGGTCGAAACTGGACTTGTATAGTCAGTTTACTCTCTTGCCTCGGGAAGATAGGTTTCCGCCGCTTTATGCAATATTCCGGCAATATCACGGCGGGGTACACCAGAAATGAGCTTCACACAATCTGCCCATGTGGGGAATCGAACCTGGGAATTCGCCGTGACGAGCGAACGCTTTAACCACTAGGCTTCCCCACCCAAACGAAGAAGTAAGTGAGGTTTTAGAAGAAGATACAAGAGTCTGAAATTCTTGACCCAAGTAGATATAAAAGTAGATAGTCTATGCTCATGATGTCAATCACTGGATTGTCTGATCCAGACTCGATTATTTACAGAGCGCCGTCATAAAGCTGGAATATTGCTGAGAGTGGCGTTAAACAACAAGCAAGCAAGCAAGCAAGATAAAAACTACTCAGGTTTTCATGGTCAAGTGGTTTATTGTGAACACAATTAGAAGACCGATCACGTGTCTGAACACGGGTACGTTAGAGGTGAGGTGAGGTGAGGTGAAATTGGGTTAAACGTCGCGTCCATGATTATTGCACTTAAATAGCGACGTGCATGTGTGTGTGACTGCTTGTACTAGTCCGGACTATTGCCGATTTAAAGTGCTAGCACACTTAGATACCATGCCGCAGTTTAACATGAATACCCCACTCAGACACAGTATACTGACTCCGAGCCGGCCAGTCCTTGTTTTAGCCCCTTAATGCCGAGCGCCAGACAGGGTAACAACAAGTACCATCTTTTTATGTCTTTTGGTATGACGCGGCTGGAGTTTGAATCCCGGACCTTCCGCTCTCCGGACGGACGCTCTGCCACTAGACCACGGAGGCGGTCGGGTACGTTAGACATAAGATATACACACACAAGGCCTTCGTACAACACCTTCAAGAATTTGACGACTTTTCTTCATCCGTAAAATATAACACACCTTGCAACATGGTCCATCAAATGGAGTGGGCTCATACCATCGTCCATGCGAAGTCACTGAGCTTTTATCTGAAGTTTCTGCCTTGTTATTTATGTTTTGTTTATTGTTCAACAATAGTCCAGCTATGTGACGGCGGTCTGTAAATAATCGAGTCTGGACCAGACAGTTCAGTGATTGACATCATGAGCATTGGTCCACGCAATTGGGACCGATGACATGCATCAACCTAGTCAGCGAGCCTGACCCCCGATCCCGTTAGCCGCCTCTTACGTTTCATGACGTGGGTCATGTAAATCAGATGCTGATAACCCGTAACAAAGTAATAAGTCCTTTTTTTGCAAGAACAAATTTTAATCATGAAGTATCGATCAATTGTTTTTTATGACTAGTAAAATGTGAGCAGATAGATCAATGATTGGATGGTGGCTCCTGACACCATGGTAATGGAACTCGCCCTCTAATGAATTGCAAATAGGAAAAAACCCTGTGTTTCACACAACCCGTTATGTACGCTTGTAAAGGTGAGAATCAATGTGTGCACGTGTATCGTGTTCGAGAGGAGGTGTTATATAGGAATCGGTACCATCGAGTTAATGGAATTATAATCATACTCCGATGAAAACAAGTCATCAATACCAACCTATCAACACGAGCTGATAAGAGCTAAAACCTCCAAGGCTGGCAGAATTCAAAACCTTTTTTTCGAAGAGTTTTTATATAGAAGAAGTTTATTTCAGTATAAAAGCCACGGGCTCAAGTACAATATAGATGCATGTATTATATACAAAGTGGTGGTACAATATCATGAGTGAGTGAGTGAGTGAGTTGGGTTTAACGCTGCTTTTAACAATATTCCAGTTATATCGCGGCGTATCAGCTTTATGTGGGAGGAAAGCCCGAAGTGATGCAGGTCTGAGACGTTTACCACTTCGGTGAAACCCACGAGCACGGGTATGGTGCTGACAAACCTAGAAACATAATCGGGGCGAACCGCGATTGGAACCCACAATCATAGGTTTCTGGTGTGCCCAAGGGACGCAACTCTGCATTGCGAATCGCGGCGCCTTAGACGACTGGGCCACCCGTGCCTCCCAATATCATGAGAAACAGAAGGCAATTTAAGTACAAATTAGAATTACAATAATTTAGTAAAGATAGGGCATCTTTAATGTATTTATTGATATTGTTTATTATTTATTGTTATATCATGCACAAGGGTGAGACTTTATTTATCCCCCCAAAATTGTTCATTGTGTAAACAGTAATATCCGGCGAGAGGAGTATAAAAGTGAGTGAGTGAGTATGATTTTACGCCGCTTTGAGCAATATTCCAGTTATATCACGGCGGGGGACACCAGAAATGGGATTCACATATTGTACCCATGTCGAGGAGTATACAAAGTACAGGTTACCAACTTTAGTGGCAGAGAGATTAGAGATGTCATTTGACTGTGACGTCATGGTAACCGAAGATGTGTCATCAAAGCATATTGTTCCAGTTTCATTGCAGCGCAATCCCTTGGAGATTATCGGGTGAGCTCACCCAACCGATATCTCCGGTAGAAGCTAGTCGGGATTTGTGTTTGTTTAATATGTCATGTGAGAAAAATATCGATGAAATAATTAGTCCCTTGTGTTGTAAACTTTAACATGAACAAAAGTGGCATGAGTGAGTGAGTTGGGTTGACACAACTGTAGCCAGCCTCCAGGTATGTGTGACGTATGAGTGTTGGGGAAACCTGAAGTATCACCTGCTTGAAGGCGGAGAGAGGTAGTGAGTGAGTGAGTGAGTGAATGTTGGTTAATGCCGTCGTCAGAAATGTCACAACAGCTTTATCACACACCACAACAGCTTTATCACATAACACAGCAGCTTTATCACATGACACAACAGCTTTAACACATAACACAACAGCTTAATGACATCACATAACAGCTTTAACACATAACACAACAGCTTTATCACATAACACAGCAGCTTTATCACATAACACAACAGCTTTATCACATTACACAACAGCTTTAACACATCAAACAACAGCTTTATCACATGACACAACAGCTTTAACACATAACACAACAGCTTAATGACATCACACAACAGCTTTAACACAACACAACAGCTTTATCCCATAACACATAATCGACTCTTGACCAGACAAACCAGCATGGATAAAGAACAAAGCGATCAGTGTCCGAGTGTCCGATCCTCACGAATAACACTATGCACCAATGACGAATACGTCTAGGATGCAAACGTGCAAAGCCCAGACCCCTTCAGCTAAACAGCATAATACCTAACTCATTCATTCTCACTGACTGCATATACGACTGTACTTCCCCTGATTAAAGTAACCGATTTTATTTACATATAAGAGCATTTGATATTCCAGAAACCTCCCCGGGGCGCGCGTCCCAGGCGGTTGTGCTACTTGGTGTTCAACAAATCACCTCGTCAGTATGTTGCACTGTCCGCAACTGCCTCATACGCCAAGTCCGACATTATTGTTAATTACGTTATTGGAATAAATTGGACACGATGTGTGTGAACCACTGCATAAACGGATGTGAGTATTTCACGCGATGCTTTGTGAAGTGCTCTACGTGTTCAATGTTTATTTAAAACTTCACAAATTATCTCCCGATGAGCTTGTGAAGAGGCGTGTAAAGAGTTTAGAGGAAGGTGATAATAGAAGGCATCAATACTCCACGTTACAGAAGAGCCTGAATGACGGTTTGTTGCCCGCGGTTATCTCCCTTGTCTAGTGCCGGTAATTGGCTACGTCGTGTGTGCAGAACGTGAGGGGCGGAGCGTGCAGCACGTGCCCCTGCATACAGCCGAGCAATCTGTACCCGGGTCGAGCCTCCACTGCCTTCACCTGGACCAGCCTCTAATCCTTAGCTTAACCCCACATTGCCACAAATTTCCATTATTCAAACAGTAGATATAGATTTATTATAAACGATGTGGACACATCTTCTGTATGCGTGTCTAGTCAGATTGACTGTTCCAACGTTTGCCATAATTAGCCTTAATAGCATTTTTATAATATTTTCGTTTCAGTTTACATTATTTTCTTACATTGATATTTCGTGTCTTTAATGGATATCATACTTGGAATTTCTAAAAAAACACTTCCACATCATTTTTAAAAAAAACTTCTAGACGAGATGATTTTTTTAGTGCTTGTGAGGTTTCATTAGCATCTTTTGATGGGTTTTGTAATCGATTCTCGTGTATTTAAGATGGTCATGATTATCCGAAAGTCACAATCATCTCCGGGCGGTGGGTAGCCTTGTGGTTAAAGCGTTCGCTCGTCAGGCCGAAAACCGGGTTCGATTCCCCACATGGGTACAATGTGTAAAGCTAATTTCTGATGCCCCCCGCCATAAAACCATACTCACTCACACACTCACTCAGAAATAGTCTCTATTTCAATGTATCCGGGGCCCTTGACCTTCCTCTTACCTCAATACATTGCCAGCATACACTATATGACAAGATTGCCGCTGTGTGATAGTAAAATCAATATGTGCAGCTATACAAGAACAGGATGACAAGGCATCTCAGGAACATATGTCTACTTATCATCATGAAATTCATCCCAGTAGAATGTCCAAATACCCTATGATTCCGAAGCGTTAATAAAAATGGTATAAATGAAGTGACATTTCGAAAATATTTTCTTTCCGGAGCCTTTATTAGGAAAACTTTGATTATCTGTGAAAAGATTACTGCTATCCCTTGGAGCAACACTTCAATTACATTCACCATCTTCTTAGGAAGTTTTTCATCCTTCCCAGAGCGTATTTTAGGTTGCAGGTTTCAGCGAGATCAATTTTAACAGTTTAAAAAACGTAAATCCGTAATGACTAGATAACCCCTATGTCGTAATCGATGGCAAGAAGATGGGGAAGAAGCTGAGAAATGACAGGCAGACACTCTTAGCCCGGGCACCGCGATTTCAAGTCTCAAGGCTGTCATCCTGTTGTCAATGTAGCGTGCAGGTGTCGCGTTCTGTTGTCTTTACGCACAACGGAAACACAACAGGTTTAGCATTCTTTGACAATACGTCACATCTCCTGACAATATGTTATTGTAGGTTTTTAAAAGATCTTTGAAATATTTAATCGCATTGAAGTGTTATGACGATGTGATTTCTCTGCCTTCATTTTTTAGGTATAACATGTTGCATTGATTCTAACAATAATGTCAACTGTATCAATGTCACGTAACGTAAATAAACACCAAGCATGGAATGTATCGGTATTGTTCCAGCTGATAAGATGCCATCGTTAGAAAGTAGTTAGTCATGTAAGAAAAACATTCAGAAATTAAAATAACGTCAATTGCATCGTTGTAACGTAACGTAAATAAATACCAACCTTTGGCATGGAATGTATCGGTATTATTTCAGCTGATAAGATGCCATCGTTTGTAAGTAATTCGTCATGTAAGAAAAAAAAAATACAGCAATTATAATCCACAGCGAACATCCGAAGTGGGACTACTTTTACAAGATTGGCAAGAAAATGACTTTAATGCATATTCTGAACTTCCAATGTGCGGAGTTGCCGTTAATCCCAAATTTCGAATTACTCTCTTTCCGAGAATATTTCCAGATATTGCCTTTGTATTGCTTTGGATTGTTCTGAGGGTTATTCTATTGCCTCTGATTGCGTTGGGCTTTCAAGGACAATCTGTATTAATGTAATGTAAAGTTGTGTTTGAAAATAACGTAGATAGGTATAGGCTGGCACTAGATTCTTTGTCTAATAGAAATATTCCTGGAATCTATGGACCATCTATATTCTTCCTTGTAGTCATACCATATGATAGCAGCAAAATTATTCTCTATGTTATGTGGAGAATAATATTGCTACTGGCATAACAATGAAAAGTATAATTATGTATATTATTAGTGGCATCGTCACCACAGGGGGCACAGGTGGCCCAGGTGGTTTTGAACGAGTTGCGTCCCTTGGGCACGCCAGAAACCTATGATTGTGGGTTCCAATCCCGGTTCGCCCCGATTATGTTTCTAGGTTTGTCAGCACCATACCCGTGCTCTTGGGTTTCACCGAAGTGGTAAACGTCTGAGACCTGCATCACTTTGGGCTTTCCTCCCTCATTAAGCTGACTCGCCGTGATATACCTGGAATACTGTGAAAAGCGGCGTTAAACCCAACTCACTCACTCACTCTTGAGACAATGGTAATCCTTCTACGGGAAGAAAGAAAATTAAGTAATCGTTCAGGTAAATCATCCGTGTTTTTGGTATAACGATCACTAGGCAACATTCCAGGTCATCCTTCTGCAGATACGGCAATAACTAAGGTACTTGCGTGTGGCACCAAGGATGACCAAGGATTGGCTCGTATTACTGACGGTAGTCTTTGATCATCGTTTCAAGTTCGCCACTTACCTTACTTCTGTACTGAAACGTCCAAGGCATAGCTAAGCAGCCACCCATTATGTGCATTCGTATATGCTTCAGCAACCCATGCTTGGCGTAAAAGGCGACTATGCTTGTCGTACGAGGCGACTAACGGAATCGGGTGGTCAGGCTCGCTGACTTGGTTGATGCATGTCATCGTATCCCATTTGCGTGGATCGATGCTCATGTTATCACTGGATTGTGTGGTCATGGTTCGATTATTTACAGACCGCTGTGATATAGCTGGAATATTGCTGAATGCGGCGTTAAACAACAACCAAACAATAAAATGCATTTTGCATTTACGTAAGTAAACAAAGCCATTAAACCATAATCCGAAAAAAGCAGATACCGTTGTACGATTCCGTCTATATTACGTAAATGTTTTGAAGAATCACCAGTTGTTCGCGAAGTGGTGAGGGAGGATATTCTGCCCCACCGGTGGCGCCATTACACACACATGCAACAGGGTAATGTTCACCTGAAAATATATTATAACTCGAAATAAGGTACAAGCGTCGGACATTTGTCACTGTGTCAAATTTGGAAATGTCCTCCACTGTCATCTATATAATAAAACCCCTGAAGACAGTCAAACACTGTTGTGTCGAACCTTGATGTGTCGAACTTATGGTTGTCTCGAAGTAAAAGCTTGGCGTATTCCTTTTTTATGAGTTTCGGTTGTGTCAAACCTCGGATAACTCGAAGTATAAACGTAGGTCTAGATCTCTTCAACTTTGACACAACGGTGTTCGACACAACGGTGTTTGTCTGTTTAACTAAGGCATCAAATGTTGTAATCCTTATCAAACACCTTTTGAACAAGACGCTCTTCAAAATCCGATATGGGAGTCAGCTGTTTCCGGATCCAAGGATCGTGGGTTTGAATCCGAGATTCGCCCTCATTACAGCCTATGGTTTGTCTGCACCACGGTGTTGTTTTCACACAGGTCACACATCAACGATCTGTATCACCCTGTCTCGAACTTATGGTCGTGTATCCTTTTTTCTAATTCCGCATCTGTCGCTCTGGGCTAGGATTTACGTTCTACAGCTTATTTGTCGTATCGATTACTCCACACAAAGAAAACGTTCAAATAACCCTGACTTTCTTCTGTCACGCGTTACTTAAAAACCTCGACTCAAAGAGTGTTTGTAACAGCCCAGCAAGACATGAACACCGATGTCTAAAGTCAATTGAAAGTGGTGGTGGTTGTTGTTGACGTCGCCTGTAGCTGCTGACGCAGTCGCGTCTGAGCGCTCCTGCCTGTTCTGTCTGATCCGGTGCTTAGTATTGAGGAGTCGCCCAGCTGTTGTATTATGTCTGAAGCTGAAAGCGATCAGCCGGATACCTGGTGCCGTCTGACTTCATACACTCCACCAGTACGTATCCAAGGGGGAGTATGTTTGTAGTTCCAGAGGGATCGGTTTGTGTAGAGAGGAGAGTGTGATCTGGCATAAGTGTAACAGGTAGTGCTGATAAAAATTCTGGCAAAGCTATAGTGAGTGAGTTAAAATTTAACGTCGCATCGGCATTATTTCAGCCATATTGCGACGAGACCAAGTTAAAATAATCACAATTGAGTTATTTATGCAAAGTTATATTTAAAAAAGATATGAAACATATTTGAGCATACTATGTGGAGAAACAATTTATGGACAAAGATAGGAACAGACACATGCACTGACACATGTGCATAAACGTTGACACTCATAAGACACAGGGACAGATACGTCACATTCACAGGCACATGTGCATGACATAGACACATATGGACACATTTACAGATACGAAAGACACACGGGCATATAAACTTTTAAGGGTCGGTTGATACTTTCTGAAGCTGTGATAACAGCAAAACCTGAAATTACCGAGAGAATCTAAGATATTGTGATGACCTATCGGCGAATGACTGAGTGAGTGAGTGAGTTGGGTTTAACGCCGCGTATAACATTATTCCAGTTATATCACGGCGTGTCAGGTTAATGTGGACACGTCGAGGACCTGGGTTTAACCTACAACTAGTGCATTGGTGGTTTACCCTTGCGTCCAGTTGCTCAAATATTCCCTAATTTGATGTAAAAACCATTGCCATCTACAACAAAAATTTAAATTTTAAAAATATGAACCCAGCCCTGTCTGCTTATTTGCGCTTATTGCATACTAAACCAGGGAACGTTAACGTCAAGCAATCACGTTTGAACGTCTAACTGTTATGGCGACAGGTTTGCACGTGGTACTAAACAAGACAAAGGACCACAAGCTATGGATCCTAAACTGCCAATGGGATTCCGATTATAGTACCAAGTCTTAAAAACTCATAACGTTTAACAGATAAGATGAATAAGTGTTCGGTCGAGTAGATGCTTCCTGGAAAACGCCATACGAGACGTAGTATAACCTCTGACCTCTGACCTCCATGTTGTCTTTCATGTTAACCCCCATGCCGCGAAGGCCATATATCACGCATGCCGCTGGGCACGAGTCTATAACGGGACACTCACTCTGCCCATTCAAGGGTTGTTCACAGGGTTTGATTCACGACCAGTTGTCGGACAAGCACAATATATATGCAGATGTGAGAGGAAATCGATGTGGTCAGTATTGGGAGGGTCTGGGGGTATATTGACGGCGTCCACGTTTGATGTGGTGATGTTCGACACGGTGGTATTAAGAACATGCCGCACTTCTAGATACGTTTGATTTAAGGGTTTGCGTACAGTGGACTGACGTTGTCCCGACGTGTGTCTACTTACTGTTATAATGGAACGCATGTAATAGATTACTCCCCGTAGAGCGACAAGCAGCTGATACGGTCGCAGTAGGGGGGACGTGTTTGCTTCTGAACCTACTGGGTACTTCACTGCGTTATGTGACAGTTTGATATACCTACACGACGAATGTGTTGTGTTACAAGTTCGGGAATAGATGCATTAATGGTTGAATATGATATTAATATTACGTCTAGTAAATACTTCTTTCCTCCCTTTGATATGAATATTCAGATTCCATTTTTTCTAATCTAGCTTAACTGGAAAATCTTCAATTCATGTTTCGCGATAATGGCAGCAGTGACATTTAGCTGTGAAGATAATGTCAATTATTATTATTATATTATATATTATATTATCAAAGTTTTAATTTACGTAAAAGTAAAGAGAAAGTTGACGCAACTATCCGACAATTTTCCCCTGGGGGTGCTGTGTGTGCCTCAGACGCCATTATACAGCGTACTAATGTCGGAAAACGTCGCCTTCAGCATGGACGGAGTTGCCGAGATTTGTGACCGACGCCTGATATGCGAAGAATTGCCAGTAGAACAGACTCTCAGACTCGAAAAGGATAATTACTTTTGTTTATACGCTTGGAGTAGCTGTCATCAGAGCGAAAGAAATGCTTTGTTCTGGCCATAAGTATAGAAAGGAAAGTACAGTTGTTCTGTCGCTCTATTGATGTTGTAGAAGGGAATACTTTTGTTGGCTATTATATATTATAAAGACGTCCGGACATACAATTTGCCGTTTAATGCCTCCCATATGGACTAATGGACACGCAGTCTGTCCACTGTCCTCTGATGTGGGTAAAATACCAGGGAAGGATTTCTCTCATATGATCATCTCCATAAAGCTATGATCCATATATACCTACATACGGGTAGACGACCTGTCACGTGATGCTCCAATACAGACGGACCCGTGAATACCCCGGGTAGAATAGGTCTTCAGCATCCCATGCTTGCCGTAAAAGGCGACTATGCTTGTCGTAAGAGGCGACTAACGGCATCGGCTGGAGAGGCTCGCTGACTTGGTTGATACATAACATCGTATCTAAATTGCGTGGATCGATGCTCATTATGTCAATCACTAGATTGTCTGGTCCAGACTCGATTATATACTCGAGATAGATACAAATGGAGACACTCAAGCTATTTGCATCGAGTAAAGTGAGTGAGTTGGGTTCGGTTTAACACCGCTTTTAACAATATTCCAGTTATATCGCGGCGTGTCAGCTTAATGTGGGAGGAAAGCCCAAAGTGATGCATGTCTTCGTCGTTTACCACTTCGATGAAACCCACGAGCACGGATATGGTGCTGACAAACCTAGAAACATGATCGGGGCGAACCGGGATTGGAACCCACAATCATAGGTTTCTGGTGTGCCCAAGGGACGCAACTCTGCACAGCGAATCGCGGCGCCTTAGACGACTGGGCCACCCGTGCCCCCGCATCGAGTAAATACGGAAACATACACTAGGCGTGGAATCCAATCTTTCGATGACTGGCTTACCCCATTCGCGTCTTTTCAAGTTATCATCATCAGAATAGATCTGAAAGTAAATTACATATGCCATTTGCAAAGAACCTCTTACGACAGTGATGAGTGAGTGCAGATCAAAGGCGGTTCTAAGCTCTTCCTCCCTGACCTAGCAACAGATGATGTCTTTATTGTGTCTGTTGGGGAAGATTGTGATGAAAATGACATTTACAATACCGACTATTTCTTATGTGTCCCCTCATAACGGCTGTCTAACGTGATTGGCCTGGCAGTTTGGTCATATCTCCGCGACTATTACTTGAACTCATTATCCTAACGATTTCAGTGATATTTTTGAAAGCTATTCCGATTTTCGTCAGAATCGACTAATCAGATAAGAATTTTGGGACGCACTCCAGTAAATCATTAGACATAAACCTTTGACAGTGGAGGTGTAAAAATAGAAATATTTTTGAATACAGGTGTAAATAGGAACCGCCTATCTCCCCTTTAATTCAATGTATACCGGTATTATATGAAGTAAGTCCCCAATGTCATCCAGACGTTTTAGCAATATTTCAGTAATATCACGGCGGGGAACACCAGAAATGGGCTTCACACATTGTACCCATGTCGGGAATCGAACCCGGGTCTTCGGCGTGACGAGCCAACGCTTTAACCACTAGGCTACCCGACCGCCCCTGATCCTCTTAGAGAAAATAAAATCTTGTGGGTTCGTTGTTTAACGCGGCAGTTGCTGTTTGTACTTGTCCCGACTTATGTCGGTTTTATAAAACAAACCTACTGAGATACCGCTGATTTGGGATACCCACTCAGACACATTGTCTAGTCTCCGAGCCGAGACTTGTTTTAGACCCAAATGCCGAGCGTAAAGAAGAAAAAGTGTCATCTTTGAAAGTCTTTTGGTAATACAATAATGCGGTCGAGGATCGAACCACCGACCTTCCTCATACTTAGGGGAGGCTGTCGTGACTGCATCACAGAGCCTGTTATAAGGTGTCCCATAGTGTTGCAATAACGTTCCCCGCAGAAATGGCATTACAATACTTAACAATGCACCCTGCACCCACCATGTCTCTTGAATGCTGCTAACCGGAGCGGAGTTGCCGCCCAGAGTGTTCGCGATGTCTATTAGGTAGCCGTGAGGGATTTGCGTCTACTACAGTGACAACATGGAGACGTCTTCGTGTTGCGGAGTGTACGACGTGGAGAGGAACATGATGACACTTACAGCTTGGCAATAACACTCACTCGGCCCCCGTTAGTGGGATGAGAACATGGCGACCTTTATTTGAACAATTGCAATGATTGCATTTGTCAAGTGAATGCTTATCTCACTGTTAGGTTGACTGTTTTGTGTGTAGTCTACCAAGAGCTGTCTTACACTACACACTGTCTACACGTCATAAATAGTGCAAAACACACATAGATCAGATATTGTTTGTTTGTTTAACGCCGCACTCAGCAATATTACAGCTATGTGGCGATCGTGTGTTAATAATCGCGTCTGGACCAGACAATCAAGTGATTGACATCATGAGCATCGATCAACGCAATTGGGATACGATGACATGCATCAACCAAGTCAGCTAGCTTGACCACCCGATCCCGTTAGTCGCCTCTTCTGAAAAGCATACGGCAAGAATTGGTTGCTGAAGACCTATTCTACCCCGGATCTTCACCGGTCGTTGAATTATAGTCATATGGCAAGATGGACAGTACCTAGTTTTAATGTCTCGGCCCAATTATTTCCTTGTAGTTGACTCAGTATAAATGATGACGTAATATTGGGTAAACAATAGATGCTGACTTCTGTCAATGTTTGAATGTTTTATGCAAAGACCAGAGGTCATGCACACACCACAATTGTGTACATTCAAGTGTGTTTTAACAGACTGAATGTAAATTTCAAATACAGATAAGATTAATACTAATTTTATTCAATGCTGACGAGTGATGTATGTATGTTCAGTTTTATGGGACCGCCTACGTGGTCTAGTGAAGGCGTTAAACGACGGTACTTGTTGTTACCCTGCCTGGCGCTCGGCATTAAGGAGTTAAAATAAGCTATGGTCGGCTCGTATGCTGTGTCGGAGTGGGGTATTTATGTCAATCTGCAGTTTGGTATCTCAGTAGGCTAGCACTATGAAATCGGCATTAGTCAGGACTAGGTGAGGTGAAATGGGGTTTGACGTCACGTCCAAGATTATTACACTTATATAGCGACGTGCATGCACCTGTGACTGTGTGGCTGCTTGTACTAGTCCGGACTGATGCCGATTTATAGTGCTAAACTGAGATACCATGCCACAGTTTAACATGAATACCCCACTCAGACACAGTATACTGACTCCGAGCCGACAAGACCTTGTTTTAGCTCCTTAATGCCGAGCGCCAGACAGGGTAACAACAAGTACCATCTTTTAACGTCTTTTGATATGACGCGGCCGGTGATCGAACCCCGGACCTTCCGCTCTCCGGGCGGACGCTCTACTACTAGACCACGGAGGCGGTCTTAGTCCGGACTAGTACACGCAGAAACACACACTCACAAACGCACACACGCTCACACATAGGTACTTGCACTCAGGCACACAGACACACTCACAGACATAGGCACACAGTCACACAGACACTCACAGACGCACACAGGCACACATTAACACACAGAATTCGTATAAAGAAATACGTCGACAATAGTAACTTCATCGACTTTTTATTCATTAACACACAAACAGGTGCGTGCACATCGCTATATAAGTGCAATAATCTTGAACGCGACGTTAAACCCAATTTCACCTCACCTCACGTTGGCTTTATAGATAGATAGAATAGATAATACGGATAGAAATGGATGCGTTATCCGAAGTCGGATACGAAATAGGAATGATACCGGCGAGAACCTAATTTAAGCCTGGCGTACACCAAGCACCAACGGTGGTGTTTGAATTGTTTCTGGTCGATTGATGATGACGTTTCTACGTTTCACGGGACTCAGGTTATAGAGCTTATACAACTAGCACAAATACTCAGACAGAAGCTTTTTAAGATTAGCACTGTTAATGATGGAATGTGTTCAGGATTCGACGCCCGGAGTTGGCATTCCTCCAACTGATGAGACGCCAGAGTGTGTCTTGGTCCATTGGGGGATGAGGTCACATTTCGGTAGTCTGCAGTGTCCATCTTCATCGCACCTATACGTCATGTGAGAAAAGCACAAAAAAAGCGATAGTAGTTATTCATTACAATCACACACATACATATTTAAAATAATAACCATACAACACTTTTTATATCGTCGTTTGGGAATATTTGATTTTTGAAGCCATCCACTGTTTTGATACATCGGCGAATGGTTATGCCTTTTACATTCATGTTTCCATAAACCGACAAAAAAAACAATGGGCCATAGTACTAATGGACTGGTGTTTTCTTATTGGCAGATAATAGAAAGGGCGGTTCTTGGGTCGCATTTTTGAGCAATACGGATTTCAATTACGAAGTAGGGGCGGTCGGGTAGCCTTGTGGTTAAAGCGTTCGCTCGTCACGCCGAAGACCCGGGTTCGATTCCCGACATGGATACAATGTAGGAACCCCATTTCTGGTGTCCCAGCGTGATATTGCTGGAATATTGCTAAAAGCGGCGTAAAACAATACTCACTCGATTGCGATGTCACTGATTCTGATCTGCTGTCGACATTTTTCTTATCCTAATGATGAAATAATCAGCCCGTTAAGTTATTTCTTCATGTCAGTGAACTTCAATATGGTTTTATGTTTATGGAGGCAAAAATTTAAAAACTTGTGCCAATTCTTAAATAAACAAAATATTCATTTCCATATATTTCATGTGTTTATAAACATTACAAAACCTGACAATCTTCTAAATGCTCTTGGTTGGTCGGGTAGCCCTGTGGTTAGAGCGGTTGCTCGTCACGCCGAAGACCCGGGTTCGATTCCCGACATGGGTACAATGTGTGAAGCCCAATTCTGGTGTCCCCGCCGCTGGAATATTGCTCAAAGCGGCGTAAAACAATACTGACTCACTCACTCACGCTAAATGCTCATCTGCAAATAGGTAAACTGCTAATTCTAAATCTGTCTTCCAGGACAGAGTAGAATTGTAACTTACTGTGCGTATTTGAATTATGCATCTATTGAACTTTGGTCACGTGGCCTGTTAATTCAATAAACACCCCATTCTCTGATGTAGGTAATTCAACTGTTTCCTGAAAAGCGCCAAAATCATTACACTTCCGCACAAGAAGCCATCCATTGAGGCGACCCCCGTGACATTAAACATCTTTACGTGTCTGGTACCCCCCTCCCTGCCGAGTAGCTGACACGGGGCAATTACAGACCTGTCCCCTCTCCCTGCCCCCCGGGAGTCGGCCTGTCACCAAGACAACACAATGAAGCAGTTGTTCCATTAGCTACTAACACTAAGTGGGGTTAGCTTGGCACACTGTCGAGGGATGTTATTTCGCCTGTATAGGTAGACTACACCTGTCTAAGGATGAATCCAGTGCATACATTTTTAACTAAATTGGTATTATGTACGGTGGCCCGTAAGGGACATGGAGTCTGTTTTTCAATATTTTGATATTTCACTTACTTTTATGGTAACCTTTTTCAAATTAACACAATTTGTCATACAAATATGTGATAAATCATGTATAAAAACAACCGAAAACATGGAAAATGTACTTTCAAGTAGCTATTGAATCGCTGAAATGTGAAGCGAAAATGTCAAAAACTAAAATTGAAAAGTCAAAAACAAAAACGAAAATGTCAAAAACAAAAGCGAAAATGTCAAAAACTAAAATGAAAATACAGAAAACTATTTCCACCGCGGTGTAAATAGTTTTCATCGCGCGGGAAACAGTTTTTACCGCGCTGGAAATATTATCACCGCGGTGTAGATACTTTTCACCGCGGGGTATATACTTTTCGCCGCGGTGTAAATCGTTTACTGTATTTTCATTTTAGTTTTTGACATATTCGCTTTTGTTTTTTACATTTTAATTTTAATTTTTTGACATTTTCGCTTCACTTTTCAGCGATTCAATATCTAATTGGTACATGATTTATCACATATTTGTATGACAAATAATTTGCAAAAGATTACGATAACAGTTAGTGAAATATCAAAATATTGAAAAACAGACTCCATGTCCCTTATGGGCCACCGTAGTTATGTTTGCCGTTATAAAAAGCACTGGCTGTCAGCAGATGATACTGCCATGCTTGTAACTTTATGGGTTGGTGAACCGTCCCTGTGTGTTAGGTAGGGAGAATTTACGTTTCAATGTTTTACTTGTGTAATGAATTAATTTAATTTTCCGGTAGACAACTACACATAAAGTATATTATAAATACAAAGATAGTCCATGTGTCCAGTGAAATATCATGCTTCTCTCATCTCGTGACGGGGGCAAAGACGCCACTCGTGGAAATATCTCCTTCGCCTCCGTCACTCGATGAGAGAAACATGATATTTCACTCGATACATGACCCGTGAAGATCCGGGGTAGAATAGGTCTTCACCAACCCATTCTTGCCGTATAACGCGACTATGCTTGTCGTAAAAGGCGACTAACGGGATTGGGTGGTCAGACTCGCTGACTTGGTTGGAGCGCCAGGCAGGGTAACAAAAAGTATCCTCTATTAGTATGACGCTACTGGGAATCTAACTACCGACCGTCCGCCCAGCTATCGACCCGTGAAGATCCGGGGTAGAATAGGTCTTCAGCATCCCATGCTTGTCGTAAGAAGCGGCTAACGGGATCGGATGTCATCGATCCCAGTTGCGTCGATCGATGCTCATGATATCAATCACTGGATTATCTGATCCAGACTCGATTATTTACAGACCGCCGGAGATGGTACCTGTGAAGATCCGGGGTAGAATAGGTCTTCAGCAACCCATGCTTGCCGTATAACGCGACTATGCTTGTCGTAAAAGGCGACTAACGGGATCGGGTGGTCAGTCTCGCTGACTTGTTTGATGCATGTCATCGATCCAAATTGCGTTGATCGATGCTCATGATGTCAACCACTGGATTGTCGGGTCCAGACTCGAGGATTTAAACACCGCCGTCATATAGCTGGGATATTGCTGAGTGAGTCGTTAAACAACAAACCAAACCAAACCAAAAACCAGTAGTGCCAACTCGGTGTTAATATAAAATAACATCCACTCACTTACTTGTAAACCCCTGATGGGGACGACAATCAGAATATCGATTCAGAGGGCTGATATAAGAGATTCCCCGAAGGACCAAAAATAATAAAACCTTCTTGAACAAAAAAACCATACAAGAATGTCATTGTTCAACAAGGGTTTGGTTTTACAGATGTGACATGGCAATTCCACTTGCGACATGGTATAGCTCAAGCTTTAATTTAGAGGGAACCAACGCAAAATCTGATCATCGATCAATCATCACTTCTTGTAAATATTGCGGCTTTATCGACTAATGTGTCACAGAAAAATTACCCCTCAAGCGGGACGATCAAGGAGCTCGTTGGGATTAGATTTTATGTATTTTTACAGTCTTTTCGTATCGTTTTTTGGCCAATCAACTGATGTGATGTAGTGTTGTTGCAGTTTAACTAAGTATTCATGTTATTACATGGAGAAGCACTACCACGTATCCTTGGATGTTACATAGATCACCGAGTCGATAATTGTGACAACATTCGAATGATTCGGGGAGGTGTTTATAGCGCGAGCGTTGATGCTTTGATACAGAAATATGCAAAAATCAATGTTTATTAATTATCCACTTGGATAACGTAATTACATCACATAATTGCGTTAATTTGATAATCAACTTGGTGGTCAATTTTGATTTGTTAGAGACGACCAATACATAAGGAGATATCACTATTCACTCGATCCTATTGTTGAAAGGAGTGTTATTCTGGGTAATGTAACATCAGTATTTATGCGTCCCTTGACATACCTTTAGCGATTTGAATACTTGAATCACATACCAATGCCAAAATACGACAATGCCAGAGCATATCAAGCTTCGATTATCCATTGAGCGTAAAAAGCAGTGAAAATTATATAAATGGATCACTGAAAATCATTGACGTCAAAGGGCGGGGGGTAGCCTTGTGGTTAAAGCGTTCGCTCGTCACGCCGAAGACCCGGGTTCAATTCCTCACATGGGTACATTGTGTGAAGCCCATTTCTGGTGTCGTCCCCCGTGATATTGCTGGAATATTGCTAGAAGCGGAGTAAAACGCCACTCACTCACTCACTCATCGTCACAAGATGTTCGCGAAAATGGTGTGCATGTCCTACTCCACCGGTGACACATGTCTCTCATACATTTGGTGTGTAAGAGCATCACGTGTTTGTTGCCTGATACGACAGGAGTACTCCTTCCATGTGTTGGCGGATGGTAAACACACGGGGCGCACGGGTGGCCCAGTCGTGTGAGGAGCCGCGATTCGCTGTGCAGAGTTGCGTCCCTTGGGCACGCCAGAAACCTATGATTGTGGGTTCGAATCCCAGTTCGCCCCGATTATGTTTCTAGGTTTGTCAGCACCATATCCATACTCGTGGGATTCATCGAGGTGGTAAACGTCTAAGACCTGCATCACTACGAGCTTTCCTCCCACATTAAGCTGACACGCCGCGATATAACTGGAATACTGTTAAACCCTACTCACTCACTCACTCACTTGTAAACGAACCAGGTAAACAAGTGATGGAACTGACAATCCAATCACACGATAGCGCATTAACTGTTCATTTTGAATTACGTCTATTGTCTACAAGTGCAGAGAATGTTCTGTTCATAAGTAAAAGAAAAACGTTTAAAAAATTTGTTCGTTTCGCAACACAGTGGGGCCAGTTTTTGTCTCAGCCCAAACATTTCTTTTGTAGTTGACCCAGCATAGATACATGCGCCTGTGATTATGATGATTATGATGATTGTGATGATTATGATGAAACTTTGGGACCTCAGTCCGCCAGCAGAAACATCGACCAGGTCACGTAACTACAAAACGTCGACAGAAAATAACCCGTCGCGATTATCCGACGAAACACATGGCACTGGGAGTAAGGGACAAATAGCTGTAAAAAGAATATGAATAGAGCAGTCAAAATCAATGGTGAGCGTGGCATTGACATTAATGGTCTGACCTTTCGGGAGGGAGTCCAACAGTAAGATTCCTTTGGAATGCCAGAAAACCGAAGCCATCTCCTTGCCAACAAACTTTCCCTTCTTCGAAAGAAAAGACGTTAGATATTTCCACTGCCTTGAATGTTCTTTAGTCTCTGGCTGATAATGGTGAACCCAATCCCCGTCCATGGTAGCATATCGCTCAACAATATTGGTTGGGTCTACTTCAAAATTACACATGTGCTCCCGATTGATGACGAACCTTGAGCGCTTCTGATCGTGAGATTTCCAATTGCCAACGCCAGAGGTCAAATCAAGCAACGTCTTCCGTGCTCATTGGATATCTATTAGCGAGTTTAGGGCGTGGAGGGGGCAAATCTTTCAAGAATAGAAATGCAATCAATGTGTGATATGCGATCTACCACTTTAACAAGTTTAACAGTTTAAAACTGCCCAGTATCGTAATTAAGGCAGTTGAGCCTATCCTGCCCCATCGGTCACAAACACATGCAAGGACAATGCAAGTGTAAACCTTGGCAAACACGGGAACATTTTAGTACAAGTGAGAATGGGGAATTGCATCACTGATGCACAATATTTGGAGTGAGTGAGTATGGTTTTACGCCGCTTTTAGCAATATTCCAGCAATATCACGGCGGGGGACACCAGAAATGGGCTTCACACATTGTAACCATGCCGGGAATCGAATCCGGGTCTTCGGCATGACGAGCGAACGCTTTAAACACTAGGCTACCCGACTCCCCTTACCACTTTTCCACAACATGCATATGGCAACTACAAATTATGTGAAAGCCTACATGCCTTGAAAGCTGTCTGAGCAAAGATATTTGTGACCGATCGCAATGCATAAGTTAGTGAGTTACAATTTAACATTGCATCAGCATTATTTCAGACATATAGCGACTGACCGCCTCCGTGGTCTAGTGGTAGAGCGTCTGCCCGGGGAGTGGAAGGTCCGGGGTTCGATCCCCGGCGGCGTCAAACCAAAAAACCTTAAAAAAGGTACTTGTTGTTACCTTGTCTGGCGCTCGGCATTAAGGAGCTAAAACAAGGACTGGTCTGCTCGGAGTCAGTATACTGTGTCTGAGTGGGGTATTCATGTTAATCTGCGGCATGGTATGTCATGATCAGTGAGCTAGCACTATCAGTCCGGACTAGTACAAGGAGCCAAACACACACGTGCATGCACGTCGCTATATTAGTGCAATAATCTTGGACGCGACGTTAAACCCCATTTCACCTCACAATATAGCGACTCTCAATGAGTAAGCGAACTGAACCCAACAATTTGCATCTGATTATAATCTGTGATACATATATATGTACCAGTAACACTTCATTTCATCGGATTGTAGTCACAATGGGTTTCTGCCTGTCTGGAGTCCGATAATCCGGGTTCCAGTACCACACTACAAGAACAGATGCAGACCACGCATCCACGTGGATCTGGCATAAGTTGGAACCGTGTCAACAGTTATTATTCTGTTGTGTGCACATCGACAAAGCCTGCGACGAAAAGGGCTGAAAAAGCGCACATCGGACCTGAATTACCGGACATAGTGTTGACTCAGTGTTATACGAGTGTCTCTGAGCCTCGCGGTTGTCTCCGGGTTTTACTGTACGCGTATTAAGCAACCGGAGTGCTTGTACAGCATGGCGTTAATACGTTCTGGTACGGCCCGGTCAATACTCGTGTCGGAACTGCGTATTGATCACCGCGCGCATTGTATAACTCTCCCAATATAATCAGGCGCGCAGAGGGTTGAGGTATTTTCCAAGTCTTTAACTTTTTAGGAAAAAGTTTGGCAAACGTTTAAAATAATTACTCGTCCTTGCACCTTCGTGCGATGCTCATGACGAAAGATTTGGGTACAGCTGACGAGGGACTGTTTGTGGTTGTGCACTCAATATTGATGCTGGCTAACAGGGCCTTGTTAAGTTGACCAATAACTGCAACAGAAATAAAGCCGTTAGGTTAAACAGGTTCCCGGTCTCTCTCAACGCCGTTTAATTACTTTTCTGAATAATTCTAAGATGAAAATTTTAAGACGTAAATTCAATTTCCCCACGTCAAGGGCTGCTGTGCGATGTGAAAACAGGGGTTAAATTATCTTCACCATTTACAGAGGAAAACAGTGAAGATTTAGGTAATGCCAAAACGCCAGGTCACATTATAATTACAATGTAAAGTTTAAATTCAATCATTTAAAACAACGAAAAAGGTGAACACAAACAGCGTATAAAGTAATGGATGTGTTACCGCACGCTATAACACAGTAACAGCCTATTATATTTAACAGAAAAAACGAAATAAAACGTATTCTGCACTGGGGTTGCTGTTAGTGAATATCAATATTGCTGTAAAGCTGTCCTTTACGGAGAGAGGTCTTATCTGATCTTCAGTACTGGTAACAGGAGGAAGGCTTCATACCATCCAACTGGCAAGACACTGGGGCTTAAGAGAGCCGACTGTTGATGTGCTGCTTATATAACTGTCGGGGAAGTTGCGTCCCTTTGGCGCGGCAGAATGCTATGATCGTTGGTTCGAAGACCGGTTCGCCCTCATTATAGTTTAAGGTTTCTCAGCACCATATTCGTGCTCATATTCGAGTTTCACAAAGGTGGTTAGGGCTAAATATATTACCTGCAGGCCTTTGGGCTTTTCTCACTCACTCACTCACTCACACACTCACTCACTCGGTTTTTGCATGTCATCGCATTTCCAATTGCGTGGGTCGATGCTCATGATGTCAATCACTGGATTATCTGGTCCACACTCGCCTATTTACAGATCGCCGTCATAGAGCTGGAATATTGCCGAGTTCGGCGTTAAAAACAAACAAACAAGCAGACAGGCACGCAGAATAAAGCAGGTGTTCACAAGTATGTTTGGTGTTCACAGACGGCTTTGACACACGTCTTTGTTCTTCACACACGGCTTTGCTGTTTACACACGTCTTTGGTTTTCACAAACGGATTTGTCATTCTCACACGGCTTTGTCGTTTATTCAAGGCTGTGTTTTCACACGCTGTTTTATTGTAGACTTCAGTGTGAAACCGGCAGGGTAGAAACATGTTTAATCAAAGTAACGGTCTGTTCTGCAAGATAAGCTCAATCACAATGTTAGTCTGGTGACGTGTGCAGAAAGGGAATTTCA
Organism: Haliotis cracherodii; assembly: GCF_022045235.1. Taxonomy (NCBI): domain Eukaryota; kingdom Metazoa; phylum Mollusca; class Gastropoda; order Lepetellida; family Haliotidae; genus Haliotis; species Haliotis cracherodii. The sequence goes on along the minus strand of NW_027266269.1, from coordinate 26,931,125 downwards.
TTGTGACATATTTATTCCACGTGTTACGCTAGGTCTTCTAGCCATTTTGCATCACTCGACGAGTATCTTTAATCCACTTCTGCGACAATCATGGACTGGCACAATCGCGACGTGTTTATACCACGTGTCACTTAAGGTCTTGCAGTCTTTTGGTATAGATCGATGATTGTCTTTAATACAGAAGAGGGATACTGCTCCCAATTAATGACCAACCAATTAATATTCAGGACGAGGATGGGGGAAGGGGGTGGGATGCTGGGACAATTCACCTCACCTCTGTGTCATACACGTTTTCAAGACACAAACCAGCTCTTCCATTGTGTGTAGGACGTGGGGTCAAGAACCCCGTTTCCGCCAGTGTGATCAGGAACAACTAAATTGAAAGGGACGTGAACGTCTTAATGTCCTCGACATATGGGAATTACCCGGATAGTCACCCTGACAAGCAGATAGCTTCCATCTGACTTCCTGTCTCGTCACAATGACAGATCTGACTGCCCTATATACAGGATTCTGTGATAGTACGCACAGACGCCAATTACCCTTGGTCTGTGTCTAATGAAGCCTACTCCTGGCCCTTCACTTAACACAGAGGCATGTTCATGTGTTGTCTACAGACGGTGATTGGAATCTAGTTAGGGATGGTTTGGGGTGGGTTTTGGAGAGTTTTTTATGCTGAAAGGGGGTGGAGACTCGGGTGAATATGGTTTTACGCCGCTTTTAGCAATATTCAAGTAATATCACGGCTAGGGACACCAGAAATGTGTACTTGAAGGGGTGCAGGGATTTTTGTAATGGTAACGCAAGAATACACTCCTTCTCCTACTAAAGGTAAAAATTAGAAACAGCGTTGAATACCAAACTTTAAAACATTTTAGGGATTGTGTGGTCCAATGTAGCTTGTTGTTTCTTATCAGATGATATTGTGAAGTGTGGAAATATAATACTTTTAGTTTGGTTTTTACCATGAATTTGGACTTTGCTCCATTCTGATTGTTCGATCAGAGGTTATTAAGTCACAATAAACCCCCTCTGACTGAAACAGCCGCATCACCGCGGAAGCTAATATCATGATAGAATAGTACTATTTTCAGTCATTGTCGGTAGGCATATGTTAAAAATTATATCTACAAAAACAGGTTACAAAATGCACAGATGCGGTTACTGCAATATTTAGGATGTGTGGCAATACATTTCGTGCAGAAAAAAACCGATAGAAATCTACAAAGGGAATGTATGTACGTTTTGGAGACAACAGAGAGCTTGGAATTTTGGCGCTTTTCTGTATAGGACTGTGACGTCATATCTTTTGCATCACAATGTGCGATATGACGTCATATTGGTGACGCGCGATGTAGAGCGAAAGCCTTGCAAAGCTTGCTTTGTTTTCTTCAGGGATGCCCACCTCATGTAAGCTTACCAAGTTTCCGTGCTTATATGCTTTCAATGCCTGTCATATGTTCAAGTGAAGTATTACGGTGTAAACAAACTGCTTGAGTATATACCGCGCCATATTGTGTTCGGTGATTCCGTAATTCAGATCGATAACCCACTCAAAACACTGGACACAACCCATACCGCTTCACTCAGTATATTCTAACACCAAAGAGTTCGCGTTTTATTTAGTCATGGTAGAATGGAGATAAACATACTTTTTTTTTTGATTAACATAATTTGAATAAACATGATAAAATATGCATGGCAATCTCACTGACGTTTTATAGTTACTGTTAATCCTCCGCCTACCATTTCTCAGCTTGACAACGGCACACCCATCTATACCCACACGTCGCTATCCATCTATTGTGCTACTTTGCTATATTAATGTGACATAAGATACTCATTATACTGCTGGGCTAGCTATGTCATGCCAGATTATCATTTCTTTGATATAACAGTGAAAGTGACATTAACGCCACATAGACCAACAGGGTATAACATAAAAGAAGTATTATCTGATTATTGTGTTCAGATCCTTCTTGGTTGTGGATATTGTCGACACCAAACCCTGTAGACATTGTCGACATTTGTTTGATAATCGAAGGATGATGTATATAGGCATTGATCAGCAGTATATGTGAAATATTTTTAAACCCTTCGGGCAGTACCTAGAATCCGAGCTGCTGTGCAAGAAGCCGTAGTCTTTGAACCTCGTTTTAATCACGAGATAAACACACGCCCGTGTCATAATGACCTTCGCTCTCAACGAAAAAGTATATTAAAAATATATTATTGATGTTTTTGTGGGTTTTTTTCATGACAATTTCAAACAACGAATCTGAAATTACGGATGTTGTATTTCACCTAAATATCAATCCTTGCAAATTAGTAATTAGTTTAATGAATTAACTTTGACAAGAAACACATTGGTGAATTCGGTTCCAAAGAAGCGTTTCCGACTGTCGTGATGACTTGTAACGTGGTATTCCCGGCCGATTGAGTCAACGGTATCAGATGAAGCTTAGAAGCCCCAGGGAGGGGCGTGACCTCCTTCGAACGTCACGGCCACCTAACATTCTGCCTAACGATACTCAACGTGCAGACCGTGATATGGAATACAACTGAGGAATCAGAGAGAATTGTTGTTTTTTATTCTGGTAAATCTGTTTTTATGCATTAAGAGCCGACCTAATTCTGAAAAGGGCGAGGGATTTCAAAGAAGCACTTTATCCTTGATGACGTTTGTGCTTGGGTTTTATGTGGCACCATCAAATCCCATGAGATCTTGTTGATAGTGAGATTGCATTGGTGTCAACGTCGAGGAATTATGAGTGTGTGAGTGAGTGAGTGAGTGAGTGAGTGACGTTTACTTCTTTTATGAAACTCATGAGCACGGGAAAGGTTCTGACAAACCAATGATTATAATTAGGGTGACTTTGAAATCCGAATCCAGAATTACTGATTCTGTAAGACCTGGGAGGCAAGTCTGCACAAGAATGTGATATCGTATTCGAGTGTTCGTTTGAATGATCTTATTGTCATTTTTGTAGTGATCACTATTCCGTTCATCATACAAACATAGACCTTGGGTTCTGATCGTCTAGATTTATCAGCACCATATCTTTGCGTGTGGGTCTCACTAAAACCTACATCACTTCGGGCTTTCCTCATTGGATATCTATTAGCGAGTTTAGGGCGTGGAGGGGGCAAATCTTTCAAGAATAGAAATGCAATCAATGTGTGATATGCGATCTACCACTTTAACAAGTTTAACAGTTTAAAGCTGCCCAGTATCGTAATTAAGGCAGGTGAGCCTATCCTGCCCCATCGGTCACAAACACATGCAAAGACAAGGCAAGTGTAAACCTTGGCAAACACGGGAACATTTTAGTACAAGTGAGAATGGGGAATTGCATCACTGATGCACAATATTTGGAGTGAGTGAGTATGGTTTTACGCCGCTTTTAGCAATATTCCAGCAATATCACGGCGGGGGACACCAGAAATGGGCTTCACACATTGTAACCATGCCGGGAATCGAATCCGGGTCTTCGGCGTGACGGGCGAACGCTTTAAACACTAGGCTACCCGACTCCCCTTACCACTTTTCCACAACATGCATATGGCAACTACAAATTATGTGAAAGCCTACATGCCTTGAAAGCTGTCTGAGCAAAGATATTTGTGACCGATCGCAATGCATAAGTGAGTGAGTTAAAATTTAACATTGCATCAGCATTATTTCAGACATATAGCGACTGACCGCCTCCATGGTCTAGTGGTAGAGCGTCTGCCCGGGGAGTGGAAGGTCCGGGGTTCGATCCCCGGCGGCGTCATACCAAAAAACCGTTAAAGATGGTACTTGTTGTTACCTTGTCTGGCGCTCGGCATTAAAGGGCTAAAACAAGGACTGGTCGGCTCGGAGTCAGTATACTGTGTCTGAGTGGGGTATTCATGTTAAACTGCGGCATGGTATCTCAGTGAGCTAGCACTATAAATCGGCATCAGTCCGGAATAGTACAAGCAGCCACAAGCAGCCACACACTGCTTCAAAGCTGACACGCATTGAAATACTGCTCATAAACACAACTCAATAAATCATCATACCAAACAATATATCACATGGACCAACACTCTCTACTGATTACCCATAATGCTCCTGAAATTGCATGTGCATCCCCGTCGTTGTGTGAATAAAGTCCTACGAGTAAGAAACTCGTCACATAATCACAGCTCAAGGTGAGGCCGAGTCATTTCAAACGAAGAGAAAATTGTTGACGTGTTTAACTGTGAAGAGCAACCTTGTTGACGGCCAAACCTGGTTAACGTTTTGCCAAGCCCATCTGAAAATGAGCAGTTAAATTGCAGCTAAATTGCTGGTATCCGGAATTGCACAAAACGTTGTTGCAAGGCGTTGTGGCATTCATTGTAAGGCCATACAGTCACTCTGGGATCGGTACCAACATACTGGCAACACCAGTTCTCGACGTCAACGAGTAACGTCACGTCGGCAATAATCGCCGTCTTCCGAATCAACAAGTGATGGTGATGCAGCGACGACAGAGCTTGGTCAAGATATGGAATGACCGCCCACACGTCACCCTGAACCACTTTGTGTCGTAAGTGAGACGCTGTTGTCAAACTTCTGGCATTTCTATGGGTGGCCATAACTGATACTGACTTGTGAACTGGCATTTGACCTCAAGCCATTTTCAGGCTAAGATGACGTTTACAGATGACGTGTGCTGACACTATCATAATGAATTGACGTTTCATGAGTGAGTGAGTGATCAGTGAGTGAGTGAGTGAGTGTGTTGGGTTTTACGCCGCTTTTAACAGTATTCCAGTTCCATCACGGCGTATCAGCTTAATGTGGGAGGAAAGCCCGAAGTGATGCAGATCTCAGACGTTTACCACTTCGGTGAAACCCACGAGCACGGGTATGGTGCTGACAAACCTAGAAACATAATCGGGGCGAACCGGGATTCGAACCCACAATCTTAGGTTTCTGGCGTGCCCAAGGGACGCAACTCCGCACAGTGAATCGCGGCGCCTTAGACGACTGGGCCACCCGTGCCCCCTCACGTTTCATGACAATTGATGTATTGCTCTGTTGCAAAATCGTTCTTGTCTTTGCCTTTGTATAATATGTCCACCCGTGAACATCCGGGGTAAAATAGATCTTCAGCATCCCATGCTTGTCGTGAGAGGCGACTAACGGGATCGGGTGTTCAGGCTCGCAGGCTTGCTGACTTGGTTGATGCACGTCATCGTATCCCAATTGCGTGGTTCGATGCTCATGATGTCAATCACTGGAATATCTGGTCCAGACTCGATTATTTACAGATCGCCGTCATAGTGCTGGAATATTGCCAATTTCGGCGTTAACAACAAACAAACAGACAAGCAAATAAAGGCCTTGGTGTTCACAGGCATGTTTGGTGTTCACAGACGGCTTTGTCGTTCATGCATGGCTTTCACCTAGTATACTATCAATGTAATTTCTGAACAAAAAGGTTTCTGGGATATTTTTTATAAATTTGTGTGCTCAGTCTTCACTTCAAAAAATATCCTCCAAAATATTCATGATACCTAACGGTTTTGGTTTAGTATATACGGCGGGATAAACATCGTTTCTGCCTTTCCCATCACGTCGTGAAATTTTCTTCTTCTGATCCGACCGCCACCGTGGTCTAGTTGTAGAGGGTCCGCCCGGAGAGTGGAAGGTCCGATGTTCGATCCCCGGCCGTGTCATACCAAAAGACGTTAAAAGATGGTACTTGTTGTTACCCTGTCTGACGCTCGGCATTAAGGGGCTAAAACAAGGACTTGTTGGCTCGGAGTCAGTATACTGTGTCTGAGTGCGGCATGGTATCTCAGTGTCTCACTGGGGCGATCGGGTAGCCTAGTGGTTAAAGCGTTCGCTCGCCATGCCGAAGACCCGTGTTCGATTCCCGACATGGGGACAATGTGTGAAGCCCATTTCTAGTGTCCCCCACCGTAATATTGCTGGAATATTGTTAAAAGCGGCGTAAAACCATACTCACTCACTCACTCTGTGTCTCACTATAAATCGGCATCAGTCCGGACTAGTACAAGCAGCCACACACACATACACGTGCATGCACGTCGCTATATAAGTGCAATAATCTTGAACGCGACGTTAAACCCCATTTTACCTCACATTCTTGTGATCCGCGTGAAACCCAACACACAACCTCACTCACAGCGGCACCACGATCGCTTCAGTCATGACACTCTCAATGATTTTGTCGTATGTCTTCTTTCCGACGACATCGTCCATCACAGCTTCAGAAACACCACTTTGATCACCCCGCTGCCGTCTTCCAGATGCATGTGTACCTAATGGCCTGCAACTTACACTCACTCGGGCGAGAGTTTGGGGTCATTTATGTATCTGTTTCAATGAAGGCAGCGATGAATTAAAAATGTTTTTCCATCTTCTTGAAGCTCTCTGATCCTTTCAACCCTGCTCCACTCGTGAATCTAGATACAACACAACTCTCTCTTCAACTATCATTTATTCTATTGACCTGGTATATTTGCATCTGGTCGTAGTGATGGATATGTTGGTGTTTTAGGAAAGCAGCTTTAGAACTTCCTTAATATAAGTCGAGCTGGCGTCATTGATCAGGCCTTTGATGTGATTTAGTTACTCCTGTGAACGGTTAACGTTGGAACTCGATGGTGATAATTATCACGTACCTTGGCAACAGATACGTGATCATTCGACATACATGTAGCACCGGACAGAGTTCATTATAAATGGAAACATGTTATTTCAAATGACCAGTCGTTTAAGGCGCCGCGATTCGCTGTGCAGAGTTGCGTCCCTTGGGCACGCCAGAAACCTATAATTGTGGGTTCGAATCCCAGTTCGCCCCGATTATGTTTCTAAGTTTGTCAGCACCATATCCGTGCTCGTGGGTTTCACCGAAGTGGCAAACGTCTGAGACCTGCATCACTTTGGGCTTTCCTCCCACATTAAGCTGACACGCCGTAATAGAACTTGAATACTGTTAAAAGCGGCGTTAAACCCAACTCACTCACTCACCAGGGACATTTGGCTGCTAGGATACAGTTGTACTGTGACGTCAACTTACTTCAGAGAAGATCGCGTTTGCGGACTGTACAAACACATCTTATTTTTCTCTCGTCAGTTCGTAATGTAATAAGAGCATTATTTAAAAACCTTTTAGCATACATGTCTACTTTCAATTCATCAGACATGTCTGAAAGCAGCAATTATTATATAAACAGTTATTAGTTTGAAAATGAGTCCAAATGTTTGATGCTACGTATTTCACTTGTGAATTGTATTTTCGTGTTCCGAAGATAAAGAAGTTTTAAAACTTTAAAAACGAAAATGTTCTTTTTCACCCATTCAGTCCCTTGTCTCATGGTTGCAGCAATGTTCGTCCTGACATTTCAAATCCCTGTTTACACTTTTTGGAGGTGTTAGTCGACAGTTTATAGCAATGCCCGTGAAGATCCGTGGTAGAATAGGTCATCAGCAACCCATGTTTGCCGTAAAAGGCGACTATGCTTGTCGTAAGATGCGACTAACGGGATCGGGTGGTCAGGCTCGCTGACTTGGTTGATGGATATCGTCGATCCCAATTGCGTGGATCGATGCTCATGATGTCAATCACTGGATTGTGTGGTCCAGACTCGATTGCTTACAGACCGCCGTCATATAGCTGGACTTTTGCTGAGTACGGCGTAAAACAACAAACAAACAAACAAACAAACAGACACGTTTATAGCAAGCATGGAGCTTCAGAGTAGTCCCCGCTAGTTGACCTCATTTGCATATTTATCGAATCTTGATACCAATTTTATTGGATAGTTTATCGCATCAATAACACAGGCCATATTATGATAACAAGTAATTATTACCATTATTAATATACGACCAGAGGTGACCCCCACGACACGTGACAGATTACCTCAAGGTCACAGGTCCCCGGATGTCAACACAGGTGCTGACCGGCACGTGCATCACCCTACCTCCCATCCATCTGACACACCTGGCTAAACAGTTCTGATTTTTATGGAAGCAGCACAATTGTCAAACATGAATGTCTAATTATTTCGGATCCTTATCACGATGTAAACCATTGTAAAAATCTCGTTACTAGAACTTCATTAAACCAGAATGTGATTTGGGTCCTTGGGTTAGCCTGGTTAAAGCGTTCGCTCAGCACGCCTAAGGCCCGGGTTCGTTTCCTTACATGGTACAGAGTGTCAAGCCCGTCTTTTTTCCTCGTCTTAATGTTTCTGGAATACTGAGAGGAATAGACTCACTCACTAATTCACTCACTCACTCACTCACTCACAGTATGTCGTTTAAGTCGATGTGATTTGGATGGAATACTAAGAGGAATAGATTCACTCACTCACTCACTCACTCACTCACTCACTCACAGTATGTCGTTTAAGTCGATGTAACTTGGATGGAATACTAAGAGGAATAGATTCACTCACTCACTCACTCACTCACTCACTGATTCACTCACTCACTCACTCACTCACTCACAGTATGTAATTTAAGTCGATGTAACTTGGATGGAATACTAAGAGGAAAAGAGTCACTCACTCACTCACTCACTCACTCACTCACTCACTCTCACTCACTCACTCACTCACGGTATGTCATTTAAGTCGATGTAGCTTTAAAGTAATTTGTTTTTTTCTGGTTTGTTTCTGGTTTGTTAACATCAGGATTTCAAAGTTAACGATGATTACCTTAATTACCCACAAAAAATGTCACGGGTTTACACATACTGGAATGCATTGAGGAGAACAATGAATGGAGACCCCCTTTAAAATTGGTCACATTAACGAGAAATTACTTGGCGTCCATGTCACTATATAAGCTATTAACACACATATGTATGTTACTCTAATATGACAGTAGACTAAAATATACATTCATTTCGCACAAAAGGCCAGGCTGAGATGAAAAGCTGCCGTTGATTGCCAATGCATAGCGTTAATGTGACATCCCATGTGTCTTAAACTTAACATAGACAACACAGGAGTCGGCAGATCAAAGGGCCAGCCACCATTAATTCGGGGCACCAGACCTCCAATACTCCCCAGTCTTGTTTACCACAAGGGAGGCCATCATGTGATGAGTTCAATGACTGTTGTCGTTATTTATGACGAAGGTATTAGTACTAAGACGAGACTGTTAGACTCTGTTGATGCAGGCGGAACCCGCAACTGTCGTAACTTCCATCGTAAGAAGAAGATTGATAAACCATTGAACGCGAAAAATATAACATGGGGATAGTTTTCCATGTTTATGTTCCATTTTTCTCCACATAACGCCTGTACGACTGATTAAATCAATACCGTCTCACTAGTTCATCTATACCTCTTTACATCAGCATGTTTTACGTGAATATGTTGACTTGTGAGGGCTTAAACCTTTTTTCCATGGAGTTCTCGGAAAATGTAAACGGGGGAGATATTTTATGCTCAATGTTGGTCAGGTGAGGTGAGGTAAGAGAGGTTTAACGTCGCTTTCGAGATTGGTGCGTGCGTGCGTGCGTGCGTGCGTGCGTGCGTGCGTGCGTGCGTGCGTGCGTGCGTGCGGACTAAAGCCGGTTTTATGGTGCTAAGATACCATGCGGTTTAACATGAATACCCCACTCAGACACAGTATACTGACTCCAAGCCGCCAAGACCTTGTTGTAGACCCTTAATGCCGAGGCAGGGTAATCGCCTTCTGCTATGACGCGCTACGGAATCGAACCACCGACCTCCGCTTTCCGAGACGGTGGCAATTCTGCCGCTCTGAGTGATACTGTTTGTATCACTTATACGTGTAAGGTGTTCAAGAATTGTCCACTTCGCGGATTTGAACAGTATGCATGACGGTTTACACGTGTATAATTCCATAAACGCCACTTCTATTGAAGTTTGGGGCGGTCGGGTAGCCTAGTGGTTCAAGCGTTCGCTCGTCTCGCCGAAGACCTGGGTTCGATTCCCGACATTGGTACAATGCGTGAAGCCCATTTCTGGTGTCCTCCCCCGGAATATTGCTCGAATATTGCTAAAAGCGGCGAAAAACCATACTCACACTCTCACTTATATTGAAGTCAATAGTCAAATAAGCCAAGACTAAAAGAACTTCACAGACTGCTTAATTAAGCATTAACACAGAAAGACCTGCAGACAACAATACGAAATCAATTACATCGATCAAGTCTAGAATGCAACACAAGCCCCGCTCACTCTATTGTCAACCAAGCAGGCAACAATAGTGGGGCGTGGCGAAATTCTTAGTCAATTTATGGGAACATAAACAATCAAAATTTGCTTGATTATTTATTCATTAGCCTTGGAATCACTTCCACTTATTAGCTGTTAAATACTGTGATGGTCTGAAGACATCAATTTAATAACACTGGACCATAATAATAATTTGTTAATAAATTTACATAGTATCATGAAGATTGTATTGGCGAGGGTAATGCAGAATATTTTTTTGTTTAAAGAACTGCAATTCGCAATGCAGAGTTGCGCTCTTTAGTTGTGAGAGGATCATTGTGGGTTAGAATCCCACAGAACCGTGCATTCATCACACGTGGTGACAATCCGTCGGCCCACGTTAAGTCGACATGCCGTGGTTTGACTGAAACTCACCCACTGCTAACTCATGAAAACGTTATGCGATGTATGTACCGCACTACATGCGTTGTACAGTACTGATAAAAAATATGAAATCGACCCTCTTTTATATCAAATATTAATAAACATGAACTGAATTCGTTATATCTGATGCCACATTTGAAATATAATACAACAATGGTAATGTATATCATTTATAAAGTAGGTCATAAGTTCGCCGTGAGCCTACCGGCCTAAAGATACCATCTGGCTACGTTTTGCAACCAGATTCAAAGCGGATTTGAATAATAAACACTCTATGCGTTCAAACGTTGTTTGAAATTGCAGAACCTTTACATGTTACATATAAAACATAACAAACTATAATGATTCTTTCAGATGAAAGAGAGCAAAGCAAACAATTCCATGTTACCTAACGACAACCGTACCACATGGACATATTGTGTGTTTATTAAATCATAAATATTATCTATGATGCGTGTGTATGCGCAAAGTGACCAATGCCATGGCGGCCATATTGGCGTGTATGCGTCCTTGACAGGTCTGAAAGCCACGGACATCCATCCTCCCACCTTCCACGCGCCTTTATATAGCAGTGTTTGATGAAGAACGTTAGTGTTACATGCTTTAGATGTAACTAGCTCCATCACTGACAGATCGAACTGGGATCAAAGACTACCAAGCGGGTATTTTTCCAACGTGATCAATTTCTGCTTGAATTGGTCAAAGCAGCGTAAGATCGATTTAAACATGAGGGATTCTGAAGTATTCGTTTACCATGGGTATGCTTGTGAGCTTAGCAAAACAGTTCCTTCTTTGCACTAAGTTAAGCAGTTAGCGTAAGCACAGGGTTGTTCAAACTAATTTGTATATGAACTGAACGCGGAGCCCACACCAAGTTTCAGTAATGAACTGTCTAAATATCTGCAATTTTCAATTTGAAAAACGATATATTTGCGAACCTTTTTCTGACAAGACAGAGACGTGTCCCGTGAAGATATTTCAATTAGGAAAGTTGCGAAACTAAATTGATTTGGAATACCATTCGTTGAAAACAGTGTCAGAATCGTCTGTAAATCATGCCAATATGAGACTAAGGGTCACGGCTACCTGATAACGCTGCACACACGAAGCGGCGCTCGTGATGAGGATGCTCAAGATCAACAGTCAGTCAGTGCATGGGTTGCGACAGCCTTCAGAGGTGACACGGAAACCCTCAGTCCAGACAGTCTCTCAGAACTGCTTCAAGGTCGCGTCTCTTCATACTCGGTAGAATGAATGGCTCGATACTAAATCTTGTCTTTTAAATATATGTATGTATATCATGCGTTGATGCAATGAGTGAGTGAGTGAGTGAGTATGGTTTTACGCCGCTTTTAGCAATATTCAAGCAATATCACGACAGGGGACACCAGAAATGGGCTTCACACATTGTACCCATGTCGGGAATCGAACCCGGGTCTTCACTAGACATACCCGACCCCGACCCCTGTTAAAATATGTGTTTTACATCATACATCATATATTTCAGTTCCATGGCACTCTGACTCAGTACTTACCCATACTGACACGATGACGACTATTGTCACTGCTGAACATCTTCTTCAAGAACATAAGATTTATTAAACGTCGTGTATTAATTGTCGTTAGGAGAACATTTTTTTTTCAAAACTCTTCGCTTGAGATATACTCTCTTTAAGCAGGAATTAATCTAACAAACACGTATGTCGTCTGTTGCCTTTTTGGCCGCAATGTGGTCCAGGAAGGGACGCAGGCCAAGGTCACACATGAAGGTCAGGTCCGTGTCGACAGCTCTGAAACACGTGACGTCCTCACGCAAATACTGTGTGGCTCCGTCACGATGTATGTGATTGTGTATGCGTGAGTGTGACCGTGTGTTTGTGAGTGTGAGAGTATGAGTGTGTGTCTGTATGTGTGTGTGAGTGCATGAGTGAGTGTAAGTGTGTGTGTTTGTGAGTGTGAGTGGGTAAGTGTGGATGAGTGAGTGTGTGTGGCAGTGTGTGTGTGTGTGTAGCTGTGTATGTGTGTGTGTGTGTGGCTGTGTGTGTGTGTGTATGTATGTGTGTGTGTAGCTGTGTATGTGTGTGGCTGTGTGTGTGTGGCTGTGTGTGTGTGTGGCTGTGTGTGTGGCCGTGTATGTGTGTGTGGCTGTGTATGTGTGTGTGGCTGTGTGTGTGTGTGCGTGCGTGCGTGCGTGCGTGCGTGTGTGTGTGGCTGTGTGTTGCTGTGTGTGTGTGACTGTGTGTGGCTGTGTGTGTGTGACTGTGTGGCTGTGTGTGTGTGACTGTGTGTGGCTGTGTGTGTGTGTGTGTGTGGCTGTGTGTGTGGCTGTGTGGCTGTGTGTGTGTGTGTGTGTGTGTGACTGTGTGTGACTGTGTGTGGCTGTGTGTGTGTGTGTGTGTGGCTGTGTGTGTGTGTGTGTGGCTGTGTGTGTGGCTGTGTGACTGTGTGTGGCTGTGTGTGTGTGCGTGTGTGTGTGGCTGGCTGGTTGTACTAGTCCGGTTCGTATTGTTGTAGCCCACTGAAATACCATGGCGATAATAACATGGATACCCCACTCAGACCCAAGAGGGTACCTTTACGTTCCATCTCTCCACGCATTTTGTTGTGACATGGTGAAGGATCAAACGACGAAAGCATCGAGTGCGTTGTTCTTTGTTATCCTTTGTCGTACATACAGCAATGATGAAAAACGCTTAAAATTACTTCTACACAGAAATTTCACTGATCAGCATATTCTTTTGATGACATAACTTTATCAATTAGTGTCGTCGTGGACATTTGATGTTATATCGAATTGTCCTCGACGATCACACATTATGACGTCAAAATGCTGCCAATACCATTTTGGATTTGAGAATGACGAAACTGCTCCTACACAAATATCTGAATGTATTTACGCTCTATCTTTCAAACCTTGTGGGTAATACACTGATGTACATGTTCTCGGAGAGTCCCATTATCGCAAAGTATCACCGACAGGACATACAGTGGCGGCTTGATAAGAGAGATATGCATGCCTTTTACACAAATGAAGATGAGTCTTCCCATGATGCATCAGCCCTACCCTCGGGCCCTGCAGCAGGAGCTCGTCCCGGGGACTTGATCTCCGTTCTGACCCTCAACACCAGGCATTAGTGACGTCCCTCTATAGTCTTAGCTACTAGATAAATGCATGGTCTGGCGAGTGATGCCGGTAACGACTTCAATGTCATTAGTTGACTAGCGCCCTCGCCCCTCCTGTCATCATGCCTGATAGATATCCCCTATCTGTCCGTATGTCAATGGCTGGGGAATTAGAGTGACATCTTAATCAAATAGTTGGTGGTCAGCTTCATCTTTAAGATGTATGGGATGATGGATATGGTATCAATATGTTATACATCACCACGAAGGAACTTGTGGGTGAGTGAGTTAGTGAGCGAGTGAGCGAGTGGGTTAGTGAGTTCGTGAATGAGTTCATGAGCGAGTGAGTGAGTTCCTGAGTGAGTTAGTGAGGTCCTGAGTTCGTGAGTGACTCTATTCCTCTCAGTGTTCCATCCAAGTTACATCGACTTCAACGACATATTGTGAGTGAGTGAATTCCTGAGTGAGTGAGTGAGTGAGTGAAATCCTGACTGAGTGAGTTCGTGAGTGAGTTCCTGAGTAAGTTCGTGTGTCCGTGTGTTCGTGAGGGAGTTCGTGAGTTTTTGAGTGAGTGAGTGAGTGAGTGAGTGAGTGAGTGAGTGAGTGAGCGAGTTCGTGTGTTCGTTTGTAAGCTCGTGAGTTAGTGATTTAGTGAGCGAGTGAGTGAGTACATTACAGTAAATCAATGACGTGACAGATTGGCACTGACAAATCAAGACACATAAATCAGGTAGACCCCGGATTCTAATCCACAAAGATATGTTTTAAGTACACTTAAGCCACGCGACTCTTTTCATCGAATTTTGACGTCTTCCTCGACACAAATCGAACGCGCATTATGGTTGTACGTCTCAGGTCGAACACGGACCAGTTAAACTATCGACGGGGTGTGTGTGCAGTTGGCAAATGTGTTTTCGACAGTCAAATGATGTCGTTAAGACAGCTCCATCGGGTCTTGCGACAAGGGGTACCTATTTTCAGGAACAAATCTACACTGGAAACACCTCAGGGATGAAGACAAGGAGGGATGCATGTGTGTAGGATGTTGGGAAGGGGCAAGGGTACCAAGGACTAAAGCTTGTACTTGTGTTTAGTCATTGAACCAATCTGTTTATGAATTCAGTAAGCTGTCACACTTTCACTATGCATTTGTTGAACTTTGCCAACATAGGGTTTTGGTTTGTCAGTGTTGAGGAGAAGAAACGATACGTAAAACCTGCACTTGTGTTTAGTCATTGAACCAATCTATTTAATTAGAACGCTGTCACACTGTCACTATGGATTCGTTGAACTTTGCCAACATAGGGTTTTGGTTTGTCGGTGTTGAGGAGAGGAAACGATACGTAAAACCTGCACTTGTGTTTAGTCATTGAACCAATCTGTTTATGAATTCAGTACGCTGTCACTATGCATTCATTGAACTTTGTCAACATAGGGTTTTGGTTTGTCGGTGCTGAGGAGAGGAAACGATAAGTAAAACTTGTACTTGTGTTTAGTCATTGAACCAATCTGTTTATGAATTCAGTACGCTGTCACTATGCATTCGTTGAACTTTGCCAACATAGGGTTTTGGTTTGTCGGTGTTGAGGAGAGGAAACGATACGTAACACTTGCACTTTTGTTTAGTCATTGAACCAATCTGTTTATGAAATTCAGTACGCTGTCACTATGGATTCGTTGAACTTTGCCAACATAGGGTTTTGGTTTGTCGGTGTTGAGGAGAGGAAACGATAAGTAAAACCTGCACTTATGATAAGTCTGTGATAAATATGATTCATTGTGTAGGTTTAGTACACTGGTAATGACACTGTCAATACATCTATGCCGTGACCATCAAGTTATATTCACGGAGGGTGTTTAAGATGCCGACAGTTTGATTCTTTGTTTGTTTGTGTGTTTTTCTTTCTTGTTTAACGCCGTACGCAACAATATTACAGCTGTTTGTACGGCGGTCTGTAAATAATCGAATCTGGACCAGGCAATCCAGTGACTGACATCATGAGCATCGATAAAACCACATGCATCGCCCAAGTCAGCGAGACTGACAACTCGATTCCATTAGTCGCCTTCTATGACAAGCATAGGGTATCGTTGGATTGTATGTAGTCCGTGTCTAAGCAACACAGCACATGGCCACAATAGACCATGGTATAGGTTTTACTGTCTCTGTCATTACCGAGATAAGCAGCTTCTCCGCTGAGAGGAAGACTTCCGCCTTCAGTGACGCCTTCTGTGACGTTAACGTCATTATCGGGTATATTGTAGGCTGGTGGGAAACATTTTCCCGAGGCAAGAGCGTCCACAAGCCTTTTTTTTATTCCTTGCCACATCAAGCCCACTTTTCTGTGCTAAATATGATTGGACTATCATCAGAGGTGAGGTGAGGTGAGGTGAGGTGAGGTGAGGTGAGGTGAAATGGGGTTTAACGTCGCGTCCAAGATTATTGCACTTACATAGCGACGTGCATATACGTGTGTGTGTTTGTGCTGCTGTTTGTACTAGTCCGGTTGTCAAGTAGACCCTGATAGTTTTAAGTGATGAAGAAGATGCTTCTTCTTGTTTTACCGATTCGAACGTTCGATTATTTTGTTTGTTTGTTATCTATCAGTAGTAGTCAGTAAACCAGTTCTATGACGTACATGTAGGTCTTTACATAATCCAGTCGGGACCACACAATCCAGTGATTGACATCATGAGCAACACAGTTTGGATACGATGACATGCATCAACCAAGTCACCGATCCTGACCACCGATCCCCTTAGTCGCCTCTTACCCTCAGTCGCGGTTACTTGGGACCAATTCTAACCTGGAATCGCCACGGGGTGTTTAACCTTATGACAGTCCACTGTCTGGTAACAGAGCAACTACTTGAAGGCGGATAGCTATACCTGTCCGAAATCCGCTACTTCGAAACTATTCTTGTCCGGAATCCACAACATCGAAACAATTCGTGTCCGGCATTCGCTTCTTCGAAACTATTCTTGGACTGAACACGCTACTTCGAATCTATTCTTGCCAGGAATCCGCTACTTCCAAACTATTCTTGTCTGGAACCCACAACTTCGAAACTGTTATTGCCCGGAATATGCAACTTGGGCGCCATCCTTTTTCGGGATTTTGGGAATTATTGTTGTCCGGTGTCCGCTACTTCCAAACTATTCTTATCTGGAATCCGCAACTTGGGAACAATTCTGCAGGATTTCTGCAGATTGAACAAACTACACAAGACTGATATAACTGTTTA
This sequence comes from Haliotis cracherodii, assembly GCF_022045235.1. Taxonomy (NCBI): domain Eukaryota; kingdom Metazoa; phylum Mollusca; class Gastropoda; order Lepetellida; family Haliotidae; genus Haliotis; species Haliotis cracherodii. The sequence goes on along the minus strand of NW_027266269.1, from coordinate 26,914,131 downwards.
GTCATTGCCAACTTGGAAATGGTTTTTGATATATATAACAGGGATAAACCCTTTCCATAATCACACTGCTAAAAGTGTCATTGCACAATACAAGCCCATGAAGCATATATCGAAGTCTACTGGGTGCTATAATGCATTAGGCCATGCGGAATTCAGTCTCGTTTTGAACTAAACCCAACAAACAGTGTTAACTTATCGTGCATCCAACATCCCCAGCGTGAAAGGTATATATGTGCCGAAGGTCAGTCGTGTTGTTTTAGCATTGAGGTGTGTCATCCCCACACCTGGTGCTGAAGAGGGAGATTTATTGCTGCATCTGATTGCTACCAGTCACGTGGAGCTACTACAATGCAAGCTGTTGTATCTGTATACTGGTCCCGTGCAGTACAACACTAACTGATACATTAGCGTTATCGCTAACGGGTTTGTCAAGCAGTCTGACCGTAATGGGGAGATAGCATCGCCGGGTTGAGGATATGAACTGTTCATGTATATATGTGACATACCCTCAAGATTGTCTACTGCCATTTGGGCTGCGGGGAGCCTTGTGGTTTTGTTGTTGTATTCGCAATATGGTGAATTTTGCGAAATCTATGTCAGGCGTCCCCGCCGTGTTATTGCTTGGATACAAACTTCTCTCGCCAGTTCGGTCACTCACTCATTCGGTCATTCACTCACATGGTCATTCACTCACTCGGTAACTCACTCTCCCGCTCAGAGCGTACTCACCGACTCACTCTCCCTCTATGGATGCACTAACCGACTCACTCTCCCACTCAGGGTGCACTCACCGACTCACTCTCTCACTCAGGGTGCACTCACCGACTCACTCTCTCACTCAGGGCGCACTCACCGACTCACTCTCCCACTCAGGGTGCATTCACCAACTCACTCTGCCACTCAGGATACAGTCACCGACTCATTCTCCCGATCAGGGTGCACTCACCGACTCACTCTCTCACTCAAGGTGCACTAACCGACTCACTCTCCCGATCAGGGTGCACTCACCGACTCACTCTCCCAGTCAGGGTGCACTAACCGACTCACTCTGCCACTCAGGATACACTCACCGACTCATTCTCCCGATCAGGGTGCACTCACCGACTCACTCTCTCACTCAAGGTGCACTAACCGACTCACTCTCCCGATCAGGGTGCACTCACCGACTCACTCTCCCACTCAGGGTGCACTCACAGACTCAATCTCCCACTCAGGATGCACTCACCGACTCACTCTCCCACTCAGGGTGCACTCACCAACTCATTCTCCCGCTCAGGGTGCACTAACCGACTCATTCTCCCACTCAGGGTGCACTCACCGATTCACTCTCCCACTCAGGGTGCACTCACCGACTCATTCTCCCACTCAGGGTGCACTCAACGACTCACTCTCCCGCTCAGGGTGCACTCACCAACTCACTCTCCCACTCAGAGTGCACTCACCGACTCACTCTCCCACTCAGGGTGCACTCACCGACTCACTCTCCCACTCAGGGTGCACTCACCGACTCACTCTCCCACTCAGGGTGCACTCACCGACTCACTCTCCCACTCAGGGTGCACTCACCGACTCACTCTCCCGTTCAGGGTGCACTCACCGACTCATTCTCCCGCTCAGGGTGCACTAACCGACTCATTCTCCCACTCAGGGTGCACTCACTCTCCCACTCAGGGTGAACTCACCAACTCACTTTACCACTCAGGGTGCACTCACCAACTCACTCTACCACTCAGGGTGCACTGTCCAACTCACTCTCCCACTCAGGGTGCACTAACCGACTCACTCTCCCACTCAGGGTGCACTCTCCAACTCACTCTACCACTCAGGGTGCACTCACCGACTCACTCTCCCACTCAGGGTGCACTCACCGACTCACTCTACCACTCAGGGTGCACTCACCAACTCACTCTACCACTCAGGGTGCACTGTCTGACTCACTCTCCCACTCAGGGTGCACTCACCGACTCACTCTCCCACTAAGGGTGCACTCACCAACTCACTCTACCACTCAGGGTGCACTAACCGACTCACTCTCTCACTCAGGATGCTCTCACCGACTCATTCTCCCGATCAGGGTGCACTCACCGACTCACTCTCTCACTCAAGGTGCACTAACCGACTCACTCTCCCACTCAGGATGCCCTCACCGACTCACTCTCTCACTCAGGATGCTCTCACCGACTCACTCTCTCTCTCAGGGTGCACTCACAGACTCTCTCTCCCACTCAGGGTGCACTCACCGACTCACTCTCCCACTCAGGGTGCACTCACCGACTCACTCTCTCACTCAGGGTGCACTAACCGATTCACTCTCCCGATCAGGGTGCACTCACCGACTCACTCTCCCGTTCAGGGTGCACTAACCGACTCACTCTGCCACTCAGGATACACTCACCGACTCATTCTCCCGATCAGGGTGCACTCACCGACTCACTCTCTCACTCAAGGTGCACTAACCGACTCACTCTCCCGATCAGGGTGCACTCACCGACTCACTCTCCCGTTCAGGGTGCACTAACCGACTCACTCTGCCACTCAGGATACACTCACCGACTCATTCTCCCGATCAGGGTGCACTCACCGACTCACTCTCTCACTCAAGGTGCACTAACCGACTCACTCTCCCGATCAGGGTGCACTCACCGACTCACTCTCTCACTCAGAGTGCACTCACCGACTCTCTCTCCCACTCAGGGTGCACTCACCGACTTATTCTCCCACTCAGGGTGCACTCACCGACTAACTCTCCCACTCAGGGTGCACTCACCGACTAACTCTCCGACTCAGGGTGCAATCACCGACTCACTCTCCCACTCAGGGTGCACTCACCGACTTATTCTCCCACTCAGGGTGCACTCACCGACTCACTTCCCCACTCAGGGTGCACTCACCGACTCATTCTCCCGCTAAGGATGCGCTAACCGACTCAACCACTCTCACAGCATACACTCGCCTACCCTCCCTCAATCTCACTCACTCTCCCACCCGTTATGCACTCACTCACTCACCCACCCGTTATGCACTCACTCACTCACCGACCATCCCACTCACTCACTGTATCCGCGTCTAGTCTTAACTCTGATTAACGGTCCCACAACGTCGAGGGAGTGAACGTCGTTACCACGCAGCCAAGCGTTCTGTATAAGTATAGCTGCTTTCAGCTGATTCCCTTTTTCTTAGAAGTATTTTTTGTCCGTTGAGAGTCTCTGCACTTACATCCCAACTCTCACATCTCATTCCGTGCCGACGTGTACATTCAGCACTTTAAGGTAAAATGATAGAAAAAACAGAAACTCCTTCTGTAACGGCGCTGATTTTTTTACTGCGTTGCATAAAAGACATTGCATGTTTTCCACATTGTGACAACTTAACATGCGAAACCAAAAAATATTAAAACTTTCTACAATGGTAGAAAACCCTTCGTTATCATTACGGCAAGGAAAGCCTCTTGTAAATGGTGGCATTGACTGAAATATTTTCTAGAAAAGGAATATTTTCTCTTAGCTTCCACCTGCAGCATCAGCAGGCTATACTATGTGGTGTTTCTTTTCTAATGATCAACTCGTTAGTTGAGACATGCCATTGTGCTTTCAGGCTAACACTGGTTGTTATGGCGAACAGCTTCCCTTTGAAGGTATTTGGTACTTTGTTGAATACATGAGGAAATACTGGCAAAGTCTGCATCAAAGCATCTGGCTGCGTTGAGGACGTTGCAAACTGAGAGATTTTATTCCCGGTTTCTTGTGATAAGAAGGCTTATAACATATGAAGGTTGTTAAAAAAGCTAAAATGTACTGCTTTGGACATTGATGCTTTAAGCTATGTTAATTTTACCGTTATTTGTTGTTTTCTTTGATACGTGTTTGTTATGTCATAAGCGCCTCCTGGCGTAAGACCATTAAACAAACACTGCGGAGACATAACTAGCCTTTGTGAAATACAGTGAACGTATATTTCTGATGAGGTTACTTCATCTTTTGTAAGACCGCCTCCGTGGTCTAATGGTAGAGCGTCCGCCCGGAGAGCCGAAGGTTCGGGGTTCGATCCCCAGCCGCGTCATACCAAAATACGTTAAAAAATTGTACTTGTTATTACCCTGTCTGGCGCTCGGCTTATAATGGAATTCCGGCCCACGGTTAGCCTATCTACCCATTCTAGCCAGAGTAGGAATCGAACACCACATTGCTAAGTTGGCAACTTGCAATTATGATATTATTGTAGTATATACTGAAGTGTGAAAGAGTGAGTTATCTGAAGTTGAGAAAAGTAATATCTTCATTGCAGTGAACATAAACTTGTAACACTTGATATTTCATTACAGTGAACATAACACTTGATATTTTACTGCAGTGAACATAACACTATTGTCATACAAGAGTTACCTCCCTACAAATTGTCTCCCTTTATCGTAAGTGTCTCGCCCGTACACAAACTGTTAACTTCCTTTTAACGTTAGTGCCACATTTACAAGGCAAGATATTGACAGATGGTCATTTATGGAGTAACCATCTCTTCTTGTCGTTTGCTATTCTTTTGAAATTGTTTCGTTTTAAAATGTTAATTTCTCACTTAACTCGTCAATCGAGACGTTCGTTTCGCAAAGCGCCATTTTTGTTTCTTGACCAGCGCATTCTTTCGCTTCCAACAGCGGTCTTGTAGATTTTAAGGATATTTTTTATTGATATTGAAGGTGGTTGTGTATATAATCACAGTCATCTAAATGTATGATTTTTGAGTCCCTAAATACTTTTATGTTACTTTTGTTTATATGATTTAAAATTTTAAAAAAAACAATACTACTTTTTATGTTAAAAATACAAGGGTGATGAACCGTTCCTGTGTGTATGGTAGGAAGAATTCACGTTTCAAGGTTTTACATTTGTAATAAAATAATTTAATTTTCCGGTGGACAACTTTACAAAAAGGATATAATGAATAGGATATTCCGGGTATTTCGTGAAATATCATGTTTTATCTCATCGCATGAGGAGGGAAAAGGGGATATTTTCACAAGTGGATACGCCACTGAAGAAAACATCTCCTTTCCACCATCACGAGATGAGAGAAACGTGATATTTCACTCGACACATGAAATATCCTCTAGACTATGTATTACACACAATGCAATGTAATTCTTCCATATTGTTCACCTGACGTCGAGTTTCCCACTTCACACGACGACATGTGATATAGAGCCTCTGTGCTCAACAACGTGGAGACGTACTTGCTTTAATTAAATTCAACTCATTGTCTTTACGCTTATTGAGATCTTATTTGTGGAAACCAAATACTCGATTCATTCTGTCATGCGCGTGCAGGTAGCTCTTCTGTTACCCTCCTTTGTACCAGGTATACACATGGGGTACCAGACAGTAGTATTCTGCATAACGAACACACCCATTCACGCCAGACGTTTTTCTTAGAAAATTGGTTTACGAATCCTCCGACCCCAAAAACTGAAATGTGAAATATAAATAATAAAAGACAGAGTGTTATTTTTTGTCCCCTATTAGAAATATGTAAAGTGTTGGGTTTTTTTAAAACTCATTTTAATCAATATCAATACATTATTTAAAATTCTGTAATTTAAACCTGTAGACTTGAAATATTCAAGCTCAAGGCATTATATCGAATCGAGAGAGTAAATACACACAAAGTATTTTTGAAATTGGATTTAAAAAATATATTAATGAATCAACCTACCAACCTCGATTTTTTGGGGCCATATAGGTACGTGTTGTGTTTCACGACAAAGTGCATGAGGTTAAAATCCCCGCCCTATTAAGATGGTTAGCGCCCTGCATCAGGTTCATATATACTGGCGGTCAAAAGAAACTATACACCCATTGATGGTGGCTAAAACAGACACAAACAAAAAAGGTTATTGGATAGTGATGTAAATGATACGGGTGCCATAGATATGTTTTGGGCCTTAAATGCTACGGCGACTGTTTTAATCCTAAGGACATTTTGATATACGTTTGTAATTATTCGGTCCATTCCAATTTTCTAGTGTAGTCTTGTATTTTCCCCAGCAGTTTACTGGAGGTGATACAAAATAAAAAAGCTGTCTCTGAACCCCACGTGCTGAATATAGTGTCTTTGTTCCTATGTTCATTTTATCGTATGTTTTTCGTTTGATCAAAGTTGAAAGCAAAACGCGATGGCTATTATCTCGCCTTGATTTAACATAATTGTGTCTTTGTCTGTGGCGCAAAGGTCGTTTTCTATGATCCACTGACAAGCCACCATAGATTCTCATCAGAGGCTGACAGTAGCCTTGGCACATATAGGTATATCGTTGTCCAGGCGTACTGTAGACATAGGCAAACATATCATTTCCCCTGAACAAATGTTTCCACCTCGTCATGTTTGCATAATGTCCCTAATTGCATCCTATAGACACCAGGATCCGCTTATAATGGACTTCCGGCCCACATACTGTCCGTCATCTATCACTACTTACCAGGCCTTTATCAACGTGCACTTCATCTACGTTCTGAATCACTGTGCGCTTACTCCGGACACCATAACACACCGTGAGGCAACAAAAGTGACACATCAACGGCGTAAAATCAAGCTCAGCCAGAAGTGGTTTTTTGTTTTCTCTTTAATTTGTTCCTTTGTTGTTCAGAGCAACACTCAACAATAACCCAGGCTCATGACAGCGGCCTGAAAATAATCGACTCTGGACTAGACATTCCGATGACTGACATGAACATCGATCTCCGCAATTGGGATGCAATGACATGCATCAACCAAGTCAGCGAGCCTGACCACCGGATCCCGTTAGTTGAATCTTGCGATAAGCATGGTTCTGAAGACCAATTCTGACCGGACTTTCACGGGGTTTTCTGGAAATCAAGGGAGTGCGGGTTATATAGAGCATGACATTTTAAATGCAATGTGGTCACACACCGGTTCTTTTTAGATCTGTCAATTGAGACTACGATGTGAGGCAATGCCATAGTTCCTTCTAAGTTGTTTCCGCTTGTGACAATATTTTATGAGATATTAATGCATCCTCGTTGAACTCTAACATATCAAGGACCGAAATGACATTATCGAAACTGCAAAGCACCGTTAATGTGTCTGTGATAAATGCGAAACACTATTTTAAACATTAATATTGGAAGTGTGACGAACCCGGGTCACTCGGAAATAAATGTGACATTATACAACTAGCTGCCACTCGGGACGTGTTATACGCCATGGTCTGGTAGCAGTAGACGGCCTCCGTGGTCTAGTGGTAGAGCGTCCGCCCGGAGAGCGGAAGGTCCGGGGTTCGATCCCCGGCCGCGTCATACCAAAAGACGTTAAAAGATGGTACTTTGACCCTGTCTGGCGCTCGGCATTAAGGGGCTAAAACAAGGACTGGTCGGCTCGGAGTCAGTATACTGTTTCTGAGTGGGGTATTCATGTTAAACTGCGGCATGGTATCTTAGTGTGCTAGCACCATAAATTGACATCAGTCCGGACAAGGACAAGCAGCCACACACACACGTGCATGCACGTCGCTATATAAGTGCAATAATCTTGGACGCGACGTTAAACCCCATTTCACCTCACCTCTAGTAGCAGTTGCTCCACTTCATGGACAATGAGACGTCTTTGCACGGGTAGAGAATCGTTTATCTCACAATATGTCATAAATGTTTCAATAACTCCAAAAAAACATAATTCTTTATTGTCTCGAAAACAGCATCTCGGAAGGAGACTGCTGCTCAAACACTTGTTCTTTACTCAACGTGCTTCACATTTTTTATCAACGCCCATATCGTGTACATAGCGCATTTCCCATCCACGGCCCATATCAATATACATATTTTCTCAATTTCCAAACCACCAGCCTTGGATTACATATGTAGGTTTTGTCTTAAAACACCGCTTTCTGCGAAAAACATTCTCTAAAAGAACTGTAATTGCGTTGAAACTGTAATCCACATAACACCTTCATAAAAAGACTCAGCAATGTTAAAGCTTTTACTGTATTTGTCAAGCAACTATTTCCAGAAGAAGCAGCTGGGATGCATACCGGTAGTACCAGATGCGGATCTGCACAGCATCGCCCGCTCTTGTAGCCGTTTAATCGTCACACGCTGAACTGGCGCGTCGATATCTGACTGTGTTAGCGCACGGAAAACACGTTTACAGATATCGAAAATCTCATGGCAATTCCGATTGGGATGTATGTAAGCCTCCACGCAACGCGTCCGCATTTCCCCTACTGTTGCTGCCACAGGAAGGCAGACAATGGTCAATGTATATTACCCAAGGACGTGTCATGTCACCATGAAGTCTGACAAAATAGGGGCAGTCACGTACGGTCATTGAGAGTGACAGGCGCTGATTTCTCTTATTTCTATCTAATTACGAAGGAATAGCGGGCTTCTGTGTGCTACCAAATCCCTCCATCACCTGTCAACGGTATGGATGAAGAAGACAAGTGACCGAGACAGCGCTCGGCTGGGTTCCGTCTGTACATACCGGCTATGTTCGACCTATCTTAGCGACTGAAAGACACAGGAGAGTAAACATTTAACCGTGTTATTTCCGAACGCCGTTAAGCATCTATCTGAGTGTGTAATAGATATGACTTCACTCCATGATCACATAATAGACTAGGATCTCGGAAGGCGACCTCTGGCGACATCAATGATAGGACTGTCACGTACAGTCTTGTGTACCGTTTCTCTGAGACTTATATCTTTAATGATAATCGTATACCCACTCGTCGGTAAAAGTACAGACTATAAGATTCAAGTAATCAAATAAACAAACACCTTCGTAAATACTTCGAGTTATCCGAGGTTCGACACAACCGAAATAAATGATGAATAAAGACGCAATCAGCAGGGACCATGTTTTTATTTCGAGACAATCGTAAGTTCGACCCACCAAAGTTCGACACAGTTTGACAAAAAACGTAAACATGTTTCGATCCTTTGCAAAGGAGTGCATTCAAATTTCACCTTTAGATGTATTGGTAATGTGTGCAGAATTTCTGATGTTTGAATTTGGCCACCCCTTGCTTCCATTGTTTATTGATTCCATATTCAATATTGCACGTGCAACATGAGGACAGTCAAGGCCCATGGCTATGTTATAACATGGTTAAGCAAATATTCAATACTTCGACAGTTACATCGAAAATATATCATGTTTATACCATTGGAAAGTTTTCTATTTTTGTTTGTTGTATTTGATTAGAGTTGACAATTCACTGTGACAGTTTTATTGATTAGTTTGTCCCAGTATGTAGGCAAGGCAGCAAGCGTCAACCATTTTATTTCACGCCTCCATTTTCACGATTTTACATCTTAAGTTAGTAAATAATTTATTGATTATATAGCTTAAATTATATGGTATTTTTCATACAGGAATAGTTTTATCGATGCGACAAACCAATCCGATAAGTCTTACATTTATCATGCAAACAAGATCACATTTGAGGAACTATTTTCAAAGACTCCATGCATCAATGCAATATGTACGTGTTTTTGCAGAACGTTCACAATAAGTATTGATGTGTTATTTTCTAAACGCGGACCTTTATGCACCTAAATATGGCTTCAAATTATCTTGGACTATATTATCAATGTGGCGCTTCACTCAAGCATTGCATATCCATGAGCAGTTTCTAAACTTACTCCAGTGAATGATAACATTTCACGAGCATCGATTTTTTTAAGAATGTCATTTTATAACGACGATAGTATTACCGTTCTGTGTTTATGGCTCTTGTCATATTACATATTAGAAATAAAAAAGTCAATGTTTATAAAGGTTGACAAAATACACATTTTGTTCCTAATATAGAATAATTTCGATACCGAAGGAGTCCATGATAATCTTTATGAGAGAGTATGGTTTTACGCCACCTTTAGATACATCACGCTACTGTCAAGCTGCTTTCAAGTTGGAAATAGTTTGGGAGATGCAGAAGCGATATTTCCTTAATAAGGAACCGTCTCCTTGGTGTAGAGGATAGAGCGTCTGCTCTGAGAGCGGGAACCCGCCTCATACGAAGCTGTAAATGCTGGTATTTGTTGTTACCATGCCTGGCGTTCGACAAGCTTCATATATTAGGGGATAAAAAAACAAGGACTGGTCCCACACATACACTTGCGCATTAATTATCGTGGCCATATAAGTGCACTAATTTGTCATAAGATAAGAGAAGCATGCATGCATATGATGCTATATGTTTATTTTTCGTGAATAGTTCTTCAGCAACCCATGCTTGCCGTAAAAAGGTGACTATGTTTGTCGTAAGAGGCGACTAACGGGGTCGAGTGGTCAAGCTCGCTGACTTGATTGATGCATGTCATCGTATCCTACTTGCGTGGATCGATGCCCTTGATGTCAATCACTGGATTGTGTGGTCCAGACGCGATTATTGACAGCCCGCAGTCATACAGCTGCACTATTGCTGAGTGCGGCGTTAAACAACAAACAATCAAAACAAAAGCTATATGTTCCAAATGTAAATGTCGCACCTCACCCGAGGGTTACCACATATGTTGGGCTCAGTCTTGTCAAAGGTCATGTCGCAAGGCAGACGCAAACGTGCAGCTCTTTCCAGTCACATATCATACTGCAAGGTCGGACAATTCTCTCGTAGGAACGCTTAAATTTACATGGATTGATTTACATCAAGAAATGACAGCTTGAGTTTTAACCTTTCAGTCGTAATGACTGACGCATCGAATCAGAACTGTTGAAGGAATGTGAGCTTCCAAAAATCAATACCGGAAATATCATATAACCGGTTTGGCATCAGCGATAGGGGTACATAGCATCATGCTTCTACTGCCAAAGTCAGAACGAAGGGCCGAGAGTTTCCTCAGCGTTAAAATTGCGAAAGCAAAAACATCATCCATCGTGCTTATTTTATTCCAAATATAATCATTTAGTTTTATTTTGCAATTAGATTACGTTTGCTAGTACATATTTTTGTGTTTGTAACCTGTTTATACCATGAAATGTCTGAGAGTGTGAAGATAACGGATAGGAAAAAACGACGCTGGATGCTTGCGTACGACAACTTCGGCAATAAACGCTAACTTCATCCATCCAAGTGTTCAGTGAAGCGGAGGCTTGTCAGTCGGGAATGATCATAAACATTTTACTGGGAAAATATACGATGGGTACGTTTTTCCCCAATGAATACAAGTCGTCGATATTCAGATGTGGATAAAGACGGCATCAGTGCGTCTTGTCGTCTACAGAGCCGTCGGGCGAAGGGGGGTGGGGGGGGGGGGGGGGGGGGGGGGGTACTGAGACTGGTTGTTTAGAATTCTGTGTTTTTTTACGACGTACCTATACTTTACTACATGTGAGTGTAATGAGCAATGATTGTAATACAGCTGTTTTGTAATTGATTATTTTGTGAACAGTTGACTTGCCTTTTCGTGTGTTTGTGACAGATGCACGACATGCTACGCAGGATACAGGATACGTTCACGTGAACACCTGGTGGCACAACTATTTAATTATGCTTCATCATCACATCGCATAACTGACTTTTTTATGCCGAGATTTCGGATTATGGAGAGGGTGTTATGGATTTTACTTATCAATATTCGATGATTAAAACCAAATCAAATGCCATTCTGGATTCAGAGTTTATAGCAATATAAAGGTTGGATACCTATATCTGAAATTGTTGGAGCCGTTACTTTGATATAAATGGTTTATGTTGCTGTAGGGACCGCTTGACGTCGTAAAACAACGTACCCCTTAGTAGGAAGCACGGTGGCTCTGTCGTCTAAGGCGCCCAAAGGTGTTATGCAGAGCTACGTTCTTTACGGCGTGCTAGAAATTTGTGTTCGTGGGTTCGCATCCCATATTTGCCTCCATTATGTTTCCAGGGTTGTAAGCTCCAGACCCGTGGGTTTCACGAACGACATACATCACTTCGCGATTTCCTCCCACAAGATGACTCGCCGTGATACTTATATCGTTAAAGATGCACTGCGTTTTGTTTTGCAGAAAATTTGGTCTCTCTACTTCTTTTCGACTTTTTATTCATTCCGTCCCACATCTTTACGTGGAAGTTAATACGTCATAATTTGATGTATGATAAGCAGGATACAGAGACAAAGTTTGAACGTTTTCATGTGGCTGAAAGATTGTGTCTTATAACAAGAAATGTTTATCGCCTATTCTTATCACGAATTGCTTAATTGTTTGTAACCTCCAAACACGAAAGTAATCCAATATCGGTTCATTGTCGCCATTGATTCATAATGATATCCATTGTTCATGACGTCACATTATATAACAGTAGATGCCCCGTTGTGTGACAGATGAACCTACTTTATAAAAGATAAAGTATACTGTGAGTTAACCGTTATGATGACGTCACGCTATTGGTGTAGTGGCAGTTAACTCTAAGCCAGGAACACACAGGTCATTCTGAACGTGCATTTTAACTAGTAAACCTGACGCTCCCGTGGGTCATCTTGCAAAATAATGGATAATTCATAGTTTAACCATAACATGACTTAAGTCGTATAAATCATTCGAATCTGTTGTGGGGGTCTTTAATTCTACTTCCGGTATCGACAGGTCTCCGGATTTGTCCATTACGTGTAGAAATGCTTGTGCTCAGAATGGCGGATTATTCTCGCCATTGTTCACATCGCCCAAACTAATACACTCTTGGTAGATCCTCCCTAATCCTCAGCTCGTACTTCAATCTCAACATGACGGAGGAGGAGCCGCGGATTATCTGTCCCAATTGGACTATTTGTCTCAAGAATCAGTGATGTACTGGAAGCCATACTGCTCGAGGGACAGATGGTTCTGACCAATACAAAGGGTATTCCGTTACTTAATTACCACCAGGCGTTTTTGCGTGACTGGATGGTTTTGATAAGATACAGACAAGGATTCGTCATTATTCGTTATTGTTATTTTTGCCGACGTCCCATGAAATCACATAGAACAGATGAACAAGAGGACAAGAATACTGTTATTGATATAAATGCTGATGATGGATGATGCTGATGGCGATGATGATGATGATAATGATGATGATGATGATGATGACGACGACGACGACGACGACGATGATGATGATGATGATGATGATGATAAAACATGATGTTTTGATGATGATGATGATGATGCCTATGAAACAGCATTCATAAAACACATGTATCGATTTAATCAATGTACATCGAAAAGTACAGCTAGATGTGACATGAGAGGATTTCTGACCTTTACGTTGAACAACCCAATCATCCCTGATACCGTATGACCTCCGGGACGAGCGCGGCGATAATGATAAGCATTGACATCGCAGCCCCCAGAAGATGCCCACCTGCCTTCACAATCTCAGCTAATGTTCTATGCCGTAAATAGGGCGAAGTAAAATGATTACGTCACTTGACGTGAGAGATGTATCTCTGTACTGGGAAGGACGTGAAGGATGGATAGGTCCACAAGGTCCATGGTTCCATCGAATGAAAAGAGATATCGTGAGTGAGTGAGTGAGTGAGTCGTTGATTCCGTGAGTGAGTCAGTGAGACGATGGTGAGTGAGTGAGTGAGTCAGTCAGTCAGTAAGTGGATGGTGAGTGAGTGAATGAGTGGATAGGCGGGTGGGCGAGTGAGTCAGTGAGTGAGTGAGTGATCGAGTGAGTGAGTGGATGGGCGGGTGGGCGGATGAGTGAGTGAGTGAGTGAGTGAGTAAGTGAGTCGTTGATTCCGTGAGTGAGTCAGTGAGATGGTGAGTGAGTGAGTGAGTCAGTCAGTGAGTGGATGGTGAGTGAGTGAATGAGTGAATGGGCGGGTGGGCGAGTGAGTCAGTGAGTGAGTCAGTGAGTGAGTGAGTGATCGAGTGAGTGAGTGAGTGAGTGGATGGGCGGGTGAGTGAGTGAGTGAGTGAGTTAGGAATAGTTATATTTGGGATGGTGGGGAAGAATGACTACACTTATGAAAGCTGTCGGATACTGTATACGATGTGCGAAGTAACACTGGTAACATTGAGGGATGTGGGTGGTGATGATTGACTTCCGGGACTGAAGCCCTCACCTATTATGTTTAAAGTAGAAGTGGTCAAACTGGGTTTCCGGACTGACCATTGATTTGGTTTGTCAAGACACTGACATTTCTAATAAAGGCAACAGAGAAATGTAAGCAATGAATGATGTCAGCAAACACACTCTACATTTCCATGGCCCCGTTCCAAAAGGTTTTTGTGGCGCTCAGACGATCGTAACTCCCACACTTTAATTAACATCAACTCGAAGCGCTACGACCTCTTTCCGGAGAGGGGCCAGCTGTGTAGCGTATTGCCTTCTTAAGTCCCTATGTCCGTACATTGACTTCGGGGTGACGAACTATGAATATAAATCAGCGTGATTGATTGAACTAAAGCGTAACCCGATGATGTAACGTAACACCTGCAGTCTACTGCAGTAACTACTTTGCAGTCGATCCGTGAAGATCCCGGGTAAAATAGGTCTTCAGCAACCCATGCTGGCCGTAAAAGGTGTGGGTGATGGTGTGAATGATGGTGTGGGTGATGGTGTGGGTGTGGGTGTGGGTGTGGGTGTGGGTGTGGATCTGGGTGTGGGTGTGAGTGTGGATCTGGGTGCGGGTGTGGATGTGGGTGTGGGTGTGTGGATGTGGGTGTGGGTGTGGATCTGGGGGTGGATCTCTGTATGGATGTGGGTGTGGGTGTGCGGGTGTGGGTGTGGGTGTGGGTGTGGATCTGGATCTGGATCTGGGTGTGGATCTGGGTGTGGGTGTGAGTGTGGATCTGGGTGCGGGTGTGGATGTGGGTGTGGGTGTGTGGATGTGGGTGTGGGTGTGGATCTGGGTATGGATGTGGGTGTGGGTGTGCGGGTGTGGGTGTAGGTGTGGGTGTGGGTGTGGGTGTGGGTGTGGGTGTGGATCTGGGAGTGGATCTGGGTGTGGATCTGGATCTGGATCTGGATCTGGGTGTGGATCTGGGTGTGGGTGTGGGTGTGGATCTTGGTGTGGGTGTGGGTGTGGATCTTGGTGTGGGTGTGGGTTTGGGTGTGGATCTGGATCTGGGCGTGGATCTGGGTGTGGGTGTGGGTGTGGGTTTGGGTGTGGATCTGGATCTGGGCGTGGATCTGGGTGTGGGTTTGGGTGTGGATCTGGATCTGGGCGTGGATCTGGGTGTGGATCTGGGTGTGGGTGTGAGTGTGGATCTGGGTGCAGGTGTGAGTACGGGGTCGGGGGCAGGTGCGTGTGCCTGGGTGTGGATGATGTTGCTGGTGTAGATAGAATGCGAGGATGGGGTGGGGTGTGTGTGACTTTGGGCATTAATTGCGGCGTGCTGATAATTAAACAGGGAATTGCAAGCTCGGTATTGTTATAGTTTTTACTGTTTTCCCATGATAATATTCCAGCGATACATTCACAACATTCCATTAACGTTAATCTATTTGTGGTATTCTGGTATTAACCACACGTAATTGTTATGGTTTCACGATCGATCAACGATAAATGATCAACGTTAAACTTTATGCGATGACTTGTTTTCAATTCAACATAATATCCTTTCAAAGTGCATATTATGCCGTTAGTATTATGCTCGTATAAATGATCTAATCCACGCGTCTCTTGAAATACTACTTACACACCAGTCTGGGCGAGACAGGCGGACAACAGTGAGCACACACAATGAAATGTCTCGAATGGCGAATAACTGTCTACGACGCTCAATTCATTCTGGTCAGCTATTCAGATTCCGAGATTCGATATTTGTTCTCTGTAACAGTGTTGGGGTGGGCGCTACGCATAGAAACTTGCAGGAGCTGGAGTGAATAGGGGTTTAACGTCGGTCCCTCCAGTACTCGGACTATACAACAGTAACGCCCCTCCAGTACTTGGACTGTACAACAGTAACATCCCTACAGTACTTGGACTATACAACATTAACATCCATCCAGTACTCGGACTATACAACAGTAACATCCATCCAGTACTCGGACTATACAACATTAACATACTTCAAGTACCCAGACTATACCACAGTAACACCCCTCCAGTACTTGGACTATACAACATTACCATCCCTACAGTACTTGAACTATACAACAGTAACACCCCTCCAGTACTCGGACTATACAACAGTAACATCCCTCCTCAAGTACTCGGACTATACAACATTAACACCCTTCAAGTACCCAGACTATACCACAGTAACACCCCTCCAGTACTCGGACTATACAACATTAACATCCATCCAGTACTCGGACTATACAACATAAACATCCCTCCAGTACTTGGACTATACAACATTAACATCCCTCCAGTACTTGAACTATACAACAGTAACACCCCTCCAGTACTCGGACTATACAACAGTAACACCCCTCCAGTACTCGGACTATACAACAGTAACATCCCTCCCTCCAGTACTTGGACTATAAAACAGTATCATCCCTCCAGTACTCGGACTATACAACAGTAACGCCCCTCCAGTACTTGGACTATACAACAGTAACATCCCTACAGTACTTGGACTATACAACATTAACATCCCCCCCAGTACTCGGACTATACAACAGTAACATCCATCCAGTACTCGGACTATACAACATTAACATACTTCAAGTACCCAGACTATACCACAGTAACACCCCTCCAGTAGTCGGACTATACAACATTAACATCCATCCAGTACTCGGACTATACAACATAAACATCCCTCCAGTACTTGGACTATACAACATTAACATCCCTCCAGTACTTGAACTATACAACAGTAACACCCCTCCAGTACTCGGACTATACAACAGTAACATCCCTTCCTCAAGTACTCGGACTATAAAACAGTAACATCCCTCCAGTAGTGGGTCTATACAACAGTAACATCCCTCCAGTACTCGGTCTATAAAACAGTAACATCCCTCCAGTAGTGGGTCTATACAACAGTAACATCCCTCCAGTAGTGGGTCTATACAACAGTAACATCCCTCCAGTACTCGGTCTATACAACAGTAACATCCCTCCAGTAGTGGGTCTATACAACAGTAACATCCCTCCAGTACTCGGTCTATACAACAGTAACATCCCTCCAGTAGTGGGTCTATACAACAGTAACATCCCTCCAGTACTCGGTCTATAAAACAGTAACATCCCTCCAGTAGTGGGTCTATACAACAGTAACATCCCTCCAGTAGTGGGTCTATACAACAGTAACATCCCTCCAGTACTCGGTCTATAAAACAGTAACATCCCTCCAGTAGTGGGTCTATAAAACAGTATCATCCCTCCAGTACTCGGTCTATAAAACAGTATCATCCCTCCAGTACTCGGTCTATAAAACAGTAACATCCCTCCAGTAGTGGGTCTATACAACAGTAACATCCCTCCCTCCAGTACTCGGTCTATAAAACAGTATCATCCCTCCAGTACTCGGTCTATAAAACAGTATCATCCCTCCAGTACTCGGTCTATAAAACAGTAACATCCCTCCAGTAGTGGGTCTATACAAAAGTAACATCCCTCCAGTAGTGGGTCTATAAAACAGTAACATCCCTCCAGTAGTGGGTCTATACAACAGTAACATCCCTCCAGTAGTGGGTCTATAAAACAGTAACATCCCTCCAGTAGTGGGTCTATACAACAGTAACATCCCTCCAGTAGTGGGTCTATAAAACAGTAACATCCCTCCAGTAGTGGGTCTATACAACAGTAACATCCCTCCAGTACTCGGTCTATAAAACAGTAAAATCCCTCCAGTACTTGGACTATACAACATTAACATCCCTCCACTACTTGAACTATACAACTGTAACATCCCTCCAGTAGTGGGTCTATAAAACAGTAACATCACTCCCTCCAGTACTCGGAATTCACGGTAATGTTATCACGCATTCCAAGCAGATCAACTTAAAATATGCATCAGCCAATCAGCTCCAGCCTTTGTTGTGTTCATGCCTGTGATTGGGTGATAAGATTTGCAGAGAATTACATAAAATTTGTGATGAAAAGTAAAACGGGAAAAAAGTTTCGTTAAAGTTAGCAGAGCTGAGCTCGTGTTGTCTATGCTGTAGACGGTAGTACACGCTGATCTCCATACACAAGCATGATCCCTCTTCTAAAGACGCTCACACTCTGAATAGCCCTCACCGGCTCACCGCGTACAATCCGCGTCTTTAACAAATCAGGCAGAAAAGGTATTGGCGACAATAAAAGTAAACCAGCGCTACCCTACGGCCGACTCGTGTCGTACGGCGGCTAAAGAGAGATATTGACTGTTCGTCGAGCCGGGCGACTCGTCAGTGAGGGACTGTCCTGGCAGTCGTTGTATGACAGAGGGTTTTCTACCAGCCAGTACTCCGGTGCACGCAGTGAGGGCTGAACGGCCCTACTGATTATTAAGGGAGCCTCCGTGAAGCCAAGATTCCCATGTAACGGATTTATGTAAGGATGTTTCCCATGTTTGGAGGTTTGTGGAGTTTGGTCATTGTCAGAAATTCATTTTACAGTAAGTTCTTTCGCATTGGCTTTGTTCAGTTTGAACGTCACATTTGATTTAACCTTTTAGTATATCACGACGAAAACTCAAAATGAGTGTTTTAATTACCTTTGGAAAGTGATACTTATTGTATCGCATTTATTCAGAAAAAGTCGAGAGTTAAACGTTATCCGATTTAGGAATCGTTGAACCATTGGGATAAGAATCTGAGACGCTCATCCAGAATTGAATTGACAGTTTTTTTCGGAAATGCTAAGACAGTGAGACAAGATGGCGTTGAGAAGATGTGCGCCATCAATACCTAAGACGCGGTATACTTATCATGAACGTGGTATGATATATAAGTTTGATCGCTTCACCACGTGCATTCTAAAAACAAACATAAGAGTTTTTTCACTCATGTGAAGCATGAAGATTAATGAAACCCAAGCAACCTATATTGAATCCGTTTAAAGCGTCCTTAATATAGAGAGTGACCTGCCAATATTGGTCCATTAGTCAGGCACTATTTATCGACATATACCTTATCGATACTTCATTGTGCATTGACCTGTTATGGATGTGCCATTGTGACGCTGTTTAAACCGGTGTGACAGCACGGCTTGTGTTAATGTGATGACAATCGTGCTGAAACAGCTGCCAGCAGCTGTACAGCTGTACAGCTCTACAGCTCAATCACAGTCTCTGACTCCTGGTGATGGGTCATGACTATTATCCCAAGGATATCAGCTCTACCTATACACCGTTGCAGATCAGTCATACATCGATA
This sequence comes from Haliotis cracherodii, assembly GCF_022045235.1. Classification (NCBI taxonomy): domain Eukaryota; kingdom Metazoa; phylum Mollusca; class Gastropoda; order Lepetellida; family Haliotidae; genus Haliotis; species Haliotis cracherodii. The sequence goes on along the minus strand of NW_027266269.1, from coordinate 26,894,891 downwards.
CACATGTGCAGCTTATACAAATGAATGTGTTCAACAAGGGCTTGTGACTGAAATCCTGGAAACGATACCAAGTAGATTAACAGTTGTTAAGTAAGACATGCATAACAGCGATTAATGAATCAAGACGAAACAAGTCAGTGATGTTTAATATGCATGTGTGTGAGTGTTCGACCGCCAATAGAGACGCTATTGTATGGATTATGCCACGGACCTGTTAAAAGACCACGCCTTTGATGCCCTGAATTCATTATGCCCTGTGGAAACAGGTCAAGTGGTCATCTGTGTTTTTACCTGTAAAAAGGCCGTTGAAGAGTTGTGGTCAATAGATGAGCAAGGGACGCGGAATTTTTCCATTGCCTTTTCAATACATCTGCGAGTACCGATGTTAACAGCATGACTTCAACGTGTGTGTTTAAATAAGGACATAGTCATCAATATATGGACAATACTAGCACTGATTATGTTCCTCAGCATCCGGCCATGATGAAGCTTGTGGGCGGTAGGGATCAGAGTGTGACTATCATCAGCACCCGAGTCTACCGGAGTCTATTTATGCTGCCGTTGTCCTCAGTAATCGCACTATGTATGGTAATGTACTAATCGCCGTGTTAACCTGGATGAAGTTGTGACAGCAAGCAGCCGCATCACATGCATCACAGAACGGAGTTAAGGTGATGTAGCCGCTTGTAAATCGGCTCGAACCGTTGAACATGGCACGATAAAGTTGTGTCGTGCACGTCATTGTCGGCGCCGCCAGAGCATCTTCATCTTCTGCGGCCTCATCAAGTAGTGCTGGGCATTTTAACGAAAAGAACGCCCATGTAGGATTTTTACAGCCTGCTCTTTGTGTTGATCTAGACACAGACATATCATTTGAACTTATACATTGACCACGACGTACAAGTGTATAACAGTCCCTGTATGAGAACACACTTGTTGCATTTGAGTAATGTGACGTTGTGACATTCCTCAAATAATTAAAATCATAGATATTGTAGACAGTTCAGCATTTGAAGGAATTTATTAAGGTGAGACTGTGACATTATATAAAGCAAAAACGTGAGTCTACTGAAATTCAGCTTCATATCGATTACGTATATAATCACGACTCAATTCACCGTCGTTGGATTCCCTTTGTTAAACCCAACTCAGAAGCTGCCAGAGCCGTTGTAATCTCGCGTGTTCACGGACACAAACGTGGCTTTACCATCTGTTGATGCGAGTGTTTAGCGATCGTCCAAAGGTCCACAGAAACTGATTTTCAAACAATTTCAACAAGTTACCATTCAACAGAGAAAACATGTCGACACACGCCATACCCACGATGTCTGTGTTCTTTGTTTTGCAAGTTCTGTTGGCCTCGAGCAAACATGTTGTAAAAGTCGGGATCATCCTCCCTATGAAGGGGGACAATCCCTGGATATTACCTCGAACCCGACCTGCTATAGACTACGCCGTGGATACCATTCAGAAAAATCCCAACATATTACCAAATCATATCATCCATACAACCTACAAGGATTCCCAGTGTTCAGAAACGGAGGCACCATTGGTGGCCATTGACATGTATGTTGAGAAGAGCGCTCACGTGTTTCTTGGCCCAGCCTGCGACTACAGCGTGGCACCTGTAGCCCGGTTCTCCCCCAAGTGGAAGATCCCCGTCATCACGGCAGGTGCGCTGGTCTCCGCGTTCCATGATAAGAAAGAGTATCAGCTGCTGACACGGATCCTTGGTTCCTATGCGATGACGGGTAACTTCTTCCTGGAGATGTGCCACAACTTTGGTTGGAGCCACGTAGGGATGATGTACAACGACTACAAGACCAACACAAATAAAGGAAAGTCGAACTGTTTCTTTGTTATGGAGGCAATCTACCTGACTATGAATAAGGAGTTCGGAAAACCGTGGCATCTCAATTTCGACGAAGAGGCTGGCGATGTGGACTTCGAGGAATTTCTCAGCCAGGCTGCGAAAAACGCCAGAAGTAAGCATTTCTTTTTTCAATACACTGAAACCCCTGCAATCCAAGCTGCACCATTTTTGACTGTCATTTGTGTTTATGCTCCAACATACACTGCTATACAATATATTTTTCCCGTTCGAAAGTTTTTTATGAACTTTTCTAAAGTAAATGAAACATATCAACAAGAACACAAATGTTTATGTTCTTTTAATATATTTCTTATGATAAATTCACGTCTAAATGTACAGCTGTGTAATAGGGATTTCTGTTTGTATACACGATACAAGCACTCATGGTCCAGACAAGGAGGTCGACAGATTATCAATGTGTGTGGATTAATGGGATTTCAGTGTATATGAATGTATTTTCAGATTTCACAACAGCCTGACCTTTCCCTATAGTCTACGAGATACGTCTCCTGCACATGAGATGCTAGTTAAGGCGTTTATGCACGCATTGACTTTCAAATGAATTAGAATAGAATATGTATTGTTTTTTTATGTATGGATACAAAGCGGTGTATCAGTAACCCTGTTTAAGTTTTTAAAACATATAGTACTCCAGAATGTTTTCTTATAAAGGTGGGCACGGGTGGTCCAGTCGTCTAAGGCGCCGCGATTCGCTGAGCAGAGTTGCGTCCCTTAGGCACGCCAGAAACCTATGATTGTGGGTTCGAATCCCGGTTCGCCCCGATTATGTTTCTAGGTTTCTCAGCACCATACCCGTGCTCATGGGTTTCACCTAAGTGGTAAACGTCTGAGACCTGCATCACTTCGGGCTTTCCTCCCACATTAAGCTGACACGCCGCGATATAACTGAAATACTGTTAAAAGCGGCGTTAAACCCAACTCACTCACAATTTGCTACCACATAGGCTTATTATTCCCACATACGATAGTGGGAAGGAGATCCGAACAGCATACGGTTAATTAAATGCTCAGGCATAGCACATTCGTGAGTGCGTGAATTCAGTTTAACGTTTAACGTTAACGTCCTGCCTCACCAGTGATACGCATCACAAACACATGCAAAGGCAAATCACTTTTTACATCAAACAAAAACCATAAAAACAATCATTTTGGTCACTGATGCGAAAGCCAGTGAACATAGGAATGCGCTTCATCATGTTGGGAATCAAACCCAGGCCGCTAGCGTCCTGGCGAACACTTTAACCTCTAGGCTGTTCTACACATCCTGCAGCATAAGGTCACATAGCTTCTGGCCCACTGATGAGCTCAAAGTTCATCATAAGCCATGCCGTCAATCTGACCGCTTGTGTCAATGACGTCTTCAATATTATTTCCATCAGCCGTGAAGTGAAAACACCACTTTCCAGCATACTCATTGCTTGGACACGATCCACTAAAGAGGAGACACGCCCATCCGAAGATATCTTTACTAACGTGTGGGTTAATTCAATCAAATTCTTCCGGCGCTAATGTGGCCATTGGCCTGTATATAGTAGCTGTTGAAATATTGCAATCAAGACGATGTGTCTGTGTAGGTTATTTATATAGGGATGCTGCGGACGACCCTTGGTCCATCAGAAGCTGATGAGCTCAGCACTAAAACATACGTCACATGTCTCCTTCCGAGCATGCATCCGTGATCTGACCATTCGTTATGTCGGTTTAGTATGAAGTGTGCTATTTAGAAATCGGACATACACGTCGTGAAAATTAAATATTTTATTGAATATCGTCGCTTTGTCAATGATGAGGCATGTGACAAGAAATATTTCATCATATATCGTATGTTTAGTTTTCACATTTGTGCTTGTTTTGCGTGTCAGGTATAACATGATTGCCAATTATACACAGAGCCACAAAAGTGTATATCAATTGTTTTATCTCTTTCCTCATACACAGCGCTACAACAGTGTATATCAACTATTTTATCCCCTTCCTCATACACAGAGCTACAACAGTGTATATCAACTATTTTATCCCCTTCCTCATACACAGCGCTACAACAGTGTATCAACTATTTTATCCCCTTCCTCATACACAGAGCTAGAACAGTGTATATCAACTATTTTATCCCTTTCCTCATACACAGAGCTAGAACAGTGTATATTAACTATTTTATCCCCTTCCTCATACACAGAGCTACAACAGTGTATATCAACTATTTTATCCCCTTCCTCATACACAGAGCTACAACAGTGTATATCAACTATTTTATCCCCTTCCTCATACACAGAGCTACAACAGTGTATATCAACTATTTTATCCCTTTCCTCAAACACAGAGCTAGAACAGTGTATATCAACTATTTTATCCCTTTCCTCATACACAGAGCTAGAACAGTGTATATCAACTATTTTATCCCTTTCCTCATACACAGAGCTAGAACAGTGTATATCAACTATTTTATCCCCTTCCTCATACACAGAGCTACAACAGTGTATATCAACTATTTTATCCCTTTCCTCAAACACAGAGCTAGAACAGTGTATATCAACTATTTTATCCCTTTCCTCATACACAGAGCTAGAACAGTGTATATCAACTATTTTATCCCTTTCCTCATACACATAGCTAGAACAGTGTATATCAACTATTTTATCCCCTTCCTCATACACAGAGCTACAACAGTGTATATCAACTATTTTATCCCCTTCCTCATACACCCGGCATCCTATTAGCAGACGATACTACGTTGTAGTGCAGCTCCCCTGACGGACTGCAATGTCTACTGAACTATATATACACCTATGCTAATAGATGGCATTTGAAATATATTGCCAGTAAAAGTGCATTTCTACTGTTTGGGAATATTCGCAAATCTGTCTGCCAATGTGTCTACGTTGGTTCACTAGTACTTCCTAAAAAGGAAAATGTAACTTATGCTGGATTGCGTTTAAATGCAGAAAACCTTACAACGTACCCATCTAATATGTGAAAAACTCAGAATGTTAGTCAATATAAATTATAATCATGGACTATACTTTGGTGGTTTAAATCCTATCCCAGCTGTTCGTATATGGGAAAGGGTAATTTTACCATCAACTATTTCATCTCTTTCCTCACACAGAGAGCTACAATAGTGTATATCAACTATTTTATCTCCTTCCTTATACACAGCTTTACAATAGTGTGTATCAACTATTTTATCCCCTTCCTCATACACAGCACTACAACAGTGTATATCAACTATTTTATCTCCCTTAACATACACAGCGCTACAATAGCGTACAACAATTATTTTATCACCTTCATCACACTCAGAGCTACGTTAGTGTAGAGCAATTGTTATCACCTTCCGTCTACACAAAGCGCAATTGTGAATATCAATTATTTTATGTGTGTGCTCATACACAAAGCTAACATATGTTATAATATTTCCTTTCTTTTTGTCTTCATACACATAACTGAAATCGTGTATGAGATTTTCCCCACGTGCTTACACACGTATGGACAAGAGCGTATGTCGCTTCTGTGTGTCTGTTTAAACGTTGTCCTTCTTCTTTGACATCACAAGCCGTTTCCAAAATGCGCGCTGTGTCTAGCATGTCGTATTCCGCATGTTGGTGGTTTCAAAGGTCAGCGCTTATATCGCCGGTATTCAATACCGGTACGTCAATAATACAACATATTCAGACACATATTTAATACCTGAACTACCATATTATGTAAAGGACAATGGCGAAGCTAGTTGATGGTGATATTAGCGATCCAATATCGCGTATGTGGTGGTATTCGAGTCATATGTAGGTCATGATCGCCGAACACAGACACAGAAATTGTTTACGGCATCAATTAAAATGTGTGTGTGTGTGTGTGTGTGTGTGTGTGTGTGTGTGTGTGTGTGTGTGTGTGTGTGTGTGTGTGTGTGTGTGTGTGTGTGTGTGTGTGTGTGTGTGTTACATGTGTGTCACAGGTTACATGTGTTCTACGTTATAGAGGGTCGGTCAGGTAGCCTAGTGGTTAAAACGTTCGCTCGACACGCCGAAGACCCGGGTTCGATTCCCGACATGGGTGCAATGTGGGAAAAGCGCCGTAAAACCATACTCACTCGCTCTACATGCATGGGCGCACTAAACACGGGCCAAAGAATAAGGAACGTTTTGCACTTGATTAGACGCCCATTCACTTCTGTGTGTTGGTAATACACGATAAGTTTTATGAAAAGAGGATTAAGACGAAACATTTTCATTCTATGTTTATCTTATCGATTAAGCCAAAGTTACGTGCATACTTATTTGAATCCATTCTTTATAAAGAGGATTATGAACTGCTCAGATCGTTATTCTATTTACATTTATCAGTGTGGGGAGGCTTGAAAGAAAATCATCATTGAAGGACCGTCACCACATTCGACACAGCAACGGGAAAGACCTATCCTTGTTAACTTAAATCAGCTATGTACATATTTGGACACAAATTGAAGTCTGAATCCGTAAGATGGAGAATTTAATATGTTCTTGTAAATCTATACCTTTGCCCTTTTGTTTATTTTGCAGCGTCAGTACAACTTAAGGTGTCGCGAGCGGATTGGTTGAACGCCATTCTAAGCTAATATACACTACTTATAAATCTTATTGAGTCTTCTGGGGCACGGGTTGCCCAGTCGTCTAAGGCGCCGCGCTTCGCTGTGCAGAGTTGCGTCCCTTTGGCAGGCCAGAAACCTATGATTGTGGATTCGAATCCCGGTTCGCCCTGTTTATGTTTATAGGTTTATACCGTGCTCGTGGGTTTCACCGAAGTGGTAAACGTCTGAGACCTGCATCACTTCGGGCTTTACTCCCACATTAAGCTGACACACCACGATAAAACTGGAATACTGTTAAGAGCGGCACAAAACACAATTCACTCACTATTACCTCTTATCCGCGTGTGAAAACATATCTTGATAAAAACCACATTAACCTCACTCGCAAATGTTCCACACCTGGTGTTTATAATGGCTGCGTTCAATCTATTTTACTTTCATAAATAATTGTCTTTAATCGATTTGTCTAACCTGGCGACTCGGGTGCCATGGAAACAAATAACTGTATCGCCTGTTTGCTTACACACGTGCATTCCATTTGACGCCATTTGTATCACATATATCTGTGTAAGTGCACACAGAAGGAGAAAGTAACGGTAAATACCGGGATATTTTCGTATTCACGAGGTCGACAATATGTAACACCGTCGGTTCAAAATACATTTACCAGGCACATATTTAATCACACTGAAAACGGGATATCCAAATGTTTATTACTTAAATAGAAAATGCGTAGTTTTTCCTCTGAGACGTTTCCACACTTAAGGATTATTGCTCATTAGTTACAGATCAACACGAGTGGCACGTATATTGACTCGGACTAATAAAACAAGTTAGGACTAGTAGCCTGCATAATATTAACCTGTTATGTGGGTGCTTGTGTTGATATATCATTAATCTCTCTCTCTAGCAGTTGTTTGCAAATGTGCAATTACTAGTAACTTCTTTGATAGGCATTGCTTGCTTGTTGGAACCTACACCGAAGCGTCGCTCTTAATTGTAATAAAGAAGTTGTTCATCCATAAATTCTTATCCTTACTCAATTACTAGTAGATAGTGATTGAGTGAGTGGGTGTGGTTTTAGCAATTTTCCAGCAATGTCACTGCAGGGGACACGAGAGACGCCCTTCACACATTGTACCCGTATTGGGATTCAGACCTGGCCTTTGAAGTGACGAGCAAACGTTTTAACAACCCTAACATGAGATGCGGTCTTCTCTCGATGAATCATTACTAAATATCGGAGATCTCTATTATTCTGGGACCTTTCCTCTCAGTCGACGTTTGACGTTCAACGTGCATGCCATGGTCTGACGAGGGGTTATTGTGGTGGGGATTTGAATCCTTAGGTGAGGTGAGGTGAAATGGGGTTTAACGTCGCGTCCAAGATTATTGCACTTATATAGCGACGTGCATGTACGTGTGTGTGTTTGTGTGGCTGCTTGTACTAGTCCGGACTGATGCCGATTTATAGTGCTAGCTTACTGAGATACCATGCCGCAGTTTTAACATGAATACCCCACTCAGACACAGTATACTGACCCCGAGCCGACCAGTCCTTGTTTTAGCCCCTTAACGCCGATCGCCAGACAGGGTAACAACAAGTACCATCTTTTAACGTCTTTTGGTATGACGCGGCCGGGAATGAAACCCCGGACCTTCCGCTCTCCGGGCGGACGCTCTACCACTAGACCACGGAGGCGGTCCTTCGAATCCTTAGAGGCCTATTATTTAAAGTCGGGTACCGAGAGTGGATGGGAATGTTTGTGTTAAATAAGACCTTTTTCATAATCATACGAGATCAGAGTCTGTTCGAGTCCGAGTTTCTGCTGAGCATGTGTTTATGAATCACTATCAAAGATGTTGATACCAAATGTAAGATTAGCGTATCCTGCCCCACCTGTGGCACCCGTCAAAAACACAGGCAAGTCAATTACAAAATAGGGAATTGCATTGGACATGATTTTGCTAGCTTTTACGTCAAAGGGGGGCACGGGTGGCCCAGTCGTCGATTCGCTGTGCAGAGTTGCGTCCCTTGGGCACGCCAGAAACCTGTGAATGTGGGTTCTAATCCCGGTTCGCCCCGATTATATTTCTGGGTTTCCCAGCACCATACTCGACCTCGTTGGTTTCACCGAAGTGGTAAACGTCTTAGACCTGCATCACTTGGGGCTTTCCTCCCACATTAAGCTGACACGCCGCGATATTACTGGAATACTGTTTAAAGCGGCGTTAAACCCAACTCACGCGCTCACTTTTTGCTACCACGTAGGCTTATTATCCCCATATACGATAGAGGGAAAGAGATGCGAACTGCATCACTTCGGGCTTTCCTCCACATTCAGCTGCAGCGATATGACTGGAAAACTGTTAAAAGCGGCGTCAAACCCAACTCACTCAGTCACCGACTCCCTTTTAGGTCAAATGTCAAAATGACGTTTTTGGAAATGTACTGAGCACTAAATGCTGTAACTCCAAGCAAACGACTTAAGAGCAAGAGTCGTAAGACGCTTTTGGAAATCTTCGTGAAAGGAGCACGCACGATTGTACCTCAAACGAGGACACCAAAAACTGTTGGAACACTTCACCAGTTTAGTGGCGCCTCTACGGATGGCGCTGGAAAATCTGGAAACATAACCAGGGAGAACCGGTTTTCAAATCAACGATAGCAGGTTCCTGACATGCCCAAGGGACGCAACTCTGCACAGTGGCTTGCGGCTCCTTAAAGGACAGGCCCACCCTTGTCCGATCAATATGAAAACAAAATTAAAGCCTTATTCTGTTGAATATGGAACACTGAACTTGGAATATTGTCTTCCAAAATGACCCGAAAATCGTCTTTCGTCTCTTTCTATGGGCTCAGCCCTCGGTCCGGAAATCCGGGAACAGAACTGTATGAACAAACGCTTACTGATTTGTAGTTAGATGTTGAAATGTCATGTTAAATTTACGCAACCGACCTCGACCGCTTAAAGGGTAATTGTGAAACGTTTTGTTGAAAATAGACTAAATATCGGTCTCGGAAGGGTGATGTGATATACAGTAGTCACTATGCTGACAATAATTGGTAGGGGGCGAAATAGAATGGGAGATATGAGACGCCCTCTGTCTACTTCCGGCCTTGGTGGACCCGCCATTGTTGGAATCACGCCCCCTGCCTTGACACAGGCTACAATTACTGTCCCATTGTTTCATGACCACACTTTCATATAACCCGTTGTACGGGGTTAAGTAGCACCAACGGCTTTAGTAGAGGAAATACGCTTTATGTTGGGGCAGAATTAACGTTCAAGGTAAACTGCTTCAGACGATTTTTCAGGAATAGCACATGGAATCCATACTACAGATAACTCATTTAATGTTATAAGTGTCTGCAAGCCCCTTTGTTAAACACGGCTTTGAATTGTCAGTTTAGTTGCATCGGCTCGTGTCATCTAGACTAGGCGGTCAGTGACGTATGTCGAAGACCTTTGCCATTCAGACAACCCAACGAGCAGCGCAACGATCGGTGATACCAAGGTTCATAGCTGGTTTGGTTTTGGTTTTTGTTATATATATTCAAATATTCCAGCTATATGACGGAGGTGTGTAAATAATCGAGTCTTGACCAGACATTCCAGTGATTGACATCATGAGCATCGATCTACGCCATTGAGATACGATGACATGCATCAACCAAGTCAGCGAGCCTGATCGCCCGATCCCGTTAGTCGTCTTACGACAAGCATTGTCACCTTTTACGGCAAGCATGGGTTGCTGACGATCTATTCTACCCCAGATCTTCACGGGTAGCCTTGAACCTTGGAACATACGACGAGTGGAACGGCTTAAACCACTAGGTCAGACTGTATACCGATGTTGATGGCACATAGTGGTTTTCACTGATTTCACAATGCTTATAACACTGCTGACATTTTGTTCAGCGATAGTTAGATAATCAGACAGCTCGGTACATTATTCTGATATAATACGTCCCAAGTGTTTGGCTTGATGACAGGTTCGTTGATTGGGTTAAACCAGGATACACAACGTCACCTCCTGACTTTCCATTAACTTACATCTGAGTGGACTGTGTGAAGCGTCCAAACTGTAGACAGGGTTATTTCGTTTTTCAACAGTATCGCCGATCTGACAAGGATTAAAGATTAATGTTATTAAACCTCAGTTGCAGATTATACTCTCTTGACAAATTGTGTTTGCGTTAATTCCTGTTTCAAGAATTAATGTTGTAGAATTTTCTCACTTTATGAATCTATTCCGTTTATTGTAACCCCTGCAGGACATCTCGACAAGGCGTCGTGTATGCCGCGATATTAAGACGCTAACTTAAACGTTACCGTTAGACAAGCACTTATCTCAAACACAAAGACAACAAAAAGAATGACGTGCGTGTATGCGTGATGTGACAGATCTACTGGAACCTGGAAATGGTTGCAATAGAAATGTTTCCAAATATTTACCAGACACATGTACTTAGCGTTCCGAACATGGTACAGTTCTATAGGCACTTCAATCAATGCGGTTCGTTTTGGTACCGGTTAAATACCACTGTGTCGCTGTAACCCATGACACATTGCCCTTAATGAGTCATCCTCTCAAGTAGTCGTTTTAAAACAACTTCCGATTGTGTACCTTTCAGATGACACTATATACACGTAATCATAAAAATTGGCATTTACCACCGTCTATTCCAACATGTTCGCCGATTTAATGACACAGAATTTGAGAAAACTTCTGTCAGTGAAAAGATTCTCCAAACATCCTTGAAAGTAACAGAAAGCCTCATCAGTGTATTTCACGAGGTAGGCGTAACAATACTTTCTTGCACATAAGCACCATTGGCTGTAGTATTTGACTGCTGCATATCTCGTCTGTGTTAAGGTGCGTTTCTGTTCCTGGGGGTTTGACCGAAATACCAATATTAGTTGTATCTTTGGCATGTAGAGGAAGAGTCTTGAAGCCACTGCCGGATAATTAGAGCCAAATATTTGTTGCGTTCTGTCAGCCTCGGGCGGCCATCTTGATCCGGAACCAATGACATTTAAACTAAACTCGAGAGGACTGTGTATCGTGTTTATTGGTGTTTGTTGGTGTTTATTGGTGGCGAATATGAAGAGAGTGCAGACTGAACAAGATGTTGATGCGCTCGTTAAAAATGTATTGCACGTAAACGTATATTGACAGGGGACTACAAACTGTCTGTTCGATTCACGCGATTGTTGGAAGGAATATATAGAAGATATTTCTTGCTCATTGTCTGTGTTTCTGACTTCAGTGAGACGGTCGGGGATATTTCATTTCAGACTATTGTTTTAATCGCAAATTGTATCGTAGATCATATATATCTGGTACATAACGACTCAATCTACACACAGAGAGAGTCTCATTGTGACAAGATAATGGCTGTACCCTCGAAACAAAATGACACCAGGTCGTGCAGGACACCGTCTTGAAGAGCGTTTCTTTAAGAATGTTACAAGTGTGTCCCCACATCACGTGCAAGGTAGTTAGATTCACACGCTAAACCACAACACTGCTGGTACTAAATTTGCAAAAGTATCACCATAAACTGATGGCCGAATCAATACATTGCCTGCTGAAGAATCTATATTCCTCTGATAATCAGCAGCGTAAACTGTCATCGTATAAATAAATCAAGACAATTCTCTGATTTGTCCCCCCCCAAAAAAAAATGCTGTACGGGAGGTAGTCTGGGGTATTGACTAGAGTGCCCGGGGACAGGAAATGTTCAGTCAATGGTTGTTGCCCAGGGGCCCATAAACCGAGACTAGTGCATTCTCTTTGTGTTTTTTCTTTCCATATCGCCATTTCTTCAGCAGCGTCGTCGCACCACAGCAAGCCTCATTACTATCAAGATAATTGTGTTTCTGTCAGTTCAGAGTGGTATTGTTGACGTTGACCCAAGGAGATAAATACATGAAGTGTTTTCTCCTTGAAGAGTCTCATTAAAGAGAAAGCATCTATCACAATTACCGTGCCTCCTTCAGAATGTTTATGTATTCCGTGAAGAGTTTATAAACGGTGTGATGAATATGAGTATAGAGATGAAACCCACTAAGTCCTCGCCATAACGCGTCTCTGTTACACGCTTCAGACGCTTGCAATGCTGCGGTGTTGTCTGAGGGTTGAAGGGTTATTGGCACCCCCAGTCTCTCACTCACCCACCCACAAAAACACTACCTTGTTGATTCAACGAAAACCACCCACTCAAATACTCACTCACTCACTCTTTCGCTCCCTTCTTCCCTCCCCTCTCACTCACTCACTCAAAACCCATCCACTCAAACGGTCATTCAATCACTCACTCGATCACTCACCCAAAACCCATCCACTCAAACACTTACTCAATCACTCACTCCATCACTCACCCAAAACCCATCCACTCAAACACTTACTCAATCACTCACTCGATGACTCACCCGAAACCCACCCACTCAAGCACTCACTCAATCACTCAACGAAAAACCAACCACTCAAACACTCACTCAATCACTAAACGAAAACCCACCCACTGAAACACTCACTCAATCACACACCTCAAACTAACCCACTCAAACACTCACTCAATCACTCAACGAAAACCCACCCACTCAAACACTCACTCAATCACTCACTCGATCACTCAACGAAAACCCACCTACTCAAACACTCATTCAATCACTCACTCAATCACTCAACGAAAACCCACCCACTCAAACACTCACTCAATCACACACCCCAAACTCACCCACTCAAACACTCATTCAATCACTCACTCAATCACTCAACAAAAACCCACCCACTCAAACACTCACTCAATCACTCGATTACTCACCCAAAACCCACCCACTCAAACAATCACTCAAACACTCACTCAATCACTCACCCAAAACCCACCCACTCAAACACTCACTCAAACACTCACTCAATCACTCATCCAAAACCCATCCGCTCAAACACTCACTCAATCACTCACCCAAAACCCATCCACTCAAACACTCACTCAATCACTCACTCGATCACTCAACCAAAATCCACCCACTCAAACACTGACTCAATCACTCACTCGATCATTCACCCAAAACCCATCCACTCAAACGATCACTTAATCACTCACTCTATCACTCACCCAAAACCCATCCACTCAAACGCTCACTTAATCACTCACTCGATCACTCAACCAAAACCAACCCACTCAAACACTCACTCACTCATTCACTCCCTCGCTCCCTCCCCGTTTCATTCGCGCACTCAAAACTCACCAACCCAAACGCTCATTCCCCCACTCACACAACCAAAAATCACCAACCCTCCCAAAATCTCCCTCACTCCCTCTCTCAAAACCCAGACACCCAAACGCTCACTCACTCACTCAACCAAAACCCACCCACCAACCCATCCAACCCCTCCCCCCCCCCCCATTCCCTCAACCAAATCAAACTCAAAACTCACCAACCCAAACGCTCATTCACCCACTCACTCACTCACTCAACCCAAACCCACCAACCCACCCAAACACTCCCTCCCTCCCTCTCTCAAAACCCAGGCACCAAAACACTCACTCGCTCACTCAACCAAAACCCACCCACCCAAACACTCACTCACTCACTCACTCCCCAACTCCCTCATCCCAAATCAAATTCAAACACTTTCTCTCTCTCTCTCACACACACACACACAGGTTAGGTTTGAAATCACAATCTGGTGGACGCAAGGTCAAATGTCATCACACGGCAGCTGCCACGTGCGTGTCGCGCGTGTAGATATTTAATAACTGGGAATCAATCTCAACACATTTCAAAATGCTTCATCAATAAAAACAGAAATATGTATGACATGCAATATTTGATATCAGCTGACGCACCAACGTCAAAGGCACCGAAGTCAGTCAACATCCATCATGCTGTACCTGAAACAGCTGTCCCTCCATTGTCAGCGCGGTACTAAATATAATATATGTATAGTGATTCACTGGGTTGGCTTTCACTTTCCATTGACAGAAGTTATTATATCACGGCGTCCAGGCCTATTCTAGTGCGGAAGCTCAATATGAAATAGATCGTCTACTTTTTTGCCTCTTTTCTCAAACTGCGAGAATTGATATGGTCACAATGCGGATGTATATGGGATTTGAAACTCCGATCAGCGGATCCTGTCAAACATAAAGGGTCGTAATTCACTGGGCGAATTGCTGGCTAGACTTACTGTAAGTAGTATTGGTGTATGAGTATCATAATTACAACATTTGGGTTCTGGGGGATACATGTTTTGTTTGTTTGTTTGTTTGTTGTTTAACGCCGCACTCGGCAGTATTCCAGCTATATGACGGCGATCTGTAAATAATCCAGTCTGGACCATACAGTCCAGTGATTGATATCATGAGCATCGATCCACGCAATTGGGATGGATGACCTGCATCAACCAAGTCAGCGAGCCTGACCACCCGATCCCGTTAGTCGCCACTTAAGACAAGCATAGTCGCCTTTTACGGCAAGCATGGGTCCTGAAGACCTATTCTACCCCGGATCTTCAAGGGTCGAGTGGCCTTCTGACAGATGAAAGAGGGTCAATTACTAACGGTTAGAATCGTTTCATGACCACACCAAACTGTCTCACGTCGTCTTTACAGAATGACGTGGCCCCATCGCAGTCGACGTTACAGACGTTGGCGATGAATCCGAGACAGACTTGTGATGCCACGAAAACCGTGTAAGCTTCAGTTAGGATGAAGCGCTGGATATGCCTCCGGTCAACTTACCATCTCTGATGAAATACTGTCCATGTGTTTGTGATAATAATATGCGTTGGAAATAGTTCAATTACGGTCGGCGTTATTTAATGAATCCTCCTTAAAGTGCCACAGTCACGATAATATTGCGGAATTACTCAATATATCGTTACAAAGAGATTCAAAGCGTACATTTCAATTATTTAAGAGTGCGGAAACTTTTAGCACTATAAAGAGTTGCTATATATGTGGCTTTAAATCAAAAGTTCCTATACGGGGATTTATTGGAAGAATGTATTAACTGCTAATAATAACTACCAGAATAGTACAATTTTAAATGTAAACCTGTTTGGTTCATCCCCTTAAACCAGAACGTTCCAATTTCCGCTCACAGTATTGTACAGATGAAGGGTTGATGCGGTTTAATCGCCCTACCCAGCACCGATTGTGAGAAGTTTGATGGGTTCGGTCTGTCAGACGCTGAAACTGCTGCAAGTTATGTGTAATACAAGTAGCAAAAAAAATAGATTTACCCATTACATAACGTGCATGGCACACATACAAGGTAAGGAGGCGACAGAACGTGTAACGGTATATATAGTTGTATAGTTAGTTGTATAGCAGCCATCGAAGTGTCACCTGTCCTCGTAAACTAACAGTTAATTTTCTTTATGTATTAACTCTCATTTGAAATCAGTGAACATTTCTCACGTTCCCATACTACGGAAACCTAAAAGGCCATATTTTTTATAATTTTTTTCTAAAATTTCAAGCTACATACTACCTTGAAATTTCAAGATAATAATTTGAAATTTCAAGTAATATTTTGAAATTTTAAACTTATTATCTTGAAATTTCAACTTATTATCTTGAAATTTATCTTGAAATTTCAACTTATTGTCTTGAAATTTCAAGACCATTATCTTGAAATTCCAACTTATGTCAACATGGCATCTTGAAATTTCAAGATACTAAGTTGAAATTGTAAGATACTAAGTTTTGAAATTTCAAGTTATAATCTTAAAATTCCAACTCATCATCTGTTATCTTGAGATCATTATCTTGAAATGTCAACGTGATATGTATCTTGAAATTTTAACTTACATGTAGTATCTTGAAATTGCAACATAACATCTTGAAATTTCAAGTTAGTATCTTGAAATTTCAGGACAAAAAAAAAGAAAAAGAAATGGCCCTAAAAGGCTTCCGTAGTACAATACAGCTTGAGATTTTGAAACTTCAGCATGTTATTGGTCTGTCATCACATCTTGCTGTTCATGACTGAACTGAACTGAACTTCATTACAGTCAAGTAGTATAGGCACAGCATTGAAACATCAATATATACCTCACAATGTACAAACATACAATGATCTATGGAAAGAGAGTCGTACATATTGTGGCCATAACGTATATGTAGAGAGAGAATCTTACCCTCGTGTCTTTTGATATGAAATATATCAACACGAGTTTTATCAACGAGTGTGATATTTTATTTATCATCCAACATCATTCTTCCACCTGTTTCAGTTTGTAGACAGTAATAAGCAGTGTCTTAAGTGTAAACAGCACTGCTAACAGCTTCAGTAGCAGAGCCATCAGTGATGCCTTTTAATTTTGACGTCATAGTAACCAGTGATGTCACAATGGTCTGCAAAGCATTGTGATGAATTTCATTGCAGCGATATCTACAATGCCAGTTTTGGATGATATATATATATATATATATATATATATATATATATATATATATATATATATATATATATACACACATATATATACGCACGCAAGAAAGTACCAACATGATAAGTAGCGTTAATCAAAGGAAAGGAATGCTTGACTGGAGCCCGTAGCATAACTACATCTCGTTTAAGAAACATTAACACAATTTGAACATATCATGTCTGTGCGTCATCTTTTGTTGTGTGATGCACAATGAACTCGACATTTAGGCTCCCCATGCAACACGGCGCCACACACCATTACTTGACAAAAGTCAGAGCAACAAGTTGTCTAATATTCAAGTAAACCTAAAGGTCAAAATCATGCTGTTTGGGTAAGATGTAGAGCCAACAATTTTATATTTTTACAATCTGAACACCCGATGTTCTCAATGATATTGATACTCCAGTTTAGCACTAAGCCGATATTAAATGAACATCGAGGGTAGAATAGTTTTTCAGCATCCCATGCATGCCGTAAAAGGTGACAATGACTAATCGAGTCTGGACCAGACAATCCAGAGGCGACTAACGGGACCGGGTGGTCAGGCTCGCCGACTTGGTTTGATACGTGTCCTCGTATCCCAATTGCGTAGATCGATGCTCATGATGTCAATCACTGGATTGTGTGGTCCACCCGATCCCGTTAGTCGACTCTTACGACAAGCATAGTTGCCTTTTACAGCAAGCATGGGTTGCTGAAGACCTATTCCTACCCAGATATTCTACTAACAGGAAGAATTCATAAATGGTGACTGTGGATTAATGAAGAATTTGGACGATGTAGAAACAGATGAGTAAGGAAGCTGGAATAGATGAGTATTGGGGATGTAGCAAATAGTACGGCGATGTAGCATTACTCGGGACACCAGAAATGGGCTTCACACATTGTACCCATGTCGGAAATCGCACCCGGGTCTTCGGCGTGACGACGAACGCTTTTAAGCACCAGGCTAACAGACCGCCCGTTTTTTTAAGTAGAGCTAAGTTCAGTAAGGAATGGTCCTGCACGACCATGCCGACATTGGTATTTTACCGGATCCTGGCATCTTTTGTCATTGAATCATGATTCTTGAACGTTGGTGTTATGTGTGAGACGAATGATTATGCGTGACCAGCGGTCCTACGACGTGGATTGTTGCACATGCCATCAGTGACGGGTCTGCCCAAGTACTTTGTCAAAATGCAAACAGCCATGACCCGTTAAAAAGTATATACCACAGTGATATTAGTGGAACATTGTGCCAACCTGTCACTGACGTCTTTACCTGTTGGACCGTGAACGTGAATATCTTTCTTATTGCTAGTGATATAAAATTCCTTCCTATCATGGGGCTGTCATGTGTATGAAGACATTGTAAACATGCGGTTGTCATTCAAATAATCTTCACTTAGCGTTTACAAAAGGTAGATGATTCGTTAAGCATTCTCGTATAAGCGCGCCTATAACTGACAGTCGATTTACAGTGAAGATCAGCTGTGCCATAGATCAACCGTATATCAAGCATCTGTATTTATTTCCTCTTTAAAAGCATCACTTATTTCCATCTCATAAATATTCATGAACTTCTACCAGACAGGGCCTTTGCGTTCATTCTGAGTGACACAATAAAGGGTTCCACAATATTGACGGCTACGCCATGAGAAAATAGCCTCAGACGATTGACGAAGGGATTGTGTATGTATGGGCGAGAGAAATAGGACTATTGAAATGCCACGTATGTAAAGTGTCTTTATTTACAAGAGAGGAATTCCTGGCAGTTCCGTCACTGGCAATTACCGAAGTGCCTCACGTCCCATTGTTCCTGAAGTTTCTTGATTGTCTTCATAACGTCTCCGTCTCCCGGTCAGATCTTCATTCTTTTTAATTCCAAAACGCCGTCTTACATAACCGACTTATCTATGTATTCCATCTGTAAAGCGTCTAGCTCTGTTGTTCAGTGGCGTTGTAAATATGCTATTTAGTATTCTGGTCTTCTAAAGGAAATTGGGAATTACACAAGAACAACACAATTGACAGGTTTGATGCGTCCAATACTATTCTATACCTTTCATCGTGATAGGAATTTGTATATCTATGCATTCACAACACGACAAGATTCCTGCAATGTTTCCATGGTGGAGAATCGCTGGCGCCTCCTGATGTCAAAAATATGTCCGCGTTGTTCGTCAAACCATGAAATAAACAGTTAAAATAACCTAACGGTAAATATTTCGTGTGTCAAAAAACCTGTTTTTTTATATTTTTTAGTCATTGCATCTGCTGTAATTTCCGACACATTGTTTGCTAGTGAATATCACAGGTTCACCTTCAGTTCGCGGCGTCCACACAACGTCATGTCTGACCGACGTGCGTCTGCATCGACGACGACTCGTAAGCGATCTGTATGGTGTTCGTGGCAGCGAGGCAACTGTTTGATACATGATCCAATCGTTGCCATGTCGATACAATGTGAGGGCAGTTTTTAACAAAGGTTCCGTGGAGATGTGTGTTTGCGATACTAGGTAAAATCCCATTTGGGAATATTATATTTCGACAAATATAAACACCCATCTCACATTTCTGATACTGAACGCAAGGCAAATATATTTGCAAAAATTGAAATTGATTTTAGGCGTAAAGCACACTGTATCATCGATGTTTGGTTTTTTAATTGACAAAGTATCCACTCAACACTAGTCGGATGCATGCGCATTAGACACAGAGTGGCATCTTTGGGGAATAATATTCAGAAGAGACGGAAAACACTAATTTCCCTTTTTGATGATAGTTGGGGCAGCCTTGAAAAAAAATAAAGAAATTAAATCTAAATCCCGACTATGCAGATGCAACGTTCAAAGCCTCGACAGCGTACAGGACCGCGTCGGGCACGTTATATGGTAATACAAACCGGAGTACTGGCCTTCCGTACGGCGGGATGTTTGCGATTAGCCAAGGGACGTATCGCAATTCAGCCTCTGCTAGATTTCCACCCTTATGTAAAAACTGAAGAGCAATCACTAAAAGTGAATCAATTCTATTTCTGTAAATCTATTGGATAACGCTTCCACACGCTTTGAGTTTTTTGTCCGAAAGTAATTAAAGAAAGTTGAAACTTACAGCTATTTGAAACCTGAAGGTATTATTTGCCTTTGCCGGCGAGACAATGAAATGTCTTCCCTCAAAGTATGTCTTGCCTGACCAGCCATACATTCACGTAAATTCATTAAACAAATATGATTTTACTACTCCCATGAACACGCGGGTTGTATTTGATCTGGTAGAAATCGGACCATATGCTCAATGGGTTATCATCAGGATTATCTTATCCCAGAGAAGGCGCCATTGAAAGTCGGTCACTAGAACGCTGAAAATCTACATTACGTGTTTGAATTGTGGTTATTTTTCTCCGAATCAGATTTCATCATAAGTGGATTCGTGCTAACGGTCCTTACACGTTTCAGTGCCGTACAGTGTCCAACAATAGATTGTACCACAGTTATTTTATACATCGGCTATTTTCAAGTATTGTTTCCAGATAAGTGAATTTATGTAAATCAGGGTCACGCCACTCAGCTGGCTCTTATGACTGGAAGGCGGTCGGGTAGCCTAGTGGTTAAAGCGTTCGCTCGTCACGCCGAAGATCCGGGTTCGATTCCCGACATGGGTACAATGTGTGAAGCCCATTTCATGTGTCCCCCGTCGTGATATTGCTGGAATATTGCTAAAAGCGGCGTAAAACAATACCTACTCACTCTTACAGCATTGGCATAAAACCAGTACTGTGCTTTATTCATATAGATAATAGGGTCTTGTAATGTATTAAACTTCAGAATATTTGAAAAGATGTAAATTTTAGATTCTATGTAACTTTGCCTAAGATGACTATAAGCTGGACAAATTATACAGTTACATATACATGTAACCTTTGCTCATAAAATAAATCTCGCTTTATCATTTATATTTTACTCACTGAGTTAAGAACATTTGCTAATACCTATGTCATATGTAGTATAATAGATCATCGTTAGTGTTCCAGTACTACACTAACAATATGCAGGTCTGTAGATACTGCGCGTAATTACTGTAATTATAGACAGTCGCGTATTTGGGGAAATGCCACGAGACATGTGATAGCTTCGAATTCGCAGCTCTCGACACGAGCTGGGATATTTTGATATGAAACACTGTTCAGAATAAGAAAAGATTTGTCATTAGACATGAAAATGGAGATACCAAGCGGTATGGACTTCTGCGTGTTTCGTGTCGCCATAGCTACTGGAGATTATATTGGATGAATGACAGTCGGCCGTTGCCTCCGATGCTGTAATCATGCCCGACCATGTATGTTTTAGTCTCACGTTTCTTAAATGGATCGGGTGGTCAGGCTCGGTCACTTGGTTGATAGCGTAGATCGTACCCGATCGTTTCTCACAATATCAATCACTGGATTGTCGGCGCCACACTCGATTATTTACAGGTTTAACGTCGCGTCCAAGATTATTGCACTTATATAGCGACCTGCATGCACGTGTGTGTGTGTTTGTGTGGCTGCTTGTACTTGTCCGGACTGATGCCGATTTATAGTGCCAGCCCACTGAGATACCATGCCGCAGTTTAACATGAATACCCCGCTCTACCACTAGACCACGGAGGCGGCCTCGATTATCGATGAAAACATCCACGTGGGGTTATTTCCAGCCTCGGTCTGAGCAATGTTACTTTGTCATATGTGTCTGCGTAATTTGGATAATTCTTAACTGACAGCTTGGTGTACGCGTGTAGCAGTATGACTGATGGAAAAAAAACAAAATGTGTTTCTAAATATGATATCGAATGATGATGATTTCGAATATAATATTTCATTGAAGTCATGTTGATGTTGTTGTTGATGATGATGATGATGATGATGGTGTTGATGATGATGATGATGATGATGGTGATGGTGTTGATGATGATGATGATGATGATGGTGATGATGATGATGAAGATAACCACTACGACTACGAAATAAGAATATGACATGGAGGTGATGATGATGATGATGATGATGGTTGTGACTACGATAATTACGAAAAGAATAACATACAATTTAATTTATTATTACTAGTGGTGATATAATTTCCAATGTCTCCATCAATGCAGTTCGGAATATTGAATATTGATGCATAAACATCTTGCGCTTCTGTTTGTCTCTAAATTGTTCTTCGCATCAGTCTGTATATCCTTGAGGCGTGTCTGCCGGGACGCCTGCCCGTATGGGTACGACTGCTACCACTACGTCTTCGACTGCACAGACAAAGGCCCCTCAGGAATACCTTCAACAACGACGTTTTTGCCTTGTCTATGGACGCCATACCCCCCCCCCCCCCCCCCCCCCCCTCCCGTTGTAGACACGTAGAAGCGTATCAATAATAAGTGGTAGCGGACAGGGACTGGTAATGGTTGTATAACAATAGTCGGACTTGCTCCCAGCTCAGTCTGCAGGAATCAGTGCCGCTAGTGCAACGGTTGTTAAACGGTGGCTGGTAACGATAACTCATGAATACATAGTGTATGGTTTAAAGGACTTCTTCCAGCAATTGTACGCGTAGATTCACAGCGTTGTGGGGCACAGAGAGGTAGATGGGCGGTTATACAGTGTACGATAAGGTCGTTGTCTTCAGCGCAACGGAGCAGAATTTGTTGTTCAAGGTTCGTGACAAAATCAGTGAGTGAGTGAGTTTGGTTTAACGCCGCTTTTAAAAGTATTCCCGTCATATCACGGCGTGTCAGCTTAATGTGGGAGGAAAGACCCAAGTGATGCAGATCTCAGACGTTTACCACTTCAGTGAAACCCACGAGCACTGGTATGGTGCTGACAAACCTGGAAACATAATCGGGGCGAACCGGGATTCGAACCCACAATCATAGGTTTCTGGCGTGGCCAAGGGAAGCAACTCTGCACAGCGAATCGCGGCGCCTTAGACGACTGGGCCACCCGTGCCCCCTGATCTGGGAGGAAGGCCGGTAGTGACGCTGCAGTGCATACATATCTGTACATCAGTGATTCAATAAAACTTTGGGAACGTATAAGAATAAAGGGATTACGGTCAGTAGTAGTGTATTGGTATCATAATTACAACATTTGGGTCCTGGGGGATACATGTCATGTCACGTTTTGTTTGTTTGTTTATTTGTTGTTTAACGCCGCACTCAGCAATATTCCAGCTGTATGACGGCGGTCTGGAAATAATTGAGTCTTGACCAGACAATCCAGTGATTGATATCATGAGCATCGATCCACACAATTGGGATACGATGACATGCATCAACCAAGTCAGCAAGCATGACCACTCGATCCCGTTAGTCGCCCCTTACAGCAAACACGGGTTGCATTCTAACCCGGATCTTCACGGGCTCTGAATGGATGGATGGATGGATGGATGGATGTTCAGGTTACTGCGTGTATGAGAAATGAATTAAGAACCATATGCCCCTTACATCTTTGAAATGTAAATTTATGCCAAAAAAATCAAAACTATTGGTTTTCAAAGTCTTTTAGATGAGCTATCTATATTTAATCATTTTTAACAGTTTTAAATTATAAACTGAAAATCAAACCAAGGAGAAGTATTCTTTGAGTGCTGACGAAGCGCTAATGCATTTTACAGATATGATATTGCTAAATCAAAATAGTTTCAATTGAAAATTAAACTTATGATAAAATCAACTGAGAGGTATAGTTGCTTTTGCCCTCAGTTAATAATGTAGAGCTGATGGATCCGAAGTAATGGGTCAATGTGTCAGGCATCCGGGTCTTTAACAAACACAAATATTGTTTCCTGACGACGTTTATGTTGCCACGTGCGTTGTTTATGTGCCTCCAAACCTCACAGCATGTTCTCTGATTGGTAAGAACGATGCTGCCTCCCTGTGATGCTCTCGAGTAAAGACTGTCCAAATTAAGAAGGCGCATCTATCAAAAGCCAAATAACTTCAAAGTGGAGAAGCGTCATCCATATAAAGCGGTTGTTATAAATGTTTTACAGATAGCGCAATTATTGGGTGTTTTACTGCTCTACTGTCGTGCCATAAAGCCTGTGTAAAGCACGCGGTACAATTTATATCAAATTGTGTGTTGTCATTAAACTGATTTTACTGACATCGAGACGTTACGTCCAATAAAGCCCCAATCTGTTCATGGTGTGACCTTCTCTCCAACACTATCCGAGGCTCCGGTGATGAAGATGCTTGTAGTAGGACGACGTGCGCATTGCTCTATTAGAACCCTGATCAAAGACTCATGTAAAGATTAAAGCAGTGCTGTAGGCGATTGTGAACGCCTCAAGGTCGGAGACCACATTCACAAGCGTTAACTCTCTCAGTCCTACTTTGGCGTTGTACGACGCCTGTTTGTCCGTCCTTTGAAAGTTTTGTTTATTCGTTTTTACCATTATACGCAAAAGTAGACTTTTAGATGTGTCAATTTTGATGTTCATTGACTTGACATTAAAGAAAATGGTATTTTTGTCAAAATTCCTCCTATGCACAAGAAATAAATGAATTAAAAGATCTATATGAGATATTTTATGATATCAAAGTCCTGAGTTAATGAATCTAAAAGATTTCTACCATAATACGTTCTTAGATTCCAAGCATACTGTCAGCACTCACATCACATCTTTGAAATCTAATTAATTAAAAACATCTTAATCATAATGACATTTATTCTATTAACTGAACATTGAAATGTTCACGCATAACCGTTTCGGAAAAAAAGTAATGCTTTTTAGTATTTCCCTGATTTGTTCGTTTTTTATTCTTTAAAAACGTTTTATTACTTTAAAGAAGGCATATCCTTCCTCTTGGTAATGGCACTCACAATCTACTTTCTACATCCGGGTCACTTGGTCCATGCATTGATAAGTGAGTAGCCCATACGTCTACAGTGAGGGCAGCGTCACGACGCTCCCCCTCTCATTCCTATCTACAATCTTAACTGACCCCACTAAATTCCTGACATTTCCTATCAATTATCAATCTCCTATCAAAGAAATACTGCTTGCCACGCGACTGCCCATCTCTATCCGACAGGCAGCTTTAGACGGATCAGTTCGAGCTCTGTGTTGTGAATAAGGGTGAGTGTTTCATCAGCGCGTGTAATCATCTCCAAGTATTTCCCTCTTCGCTGTCTTTCACGAGTGACAACGCCACAAATTCCCTCCTATTCAGCCCATGAATTCCTTGACAGTTTAATATTTGACTTGCGGCTAAACAGCGCCTCTTTCATCAGAGGAGGTCGCGAGGTCAATAGTATTCAGAATAGCCTAAACTTCCCCTTCACCGCGGACAACGTGTGTCACGTGACTACCTTTTGATCTTACGTTGGCCTAAGTCGGTTTAAAAGCCGGAACTGCCAAAGCATAGACTCCATGGTGGAGCAGGCTTCGTACGGGATACAGTACGGTAAATACATCATACTCCAGCAATGCACAAGACACAAGACGACTTGTCATGCTATGGTACTTTATGTACATATTCCTGCCCAAAATTGAATCTCCTTACTGTAAAACTTTGACAGACTACCGGTGGCAGCTTTCAGTTCGACAGATACTGACGCTGCTGGTGACGGAGATGATGATGATGATGATGATGATGATGATGATGATGGTGATGATGATGATGATGATGGTGGTGATGATGGTGATGAAGATGATGATGATGATGGTGATGATGGTGGTGATGATGGTGGTGATGATGGTGATAATGTACGATGGTGATGACGACGACAATAATGATGATTAAAACTGATGATGATGATGATGATGGTGGACATATAATGCTGATGCAGATGGTGGTGATGGTGATAATGGATGATAATGATGATGACGATGACTATAATGATAAATTAATGATAATTGATGATGATGATGATGATGATGATGATGATGATGATGATGAAGATGGTGATGATGATGAGTGATGATGGTTTTGTGGACGATGCAGATGGGTATGGTGATAATGTATGAGATGATGGTGGTAGTAATGCTGATGGTAATGGGAATGGCGACGACGACGATATCGAGTGATGATGATGATGATGATGCAGGAGATGGTGGATCTCCTGCTGCCGCTGAAACTCAATCACGCAATATAAATAACTTCAAGCTACATCTCACGACAAGAGACAAAACTACAAGGATCCCATCACCACTGTTAGAAACACAACCGCGCAATACAAATCACTGCAAGCATCGATACACGACAAGAGACAAGACTACAAGGATCACATCACCACTGTTAGTAACACTACCCCCGAAATATAAACCACTGCAAACAACGCCACAACGCAGGACACACCACTACAAGAACCACATTACCTCTCTTAGAAACACAACCGCGCAATATAAACAATGTCCAGTTATACAACCATACAAGTAACAACAACACCAAAGAAAGAACAAAGACTCAGCCTCTGACGTATAACAGAGTACTTTCATTCCTGATTGAAACCCCAGACACAGATTGTAAACCTTTTTATCATTGATCAGCTTGATACCATATCAAACTCTACTTTAAATACCCACAGATTGATCTACGTAACAAGTCCTACAAGACAGATATACGTCTATTTATTAGGATTAACGTATAATACTTAGTACCACAGTGCCATTGTACAGAACATCTTTAGCGTTCGATGATCGTAAGCCTATGTGAAAAGGATGGGAGTTACAATAAGCCGAGCGCTAAGATCCCGATGTAGAACGGCACCAGGTACAAATTGGGCAGAGACAGATTGCTTAAGCCTGCAGTCAGTATCCTCATGGCCAGACCCATCAATTGGAAAAAGGCATTCATTAAGTACTCAGAAGGTATAAACCTACATCCGTGGTGCCCAGGGGATGACTAACGTACATATTGCACCATAACCATCGTCGCAGAAGCAGCACGGGCCAGTACTAAACACGTTAAGATTCCATGTTAGATCCTTGGGGAGCTACTGTCTGACGAGAAGATTGCCGTGTGTCCCCTTAAAGGCAGACATTCTCATAACATACATACAAAGTGTGATCTTTTTAACAGTCAATGTCCCTCTCCCCACATAGTTCGCGTGGTGCTAGGTCACAGGCTGATCCTATTGCTTTCAGCAAAGTGCGTCCGTATTTTAGTTTTATACTCATTTGAAAGTTCCTACCTGCGCACACGGAGACATCGTATGTTGCAGTCAATTACCCCCCGTTATACAGAATATGGTCGTATGTTACAGTCAATCACCTCTATTCAGAAACGGTGAGATCGTATGGTACAGTCAATCACCTCTATTTAGAAACGGTGAGATCGTATGGTACAGTCAATCACCTCTATTCAGAAACGGTGAGATCGTATGTTACAGTCAATCACCACTATTCAGAAAAAAGGAGATCGTATTGTACAGTCAATCACAACTATTCAGAAACAGTGAGATAGTATGTTACAGTCAATCACCACCATTCAGAAAGAGTGAGATCGTATGTGACAGTCAATCATCCCATTTAGAAACAGTGAGATCGTATGTTACAGTCAATCATCTCCATTCAGAAACAGTGAGATCGTATGTTACAGTCAATCACCATTCTTCACATGTTCCTTCCTGATGTTTGTTTATTGTTTAAAGCCGCACTCAGCAATATTCCAGCTATATGACGGCGGTCTGTAAATAATCGAGTCTTGTCCAGACAATCCAGTGATTGACATCATGAGCATCGATCTACGCAATTCGGAAACGATGACATGCATCAACCAAGTCAGCGAGCCTGACCAACCGATCCCGTTAGCCGCTTCTCTACCCGGATCTCCACGGGTCGTATGTTCCAGGGAAGCACATACCTTCCCAGGACAAAAATACGGTGTCGATGAATGAGTTATATAAGCGTAATTATTTTTGGTATGTTAGGTGTGGGTCAGTCCTTGGGAATGAGTGAGTAAGTTGGGTTTAACGCCGCTTTTAACATTATTCCCTGTCTCTGGGATGTTCCGACCAGTCCCGTATAGTTGTGTCGTTCTTCGAAGAGAGTGTGTGTGTTGTTGTTAAACATAACATCTTCATCACGACGGCTTGTAAATGATCGACTCTGAACCAGACAATCCAGTGATTGATATTGTGAGCGACGATCCACGCAGTCGGGGTACGATGACACTCAATCAACTAAGGCACCCATCACCCGATCCATTAAGTCGCCTATTTAGACCAACATAGGATGCTGGGGATTCTAACCCGGAATGCCCAAAGGGTTGTTAACTAAGAACGCACCGCCCCAGCAAAAAACAAACAACCTCTGCAGACATTATAGGTCGTGTATTCATCCTATCCGGGCACGGCCGCCTCCGTGGTCCAGTGGTAGAGCGTCCGCCCGGAGAGCGGAAGGTCCGGGGTTCGATCCCCGGCCGCGTCATACCAAGGAAGGTGAAAGGATGGCACTTGTTGTTACCCTGTCTGGCGCTCGGCATTAAGGGGCTAAACCGAGGACTGGTCGGCCCGGAGTCAGTAAACTGTGAGTGGGGTATTCATGTTAAACTGCGGCATGGTATCTCAGTGAGCTAGCACTATAATCCGGACTAGCACAAGCAGCCACAAACACGCGCGTACATGCACGTCGTTATATAAGTGCAATATTCTTGAACGCTAAACCCCATTTCCTCTCACATCACCATCCAGGCGCAAAGCACACTGTCCTAGAGTGCCAGGACATGGGAAATAATGGCCACCATTTAAAACTTTCTTGTTGAGTGACTTTCTGACATCTCTCCTTCAACACTTTAGAGCAAAACCTCAATACGAGCAAAACCCTTCACAAAATTAGCATATTCTTGTGATCTGATTGTGTGAATTTCAGTGATAACTGAAGATCCATCACATTACAAGAAAGACCCCGGGGAACTTAACAGCGACGAAGGCCCATGAAACATTAGATTCATGCAACTGTAAATGTAGAAAATGACCTTCAAAGATATTGTTCTACACATCCATGGACGGCACATGGACCACACACAGTCCTTTAGGAGAATTAGTCATTTTCACCCAATCACCCAACTGTGTGGAAAGAATATGAATGGCAAAATGACAAGTCCTTTACGGGCTTTGGCCCGGAAATATGGCCAGATTACTTTTTCAAATGGAGTGGTTTGAGAGCATAGAATTCAACGATCACCTCCCTACGACCGCTTTTCAAATTAGCATCGGCGGATTACTGGTAAAAAATGACATCCTTCCTCTACCTCACCAGTGGGAATCAACAAGTAGAAAAGATATTTGGCTTGCTCATACCGATTTCGGAAATGACTGAACACATTTTTTAGCATGCTTCATTAGGTATCTATGGCAACAAATTGTATTTTTCCCGATTTTTGCTCGTGTGTGAATTTCAAATGTGGCCATAAAGGCTTGTAGGAGCAGAGCAATTTCATCTGCAGGCGGCAAGATGCTATCTCCTAGATGAAATTTACACGAAGGGTCCCCGATTGATAGTTGCGGCACAGAAATCCTACAAAGTTGCCATCGCATCACAAGAAGAAATCTAATATGCGATGGTCAGGTTTGCGTCAATCAGCTTCAGTGGGACACTGACTTGAACACTGAAATTTGCGCTGTGTGTTAGATGACGTAATTAGCTGCCGTACAATATTCTGTCTGAGACGTGTATTCACGTGACTTTACTGAAAATGACTGCGGAGACTACTGACGTCGCTAACGTGAAGGTAGGGTAAAGAAGAGAGTAACTATGGCAAATTTCCACTCAATGTTCGGGGCGGTCGGGTAGCCTAGTGGTTAAAGCGTTCGCTCGTCACGCCGAAGACCCGGGTTCGATTCCCGACATGTGTACAATGTGTGAAGCCCATTTCTGGTGTCCCCCGCCGTGATATTGCTTGAATATTGCTACAAGCGGCGTAAAACCATACTCACTCACTCACTCCACTCGATGTTCAAACATACGTGTTTAGTTTCCTGACCAGATAAACGCGAATATATATATATATATATATATATATATATATATATGATGGTTAATATATGAAGAATATTCAAGAGATATTAGATTGGATCGGTGCACAAACGAACATACTTCTATGTTGTGTTAACCGACGCTCATGAACGCATCACATGTGACGTCATAGACTCATGACTCGAGAGGCACCATTTGTCTCGTGATATGAATAAAAACGCAATGGTATAAGGTGACTGATTGTTAGTTTTGTCATTAAGTTGCACACATTGAAAACATATCTTCTTAACGTACATACTTCTCTATATGTTTCTATGGTTAGACCAGATCCGGGTTTGATTAGGTCTTCAGCAACCCATGCTTACCGTAAAAGGCAACTGGGCTTGTCGTGAGAGGCGACTTACGGGATCGGGTGGTCAGGCTCGCTGACTTAGTTGATGATGCATGTCGCTGTATCCCAATTGCGTGGATCGATACTCATGATGTCAATCACTAGATTGTCTGGTCCAGACTTGATTATTAACAGACCGCCGTCATATAGCTGGGATATTGCTGAGTGCGGCGTTAAACAACAAACAAACTAAAAAAATCTATGTTTTTTTTGCGGTAGGTATATTATATACCATTGCTTCATATCCCCTAATCCTAAAGGTGCTGCCGGGTAGCCTTGTAGTTAAAGCGTTCGCTCGTAAAACCACACTCACTTACTCACTCACTCTAATCCTAAAGCCAGCGCAACAGTTCCACATGATGTGCAACTATATACCTACATCTGTAAGTGTAACATGTTCCCCATTTGGGAACCACCCTCGGGCCTAGACTTATACTTACACTTAAACCCCACTTAAACTAGAGGATTGTACAAAACTCAATATCTCAAGTGTATATCTTATTAATTTGTACCAAAGTGTGTTACAATTTTTCCTTTAACTTCACCTGCACATGGTATATGGGCGTTTAACTCCTACCTTCTCGATATTATTGTTACCTCTTCATGAGGAGAATGTTGCGAGTGAGTGAGTGAGTGAGGTTTAACGCCATAATGAACCGTATTCCTGATAGTGTCAGCTTAATTTTGGGAGGAGTACCAAAGTGATGCAGGTCTCATACGTTTACATTTTTGGTGAAGCCAACAAGCACGGGTATGGTGCTGACAAATCAAAAACATGATCAGGACGGAACGTGATCCGGACGCACTAAGGGACGTAACTCTGAAAAGCGAGTTAGACAACTGGGCCCGTATCCAACAATATTCACTGTTACGTCCATATGACAGTGTGTTAAGTTTGGATCACTGTACATAAATAAAACTTAATTTCCTAACCTTCTCACACGAACGATAGATAAGTAGCCAAACATTTTTTATATATCTCGCTGTATTGTCAGCTGACGCCCAACCGGCGGCGGTGTATTCCATCCTTTGTGTTGAAGCACCTCGCGCGTTTTTATTACTCCGATGTAAGTAGGTTATTAAGAAAATTATGCTGTAGCCTGTGTTTCTAGTACATGCAGTGTACGTCATCCGTCTATTACACAAGTGAAAGCGAGTTACGGTTTAATACCCTAATGTTGTTTCTGTGTTAAAATACCTGGTAGTGGTGTTAGGCATATTATGTCCACTCGAGAAAGCGTTTCATGGCTATCACCTTTCCCCAGTGCTTTTCCGAATCAGACGAATATATCATGTTCATCTCTGTCCACTTTGAAGTGTAATGTATTTTTTCTTAACGACCTATATGAAAACAACAACATTCGATTCAGGACACTTAATGAATACATGAAAGTTTCGAAGTGATTACCCTTTTAAGAGGGCATTACGCTTCAACACAATATCACATGGATGTACGGTAAGATTAGACGGCCATCGAAACTCAATTGAAATTTCCTTTTCTAATACATCCGCAGTCAACTTGTCATACCCTGTGACAGATCATGTGATAAACGTGGCTAATTCAGATCAAGGCAACAATACCTGCTCCGACTCGTGCTTCGTCTTGGCCGGGTTTTGTTGTCAGACTGGCTAAGCGGCGTTTACGGGCTACTTGGGTAAGCGAGCGTGGTGTAAGATCGATATCGCCTTTTATGGGGGTAATTACCCAAGGGAGCTGATGTGCTGTGAAATTCTAACACGCGTTTTAAAGGGGGAATTCATACAGAAATGAAACAAGTCTTACTTTGTTTATCTGTGCCAATGTAATCTGAACACGTACTGCATAAATCACAGGGCAAACGAAACGTGTTGGAGAACAAAGTTGTTTTGTGCATGTACATCATGTTATAATACTCATATCGGAAGCAATATTGTTTTTCTAAAAGTAAAAACAAAGTTAAAAATACGAAAAGAGTTAAGTGCATATTCTTCAGACTTGGAGTCTGTTTCTCTATTTTTTGCTGGCATAAAGACCATGTGGTGCTGTCAATTTTAAGTTACGAT
Organism: Haliotis cracherodii; assembly: GCF_022045235.1. NCBI lineage: Eukaryota > Metazoa > Mollusca > Gastropoda > Lepetellida > Haliotidae > Haliotis > Haliotis cracherodii. The sequence goes on along the minus strand of NW_027266269.1, from coordinate 26,862,606 downwards.
CGTTTCCTGGTTGTCATGAGAAATTACGGTGCTGTCACGGGGAAAAGCCCCCCCCCCCCCCCCCCCCCCCCCCCCCGGAGACGAGAGCTAAATAATGCCAGTTATCTTGAATCATATATCTGCAAATGGATCTCTGCAATTGAAAGAATATGAATAATATAGTTATAGGATACAGTCAAGTATGGTTATTACGAACTCAAGGGGACTACTAATTTTAGTTCGTCATAACCGTTGTTCGTTATAAGCATATATACAGCATAACTACAGCAATTAGTCGGGACCCAAAAAGTAAGTTCGTTATATCCGTCAGTTCGTTATAAGCGTGTTCGTTATAACCGTAGTTTACTGTACTTGATGAATAACACCTGTTACAATACAGCGTTAGAGGAGTATACTGATTTCATATATACATGTTAGTGTAATTAACTGCTGCAGATTTGTTAAGTGGGTGAGTGAGTATGGTTTTACGCCGCTTTTAGCAATATTCCAGCAATATCACGGCGGCGGACACCAGAAATGGGCTTCACACATTGTACCCATGTCGGGAATCGACCCCGGGTCTTCGGCGTGACGAGCGAACGCTTTAACCACTAGGCTACCCGACCGCAGATTTGTTGATGACTAGTTGCCTTTCCGTCCTTAATTTACTCACGACGCGGTAGCCAAGTAGACAACATGTTTACTCGTATTACCAAAGATACAGGTTCGCTTCTTCACATGAAGGCGAGATGAGAGGGAGATTTTATCGAAAAAAATATATTGTCCTCGAAAATTATTTTACAAAATAATAATTCGTCAGATTGTTGTACAAAAATTAAATTACCTGCCAAAAAAAATATTGTTGAAAGGTATTTTTCTCTGAAATAAATCAGACTCAAAATTTAATAAAATGATGAAAAATATGTAATCTCGTTACAAAATCCCAGCCTTCAAATACATCAGACAGTGAACGGAACATATTTATTGCTATAGTTTTTAAACGTATTGTTTCAATCAAGATTTAGCTGATTTTTACTTCTATCTGAACGTTGCTTAGTTAATCAAAGCACTAATGGGTTTCTTGTAATTTGATGGATGTCAGGACTAGCCAAAACATGACACAGAGTGTCTAAGGACGATCTCGCTGAGATTTCATTCAGACAGGGCTTGTTTCAGTGGCTCTTCAACGAATCAATCCCGATCTTTTTAATTGATAACAGCGATATAAAAATGCGACACAAGCCAGAAGGGTATGAGGCTGGACACGTTTCCCCATGCTAAAGGTGTGATATATCGCCTGATCCCCTCACACCTCTTAGTGTAATTGTAAGACAGTGAAGACATTTACATCACTACAGGAACAGCAGCGCTGGTAGGTTCTAATTGCCCTCGAGTAGTGCCGAGCTGTGCTGAGTGCACATCTGTGTCGCTCTCACGCCAGTTAACAAGGCTTTGAAGGGATCTCTCTCTCTCTCTCTCTCTCTCTCTCTCTCTCCATCTCCTCTCTCTTTATCTCTCGTTCTCGCTGACCTTCTCTCTTTCCACTTCTTCTCTCTCCTCTCTCTTATCTCTTTTTCTCTCTCTTTCTTTCCCTCTGTATCTCTCGCTCTCTCTATCATTCTCTCTCTATCCCTTTCCATCTCTTCTCTCTCTTTTTCTCTCTCTATCTCTTCCTATCTCTCTATATCTTCCTATCTCTCCATTTCTTCCTATCTCTATCTCTTCCTATCTCTCTATATCTTCCTATCTCTACCTCTCTCTCCCTCTCGAGTTCCCTCCCTCTCTCTTTTTCTCTCTCTTTCTCTCTCCCCCACTCTCTCTAAGTATATGTGATCAATGTGTCGTCTAGAATATAATGGATACTAGAGACGAGATTAGGGACAACATGCTGCGAATAACACTGTCACTCGCAGATTCTTCGCAAAGCGTCAAATGATCTCCTGTTGTAGCATCGGGGTGGTGGCGCTGCTTGTGCTCGCTTGTGTACCGGGGATTGATTCCGCACACATGTCAGAAGCCTATGGTAGGTGTCAGTCCTTGAGATATCTCTCCACAGCTATCAAAAGCACATGGTCCTGGGAAACAGCCCCCAAAATCATTTGTCAGGACGTATGTTTGAAATAGGAAATCGATACCTGTCCAAGGTGGGCTGCAACCCTGAGTTACCAATATGATATTTGTTTCGTGTACTGTAAACTACGGTTATAACGAACACGCTTATAACGAACTGACCGATATAACGAACTTATTTTTTAGTCCCGGACATTTGTTGCTTATATGCTGTATATATGCTTATAATGAACTACGGTTATTACGAACTAAAATTAGTGGTCCCTTTGAGTTCGTTATAACCGTAGTTTCCTGTAGGTCGTAAGATACCCACATGGACATAATTGTTTAAGTTCTTAAGTAGCTGAAAAAGACAT